>NC_139023.1:108066143-109266143 GCF_964662115.1 Mustela nivalis
GTGTTTTAAAAGAAATTGTATCAAATAAAAAGAGTTTACCTTTAACATTCTGAAGGGCCATAGGTTTGTGACCACCTTCCTCTCTGTTTTCTATAAAAGCCTCCTGAACATAATGATCTGCAAGAGCTAATTAATGATGCTGGCTGAACATAGGCTGCACACAACACTATAGTAAGTGCTAGTGTGCTTTGTATAATTAAAAGTGAACAGAGGATAAAGCTATAAAGGCTTTTTAAGGTTATTGATGGCAGAAATGAAAGCTAAGGCATGGAGAAGATAAATACAAATGACTTATTTGTAAATGTACTTTAGAGATATTATGATAAGTGACCTAAGAATATAAATTATAAACTTTATTTCTTTTTCCCCTTTTTACAACTCAGATTTTGCTTAAAGAGATCATGATTAAATACCAGCATTCTGAATTAAAACTTGGGAAATCTGAATTTTAATTCAATGTTCCCTCATTAAACACACACAAAAAAGTATAATGGAATACTTTGTCTTCATTTCATTAAGACAACAGCACTGTCTAGTATCGATTAAGAATCTAGTTTTGGGGGCACCTGGGTGGCTCAGCTGATTAAGTGACTGACTGCCTTAAGCTCAGGTCATGATCCTGGTGTCCCGGGATCGAGTCCCGCCTCGGGCTCCCTGCTTGGCGGGGAGTCTGCTTCTCCCTCTGAACTCTTCCCTCTCATGCTCTCTTTCTCTCTCTCAAATAAATAAATAAAATCTTAAAAAAAAAAAAAAAGAATCTAGTTTTGGAGATTCACTTTGGAAGAGTTCTTTAGTATCTTCCCCTTCAAAACTTTTTTAGAGTATCCATGAACTTAACAAATATTAAGTCTAATCTATATACTATAACAGCTATCAAAAATGCACACTAAACAAAGAGTGGTTGATATGATAAAATCTGTTTCACATAAAATTGGTTAAAAGCTTAAAGAGGCACAGTATAGTAACATAAGTTGTACGTCCAACTCAGTCACTAAGCTATTCAATGAGATCCATTTTGAGAGTGAAACATTTCTAAAACTCCTAGAGAATATGCTTTTAATAACAATATTTAGAAACACAGCAAGAATGAGCAAACTAAACAATCTTTTCTTAAACTGAAAATTCTAAGCCTCATAAGCATGGACAAAGTCTTAAACTGTGCTGCAGTATCTTTTCACATGTCCCTGTCACATCAGCCATGAGGACCCACCCATTCTCAACTTTCTAAAATCCTGCCCTTTCTCAACATCTGCATTCTTCCAGAAACCATATTTCCTGCTCCACAGAGAAAACAGAAGACACAATCTTCCTCACTTTTTCACCCTCCTTCTACTGTTAGACGTAGGAGCATATGTATCCTTTTCCAAACACTTTTAGTATCCCCTGTTGTAATTTAAGTTTGTTTATAGCTAAGTACAGATAAAGAAAAGAAAGAGATTTATTTTCAAAATGAGGAAAAACTTTTACTCTTCAAGTAAAGAAAGCTGTAGACATGTCACAAGCTAAGGTCTCCAAGGAGTTGAATGCAAACAACATTTAATAATTAAATCTGAGGACTAGTCCTCGTTGAGAGTGGGAATCTGAATTTGTTACCGATAATTTGAAATGTTAACTTAAAAATTTCAATAAAGGTAGAAGTTTTTAATATTATAAAAACTATAATATCACTGAAGTAATTTCCAGGTTGTAAGTTTTGTTAAGTTTGACCACAAGAAAGCCTCTTAATCTCTGTTGATGTGCTTCCTGCTCTGGAAATGGGGGAAGCAGGGAAGAAGACTGCAGGGGCTTCTTTTTAGCTCTGACACTCTCTTATTCATTTCTATTTCAACGTCTATTTCTACTCTGTGTTACAAATGCAGGAAGTGCTAGTATATGCTGTGTTTGTTTTTCTTTTTTAATGTATTAAAAAAAACCCTCAAATCTTGCTATTTTAACTTTCCAATCATTAATCATTATAATTCAGGCATTTATTTTTATTTTCCCCAAGTAACTATTACTAGAAACTATAAGGGACTTATGGTAAATAAATGAAACAATCTTTTTACAAGCTAAGCTGGAAATCTGAGACCTGGTTTTTTTTCCAGCTGAGTTGTGAAAAATTTTACTGTTAAGAAATAATAATTTTTGAACTGCTCTTTTTTTTGGTGAACACAAAGGTGATTCAGAGTAGATGCTTAAAGTCAAAACAATTATAACTTAAGTACTTACTAGTGTTAGTTTGCAAAAAGCAATGCCATTAAAAAGATGCCATGATAAAATTTATTTTAATGAAGTTCCACATTGCTTTTCTTCAAAATCCACTGCTATGCCACTTTTAAACTCTAAGAATAAATATTTTATTATGATAGAATCTGAACACATGTAAATATATTCTGAACAAGGATTTGAGAACAATAGGCAACATAAATTACACTCTTAAATGCAGAGATGCAAATACTATTCTGAGTCTTCTTAGTCAATATCAAACTACAACTAAAGACTAGCTTTTAAACTTCAAAGAGCCCATTAGCTCTCAGTGAATGCCAGCCACATGTGTTATGAAATTCAGATGTCTTAGAAAGCTAAATGAACAATATTACTGAAAATCCCCAAACTATCCTATTACTACACTAAGGAAATGACTGAATTGCCTAATTTTACCAGAACTCTATGTAAACAATGGTTCAAATAAGCAGCAAATGGGATAGTTTATATTTTTATTAAATATGACTTTTAAAAGGTTAGCTGCTTTTCTCAAATTTACCTGAATTGAAAAGGAATCAAATATCAAAATTCTTCCTAGAAAGTTAAATTCGTGACACAAAGATATACCCATGAGTGTATTTTTAGCTTGCTTTTCAAATTCAGTAGTTTAATATCTTTACCTGTTTGAGATAATATTACTGATTTAGGAGTATGCTTTTGAGACACAGACATTATTCCTGCTTCTTATGGTTTAAATTGTGTTCCTTCAAAATATATGTTGAAGTCCTAACCGCCAGGACCTCAAACTGTGACTTTATTTGGAAATAAGGTCACTGCAGATGTGAACAGATAAGATGAAGTCATGCTAGAATAAGGTGGGTCCTTAATGCAATATGGCTAGTGTTCTTTTTTTTTTTTTTTTTAATTTTACTTATTTGACAGAGAGAGAAAGATTACAAGTGGGTCGGCAGAGAGAGGGGGAGAAGCAGGCTCTGTGCAGAGCAGAGAGCCCAATTTGGGGCTCAATCCCAGGACTCTGAAATCATGACCTGAGCCGAAGGCAGAGGCTTAACCCACTGAGCCACCCAGGTGCCCCATGGCTAGTATTCTTTTAAGAGGAGAGAGATGCAGAAAGGAGAATGCCGTGGGAACATACAGAAACACAAAGGGAGAAGAGAGCATGTAAAGACAAAAGACAGAATGGCATTTACTGCCACAAGCCAAGGAACTCCTGAGGACACCAGAACCTAGGAAAGACAAAAAGGGCCTCTTTGCATACAGATTTCAGAGGAAGCACAGCCCTGCTGACACCCTGATTTGGGACTTACAGCCTCCACAACTACAATATAATAAATTTCTTTGTTTTAGGCCATCCAGTTTGTGGTATTTTATTATAGCATTCATAGAAAACTAATACACTTTTCCACATAAACAATGTGGAATATTCAATCAAAAAAAGTATTTGACATTTAAGTAACCCTTTACTATATACTCAGTTTTTATACATTTCACTGAAATTATGATTTCACAGATCACTAACAATATATTTCAAGTATAATTAGTATAAGATTTTAATTAATTGTCAGTATACATGTGCAAACTGTGATACTAGCACATCCAAAGGAAAATTAGTTATTTCCTCATTATTTAATCCTACTGTCTTTGAAAATTTTTTCCATTTAGCATCAAAATGTTTAGAACTGGGGGGCGCCTGGGTGGCTCAGTGGATTGAGCCGCTGCCTTCGGCTCGGGTCATGATCTCAGGGTCCTGGGATCGAGTGCCGCATCGGGCTCTCTGCTCAGCAGGGGGCCTGCTTCCCTTCCCCTCTCTCTGCCTGCTTGTGATCTCTCTGTCAAATAAATAAACAAAATCTTAAAAAAAAAAAAAGTTTAGAACTGGGTTTTTACCCTTGGAGTAACAGTAATAATGATGGAGACTCCGCAAGGTACTTGTGAACCAGTCTACTGTTGGAAGAGGAATAGGAATATGGAGGGAATCCCTTTGTGGTACATGCATACCACATTTGGTATATGCATACCACCTTTAGGCATGCAGAGATGGCTGAAGAGAAAGCCAGAACACTAACTACCCATATCTAAGCACAAGGTAAGAGGAGTCCATTACTAAGAGAGTTTGAAGACTACTGCACTGAAACAAAGTTAGGAACAGCAAAGTGTGAACCCAGTTCAACTTCTGACTAGATTGGCAGAACCTCCAACCTATATTAACTGCCTGTAATAAAAGGAAGTGTGCTTACTTGTGGGGATTAAATACTGTTAATTTCAGTCTCTACTGTTTTTTTATATACAATGTCCAGCACTCAATAAAAAAATTAAGAGATATATTATAAAAGAGAAGAAAAAATAACCCACTATCAAAAGATAAACCAATTAGCAGAATGAGACTCATAGGTGGCCTATATGTTAGAAATATCAGATAGGACCTTAAAATAACTGTGATTAATATATTAAAGGATCTAATGGAAAATATAAATAATATTCATGAATAGATTTTAGAATTTTGCTGAGAAATGGAAACTTTAGAGTTAAATGGTGATGCTACAAATGAAAAACACAATATTAAAGGTGAACAATTAATTCAAGAGGTTGTGAACAGTAGATTCAAGAAAACCAAAGACTCGGTAAATGCAGATCAAAGGAAATTATAAAAACTAAAACACAAGGAAACAAAACAAGTAAGGGGAAAACCTAAAGCATCTAAGAACTGAAAGAAAATAGCAAACAATCTAATGTAAGTGTAACTGGAATCCCAGAAGAGACAGAGAACAGGGTAGGAGAAATACTTAAAGAATGAATGCCTAAGAACTTTCTCAAAATAATGAAAGACATCCTGCTACAAATCTATGAGGCTTAACGAATCCCAAACAAAACAAACAATAAAAACAAAAAAGTCAAGTTGCTGAAAAATTTAAAAAAAAAAAAGAGAAAGAATCTCTTCAAGGCAGCCGGGGTGAGGGGTGGGGGGTGGGAATTATGTTGGGGATAGCAAAAATAAGAAAAACAGTTGATATCCCATCTATACTATTCAAACTACAAGACAATGGAATGATACCTATAAAATACTGATACAGTGCTTTAAAACTTTTTTTTTAAACTGTCAACCCAGAATTTTTTATCCAGTGAAATTATCTTCAATAGTTCAATATCTTCAATAGTTAGGCTGAAGTAAAGAATTTTCAGCTGAGAGAATTCACTGACAGCAAATCTGTTACACAAAAAAATGTTCACAAGAGTTTTTTAGGCAAGAGGTATACAATACTAAAAATCTGTATCTACCCAAAGAAATGAAGAACACTGAAAATGACAAAAATGACAGTAAATATTAAAAAGCTTTCCTCCTATATGTAAAGATAATAAACTGTCTCAAGTAAAAAGAACAATGTACTGCAGGGTTTCTAATCTATGGAAAAACAAAATGTGTAACAATAATAGCACAAGGTATAAGAAGGAAGAATTAGAAGTATATATAGTTGTAAGGCTATTAAACTATATGTGGTTTGATATAGTATTTAAAGGTAAACTGTGGTAAGTTAAAGATGTGTATTGCAAACCACAGGCCAACCACTAAAAAACTTAAACAAGGTACAGCTAATAAACTAATAATAGGAAAAATAAAGATTACCTAATTTTTCCAAAAGAAATCAGAAAAAAATGGTGGAAAGAATAAAGAAGAGTTAAAAAAACATCTGAAGACAACTAGCAAGATTTCAAGCCAAGCAAACCACACAAAAGGCATTTTAAATACATATGGTCTAAATCTCCCACTTAGAAGGTAGAGATATATTAAATAAAAAGCAAGATCCAACTATACTATCTACAAATAACCCACTTTGAATATAAATGTATTCAGATAAAAAATGAAGGAATGATAAAATATTTATTATGAAAACACTAATCAAAGGAAATTTGCATCTATATGGTCAGACATAGCAGACAGAGAACAAGCAGTATTACCAGGGATAAAGTAGGACATTATACAATGTTAAGAAGACAGGACAATCCTAAATAGACCTTCAATATTTACAAAATAAATACACATAGCTAGAGAGATTAGCACATTCAATTATAGAATAGGTGCTTATTAAATGTTAATTTAGCTTTTGCATCAGGCACAGTGGATAAAAACAGAGATTTAAGAAGGCCTTTCTTTCATAGCTTCTATTCTCATGAGGAAAAAAGCAATAGTAAACAGAATAAAAGTTTCAGTACAGTTTTTACAGGGTGCTATGGAAACACAGAGGGGGTATATGTCTTCCGGAGGAAGAGATGAAGGAAAATGAGAAAGGTGGTTTACATAAGACTTCACAGAAATTAAATGTTCATTTCCACGATAAACAGAAGTGTAGTTATCTATAACTTATGAATTCATAGTAAGATTAAGCAAATACAGTAAAATTAAGTGCTTTCTCTAGCTCATCTGTAATGTAATTATTATTTAATAGGAGTAATAATTCTTAAAGTACTGACTAATCACATACATTACATAATCATTTTGAGGTGTTTCAAAAACTTTTACCAAATTAGCATTAATTCTCCTGTCTTTATTTATCAACTTTTTGGGGGGTACCTAAGATTCTTCATAAACTTGAGCTATAACTAATTCATAGTCATGGAGAAAAAGTATGAAAGAAAATATTTAAGCAGTAAACAAAATTTAGTTTTTAGAGTATAATGGAAGCAAATAAACAAATTAATTAGTTTTTAATGAAAGGGTTAGAAAAAGGTCCATGGTCATGTTTTCCAGAATGTCTTTCAAGACATCTATTTTGTGTATAAAAAGAAAAAAAAGTGTACTTCTGTGTTTAGATCCTGATTCCTTTCCTTATTTACTGAGGAGAATTTGTGTAAAATAAACTACAGACTTAAAGTATATAACTGATGAGTTTCAACAGTTCTGTATACCCTAGAAACCACTAATCAATATATCAAGTATTTTATCACAATCAAAGGATTTCTCAATGAGATACCACCTCACACCAGTCAGAATGGTTAAAATTAACAAGTCAGGAAATGACAGATGCTGGCAAGGATGCAGAGAAAGGGGAACCCTCCTACACTGTTGGAGGGAATGTAAACTAGTGCAACCGCTCTGGAAAACAGCATGGAGGTTCCTCAAAAAGTTGAAAATAGAGCTACCCTATGACCCAGCAATTGCACTACTGGGTATTTACCCTAAAGGTACATATGTAGTGATCCAAAGGGGCATGTGCACCCCAACGTTCGTATCAGCAATGTCCACAACAGCCACACTATGGAAAGAACCTAGATGTCCATCAACAGATGAATGGATAAAGCAGATGTGGTATATATATACAAAGGAATACTATGCAGCCACAAAAGAAATGAAATCTTGCCATTTTCAATAATGTGAATAGAACTAGGGGGTATTACGCTTAGTGAAATAGTCAATCAGTCAATCAGAGAAAGACAATTATCATATGATCTCCCTGATATGAGGAACTGAGAGGCAACGTGGGGGGTTTGGGGGGTAGGGAAAGAAAAAAATGAAACAAGATGGGACTGGGAGGGAGACAAACCATAAGAGACTCTAAATCTCACAAAACAAACTGAGGGTTGCTGGGGGTAAGCAGATATGGAGAGGGTGGTTGGGTTATGGACATTGGGGAGAGTATGTGCTATAGTGAGTGCTGTGAAGTGTGTAAACCTGGAGATTCACAGACCTGTACCCCAGGGACTAATAATACATTATATGTTAATAAAAAAAAATTTAAAGATTCCTCAAGTTTCTCTCTCTCTCATTTTTTAAGACTTTATTTGAGAGACAGAGAGTGAAATAGTCCTCAAGTCTCTTTACAAGACATCTCTCCCGGGGTGCCTGGGTAGCTCAGTGGGTTAAGCCTCTGCTTTCGGCTCGGGTCTTGGTCCCAGGGTCCTGGGATGGAGCCCCGCATCGGGCTCTCTGCTTGGCAGGGAGCCTGCTTCCTCCTCTCTCTCTGCCTGCCTCTCTGCCTACTTGTGCTCTCTGTCTGTCAAATAAATAAAATATTAAAAAAACAAAACAAAAACAAAAACAAGACATCTCTCCCTCCACCTCTGGCCTCAGACAAAGTGTTTTCTGTCAGTATAGATTATTTTGCACTGTGTGTGTGTACATACATATATTAGATAAAAATACATATATTATATACATGGATTAATGTATTATGTATTCTTTCAGGTCTAACACTCTTTTAGCTCAGCTCTAATGATTTGGAGATTCATCCACAGGGTCAGGTATATAAGTGGTTTAATCTTTACTGCTAAAGAGTATTCCACTGTATGGATATATGACTATTTTTTAAAGATTTTATTCTCTATCACTATTTCCTTTTTTATTCCATCTACCTATATTCATAGACATTTGTATTGTTTCTAGTTTGGGGCTACTGTGAATACAGCTGCACTGAATGCTGACATACAAGTACTTGGGTAAATACCCAGAATGGAATAGTTGAATCATATGGTATTTGTTTATGAGTGTACACTACTGAACACTATTATTTAAAAGAAGAATGTGATGTGCCACTGAAAAGTTCTATTTAAGAAATTTTCAAGTACTAGAGATGCCTGGGTGGCTCAGTCATTAAGCATCTGCCTTCAGCTCATGTCATGATCCCATGGTCCTGGGATCAAGCCCAGTGTTGGGTTCCCTGCTTGGCAGGAAGCATGATTCTCCCTCTCCCACTCCCCCTGCTTGTATTCCTTCTCTCATTGTGTCTCTGTCAAATAAATAAATAAAATCGTTTTAAAAAAAGAGAAATTTTCAAATACTGTAAAAACTGACAATCTTAAAAGAAAACACAATTAAGTATTCTTGAGCATATTAAGAGACACTTTAAGAGACACTCAGGACCCTGAGATCATGACTTTAAGTGCTCATCAAATCGAAGTGAAACTCTGGCTGCTTCCTAACTAGGTAAGCATAGGGCTTCTCTTTCTCCAACATCAATTTGGCCACTACAAAGAAGCACCAGCCCCATTTTACAAAACTACTTTTCATGTATAACCTTTCTAATTAATTTTATAACAAATAACCATCCAAATCACAAAATGAGAAAAAATGTCAGGGTGAAAAGAAGTAAGTCTTGATAAGAAAAAACTAGAAATAATAGAAATTATGTCATAACAATTCAGAAACCTGAAGAAGAAAAATACAATCATATCTTCACGCAAGAATAACAGTACTGCTCCCACTCTCACAAATTATTAAATATTTTCACCTGGAGGCTTGGTGGTCAATCAATTTTAACATCAAAATGCTTTTTAGAAAAATGGCCTATGATTTTTCATTCAGTAATGGTTTCCTGCAATATATACCAATCTGGAAAAAAAAAAACCTGGCGTATCTCCATTTCTTTCTTTTCTTTATTATAAAGGACTATATAATACTGACCTGATCTAATAAAGGTTAAGTGATACAAATGATATATATTAAATACTTGTTAAATGACTTATACTATATTATGTGGAATAAAGAGAAAAAACAACTATCACCTTGTAGTCACTCAAATGACAAGCTGTTCAATTGAAAAAACCTGTTTCTGTGCTTTTATCTTCTTATCACTGCTTATTTTAAGAAGGTTTTTTAGGTCACTGAGGAACTTTTTTTTGCTGCTTACTTGACACATTACTAAGGTTTTGCTGCTTATTTGACACATTATTAAGATTTCATTTAAAACACGGTATCAGAAAAATGTTATGCTAGTGAGCTACTAAATGGAAAAGATCACTTTACAATGCCAATAAATTAGACAATTAAAAGGGTGTATCACCATAAAAGTTGGACAAAACAGAATTTAAAATAGTTGTTAAAAACATGCAAGATATGTATAAATTCCTTTCTGTCATTCTTTATCCCACGAATGGAAGAATTTATTCAGGACATTAAAGACTGTATAATTTTAATTTTCATCATCTAAATACCTTGTATACAGAAGAAATAGTACGAAGCAATAGATATTTCTCTGTCAACTTGAAGGGGATAGCCATGTTTGTCTAATTGGTTTATTGAGAATAAAACTCTCAGATTGTTATCTGGTTTCCTTAGTTTTACTAAGAATCCCGATCAAATACAATGTCTTTTATTTCCTAGTGAATAAACAGGGAAGTTAGTATTTTAGACGTTTAGACTCATCTACATTTACATAAAAGGACAAATATAAAGGATCAAATATGATGATAAAGCATGTTTATGGACACATAATACTTTTTATATGTTTTCAAATTCGGGAAAACTAATGAGATTTTTCCGTCATCATTTGGTTCTGCTCCATCTTCTTTCAATTCGGTAGTTTATTTTTGTGATTTATGAGATTAAACAAAATGTTGATTTAGGATTAGCTTTGCACAAAATTCTTAGAGCATATTCCTAAATCTGCAGTTCTAAGAGCTGAAACATTAATTCTAAAGCATAGATGTATTTAATGATTATGTATTTATGAAAGTGGTAACTTCCTCATTATAAAAACAATGAACCACAAACATGGATTTTAGTTCAACACTATCCTGAAAAGTCACTTGAATTCTCAGGCCTCAGTTTTCTTATCTGTAAAATTTGGGAGGGGTGGAGTAGAAGACTTAATTCTAAAAGTCTCTTCTATTTAAAAAATTATTATTTAAAAAATTATGAATTCTAGGTGTCTTTATTCCCTAAGCTTTCTAATTTCTCATGGTTCCTTGAATCTATACCACCTACCCAAGTATAATTTGAACATGTTGCTAAATGCAAGAAATCATTTAAACTTTTTGGGTGTTTATCCCCAAAATGTACACAAACATAGAGAAATCGCCCACCTGTCATTTCCTCTTGCCTATCTACTAAGAACTCAGACTTATTACTACCCTCAAGAAAGCAAAATAGGTAGCAATAACAACAAAAGTCAGAAAAACATTAAAAAAAAAAGTCTGTGTTCTTTCCTGTATGAGTAAACTGCCCTAACCTCTGCCCAGCTACTCAAGCCCTAAATCTAGAAATTGCTCTTGATTTCTTTTACTCTCACTCCTGATTCATCCACCACAAATACTTCTGGATTTCTGCTGTCCTCCATCATCCTCACTACCATAACCCTAATCCAAGTCACTATTATCTCTTGCCTGGACTCTAATTGGTCTCCATGCTTCCATCTTCATTCTCAACTTCCATTCTTCTCAATCCACTTTCCATACAGCTCCAAGAATGATGTTTTTAAAATATGAATCAGATTCCCTTTCATAAATTCCTATTACTTTAGAATGACCCACAGGTTCTCTATGATCTAAGCCTTGCTTATTTCTTCCACATTTTTGCAGAATACTCTTTCCATATACAACATCTCCTTTAACTTGATCTCTTTTCTGTTCTTTAATCAAACCAAGTTCTTTACTCACTTGGGGCTTTGTAACTCCTCTACTTCTGAAGGAATATTCTTCCCTTTCTCTTCAAATAGCCCATTCTCATTTTTCACACCTCAGCTCAAAGAACATCCTGGAGATAACTTTCTTCACATTCTGATACATTCCATTTCATCATCTTGTTTATTCCCTTGATATCAATGACCAAAAAAGGTAAATATATTCTTTTTGTAGTATTTACTTGTTTATTACTTATTTCCTCCAATGCAAGCCCTATAAGGATAGGGACTTCTTGCTCTTATTTTCTCCTCCTCATCACTGGCACAGTGTCCTGAATACAGTGAGCTCAATCAATATTTGTTGATTAAAATACCTGGGGTGTGTACACACACACACACACACACACACACACACATAAATGAAAAAATACAAAGACACAGAGTAAAAATTTCCAAGGATTTACTCATCATCACTACTAGAATAAAAACACTCAAATCATATGACCCATGGTGTATGTACTAAGACTTTGTATAGGCAGTAACATAAATATATATCTTCAATGACATAAAAGCATGATTCTAATTCTAATATGGCTTAGTAGAGATAAATGTTTTCCTGTGTCATATAGAAGGCTGATTAAAAGGATGGTTCAGCAGGTTAAAACTTTGTTTATTCAAATGTATTTTAAACATTCAAATGAAAAATGTGAACCCATCTATATCTTTTCTGAAATTTAGAAAGCAACTTATAAATGAACCAGGTGCAGGTAAAATGCATGGAAGATTAGATATAAAAGTAAAAGCTACAGGGACGCTGGGATGGCTCAGTTGTTAAGCATCTGCCTTTGGCTCCACGATCCCAGGGTTCTGGGATCGAGTACCACATCAGGCTCCCTGCTCAGTGGGGTAGCCTAGCCTGCTTCTACCTCTCCCACTCCTGCTGCTTGTGTTCCCTCTCTGGCTGTGTCTCCTCTCTCTGCAAATAAATAAATAAAATCTTTAAAAAAAAAGTAAAAGCTACAAGTATTATATCAGTGAAAATTACAAAAATAAGTCATGAAGAAAAAACCACCATGATTGTTAAATACTCATACGTCAAAAAAGAAGCATAAAGTCTGCAACTTTGCAGCATAGTACTATATTCAAGGTTTTAAAAATTTGTTTTTATGCAGGTAAATTTCAAATAAATTTGTATATTTACAGGTATAATGCAGGATCAGGAGGAAAGCACTAGTTCCACAGATGCTGTTTAAAATTAGGTCACAACATGTAATTTGATGGACACAGCTTTGGTGTGTCTGATGATAACTGTATTAATTTCTATAACTCAATAGATTTCTCACAGTCAAAACTGCTTGATAATTCTTTTTTCAAAAGTTCTTTATATAACAAAACATCGATAAATCACCATACGTTTGCTAAAAAAAATTGCTAAAATTACTTTATTTTTGTATTTCTATATTATCGTTTTACTAGCAAAAGGCTGAATATCTGCATATTATAACTAACTTATAAACTCAATTATTTCCATAAATGACTTCTGAACAGCCTTCAAGTTATAATATAAATAACTGAATGTTCCATTTTTTAAGTCCAAACCACTCAAGATCAAAATTCAATTTCATTCCAATCATTTTACATATAAAAGAGGTTTTTGTATCAAATTATTTCATACTTTAAAGTAATTATGCTAGATTATGGAAATGTATGTGTATATGTGTACATATGTACTTATAGTTAAAATTTAAAATTTAATTTGAACTGGTAACAGCAGTTTCTCAAAAGGCACATTTATTCTACCCAGCAAGAAGAATTTGAGTTATTCACCTTCAAATAGTTATCTACCTTTTATATTCCCTCACAGCCAAAGGAAATATCCACAGCATGTAGCATGGACAACTGATTAAAAACCAGAAAGTTCTTAATATTTCAGCTCAGTTACAAAGAAGAAAAACAGAAAAAGTAAATAATAATTAAGAAGAGCAGAGGATAATATGTATTAAAAGGGTTTCTATAAGCAGACTGAAAATTTTATGTCTAATGTAGCTACTTTAACTTCATCTTTGACAGGTGAAATTAGGGTAGTAAGGGTTAAGGGGGAAAAGATTAAAGTAAAAACGAACAAAAATCTTATTTTTTAAGAACTCTGTAAATTAGACTTTCCCCACCCTATTAAGGCTTCTTATTAGGAAAGGAAAATTCCAAAAGCCATTCAGGCTTTGATTCAGATACTAGGAGGGAACTTGGTACCAAGGGACAAAAAAATTAATTTGGCAACCACAGGACTTCTCACTGAACTCAAGAAAAATCCTGCAATATTTTTGCCGTGTGCAATACTTTCTCACGTGCTGTCTCCACCTTTGTATCTATAAAACTGGTAACAACTACTTGAAAACAATTATTCCATCTCTTTTTAACAAGACAATCACATTTTTATAATACAGTAGTTGGAAACTAATGAAGTACTGGAAAAAAACAGCTATGTAAAAAAAGTACCGTGTTCTTTGCCCTATAATTTTTATCAAGGTAAAAATTTATAGCATATTAGACTTTTAAACAAGCGGGATTTGAATGTTAACAATCAAGTATAAAAATAAAAAGATCATAATTCCTTAAAGTGTAAACTATCTGAAGGGTTACTTAAGTAACCGTTTCTTAAACCTAGTGGACTACTTTGCAAGAACCAAAGTGATAATAAAGAGTCTAATCTTACTTCACATTTAATTCATTCTCTCTGATCCAGTCAGTATTTACATCCTATCTGGCCTACTATAATGGCTTCCTCTTCTCTGTCTCACCTCTCTTCCCACTCTGATCCAAAGTATATGCTTCTATGAAGCTGGAATACCTATTTGAGGTTATTTTTTGGTGGTTCTTTGCTGTCCACACATCAAAGTGCAAAATAACTCCTTAGCCTACACACACTTTAAGTGCACAACACACATTAGCAAACAGATGCAAACATCATCTTTAACCGCAGTTAACCTCCACTACCATTTGGTTATTTAAACAATTCGATCTTCATGAATACTGATAACATGCCCCGTAACCCCAATTCTGTACTTTCCCCCCACACCACAAGTTTCCTATTACTTTGCCACTGACTTTTATTAACAGATGGGTTTGACTTCTACTTTATTGGGAAGATGGGAGGCTAACCGACAAAACACTCTTCTGACTATCCTCTTTACTATCTTAACACTTTTTTTTATACATCTCCTATCTTCTGAATTTTTTTAAGACAAAAATGTCTTTTTCTGTTCTAATACCAGCGCTGTTTACCCGAGTTTGTGATTTCTTTTTTCATCTATGATCCTTCTCTATCAATTAATTATTCCCTCTAAATTTATTTTGTCCTTGTCCACAGGGTCCTAGCCCAACAAATATGTTCCTGTCTCCAGTATGTTACTCACTCCCACAGTACTGCCCTTCCCTCAAACTAGTCATCTCTTCTTTTCTCATTAAACTTCTAGAAAGTTAATATGGTCCCTTCATTTCCTCATTCCTTACCACAACCCTTGAAATTTGACTTCTCTCTCCACACAGACTCAAGCATGTTTTTTAAAAACATGAATGTCCCTTTATCTAACCATCAAAATTCAGTATTTTTTTTTCTTGGCAGTACTTGACGCTGTTTATCATCCAACTCTTTGGAATCCATGACAATAAACTTATTTTCCTTGAATCTTTCAGTGCTTCTTCACAAGCTCCTTCATTTCTTCTACACCCTAAATGTGGCTGTTTTCCTTTAAATGTTTCTTCTCTTCTCATGGGTCAACAATCACACTTAAGTGCATGAATCCCAAAGCTCTGTCACCTGAATGTGACAACAGCACTTCAAGTTCAATGCACCTCCAAACACACCCACCTAGATGAGATCTCACTATTTCTATGATTGGCGTTATCCTGATTCAAATTCTGGACTCAAAGACTCCTTCCTTCTTCCTTCTTCTTATCTGATATTTTCTTGGGTTCCATACATATCCTCTTCCCTCCTATTCTCTGAGCTTAAAAAGAAAAACTAGACTTCTCACTGGTTATTCTTCATCTAGCCCACTGCCCAATGTTTTTTAAGCAAGAATGCATCAGAGTAATTTAGGGAGCTTTTGCAAAACGGTTTGGATATACTGGTTCTAGCATATGGCTAAGAAAATGTATTTTGAAAAAGTTCCGTCAGTGTTTCAGATATACACTTCTGGAAGCACTTCAGAAGCACACTTCTTGTTAAGTATAAGACTGCCTATCTTATAATGTATACCCCTCTTTCAAATTAACTTTGTCCATGGTATCAATTTGAGCATTTCATTCTTTTGCTGAAATACTTTCAATGGCTCCCCATTATATAAAAGCCCTTTCTCAATCTGGGCTCCAGACACATCTCTCCATCATGTTTATCTACCTTTTAAAATGCTTTTCTGTGCTCCTGAAAAACCCTTTCCCTCTCTCCATAGGTCCAAATGTTATACTGATTAAATGCTTTCTTCTTCATGGATACCACTGGAAGAGCTCAAACATAAATGAGTCCCCCCCGCCCGGTCCGGATTTATATTATGTAATCTTTTACAGCATTTGTTAAATAGTGCCTTGTTGTTTTTTTTTTTTTTAAGATTTTGTTTATTTGCTAGACAGAGATTACAAGTAGGCAGAGAGAAAGGAGGAAGCAGGCTTCCTGCTGAGCAGAGAGCCAGATGCAGGGCTTAATCCCAGGACCCTGAGATCATGACCTGAGCCAAAGGCAGAGGCTTAACCCACTGAGCCACCCAGGCGCCCCTACTGCCTTATTTTTTAACATTAATATACATGCTTCATTACCTTGATACACTACAACTTCTTTAAATATCAGAGACACACCTGGACAATAAAACAGAAGTGATTATCAGCAATATCATATCCACCTCACATCATCTGCATTAGTTTTCTAGAACAAGGGTAAATTATAAACTACTTAAAAGGCTGATACTAACTTATTAGATATCTCACCTGAAGTAGAGACTTGTGGATGAACACACAAATTCCGAGACTAGAACTGCCAACGTCTAACCTATCACCATAGGTTACATAGAAGCCGGATGCTACTCGAGTTACTACTTGTTCATTACCTGTTCTGATCAAAGTCCTGAGAGTATAAATTCCTTCTCCCTAAATCTTATTTTGGGACTGTCAATTTTTTTGTTGATTTTTTTTTTCCTGAAAGTCAAATTTGAAGGGAGAAAAAAAGTTAGAGGCAATTGTATCCTCCATTTTAATAGCACAAACCCAGTTAAAAAAATTATTGCTATAGGTCATACTTTAAAAATTTTTATGTGTGTGTTTATGTACATAAATGTGTACTTATATACATGGAATATATATTTATGTATTTGTTCTCTCTATATATATATTTGTTTGTATGTCTCTGTGATATATTTCCCCCACACTCAAGTAGGGTTGAAAGAAGCAAGGTCATTTCCCATAGGAGAGAGAGCATGTATGCCTCCTGGATAAGTGGAGTTTTCTAAACTTTTAATTTTGAAATAATTAGAGGCACAAGGAAATTGCAAAAAAGCAGTACATGAAGGTCCCATGTACCCTCCATCCAGCTCACTCTAATGGTCATATTTACACAACTCTGATACAATATCCCAACAAGGAAACTGACACTGATACAACCTACAAGACTTGTCAGATTTCATCAGTTTTTCTCTGCACTTATGTACACGTTAAGTTCGTTGGAACACATGATTCCAAGCAACTTTATCACATGTATAGATTCATGTAACCACCATCAATACGTGGTATTTGAAAATACTCTCACGCATATCAGAGCATATTTTTTAATCTCAGAAAATAGAACTTGGATATATTATTATACACAACACAGAAATTAAGCAGATACAATGAATACAAAGTAGAACTGTATTTTGGTTTAAAATAAATTAGAAAATATTACTCCAAGGGTAAAAACCCAGTTCTAAACATTTTTTTTTTTTTAAGATTTTGTTTATTTATTTGACAGAGAGAGATCACAAGCAGGCAGAGAGAGGGGAAGGGAAAGCAGGCCCCCTGCTGAGCAGAGAGCCCGATGCGGGGCTCGATCCCAGGACCCTGAGATCATGACCTGAGCCAAAGGCAGCGGCCTAACCCACTGAGCCACCCAGGCGCCCCCAAAATTCATAAATCTTAATACCCTAACCCTTGATGTGATAACAGGAGGAAGTAATTAGGTCACAGAGGCAGAGCCTTCATAATGGGATCTGTGCCTTTATAAGAGACAGTAGAGCTTGCTTCCTCTTTTTCTTCTCTTCTCTCTCTCTGCCATGTGAGGATACAATGAGAAGAAAGCTACAGGCAAGCCAGGAAGAGT
Source organism: Mustela nivalis (assembly GCF_964662115.1). NCBI lineage: Eukaryota > Metazoa > Chordata > Mammalia > Carnivora > Mustelidae > Mustela > Mustela nivalis. Next base: position 108,084,021 of record NC_139023.1, read on the forward strand.
GTCCTCACCAGATACTAAATCTACTGACACCTTGACATTGGTTGGACTTCTCAGCTTCCAGAACAATGAGAAACAAATATTGGTTGTTTAAGCTACCCAGTGTATGGTAGTTTGTTATAGCAGCCTAACAAAGACAATCATATATAAATGCTACATTATTTTCTTTGTATAGCAGCTCATAATTTATATTACTCATCTATAAATAAAGCTGATTTCATCCATACAAGTCACTTTACCAATGAGAAAACTGAAATTCAGAAAGATTAAATGACAATTTAGTGAATGGTAGAACTGGAAATCTCATCACTCTATAATATTTACCTTCTGGGGGGCATAGTAAACTCTCATTTATTTAAAATTACATTAATTTTAAAATAAACTACATGTCTTTTATAAGCAAGCACTATTTGCTTAATTTCTAAAAACAGCCCCAATTACTATTACCATTTTTTTTTATTCTGACCAAATGCCACACACTTAGTGTGTACGTTTAATGGTCAACAAATTGTTTTCCTTTGAGCACATCAGAGAGGTCTTTAATGGCATGAAATTTTTTTTAGAGTTTATAACAATGTTACAAAACAACATCTATTTCTAACTATATATTCAGGCTATCTTTTTTTCTTAAGATTTTATTTGTCAAAGAGAGAGAGCACATGCAAGCACATGCACAAGCAGGGAAAGCAGCAGTTAGAGGAAGAAGCAGGCTCCCTCCTGGTCAAGGAGCCTGACATGGCTCAATCCCAAGACCCTGGGGTCATACCTGAGCCAAAGGCAGATGCTTAACCGACTGAGCCACCCAGGTGTCCCTAGGATATCTTTATAATATTTTCATGTGATAATAGCCATAATTACTGTCTCTAAAAATAGCAGTCGCATATAGTTTTTTATTCTTACACAAAAATAGCAGTTGCATATAGTTTTTTGTTCTTATATACACAATATACTTTGATAATATACCCATTCATATACAATAGATTAACCGTTAAAAGCTGAAGAATCTGATTTTTATACTTATTGGCTGATAATTCTGTTTTACTCTAAAACTGAATACTGAAAACTGGGGTAAACATATGAACCGGCAAAACTCTTTAATATAATTAAATACTTAACCTAATTTAGACCACTGAAATAAACATTTATTTTAAATACCAGGCATAAATAGGACTCCATTAAATATAACTGTGGCAAATATACTTTGCTTACTTAGGCAATTTCAAAGCATGTCGGTATTATATTAATACACACTTATCTAACCAACTTACTCTACAAAATATTATAGAATTATTGCTAAATGTATTTTAGCATTTGCAACCAGAACAATAAATTCTTTATTTTTAATATAAAAATAGTATAGCATTATTATAATCACTAATATACACACAGATCCATGCATGTATTTGGTATCCTTTCCAATTATACTTAAAGTCAATGAAATAAACAATATTTATTTCACTTCATAAATATTGGCTTTGGCAAGCCGAATTATCTCCTCATTTTGAATATTTATTTATTCATCAATGAGCACAAATCCAATTATCTATGTAAGATGGCATATTATATAACCTCCCTAAGTATCTTTCCAATAACAGTACCAATTATATAATAAGCATTAATTTTACTTTTTAAACAAGCATATTTGTTTAATTTTAATATATATTAAATAGATATTTATGTTTTATATTTATCTATATATTTTTAGTTTTGTTTATAAACATGTAATGTATTATTAGCCCTAGGGGTACAGGTCTGTGAATCGCCAGGTTTACACACTTCACAGCACTCACCATAGCCCATACCCTTCCCAATTATATTTATATATATTAAGTGTAGATATATATTAATCTTTATCTGGTATACAAAAGGCACAGATATTTAATTTTATCTAATCATTTTCTTCTAGCCCCTACTATATAACTTTGAACAAATATATCTAATATCAATTATTTCCTGACCTCAAGCAGTAACATCTGCAGAGAAAACTCAGTCTCCAATGACCAATTTATCCTTACAAATTATAAATACAGCATGGGAATTTAACATGAAGCTTTTCAGTACCATAAGACCATTTAATTATATCAGCAATTCAAAAAGTGCACATCTATTTAAACAAAACTAATCACTGAAAGAAGGGACTACTACAGAGATGGCCACATAGGGAGGAAAAAAGAACTCATTTTTTAAAAATATCACCTTTGAGAGAAATGTATAATGAAACAGGCTGAAGGTATGCAATTCTGAAATTTAATACAACTTCTCTTTATTTAAAATTATATTCCCCAGTGTATCCCATCACAGCTTTGCTGATTCCTTCTAAATTGAAATACAATTTTCCTCTGATCATTGATTTAAAGGATGTCAAACTTCTTATAAAAAGGGTTACTTGGCAAAGTTCAAAGCAAAAGAGCTATTTTAAAATGTTGCCGGTATCAAAATTCTGTTTGGATACTTCGAAAGAGAAATCCATAAATGAAGTACCTTTCTTCTGTTCTTTTGGAAGAACAGAAAAAAGACCAGACATTTTAAATGAAAAATGTTCTCACCCAGTGATTCTTTCATCTCTATATGCAAGAGAGAGACTGGGATTCAAAAAGTTCATCAGCAACAAAGCCTCACTCAGTTCCATTTAGGAGCTATATCAGCCTGCTACCTGATGTTATGTAAGAGTTTCCTTCCATTCGGAAGAGTTCCTAAAATGGGTACTGTCAAAGGCAGTAAAACTATAAAACCCGACCTACTTTTTTCAAAAGATTTCCATGGATCTTATGGCAAGTATAATTCCTTTTAGAGTTGGAGCTATCCTCCTTTCAAGTAAACTGTGTTGACTGAAAAACGCTAGCAAATGCTTCACTTTTTAAGGGTAAAAATACAAATCCGTAAAATATACACACATTTCTCAAATTTTTATCTCTAACAGTGAATGTCTATTGGTGCTTTCCGCATACATTGGCTTTCCTATCTATTGTAAGCCTAGTATCATTCTGAATAAGCTCAAATTAAAAAAATTACCCATTTGGAATACATTTATAAAATTTAAGCAAACAAATTAGTCTGATAGGAAAGTCTGATAAAACACAAATGTGAATTTTAAAACATATGTTACTTATAAGAAAAAGATTCCTTGTATTTATAAAGCTGTCGTGTAGTTTTCAGTCTTCGTTTTAAGAATGAAGCATTACATTCTTGAGAGGGAAGAAGGTTAATTAATTAAAATGGAAGCTATTCAATACTTTTTAAAAAGAGAAATTAATTTCTGGGTTCTTTCAAACTCCCCATTGTCATAAAATATAATGAGAAATGCATTTCAAGTAAATTCTCAAGTCAACCACACAGCATCATTATTTACAGATACAAAATGTCATCCTTATAATTCAAATAAAAGTGCTGTATTTTTCCTACAATTATTCTGAAAACATCACTGAGAAGTTCACAGAGATTTAATTTCAAAGGGAAGGATAAATCATACAGACTTATGGAAATTATATGCACAAGATAGCATGGCACAATGAACACATTTTTTCACATGATTTACAGTAATAAATGACTCCTTTTATTTATTCATTTTTTAAATATTTATTCATTCTTAAGACTACTAACTTCATTTTCCTTAAGCAAGATTTACAAGTATAAAAAATAGCCTGTATTTGTTATGCTCAATTTTCCACTTAACTATAGTTTACATTGAATTGAGTGAAAATGAAGTGGTTATAAATATTTATAAATAAGTGAAACAAAAAAATTAACTTCACAGCCTAAAGCACATCCACAGACTTTATACTGCATATCTCATAAGGACATAGCAAAAAGATATGATAAACACTGCAATAATGGACTTTAGTTTCATCAAAATGATAATCTTATTAACTACACATTTATTACCCTAACTTCAAGTTTCCTTAGAGTACACAGGAAATAAAATTACTCTGTGCCCATAGAAATCACAGCAATATGAGACAAGAGATCACTATAAGTGTTTCTCCTATTGTGCCAAAACTAAGGGAAAGTCCAGAACAAAAGTACTCAAAACAGGCATTTCCTATAAATGCATAATTTAAGAATAACTAACCAGAACAAGGATTAAAGGATACTCAAGAGAGGCTTAAATTCTAGTAATATACACAGAAGGATAAGAATAAACTTATTAATGATCAATGCTCTCCAACTACATGCCAGCAATCTTTGACTATAACTCTGCAGAGGCTTTTTTAGTATGTATTGTTAAAATTAATCATATAAAATGTATCTTAAATGGTTCACTCTTGAAAACTAATATTATAATAAGCCATGATGTTCAAAAAATCCTAAATATAAAAATGCAAATTTATAAAGTATTGGAATTCTGTAATTAATTCTATAAATAAAGCTATCCTAGGATAAAAGGCAAAGGAATGAAAGGAACAGTAGATAAATTTATAATCAGTACTGGGGACTAGAAGCTGTAAGTTAAAATTCATATTAAGACATCTATATCTTTAGATGTAATATATAATGTTCCAGAAAAAGTAAGGAAAGGAGAATAAATGAGGCTAGCCTTACCATTAATACTACAAATCATAACTGAAAAGTTATAGTTTCAGTCTTTTTTCTACTTCCTTTAATCATAAATAAGTATGTTCATGACCTTATTTTCAATCTGGCTTATATACAAAAATCACTTTTTGAAGCACTGCCTATTATAAAAGGGCTATGTCTTTTGTACATGAAATCAATGGGGAAAATAAACAGTAAGAGTTATCCTAGTTATATAAATAGAACTAAATTCCTAGGAGACTTTAAAGGTAAATATTAAAATATGTGTTTTTGGCTCAGAAAATATATACCTAAGGAAAACCCAAGATAAGGCTAATTAAACTGAATATACTCAAGATTTTTTTGGATTTTATTTATATAAGTGTGGAGAGGAGAAGTAGAAAATTTTGTAATATGCCCATACCCAAGTTCTTGCTTTCTGTCTACCTGGCAGAGCAGTTTATTTTAGAAAGTGGTGAGGATGACAGTGTGACATTATGACAAATAGGAATGGAATCAATGCAAATGCAGTAGGCCAATCTAACTTTAGAGGAGATGATGGTTTTAATGAATGGATTTATTGAATTTCAAGTAATTAAAAATTTATTTGGACAGACCTAGATACTTTAAAAAACTGTGTTCGTCAGCATTCTCATTCAGAGACAGAACTTTGATAAACTCTAACTGAAAAGATAATATATATTTTTTCTAAAACTAAAAGTCCTAATTTCTTAGAAATTGACTATTGAAAGTAATATTTGTGATAGCAGAGGAAAAGAATTCATTTCCTTAACTTCTTAGTTAAGAATGGTATGGCCCAAATTTCCACTGGATCTGCTGAGAAAGCAGAGCTAAGTCATAACTGGCCCATGTTAGTATCTTAGCCTAAAAAAGACAGTGCTAACACTAAAAATGAAATTAGTTTCAAAACCAGAATTCTTAAAAAAAAGTTTTTAAGTGTATCATTGATATTTCAACACTTACGGCTATCGTAACATATGTTTCCTAGAGCCCTGCCCGTTTGAAGTAGCACTTCCTGGTCTTTGCTATTTAGCAGCTGCACCAGTGGTGAAATCAATCCGGCATCCACACATGGAATACGCATAAATTCTGAAAATAAGAGACATATGTAATTAAAAATCTAAAAATTCACAGTTTACATTATCATGTCCTTTAATAAAATATCTACCCACTCTGAAAGTGTTAAAAATGGCTTACCATCTGAAGGATCATTCTGTTCAAAAGTAACTCTACTAAATACTTAGTGAAATAAGAACACAAAATGAGTAGGGTCATATTTTTCTTTGTTGACAGTCTCTATCATAAACCCAAAAGATTTTTAATTAATTTTCATTATACCTAATTGATCAATATTTTCTTATAATAACGAATGTGCTTGGGAAGCAATATATGATGACAGGAACACTTGGCAATGTTCCTTCCATGAACCTGATAATTAAAGTACTACAGTTATAAACTAAGCCATCAAATTGTACAAATTTTCACATGTTCTCTTTTTATTCACTGTATGTTCTCTAAAAGGACAAAATATTTTTTAAAAAGATTTGAGTGTATCATTACAAATAATAGGTCCTTTTCAATTGCTAAGACCTGGTAGAATCATCTATTCCTTAATTCCTACTTTTTGTTTTTATGGATCACTCACATCTGCTGTTATACCCATAAATTCATAGGTCTCAAATACCAAATGTTAAGTTTTCTTATACTTCTAACACATTTTTCATTGTCTCCCAATGATACCATCATAGTCATGATTATTAGACATAAATTTTTTTATAGTGTCTCATGATGGACTATTACAAAATTGAGGGATAATAATGATACCAATTAATGAAAGTTCTCCAAATAATCAATATTGGAACCATCATTTTGGACATCAAGACGTACTGTAAGTCAAGGAACTTAGTCAACACAGACCTAATTCCACATCCTATAACCCATCCTACTAAATTAAAAAATCATTGTCTTTTCACTATTATTTTCAAGGGGGGGTTCACTCCTTAGTCTGTTCCACAAGTACCACCATAAGAAATCTTCCCTCTCTTTTTCTCCATTTTCAAATTCCTAGAGCACATCATATAAGGCTGTTATGTGAGCTGTTACGTCTGAAACAACTTCTTTAACCCATGACATAGCTATGAGTCACAGAGGTATTCTTCTCTACCTAAACAAAAGATTGCATTCCTATTACATCTCTTACTTACTTACCACTGTATTATTGAAAACTCTCTATAATTTAAACTTCCAAGATTTAAGAAGTACTTCTTACTTCTAAAGCTAATCTTTAAGTCTACTGTTGATGTTTTTTTTTTCCCCTTTCTTTCTTTTTTTTTTAAACTCCATATTGGGAGTTTTTCCTATTGGGAAAATGAATTATGCTCTAAATAATTTCAAGAATTCAATGACCATCTTCTATAGGGCATGACATATCAATCTACTTGTCTACCTCTTAAGTTAATGATCTCCTTGGGATCTTTATATATTTCAAATCTTAAAATAACATGTCACCAACTCAAATTAATCAACTTGAAGATAGATATTCATTATCTTTTCTACCTTTCCCTATGCCTAGTTTCCAACAGTGAAATAACTACTAAAATAAGAAATTTACAAATAGTCTGATTTGCACTCTTATTTCATAAATTTCATTTCCTTTGGACCCTTATTTCTCTTTTCTTATTTCATAACTGCTGTTGTATTTTATTGTTTTGCTTCTTTGGTTTGTTGTTGCTATGCTTCAGGCAATGGCAACATTGATGAGTTACTATTTTTGTTTGCTTTGATGCTCTAATGTTCTATATGATACCAACATAGCTTTCAAAATTCTGATGGTACAATCAATAATAGAGAGTAAATAATTATGGGAAAATTACAGAATCAAATAAAATTGTTCTAAACTTTTTCTTAAATACCAAAGCATACAAACACCATTAGTAGGTCAATTGTACCTCATTTTTTTTTTAAAGCATATATTAAATAAAATAAAACTAGTATATTCCTTGGCTTTCAGTGTAAAGGCAAGACTGCCAGTCCCTGGAAGAAGCAAACTCCCTTCTAAAACCTTCTGCTTTTCAGTCAGTTTGCTTTTTAACTGCAGACTGCAGTTCTCTTTAGCTAGTTTTAAAGACATAAAGTTATCTCCTTTAGGTGGATATATGTAAAAATAGACCAGGAACTTATAAGAAATATGTTTAAAATATTATATTCAACATACATTATTTATTTATATATATGTAAAAATAGACCAGGAACTTACAAGGAATATGTTTAAAATACTATATTTAATACACATTAATTTATACATATTATATATATAATATTATAGAGGTTATAGAATGAATGGCTGTCACAGTCATCCTTGTTCACAGGATTCCCACCACACATACCCCTAGTTCATACTACATGAACTTGTTACCTGAGCATAGCTGGTGAGACTCTGACTTGAGGCCAGACTATATACCGGCTGGCCAATAGCCTATCAGATGTTCTAGTTCAAAAATCTGCTAAAAAGGACAATAGCAAGGGACTGGGAAAAAAAAAAATCAGACCCTTTCTTCTTAATTTGAACTCCAGAGAACTGAAAAGTTCTTGAGGAGGGAGGGAAGGACTGTCAGGGGAAGGCTGAAACTGAGATACATGCAGAATGACAGTGAGTGAAAAAACCATAGTCAGGGGGCACCTGGGTGGCTCAGTGGGTTAAAAACCATAGTCAGTGAAGACACTGACTATGCAGTAGAAGAAGCCACTAAGTATTTGTATACTTCTATGTGCGTCTATACAAGATAAAATTCATTTAGTTTTTTGCATAATGTGTGGACTTCAACATAGAAATTCAATATAGAGCTTCAAGGAATAGGCACTGCTCTGTATTAATATCAACCCAAATTTATTAACATAAAGTTGATTTCTACTGAAGAGTATTTTTTTCCTTTGATTATAGTGAAACAATCAATAAATGTTTGATAGAATATTTCTATTTCTTTCTGAATCCAGTATTTTTTTTTTTTTTAAGATTTTACTTACTTATTTGACAGAGATCACAAGTAGGCAGAGAGGCAGGCAGAGAGAGAGGGGGAAGCAGGCTCCCGGCTTAGCAGAGAGCCGATGCGATGCAGGGCTCTTGGAGCTCAATCCCAGGACCCTAGGATCGTGACCTGAGCTGAAGGTAGAGGCTTAACCCACTGAGCCACCCAAGCACCCGGCAACATTCCTTTCTTTTTTGCTTTTTCTTTTCCAAACCTACTTGAATTACACATTCATTCAGCATCATAGTGAAGTACAGTACTGTGATGAAAATCATAGTTTTTTTTTTATAAAATCTGCTTTTATTATATCTACTTATCAAATATTAAATCCTTACATGTACATACTTTCCTCATTTTCAGCTGCCTAAAGGAAATATATCTATTTTACTAAAACTTTTTAACTCTATAAGCCTAATAAAAACATATGGAGTATTAGAGTCTACTTTAATGTTAGACTAAATAGTAATGTGAATTCTAAGTTTGAATTTTCTCTAATAACCTCCCTATAATTATTAACTATTAGTTTTTTATGTTTTTCATTAGAAGAACAAGGACAACTATGAGGTGTGAATACATAGGAACCAGTGGCTTTCACATGTAGGTTGCTGAATTGACATTTTTAATTTACACTGTATTGCCTTTTGTTAAAAAAAAAAAGTTAATACTGGTAACTGTAACTAATTCTTACAAAATGACTGAGGTTAAGCTTCCAACACTGCAATATCAATGTATACTTAAAGCTACTTGACAACCTGGTAAACTTTATTGGTTGGAAGCAGGTAATCAATTTTATTCAACAACTTTTCTAGAGCATACACATATATTTAATACTAAAATAAATATATACCTGTTATGGAGTAGAGGGCAAAATTAAAACAAATTTATACGACAAAACAGGAGAATTCCAGTTTTCTAGTGGTGGCTTTTCCACCACTTGTACACTTGGAACTCTTTTGTTCAGAGCGTTCAAGGAGAAAAGTTTGATAAACACTTTTAGAATCTGATAAAGCACGGATGGGGGAAAAAAGCATAATGTTGATCCAAATTACCGATTCTGTATCATTTTAGACTGTGATTTGGTTCTCAAGCTTTATAGGCATGAGGATCACCTGGTAGACTTGTTAAAACAGACGGCAGTCCCCAGTCTTAGAGTTCCTGATTCAGTAGGTCCAAGTGGGAGGATCCAACAATTTGTATCCTAATCAGTTCCTAGTGAATCTGATGCTGATGGTCCAAGGCAGGCAACTAGTGTTTTGGAGGAGTAGAGGAAGAGACACAAAGTAGTTCACCTTCTGTTTGCTTTTTACACATTTTAACTTCAGTTATCAGCCTAATCTTTCAGGTCATATGCTGCTATCCCTGCATTAAGACCACTAGTACGCTTTCTACTTCTATCATAAAATCTCATTTACTGAAGAGAAGTAAAGAAGAAGAAGAGACAAGGAGAAGCATAAGTTCCAATTATTATCATGTAAGTGTTTGAATACCAGCTTTACCACCTACTAGCTCTGTAAAGATAGGCAAGGTATTTAACCTGTTTTCTCATGTGCATAAAATAATCCCATCTCATATGGGGTTCTTATAAGAATTTGAAATAATATACAAAACACCTGGCACAACCAGGCACATTAATAGCAGCACCCGGTTTTAGGAAATTATTATTATTATACCTTGAGAGTACAATTCTGAAAAGGAGGATAGATAATTCCTATCTTGCTTATTTTTCCTTTGCCTCAAATCTGTCTTAAGTATATTATACAGGGGAATACTTTATTTAAAGGTATCAAAACCTTTTACTGTAATTTATGCTCATAGCTATGCTCCTACATTACACTTGCTCATGAAACTTCTTGCTAATCCTCTGGATTTTGTACATTAGTACATAATCAGGTATGTTAATTTTTAGAGTTTTTTGTATGTGCAAGAGTAAACATAATTATATTTTAAGATTAATCTGAATCTAAGAAGTATATGCTAATATTTCTCCTCTGTAGTTACACAAAATTTGCAGCAGAGGGAAGACGAACAAATCAACTTTCAATCTCTTTTTAACTCTGGTTCATATAATCTTTTTTTCATTGTCAAGTTCCTAACAGAGAAGAAAGACAAGCCTAATCAATGTACTCTGTTGCATCATGCTCTATTTCTGAAGATATTATATATTTTTAAAAGAAGATTCTAATTTACTTTCTCAGCCAATCACTTACAAAAACAATGTAATGATTAAGCAAGAAATAAGTATTTAAATGTATTCCATTTATTTTAATCAGTAGAGGTTAGTGATATGCTGTAACAAGCCTCTGACTAGCAGTATAAATTCTAAAAATTCTATTATGTCTTTAGAACATAGCTGTCTTCTATTAGGGTATTACTAGCAGCAACCTATAGCAGGAGTATTATTATGAAACTGTGACAAAGTGTTAAAAGGAGTAATATTATTAAGAAATATCATAGAGGAATAGCATTCATTTCACAAAAACTTACTATCCAAAATTTCTGAATATATGTTATAGTTAGTACGTAGACTCATTCTTAAGAGAAGAGATTTTAAGGAAAACACTGATTTCTGGAAATCTATACTGTAATTCCCATGAAGTTAAAAATGAACCATCTGATCTTAAAAATCAAGCTGTATTGCATCTAAGGGAGATTCAGGTAATGGTTCGTCTAGGTTAACAAACACCATCTAAAGGGGTTCCATTCTCAAATTAGATCTGCTTCAGGAGTTTTTTGTTATCCCAGGGTAATCACTGTCTATTTGGAGGGGTTCAAATCTGCTTGAAGCACACGAAATATTCCCCTATCACGAGGAATCTGAACAGTTATGACCAGCTCAAATCCAAAGGGCAACATAATGATTACATAATTACAGTAGCTTACACATGACATACAAACAATAGATGTCAGTTTTCATCCAACAACTAAAAAACAATGTACCAATATAGAACTTCATTGGTATTTGAAAGACATTTTGAGAGCCTCTAAACAAAGGAAAAAATTTCATTGCAATTTTTGTTTTGGTAACACAAATTAACAAATTGTTTTACTGGGCAAAAAACAACACATACTGATACTTTACAAGGCCATTTGCCATACACATTATACAAATGAAGCCAGAATTTTTAAAAATTTCTTTTCTTTGAAGTATAATATATGCAAATTGCTAAAGTAAAAGTCCTAAAAATAATACCAAACTTCAAAAATTGAGGCACACTAAAGATACTACATTAAGTATGGCCTGCCCTTAGGCTTAAAAACTGCTTTAAGAAGTCAGTGTTTTTCTCAAACTGAAATAAACACGTGCAAATATATCTGCTAAAATACAGTTCTTCCTACAGATCTCTCACTAGATAGAAACCATCTCTACTAGAATGGATTAGCTACTTTATAATCTAAGTTTTGCTGTCTTTGAGATTTTTCCATAGTATTCTTACATGAAGACTTCAGAAATAAATGTGCTTCATGGAGGTGAGTACAGAATACAGAACATCTATTCCAGCTGTATTGCTGCAGTTAGACCCCCTGCCCCAAATAAAAGGAAAATTTATCTGGGTATAATACAGACCAACATATACACATGCAAAACAACATAAAGGTGAGGTCTCCTGTGACAATAAAGATGAATGACTCAATAGCAAGCTCAAGAATCCTATTATCAAAGTAATACATGACACAGATGTGAAAAGAACTAGCAGTACTTTCCTTTAATTCTACTCTGAAGGAATGGAAATGTATGAATAGAATGACTGTCACTATAGTCATTTTCAACAATTATATGGGAAAACAGTCAACAAAAAAAAAAATAGAAGGAAAGGGACAATGTCTAATCTATAAAATTAAAACATAAATTAATAAAACATACTGACAAGTGAGGTGTAAAACTGAAGATGTTCCCAGGAGAAAAGCTCTTGAGGAAAACCTCACCATTTTTGGCTACTTCTGCTATGACGTTAGCTACTTTGGCTGTGCAGGAAGACTGTGGAATCAACAGACTTGCAAACAGCTGAAGTATTCCACTTCCTTGGATTTTTTCACTCGTTTCTATATCTGTAAGAGATACATACAAAGAAATGAAAATCTTCAACACTAATACTGACAACTTTATCTATAAGAAAGTCTTCAAGAATTTGCACCATCCATAACAGAAATTAGTTCAATGTACATTCAAGTATATACATTTACATAAGTATAAATATATTTATAATCTTCAATTCAACAAGTTCCTTTTATCTTGAGTTTTTATTTGCACAAAACACTTTATAATACAATGTTCTGTCTATCTAAAGTCAGATTATAAAGGAATCTTTTCTGAATATACCACTGCATACCACATTTACTTTTCAATGTTAGTTCCAACCTCGTCTATTCAGATTAGAAATGCTTTTTTTTTCTACTTCCCTTCTGAACTTTTTCTTTTTCTTTCTTTTTTTTAAGATTTTATTTATTTGAGGGGCGCCTGGGTGGCTCAGTGGATTAAGCCGCTGCCTTCGGCTCAGGTCATGATCTCGGTGTCCCGGGATCGAGCCCCGCGCATCGGGCTCTTTGCTCAGCGGGAGCCTGCTTCTCTCTCTCTCTCTCTGCCTGACTCTCTGCCTACTTGTGATTTCTCTCTCTGTCAAATAAATAAATAAAATCTTAAAAAAAAAAAAAAAGATTTTATTTGAGAGAGAGAACACAGAGAGAGAGTGAGAAGCAGACTCGTCACTGAGCAGAGAGCCTGACATGGGGCTCAATTCCAAGATACTGAGATCACAACCTGAGCCAAAGGCAGATGCTTAACCAACTGAGCCACTCAGGAACCCCTCTTCTAAATTTTTAATGGCATTACACACCACACACACACACACACACACACACACACATTTAAGGGCATTTTTAATATATATATTATATATTATATATTATATATTATATATTATATATTATATATATATATATATACACACACACACACACACACACATACATACATACAATACATATAATTTCTATGGTTTCCTACAATGCTAGAGCAATTTTTTAATGGCAATTAAAGGAGCAAAAAACTCACCTTATGTCATTTTATATGGAATTATACAGGGGAGACTATATAGTTCCAATGACTAATATGTTTTTCATATCAGTCATTCGAATGACCACTAATGAAGAGAAATAGTAAATAGCAATAAGGCCATGGTATTCAGAACTCTATTTGTTGATACAGAAATATAAGAGTCCCCTACTTCTTTCCCTTCCTTGTTAAAATACAAGTTGGCTTTCTATGAAACCAAGCCACTCATGGACCTGTTAGTGAAAGCATGCCATACTAAAGACAGTAAGAATACTGGAATGATGATAGAAGTGAAGAAAAACTCAAGGAAATAAAACTTAACATTACTATCTGACTCTAAACCATGAAGAGGAATGGCATGTGTTTAGAGTTATTAAGCTCATTAAAACATCCAATTTAAATTTGGTCCCTATATCCTTTACATGCACTGGATATACATACACATAAGAGGGAACTCTAAAGACCTTTTAAGTAAATGGCAGCTGCTGTGAACAACACAGAATAGGAAAATCATATTTAATAATCTGAGAACCTACTCCCCAAAAGTAATGTATTTCTTTATACTAAGAAATATAAACTATACTATACTTTTATGCTGATTGTCTAGTATATTGGTTTTCAAATTGTGAGTTCCAATCCATTAGGAACTCTGACATGGTGAACAAGAACCAGTAATTTCTTAAGAGAAATGGAATTAACATCTGCAACAACAAAAGAATAGAAAAAAATTTTGAATAAAGTAAAACAGTAACTTTGGTTTGAACTACGTGCATGCACATGTACTACTCCATGTAAAATGCATTTTTTAATAATAGAGTCTGGTCAAAAAAGTTAAAAACCACTGTTCCATGCACCCCTTGACTATGCAGGATTCTGAGCTAAAGAACCTTTAACACTCTCTTAACATCATCAAAAGAAGCTAGAACTGTGAAATGGATCTGAAGAAATATAAATTTACATGGAGAATTATACTTCCATGGATTTATTATCTTAAAAAGAGTTATTTGCAACTAGTTATATGTGTGTGCTCACCTAAAACATTAGTACTATAGATCAAATAACTAAGATTATCCAGTGTTGAAACTCCATCCATGCACTTCCTGTTGCTACCATAAGCCTATAACATTTTCATACAGCAAATACTATTTTAGTTTCTTTATTTATGTAGTAAAAGAAAAAGGAAATTTTGTAGATACTTAAAAATCACCTTATTAAGTGAAGAGAGCCCCAAAAAATGATGTAAATTTGTCTAAAGTCACTAGATCATACTAATCACAGAGCATAAACAGAAAATTCAGATTTGATGACACAACCAAACTGACATGTGTTTTACCTGGCATCCAATGGTTTTTTGTTTGTTTGTTTGTTTGTTTTTAGATCAGAAAACTTACTGAAGCATGATAGAGGAAACCTGCCCTTTTGTGTGCAGTTTCTTACTATGTTTCTTATAATTCAGATTATGAGAAACATAAACTACCTATGATGGGACTTAAACACAGAAGCTGTCTTTTAGCAACCATATTTATAAAATACAATGTAATGTTTTGCTTTTATTTTGTTTCTTGAACTAAAAAATAAGTTTTTAAGATACCACCTAAAAACCGGACACCAAATTTTCATTAATTGATTTTTCCTCCCAAGAAGTCAAAAAAGAACTGAACTCAATTTGCCATTTTAAAATCCTTCCTTTTCTGACCATTGCTACCAGAAGATGTATAACCCCAGAATGCTGGGGCAGATTGCCCCAGGGGTCTTGTCCCACCATCTGCTGATGCTGGGATGACAGCAAGAGTCTGGCATAAGGCATGAATCACGATTAGATGTGAAGCTTAGGCATTTGTGTGTGTGGAGGCGAGCAGTTAAGTGCAAATCACCCATGCATGTCTCATTTTAACCAGAACTGAAAGCATGACTTAACATCAGAGCTGAACTACCAAGGGCAAGGGGGGAAAAAGGAAACAAAAGCAGTATCAACTCCTTATATTCTAGCGAGTCTTGCCACAGGTTACAATCCAAGGAATTGGGTAAATAGCTCTACTAAAATGAGTGAAGATTTGTGAACAATAATTTTTTAATGCTACTGTCAGAGAAATAAAAGGGGAAAACAATGGTGGTTTTTTTTCCCATATAAATCTGATATACAATTTAGAAAAAAATCTAACAGGTATCCTATTAACCTGCTAGCATGTGGATTTCTACGTAGGTTTCAAATTTAAATTAAACAGCTGAAAATGAACTTCTTTCCTTTCACATAAAAACATGACGAAATACTGCTTATCACTAAAATACCACTGTACAATAAATAATAACAAAGTTTCAGTTTCACTTCATATTTACCTTCTGTACTGGCATTCTATTGCACCTCAAAAGGAATATTTATCTGTGAACGAAAAGATGTTCTCAGGTATTTGTGAGCACTCCTGAAATAACTTTAAAAGAACATTAAGAAGTAGTCAGTGGTTAGTGTTTGCAATCTAAATGATTGACTACTTGTAAAGAAACCTTGCACTATGGATCAGGAGTCTTTAAAAAAAAAAAAAAGAAGTAGACTTTTCATTATCTTTAGCCAGACTACTATTGACATTTTAACTACACTCCTTTTAAATGTTTGTAGGAATCAATTCAACATCTTTCTCCCCCTTCACATTTAGGTGCCATCATAGAAATGTTTGAGTGTGCCTACAAATTAAAGGCAGCTGGCAGTCCTTGAATTTTGAAGAACCCCATATATGAAGGACAATTGCTACTCCACAGTAATATCTGTGGGAGTGACTGCAGGAGTTCTATCCATCACAGTGGCCTTGCAGTTCAGCAAGCACTCATTCTGTCCCCGCAGTCCTATGTCCACACTCCACCTCACCTCCTCATGGCAAGGAGGTAACTTAGTTATGAAACTGGCAGTGAAAAGAAAGAACAAGAAAAGCAGGCAATCGGGTCAGAGAAACTTGAAAGAAGAGTAAATCAAGAAGCCAGGATACGGGGCGCCTGGGTGGCTCAGTGGTTTGGGCTGCTGCCTTCAGCTCGGGTCATGATCTCAGGGTCCTGGGATCGAGCCCCGCATCGGGCTCCCTGCTCCGCAGGAAGCCTGCTTCTCTCTCTCTCTCTCTCTCTCTCTATGCCTGCCTCTCTGCCTACTTGTGATCTCTGTTTGTCAAATAAATAAATAAAATCTTTGAGGAAAAAAAAAAAAAAAGGAAGAAGCCAGGATACAATGCCAATGCCATCTAGGAGAAGTTAAAGCACTACCCATAGAACTTCTCCGAGCCAATAAATAATCCAGCAGAAGAGAGTAAGTGGAATGAGAAGGAACCTATAATTCCTTCCAGAAAGGCTAATATTCCCAACAAAGCTGCTAAGTAAATATGTTAAATTAACTGACTTTACAGTTAAACACCAAGAGGAGGTTTTCAGGCATGCTACTAAGATAAGCTAAAATTTATGATGTTATGTCGGCAGGTAGGCTACATGAGAATAAATTAATGGAAAACATCTGAAAACCATTTTATAGCAAACTCCAAGTCAGAAAAATATAAATAATGACTGCTATTACTATAATACTATTAGATTTAAAAAATTAGATGGATAGTATTGTTTTAGAGTAATAAAAAGTGACTGAAGTTTTACTTAGAATTATAGGAACAATAAAGAAGTGGTATCTTCACATCCAAGGGATCCTTATGGCAGACTATGAAGAAAAGACTCAGATTTTAGATTGACTCCAAGGACCAGGAATATGACTCATGGCTCAAAGGGCCATGTCCCTCCTTCCCTAGGGAACTATGTATTACTTCTCAAGGGGTGGATTTTTAGAATAGGGTATAACAAAAGACCTGACCCTGTGTCTAGGCGATCTAACCCAAATGCAGGCCATCATTTCATCAAATGTGGTCAGAGTACCACACGGACAACTCCCAAATCCTCTCTTCTTTTATCCAACTGAAAGCAAAGAATTTGTACTTGCATAGGCCATAAATATTTAATATTTAATACTCCCCAAATCAAATTTACCCTTTTTCACTCAAATTCATTCTAGTCTCTATCTCAGTGAATGACAGGGAATCCATTTAAGCCGAAAGCCCTAGAGTGATTATAAAGGTGTCACTTTTAGTAAATGCCTTTCTATCACCCACACTTAATCAGAGCACAGGTTCCACAGACTCCATCTCACTAGCATCTTTTGTATCCATCCTTTCCATATCCAGGTCACCGTAAGTTCTCAGTTCTTACCTTTATTAGATCCTATAGCCTCTAGAAGAGTCTCCCTAACTTCAGCTACCATCCCCCATCTGTCACCTAGAGTGATAACAAAATAAACTTCCAGAAATGTAAATTTCCTGTCACTCCTCTACTGAAATCTTTAAATGATCCACCACAGCACTTAATGTAACAGCCAAGCGAATCTGTTGTTGGGCCCCCAGAGGCTAAGATGGCGCCGGGTGGCCTTCTCTTCCGGATCGGGAACCCACATGGCCGACCACAAAGGCGCCAAAGTGGCGGTTTCGGTTTCCCATCAGTTCTGTTTCCCGCGAGCCTCCACCCCCTGCAGGGCGTGTCTCTCCCAACTCCCGCCGACAGGGCACATCCCCATTGGCCCCCACTTTGCTGACCTCACTTCCCTTCCCTCACCCCATATAAGTCGCTGCCCTGCTCAATAAAGCGAGATCCTGCTTCGACAGACCTCCCGAGCCTGGTGTCGTTCCTCTGCGCGTTCCGGGTTCGTGACACTCGCCATCCCGCTCAGCCCCTAGTGGGGGTCTCCGGCCGGCCCCGCGACGCGCCCCACAATCTTGTCATATTTCCCAACCTGTGTCCTGATACTTCCCCACTGACATCCTATACTCTAGCCACACTAAATAACTTGTAATAATACAAATTAATCTCTTATACCTTCCTACTGCACATCTCCTCTCTGAAACACCAACGCCCTCCACTTTAGATAATACCTGCTCAGAACCTGTATCCTCACCTAAGGGTAACTGACTAAAAGCCATTCAATCTTTCTAATGGTATCTGACCAATGTAACAGCCACATTAAATTTATATTGAGAGCATTTTTTTAAAATTTCAAAGCAATTTCAAACATATTATTATTTTATCTATTTAATTTTAATTAAATAGTTTTTAAAAAGTCATGTGAGACAGCATTATAGGTCATGTTTTCCTCACATTACAAATAAGGCCACATGGTAAGATTATATTGGAAAAGGAAAAAGAATCCAGTTTTCCTGGTTCCTACAGTCTAGTGCTCTTCCTACCACAATTTATTTAAATATATGTGGTGATGACAATACCTTGACTAGATTCACCAAGGTATTTTGTGAGAAATACTTTTATTTGACATATTTTACAGGAGTAAGAACTGAAATAATACAACTGAGTGATAAAGGAATGTATATTTTGAGATAGCTAAACTGAGGCAGTGGTTGAAGGAAAGAAAGGGAACTTTAGGGAAAGGGAAGTATAGAGAAAATGAAGCAGATTTAAAACAGACTTAAAACATGTAAGAATATGCTGAGTATAAGATTAAAGTAAGGGCTTGACAAAGAAGAAGTGAACGTTTCTAAAGGAAAATAGAAGTATGAAGTAAGGAATGGGAAATAAATAAATGGGAAGTAAGGAATGGGAAATAAATAAAATGGTATTTCTTTCACTGGTGAAAACTTTTTTTCTCCAATAAGGATTTTAAGCAAAGGGACATAATATAAAGGAAAGAAAATGTATGCAGTCATGGAAAGAAAGAGGGCAGAACAAAGACCCATTTACACAATGACTCACCATCAGAAACAGGTCTCCTTAAAAGAGTAAGTTGTGACAGTCATTTTATAAAATTACAATAAATGATTTTGATAGTCTTGCAGTCATTTCAATTCTAGGGATAATGAAAGCTGTGTGAGTGGGAGAAGTTACGTGTTTGGAAATCACTGCAAGAATAAGCAGAGAGATCTACTAGTTTGACTACTTTCTTTAAAATTACAACTAACTAGGACATAAAATAGTTGCTAAAATAGTAAGAGTTCTGTGGTTAAAAACAAAAGATATTTACTGAGAAAGTAAACACCAGGAGGAAGTATTTTAATGATTATAGTAAAAGTTGTGTATATAATCAAAATACTGACTTAAAAGTTGAAAGTACTGAAAATATGGCCCCCTAGAAAATGTGGATCTTTTTTTAAAGGTTTTATTTACTTATCAGAAAAAGAGAGAGAGAGAAAGAGTGAGCACACAAGCAGGGGGAGCAGCAGGCAGAGGGAGAAGGAAGCTCCCCACCAAGCAAGGAGCCTGATGCAGTAGTCAATTCCAGGACCTTGGGATTATAAACTGAGCCAAAGGCAGACACCCAACAAACTGAGCTACCCAGACATCCCTGTTTTCTAAGTTCTATACCATATGCTAGAATTCTTTAATGAACAGAAAATCTATTTTAAAACCTATATATAAGAGGACCTACTGCAAGTAATACAAACTACCATATAGTCCAATATTATATCCCAATAGATGAATGTATTAGCTACAATTCACATAATTGTAAAATCTGAAAGTATAGCCAGCTTCATGAATGGTTTTCTGCTCCTGCTTCTTTTCTCTGAGTTCTCCTCAATTCTCTCCTCTTCTGTATGTTGACATTATCACATGAGCTCGTACCATGGAAGAAAAATGGCTGTCCCAAGTTCCATGTCTTATAGGAGAGCAACACAGAAGTCTCTTCTCTTCCCACACCTCTCTTCCCCACCTCAAAATAAGGACCAAAAGTACCAAGGCTCACATGAACTGAACCAATCTGAATTAATCTGGCCAGATGAATCCCATGCCATGTAACGATCAGTTTAGGCCTGAAGCAATTTCAGTGAATAAACACCATAACCTTGGAGGTGGAGATGAGGGTCATCTCTCTCAAATTTCATGGCTTCTTCCAAGGAGGAGGGCTGTGAAATGAGAAAAGAAGGAGGAAAAAGTGCAGGGGGCGGGGGAGAATCTTAAGTAACAGTAAAGCAGGGGGGAAAAAAGAGAAGAAAAGAAATGTAGTGACATGGCATAAAAGAAGCAGAGAGAACTGATCAAGATCTGTGGTGATTTACTATCGTTTTATTAGAAAGAGAAAACAAATCCAAATGAAATCATGTTGGCTTAAGTAGTACTGAGAAGTTTTTAAAGTTTTGTGGAAGGAAATTAAATATTTTCTTTCAAGGACAGTCCTAGAGAATAGGAACTACGAGTTATGGAGTGAGGCTCAGGTATAGGGTTCCAAATATGGAATGAGTAAGACACAGGAGTAAAAGACACTCAAAGCACAGCACAATGTGTCAACGTATCAAATCACTAAGTTGTATACCTGAAAATACTGTAACATTGTGTCAACTAACTCCAAATAAAATTGAATGAATTAACTAGTTAATTATGAAAGGTTGAAAATAGGGAAGCAAAAAAGAAGATATTACTAACCAAGAACAAATTTGATGTTAATTTCCCAAAGGTTAAACAAAGAACACTTCAGAACAGATGACTTCATGTTGAAACGATAATCAGTAATTTTTGTAAACTTCTGGTAGAGGTTTTTAATTATTAGGGGGAATGACTGGGTTATATGCTGTGACACAGAAGTAGTTGACTATAATATATTTTGTGCAAATTCAGTTCTTTAAAAAGTATGTGTTTGGGAGACTGAAGAAAGAAGTCCTATTCTGAGAAATGAATGGAAGAAATACCAAGCCAAAGCACTTCAAGAAAAGTAACATACAAGATTGTCACTTGAAACAATACTTATTACAGAGTAAGTTTAAGAGACTTTGAGACCATTAAATGATTTTATATTTAGAGACATCAAGAATAAGGACAAAGAACGAACAGGCAAAATGCTGATAATTCTATTCAAAATAAGCCTAGCACTACAATTGCTACAGGGGCATTGAACTATTTTGAAAAGAGTGGCATCAGTAAACTTTTCAAACACTTTGCAATATACTTTGGCTACAGCAGTAACAAAAACCCCCATCAACTTTGAAAAGAGAAACAGGGCGCCTGAGTGGCTTAGTCGATGAGCGTCTGTCTTTGGCTCAGGCCATGATCCCAGGGTCCTGGGATTGGGTTGCACATTGGGCACTCCTTCCACTCCCCCTGTTTGTGTTCCCTCTCTTGCTGTTTCTCTATCAAATAAATAATCTTAAAAAAAATTTTTAAAAAAGAAGAAGAAAAGAAGAGAAACTGACTTAAGACCAACATAACCTACCAAAAATGGGGATAAGTTATATATTGGATTTAATTACTGCTGATAAAATAGTAACTAAATAATGGCTCTTAAAATACACACACAATACTGAAAAGCTAACAGTAAATCAACAGACATCATACATCATGAAATGAAAGCTATGAGGAAGCATATACCACATTTCCTGAGAAAATTCTTTCCTCAAGAAATATAAGTACTAATAAAATAGATTATTATCATTACACATAATGTGAGTTACACTGTTAACATTTGTGAGTTTCTTGACCACTCTAAAAAAAATTACTAGATTCACGCATTGACTTAGCTTTAAATACTTAATAAGTACCTACCATGTGCTAGGCAAATGGCTCAATGTATACATAACTTGTTCTCAAAGAGTTTATTTATAGTATAGTGAGGAATCAGACAAGTATAAAAGCACTTATAAACCTTGATAGAAATCCCACAGCAGACAATGTACAGAGGCACCTAACCCAGTCTAGGCTTCCATCTGCCTAACCTTCAGGATATTAAGATGATCATCCATTGTTTCAGAAACTCATTTTCCCCAGAGAACTATCATTTTCTATACTCTATTGATTTGTAAATGCATGTTAAAATGGAAGGTATTAGGGATCAAGCAAGAGTAAGCAAAAATATTACCCAGGGTGGCTAGAATCTGGATTCAAAAATAAAGTAGGTATCATGGTGGAAATAATAGCATATATCATGAGGTCTGTTATTATTAAGATCCTCACCATCCACTTCCCTCTCCTTACCCATACATAACTCACATATAACTTTTGTGGCCACTTAAGTATCCATTATAACATAGAGAATAAGAAATTAGTTTGGCTTACAGAATCTGGCAGAAGTCAAAACACTTTTCCAAGTACACTATTTCAAAAGTCTTTTACCTCTGCCCTATCCTCAAAAACAATCCAGACTCTCCATTCCCTACCAAGATTACACTTCCCCAGTCCTATCACCATAACAACCAATTACCCTGACAGAAGAAGCAAGACTGGCAAAGTGACCTTGGCCCCAATCTGGAGATGTCTGTGCTCTAAAAACTTAAAATGCTTTTGCAGACTGTAGGGAATGGTAATATGCAGCACCCTAAAATGAGTGCTGAAAATTTTTCCAGTTGGTCCTAGATTTCCCAGATATGCCACTCAGGTCACTGCTGAGGTCTCCATAATAATGAAGAGATATAGCAAATTGTAAAAACTCTACAAACCAATGAGGGTAAAGGTCAAGGCAAAATGTTCTAAAAGAGGAAACAGGGCAAGTGTTAAGAGAAAAATGTGTGATGGTAGTCTATTAACAGTGCCTAATCTAGGAGAACAAAGGGGGAAGAAGAATTCACTCTGCTAAGCAGTGAGGTTGGAAAAGATCATAAATGAGAAAATAGATGACAATTTCCCAAGTGATACAGAGTGTAGTACTGGGAAAAGAACAACTGTGAGATGGTCAGTTCAAAAACTTTCCCATCCCAAAACTTCTTCAGACCTCATCTGGACCCTTCTTCACTGCGCCATTTGGAAACCTTAACTACAGTATACAAACACCAGACACTCCCAGAACTCTACCTCCCCACCTTCACTGGATCTGGAATCCTTCTCTGGAGACTTGCCTTGAAGTGCTCTTAAGCAGAACTCCTCAACTCTCTTTGTCCTCCCCTTCTACTCCAAGACTGAGGGCTTGGAGTTTGAGCTGGTATTTTCTGAGCTCAAAAATATCTTTTCTAAATCATTTATCCTCTGGCTTGACTCCAAACCAATTTCTATCTTTTCAACTTCTACCATCCAATGACACTCTTCTCATTACTAATATCCCAAACTTCAAAAACAATGGATCTTATTCTTGAATTCTCTCACCCCTCCAATTCCTTCCATTGTTCTGAACATCTGTGAATTTACACAAAGTGGTAATAACTTGGCTTCACATTCCCTGACTTTAATAAATGGCCTAATTCTCCACTGCTCTTTAATAATCCACCACACATAACATCCAGGGTGCGAGCCCCTTCATCATGTAGAGCTGCTCCACAGTTGAAAATTTAAATCTGGAAATCACTTTCTGATCACATTCTTCTATTTTATCATGTATTTTATTTCCTTATTAGTATGTAAATATTTTTTAATCTCACTAAAACCTGTATTTATTCAACTCTCCCTTCTTTCCCCAATCTATCTGCTCTTTTCATGACTGATCTCATCTCTACCTACTCTAAATAAAATAAAATGATCAATGATTTCAACAATTCTAGTATTACCTCAGTTTCCTAAAACCTCAGCTATTTCACCTTGTTATTCAATCCCTGACACTAGATGAATCCAGCCATATACTTCTTCCTGCTTTCCAATTTTAAAATGTTATTAAATATGAAAGCTAGTACCACACAAATTTGCATTTTACAATCTTAACTGGACCTTCAACACTGTTCAGTAACCATTTTATTTATCCCTAGTCATTTCCCTTTCACATCTCCTAAGCCAGTAATTCTAAACATAAAATTCTCCATATATGCCATATTCTCATATTCTCCATCATGGCCAACAGATAACCTTTCCTGATAATTCAGAGTATAAGTATTTTGTTCCTTTACACCTAAACTTCTCTATGACGTTAACTATCCTTAACTCCTGTTCCTAAGAAAAACCATCCTCCTCCTCCTCTTTCTTCTCCTTGGCTATTCCCCATCTCCTCTTTTAATGTTACCACAAATCTTTTCAAAACACAAACCTCATTTTTATTTGCTTTTGCTGGTTTCCCTAGCTTGCAGCTACAGATAAAATATTTGTGTCCCTCGCCCCACCCTGCCATTCATATGTTGAAACCTAACCCCAGTGTGATGCTATTAGGAGGTGGGGCCTTTGCGACGACAAGATTAGGTCATAGGGGTATTCCCACAAATGAGATTTGCGACCTTACAGAGACTCCAGGGAGATGCCTGGCTTCCTCTACCATGTAAGGTTCCAGCAAAAAAGACAGGTGTCTATGAATTAGGAAGCAGGTCTTACCAGACATGAATCTGCCAATGCCTTGACTTGGACTTCTCAACCTTCAGAACTGTGAGAAATGCCACCAGGTCTTGGGTATTTTGTTATAGCAGCCTAAGCAGATCAAGACACATGGCATAAAATTCCTTTCATACTTTGAACCCTTACTCCCTTTTCCATTCATCTCTTGAGCCTTCCCTGAACATACTTTTTTTTTTTTTTGCTGGCCATACCAGAAACTTCAGGTTCTAATTAAACCATCTTTCCTCCTACTACTGTGACTTTATTTATATTGTTTCCTTTGCTTGAGATGTTCTTCTCCTAATCCTTAAACCCTCACATTACCTGGGTTAAGTACATTATATTTTCAAAATCCAGTGTGATGATTCTGCTTGTCAAACTCACACCTCTCCTCCAATACTCACACACAACATTGTAGTTATTTCCCAGGGTTTTAGCACCTTTTTGAGAGTTGAAGACTTGGGAATAGATGAGATCATTCAAAAAATTTATTTTTACTGAATCCTTACTATGTTGGGAATAAAAGATATATATCTATATATAGATATATATATAAATATATATATCCTCAGAAAGCTGTCCAGAGAGAGGTTAACAAATTATCACAATTCAATGTGACTGATACTACAATGAGGTTACGTACAACAGATACAGTGAGAAATAATCACAGCCCTATAAAGACCATGGAAATTTTCAATAAGAAGAACATTTGAGCCAAGTTTTGAAGGGCAATCAAGCATATTCTAAGCAGAGAAGGAGAAAAATAAATTCTACAAAAGAGGAATATGTAAAAGCATTGCCAGTTGAGGCTAGAGACCCTAAATTGTAATAGCAACATTCTGTAACACTGCATGATTTTTTTTTTGTCAACAGCAGAAGGCTGATAGAATTGGGAAATGGAATAGGTAGACAGTTACCATTCAAGATTTGAAGAAGAGGCAAGTAGAAGTGGTATATACCCATAAAACACTCATTTATTTATCCATTAGGATCCAGATGAAATGTCAGTCCCTATGTGACACACTGAAAGAATCTAGCTCTCTGTTTCCCCAGGACTTAGTAATCAGCTCTATTACATAATGTATTATATATATAAAATTTTTCTATTACTTGTCTATCGAAACTCTCCAGGGCCAAGTACCAACTAATATATGGTGATACCCAATTAATGCTTGTTGAAGAACTGTCCTGCCCTTAAAGAGTTTGTAGCTGAATATGAAAAAGGCATACACAATTAATATATGCTAAATTCAGAGGATGTATAAACCATTATAGAATACTAAAGATAGAGCAACAATTTTATATTTATTGAGGTGTAGTAGTTGCAATTACTTCTAAAAGAAAAGAAGATTGAGTTTATAATGAGATTGCCTTATATTTTAGGAATTCTCACACCAAGAATGCAAGTTTTCTTATAGTATTACCTATCACTAGCTCATGCAGAAACTAAAGTTTTCACTTTGCATTAAGCTAATCAGCCTTAGATTACATGTTTTCAAAAGCAAACATATGCAAAAATGTTCTTTAAACCTTCAGAAATCATTGCAGAAAATTACCTGGCCTTTATATTATCCCTCCCACATGCACACATCAGAAGGAAAAGATGATCAATCCATAACTAAGTTATTATGAGCCAAATGAAAACATTCTGTTTGCTTCTTTAGTACAATGAATAGAAAAGATGTGTAATACTTAACTATGGGAAGAGAAAATTACATGCATCTAAAATGAACTCACCTCACAGAACATTGTGTGCTAAAATCTAGACTTTGAATCTACGCCTTTTTAAAAAAAAACCATCACTCTGCCTCTTGGAGCTTCATTTTGGGATTTATCCCAATGAATATAAAAAAAAAAAATAGGTCTTGGAAAACCTCAGTAAAATCAATTACAGATTCTTGTGTGGAAAGATTTAATACTAATGGCATCATTCTTCACTAGTAGTTATCCCAAAATGTAATATTATTGCCACACAATCCATTTTGATACTTCATTAAAATATATATTACTTTTAAGTTGTCAACTTGGCTGTGCCATGGTGCCCAGGTATTTGTTCAAACATTATTCTCAATGTTTCAGTGAGGGTGTTTTTGGATGAGAGTAACATTTAAATGCATAGAGTGTGAATAAAGCAAACTGCCTTCCATAATGTGGCTAGACCTTATCCAAACAGATATA
This sequence comes from Mustela nivalis, assembly GCF_964662115.1. NCBI lineage: Eukaryota > Metazoa > Chordata > Mammalia > Carnivora > Mustelidae > Mustela > Mustela nivalis. The sequence continues at coordinate 108,111,033 of NC_139023.1, forward strand.
AAGACCTGAATAAAACAAAACTGACCTCCCTAACCCTTTCTCCCCATTCCTGCACCATACATCCCTATCCCACCCTAGGAAGAGGAAATTTTGACAACAGACCACCTTCAAATTTGAACAGCAATATCAGCTCTTCTCTGGGTTGCCATCCTACCAGCCCACCCTGCAGATTTTGGATTTGTCAGACTCCATAATCAAGTGAGTCAATTTCTTAAAATAATTCTCTCTCAACCCTGCACACACACACATATATATGTATAGGTGCACACACACACACACACACACACACACTATTGGTTCTATTTCTCTTGAGAACCCGAATGTACCTCTGCCCCGAGATCATCTTATCCTCTTAAACAAATACTTTCAAGTAACAATATCTTCTATCTGCCATACAGATAGCAGGAAAAAATATTCTCACCTCTGCTCTATTATTTTCTATCAACATATTACTTGTTGCTTTGTTATCATACAGGGCCAACTGAGGAAGTAAGAAATATGATAGTCATCTCCAAATACGGGTCTGTTAGGGAGGAAACATACTGTTTGTTTATCCAGGAGTTAGAAAAAGAACCAATGAGTGGCAATGGCAAGGATAAAGCATAAGGATCAATATTAAAAAGTACTTTCTAGTCTTAGGGCAGGAAGGAAGGAAGGTAGGTAAGAAGGAAGGAAAAAAGGAGAGGAGGGAGGGAAGGAGGAAGGGAGGGGAAGAAAAAGAAAGGAAAAGAAAGATTTTCTTTAAAAAACTAGGGCTCTTCTTTAAGCCTGAGTAACTATTTGCTAAGGTAAAACCATGAATAAATCCTTCCTTGGCCCTGAAAATAGCTGAACAGGTCTGTAAGCATCATAGTAGAAGACACTAAAGAACTGTTCCAACCTTAAATACAATCTTCAATGTCCTCATTGCTTTCTATTATTATTTACTATTCTCTTCCATCCTCCACTATTGTCCCCCACTCTGACTTCTCTTCATCGTATCTTTCTCCCCATTCTAATTTCATCATCCCGTTTAACTGTTTTTAAGAATACAGAAATGAGAGGTGCCTGGGTGGCGCAGTCGATTAAGCATCTGACTTGGTTTCCACTCAGGTCGTGAGATTGAGCCCTGCTTAGGGCTCTAGGCTCAGCATGGAATCTGCTTATGATTCTCTCTCCTTCTCCCAGCCCCTCCTACTTCTGCTCTCTTGCTCTCTAAAATAAAAAATTAAAATTAAAAAAAAAAAGAAATGAGGAAAAATATCCAAAAAGCAAACAGTTGAGATAAAAGGTCTGTCATCTTTACAGGTTTTGTTTTGTTCCATTTTTTAGCAAATTTTCTTCCTCTTCTTTCGATGTGTAAATAAATTCTATGGTCTTAGAAATGACAGACTGAATCTTACTTTCCTATTTTATAAATAGCTGCTTTTAATTTTCTCTTTATTTTCCTATTTACATGAAAATGAATATATACTCATATAAAAAAGTTAGTCTTTGACAAAATTCCACAAATTTTTCTTCAAAGGTCTAGCACAAAGTTCATAATTAAATTCCTCTACACAGGATGACAGTATTTTATTCATAGACTATACCAAATAAGGGGTGCCTGGGTGGCTCAGTGGATTAAAGCCTCTGCCTTCGGCTCAGGTCATGATCCCAAGGGTCCTGGGATCAAGCCCCACATCAGGCTCTCTGCTCAGCAGCCTGCTTCCCTTCTTCTCTCTCTGCCTGCCTCTCTGTCTACTTGTAATCTCTGTCAAATAAATAAGTAAAATCTTAAAAAAAAAAAATTATACCAAATAAGAGACTGGGTGAACACTGATACAGACTTTGATTCATCCCATTCTTTTCAACCCTACTGAAAAGATACTGTCCACATTAGAGCCTTATTACTTGAAGTGTGATCCAAAGATTAGCACACTGGCATCCACTGGGAGCTTATTAAAAATGCAAATTGCCAGGCCCATGTAAAACCACTGAATCAGAATCTTTCAGGATAGAACCCAAGTATATATGTTTTAACAATCCTTCCAAATAGTTTTTATGTACCTAAAGTTTGAGAAACATTGGTATAAAACAGTGATGGCCCATGGAAAGATAATGTGAGCTACATAAAAAACTCAAAATTTTCTAGAAGCTACATTAAAAAAGGTAAAAAGAAACAGATGAAATTAGGCTCAATAAACATTTATATAAAATGTTATCACTGCAATATATAATCAACACAAAAATTGAGTCATTTTACTTTTTTAAAAGATTTTATTTATTTATTTGAGAGAGAGACAGAAGCAAGCAGGGTAGAGGGAGAGGGAGAAGCAGACCCCCCTGCTGAGCAGGAAGCCCAACACAGGACTCCATCCCAGGACCCTGGGATCATGACCTGAGCCGAAGGCAGAAGCTTAACCAACGGAACCACCTAGGTGCCCCTCTTTTACTTTTTTTTTAAGGACTCTGAGGTTGTAAATCAACCTCAAAGGCCACATGGGGTCAATAGCTACTTTATGGATAGCCCAGGTCTAGAATTGGTTGAGACAGAAACTGGTTTTTTTTTTTTTTTTTTTTTTTTTTAAGATTTTATTTATTTATTTGTCAGAGAGAGAGCGAGCGAGTGAGCACAGGCAGACAGAGTGGAAGGCAGAGTCAGAGGGAGAAGCAGGCTCCCTGCGGAGCAAGGAGCCCGATGTGGGACTCGATCCCAGGACGCTGGGATCATGACCTGAGCCGAAGGCAGCTGCTTAACCAACTGAGCCACCCAGGCGTCCCAGAAACTGGTTTTTTAATTAACATATAATATATTATTTGTTTCAGGGGTACAGGTCTGTGATTCAACAGTCTTACACAATTCACAGTGCTCACCATAGCACTTACCCTCCCCAATATCCATCTCCCAGCCACCCCACTCCTCCCACTTCCCTCCACTCCAGAAACCCTCAGTTTGTTTTCTGAGATTAAGAGTCTCTTCACTCACTCACACACACACACACACACACACATACATACGTACATACATACATACATATACCACATCTTTACCCATTCATCCATAGATGAGACTTCTACGCTCTTTCCATAGTTTGGCCACTGTGGACATTGCTGCTATAAATGTCGGGGTGCACGTGCCTCTTCCAATCACTACATTTGTATCTTTACAGTAAATATCCAGTAGTGCACTTGCTAGGTTGTAGGGTAACGCTATTTTCAACTTTTAGAGGAACCTCCATACTGTTTTCTAGAGTGGCTGGCTGCACCAGCTTGCATTTCCACCAACAGTGTAGGAGAGTTCCCCTTTATCCACATCCTTACTAATATCTGTCATTTCCTGACTTGTTAATTTTAGCCATTCTGACTGGTGTGAGTTGGTATCTCATTGAGGTTTTGATTTGAATCTCCCTGATGTCAAGTGATGTTGAGCACTTTTTCACGTGTCTGCTAGCCATTTGGATGTCTTCTTTGCAGAAATGTCTGTTCATGTCCTCTGCCCATTTCTTGAATGAATTATTTGTTCTCTGGGTGTTGAGTTTGATAAATTCTTTACAGATTTTGGATGCTAGCCCTTTATCTGATATGTCATTTGCAAGTATTTTCTCCTATTCTGTCTTTTGGTTTTGTTGACTGTTTCCCTTGCTGTGTAAAAGACTTTTATCTTGATGAAGTCCTAATAGTTCATTTTTGCCCTTGAGAAGCTGGATTCTTTATAGTGCATTTTCTGAGTTCTGTTAACATTTGTGTTAAAGATAGAGCTTGAACTCATGTGAAATCCTGGAGTTCTGCTATCAGCAGCTTTGTAGTTTGAGAAAGAAACCGAAGCTAAATATTTAGAAGAATGAATATATCTGGAAATCTTTGCTCTCAAACTAAGACACTCACCAAAGGTATACTTCTTTCAGTGTCCGTATTTTTTAAGCATTTTATCTGCACATTTGTTTCAATTATTTCTTTATGTGCAAAGTGTATATTTACCTACTTAAAATGTCTAAAAATTAGCTATATTTGTTTAATCTGTACATGATGATAAGTGCATTTAATATTGATAATTTAATAAAAAACATTCCTTGCCCGATGGATGCATACATTTTTTAAAGAACAAGCAGAATCCTATAATATGAAATGCTATGTAGTTTTCTATGTAAAAATTTTATGTATAATGCTGTTAAAATCCCATGCTTTAATCAGATAGTAAAATCAATCAAATTTTAAAAAGAAAAAAAAGTGTGGTTAATGAACCAAAAGCATTAGCATGCATACTATTAGAGTCATTCACAGAGCAACACAGTATAAATTAGTTCATTCTGTTTCATATAAAATAACTACTTCTTGTCTTCTAAAACAAACAAAACCCCATTCAATTAACAACTTAAGAATTGATATTTTTTTAAGTTTAATTATCATACAATATTGCCTTTCGTTCATTTTATGGTTTTTCCCTTTTGATTTGACATAGGTATTTTAACTATCTTTAAGTCACTAAATAGATATACTCCCACCAGACACTAAACATACCTCTATTATAGCACTTGTGAAAAGTTGTAATTTTACATTTATTCATCAGTCTCTATCACAAACTAATGAGCTTCTGAGGGAAGGGACTAAATTTGTCATTATTAGGAGATACCACAATGTTTGCAACATACTGAATAAAACTCAGTGTTAAATATATGAATGTATAAGACCTGAAGATGAGAAGATGTGACATGACCATACAAAATGCTCCAAATCTAACTTTAAATAGTTAATGTTTAACCAAAGCAGGACATACCATGGCAGTATGAACTTAACTATATTCGATTACTCTACAAATATTCTAATGGGTCCACCCACATTCAATACGTGGAGTTCTTCTTTTACTTTAGACATGAATCACTGATGTGCAGGATCATGAATGTCACACAGTATTCTCTACTACTCCTACAACAGCCCTGCATAACTACAGAGAAAGAAAAAATTATGTTTGTTCTGCCTAAATGTGCTAGCTTTTTTAAGATCTCAGACTTATACGATGTATTAATTTTTGTTTTATTTCTTTCAGTGTACCAAAATTCATTGTTTATGCACCACACCCAGTGCTCATGCAATACATGCCCTCCACAATACCCATCACCAGGCTCACCCAACCCCCCTCCCCTCTCCCCTCCAAAACCCTCAGTTTGTTCCTTAGAGTCCACAGTTTCTCTTGGTTTGTCAAGTGGTAGTGAAGCAGCCCAAATTTCCAAGTGAATGCATCTGTCAAAAGAAGGCTCTGAATACTATTAGCTTTTATTAAAAAAAACTTAGGGAATAAAGATTTGCTGTATTATATAGTCCATTATATGACTATTAGACTAGACTAGTTTATACCTAAACTCTACCTTACTAAAAACACAAAATATTCATGATTTCCTCAGTTATTGGTGATTTGTTTTAAGAGAGTATAATGACCATAAACCACATATAAGTTTAAAAAAGGCATATACTTTTGGCCTTCATCAAGATCTAGTTGTACAGCAAACAAAAAATAATATAGTATCTTTTATTCAGATAAGAAGATATATAACTGATTTACCATGTATTTCTTCAATTAGAATCACTCTTTTTTAATGTGCTTCTAAAAAGTACTTCTTAATTTGGGATCTCTTCTTTTTCCTGGCTATTCTTCCCTTCCCTTGACTACTTCAAGCAAAGAGTTAATCTTTTATGCTCTATTTTGTCTTCAACATCATGACTATTTTTTCCAATTTAACCATTTTGCAGTTGGTCATTTATATTCACATACATTCATAACTCAAAAAATGAAAACTGCAGTAAATAATAAGTGAATCACAATGAAAAATGAAATAACTTTGCTTTTGTTTATTAACTTGGTATAAAACATATTCCCATGGTGTGGTATCTCTTCCAGTTTTAACATAATGGATAAACTACAGTTTTATGTAAAGTAAGACGTATACAAAATCAAACTGCAAAAAAAAAGAATTTTCTTTAATTGCCTACTTTTCTGGCTGGTGTTTCTTTCTTCTCCTAAGGCCAAATGTAAAAAACTTTTACAAATAATCTTTAAGGTCAAGTACTTAAAACATTTTTTTAATTTATAAAAGAATTTATATGCCTATTTCATTAAATCTTACATTTTTAAAAAGATTTTATTTATTTATTTGGCAGTAGAGAGAGAGTACAAGTAGCCAGAGCAGCAGGAAGAGGGAGAGGGAGAAGCAGGGAGCCCAATGTGGGCCTTGATCCCAGCACCACAGGATCATGACCGGAGCTGAAGGCAGACGCTTAAAGACTGAGCCACCCAGGTGCCCCTCATTAAATCTTTTTTTTTTTTCCTTAAGATTTTATTTATTTGTTTGACAGACAGATCACAAGTAGGCAGAGAGGCAGGCAGAGAGAGAGGAAGGGAAAACAGAAAGCTTCCCTGCTGAACAGAAAGCCGGATGCAGGGCTCCATCCCAGGACCCTGGGATCATGACTGGCCCAAGGCAGAGGCTTTAACCCACTGAGCCACCCAGGTGCCCCCATTAAATCTTAAAATACCAAAATTCACATAACATTAAAAACTCACTAAGAGGAATCCATGAAAAAGTACATTAAAGTAAGAAAAATCATAAGTAATAAAGTTTACACTTTCAGGGTTGAGTCATCTAAACATAAAAAATAAATAGCTAAATTTATTGCTATGGACATAATTCAAAGACTGATATAACCTCGCAATTGTAAACAGTTTCCCTGTACTAAAAGTAATGCTTTACTTGATACATTACATCAATAAGAGAAAGAATAAAATCCGTATGATCAGAGTGCCTGGGTGCCTCAGTTGGGTAAGCAACTGCTTTCAGCTCAGGCCATAACCTTGGAGTCCCGAGACTGAGTCCTACATGGGGACTGAGTCCCACGTGGGCTCCCTGCTCAGCAGGGAGTCTGCTTCTCCCTCTGACACTCCCTCATTCTCTCTCTCAAATAAAATCTTCAAAAAAGAAACATAATCATTTCAACAGATCAGGGAAAAAAAACATCTGACGAAGTACAATATCCGTCCATGATAAAAGCACTGGACAGGGTCTATCTAGAAGGAACATACCTCAACATAATAAATGGGCATATATGAAAAACCCACAGCTAACATACTCAGTGAAAAACAGAGCTTTTCCCCTAAGGGCAGGAGTAAGATAAGAATGTCCACTCATCACTTTTATTCAACATAGTACTAGAAATCCTAGCCATAGCAATCAGACAACATAAAGAAATAAAAGGCATCTACATTAGTAAGGAAGAAGTAAAACTGAACTATTTGCAGACAACATGATACAATATATAGAAAACTTAAAAAATTCCACTAAAAAACTACTAGAACTAATAAATTCTGTGAAGTTTTAGGATACAGAATCAATATACAGAAATCTGTTACATTCCTATACACTAAAAATGAAGAAGAAAGTTAAATTAAGACAATAATCCCATTTACAATTACATCCAAAACAGTAAAATATCTAGGAATAAACTTAACTGCAGAGGTGAAAGATTTGTGCTCTGAAAACTAGAAAACACTGATGAAAGAAATTCAAGACAATGCAAAGAAATGGAAAAACATTCTCTGCTCATAGAATGGAAAAACTAGTATTGTTAGTGTCTATACTACCCAAAGCAATTTACAGATTTAATGCAATCCCCTTAAAAATTCCAAAAGTAGTTTTCACAGAACTAGAACTAGCTTCACAGAAACTAGTTGTTTTTCACAAAACAACTTTTAAATTTGTACGGAACCACAAAAGACCCCTAATAGCCAAAGCAATTTTGACAAAACAAAACAAAACAAAACACAAAACTGGAGGTATGACAATTCAGGCTTCAAGTTATATTATAAAGATGTAGTAATCAAAACATTATGGTACTGGTGGTGAGGCGGGGGGAAGACACATAGATCAATGGGATCCAAGTCCAGTAATAAACCCACAATTACACAGTCAGCTAATCGTTGACAAAAGAGGCAAGAATATCCAATGGGAAAGAGACTGTCTCTTCAACAAATGATGTAGGGAAAACTGTACATCTACATTGAAAAGAATGCTACTGGACCACTTTCTTATGCAATACACAAACTCAAAATTGATTAAAGACCTAAATGTGTGACCTGAAACCATAAGAATCCTAGAAGACAGCATTATGCATTTCTCTGACATCATTCATAGAACATTTTTCTATGGATGAACATTTTTTGTATGTCTCCTGAGCCAAGGGAAACAAAAGCAAAAATAAACTACTGGGACTACATCAAAATAAGAACTTCTACACAGCAAAGGAAATGACCAAAAAACTAAGAGACGACCTAATGAATGGGAGAAGATATTTGCAAAGTACATATCTAATAAAGCATTAGTATCCAAAATATATAAAGAACTTATACAACTCAACACACACACACACACCAAAAAAAACAAAAACAAAAAACAAACGCACAAATAATTCAATTAAAAAATAGACAGAAGACATGAATAGACATTTCTCCAAAGAAAACATACAGATAGCCAACAGACACATCAAAGGATGCAGAACATCATTCATCATCAAGGAAATACAAATCAAAACCATAATGAGATATCACCTTACACCTGCCAAAAATGGCTAAAATAAAAAACCCAAGAAACAACATGATGGCAAGGATGCGGAGAAAAAGGAACCCTCATGCACTGTTGGTGGGAACACAAACTGATGCTGCCTCTATGGAAAACAATATGGAGGTTCCTCAAAATTAGAACTACTCTAGAATCCAATAATTGCACTACTGGGTATTTACCCCCAAAATGCAAAAACACTAATTCAAAGGGATCCATACACCTCTACGTTTACTGTAGCATTATTTACAAGAGCCAAATTATGGAAGCAGCCTAAATGTCCATTGAAAGATGAATGGATAAGATGTGGTATGTGTACGTACACACACACACACACACACACACACACACACACACTCACACTCGATGGAATACTAAGCAGCCATGAAAACAAAAATGAAATCTTGCTATTTGCAACAACATGGATGGGGCTAGTGTATAATGCTAATGTGAAGTAAGTCAGAGAAAGACAAATACCACATGATTTCACTTATATGTCAAATTGTAAAAACAAAACAAATGAGCAAAGAAAAAAAGAGAGAGAGAAACAGAAATAGGGTGATGGGAATTAAAGAGCACACATCATGATGAGCAAAGAGTAATGTGCAGAATTTCTGAACTGCAATATTGTACACCTGAAACTAATAATACTGTATGTTAACTGGACTTAAAATTAAAAACTTAATACAAAAATTGTATGACACCCCTAAAAAAAGTAATGCTTTACTCTGCAGTTTTGAAAATTTTGGGGGCTATACAATACTAAATTGAGAAATTTCCTATGTTTATAAGACCATTTAATAATTCTAAAATATTATTCTATTTTATTTATTTATTCTATATTATTTATTCATAAATATTCTAAAATACATAATTCATGTTAATTTTAATTATTCTTTAGGTTCTAATTCTTATTAGATAAGTATTTGTCCCTGAATATACAAAGAAAGATACAAATTATACTGAACCTCATAGTTTACTAAGTGGTCTTGATTCTGAGATTGTAAAACTATGTTGCACTTCCCATTCTTAAGAGAAACTTCCTGGGGCACCTGGGTGGCTTGGTGGCTTAAGCCTCTGCCTTCAGCTCAGGACACGGTCTCAGGGTCCTGGGATCGAGTCCTGTGTCAGGCTCTCTGCTTGGTGGGGAATCTGCTTCCCCCTATCTTTCTGCCTGCCTCTCTGCCTGGTTGTGATCTGTTAAATAAAACTTAAAAAAAAAAAAAGAAAAAAAGGGAAAACTTCCTCTAGTAATAATGCTGCTAACGAATAATTTTATTATATACTTTATAATATTAAAAGAAATAGATGCTATTTTTAATATTAAGTGATCAGGCTAAAGGATTATGTTTTAAAGGTAACCACTCTTGATTTTTTTAAAAAAATCATCTTTGAATGAAGATAATTTTAATATGAAAAAAACCTTTTACATTAAATCAAGAGGTGTTATACTGAATGATGAAGCATTAGAAGGACTGCCATTATTAGCAGAAATTAAAGTAAGATATCATTCACATCACTGTTATTTACTATTTTGCTGGAAGTTCAAGCCAACATAATAAGAAGCAAAAATGTCATTTTGTGGAGGTTCTGACTGCAAAACCCAAAAGAACAAGTTAAAGTTTTGTTTTAACTACTAAGTGGATTCGGAAGGTAGCTGAATACCAATAAAAGTATAAAAATCAACACAGATTTCAAATTGATCTCTAACAATAACCACTTGGAAGTTATAATGGGACAATCTCCATTTGCCACAACCAAAAAATGTAAAATTTGTAGGAATACTTAAAACAGGATATGTATAGAAAGAATGAATCAAAGTACATCTCACTGAGACACAAAAACACTTAAAGATATATAATCTGTGTTCTTGAATTGACAGACAAAATGCTGAGAAGTTTTTAATTCTTTCCAAATTAATTTATAGCTTATCTCAATTCCCATACGAATTTTCAGGAATGTGACAGTGCATTTCCACAATTTCTGTGGTATACTAAATCCATGAAAGTAAAACTTTTTGACAGATTTATAAAAAGAAATTTCTTCAGTAAAGCTAATATAATTAAAATAGCACAGTTAGAACACAAAAGACAAACAGATTAATGGAACAGAATAAAACTCCAAAGCTGCCCAATTACATTAAATTAAGCAGTTATTATATGATAAAAGGAATATTATCAACCAAAAAGTAGATTAAACAATGTATGTTGTTGAGAAAATTGATTATTTAGAAACAAATAAAATTAGATCCTCACCTTATGCCATATATCAAAATAAATTGTTAAATATAATCAATTAGTTATAATAAGAAGAATATATATATTTTATAAGGAAGCTTTCATTAGGAAAAATGATTCACTAAATTTTTATTATTTCACAAAATATTTCATTTATAGATTTCAGTGTCTACATAATGGTGAAACTCTAATCTTTCTTTTACAATGCCAAATGGGTACTCCAGAACTCTGAATTACAAGAGATAAAAATGAAAGCATTTAAATCAGGTAAGGAAGCTTTCGAGAGGAAACATAACTAATCATAATGGACTATCAAGTTCTACAGAGGTAAAAAAAAAAAAAGACTATGATACTGACCACTCCTTTAATACCAGGTTCAAACATCTATAATCACAGTGAAGACACTGAATACACGGATAGTAATCTGTTACTATAAGCTATTTTTCTTTAAATATCAAACTATACCTTTCTGTTGAGAATATATAATTCTTATCATACACTAGTATTATTAATTCATTTCTAATTCACTGTTATCAATCAAAAATCCAATTTATCTTTTTAAAAAATCCAATTTATATGCCACATACTCTTTAACACATTCAAATCATACTGGAATAGTGCTTAATTGATTAAAGAAGCCAGTTACACAAAACAAACGAGCGAAAGGGAAAATGGGGAGGGGGGAACGGTCCAAACCACGAAACAGACTCGCAACTATAGAGAATAAACTGATGTTACCAGAGGGTAGGTGGGAGGAAGGATTTGTTATATAGGTGATAAGGATTGAGGAGGGCACTTGCAATGAGCACCGAGTGTTGTATGGAAGTGCTGAATCACTCTATTGCACAACTGAAACTAATATTACACTGTATGTTAACTAATTGGAATTAAAAAAAAAAAACTTAAAAAAAAAAAAAAAAGCCAGAAGCCCATTACATCAATCAAGTATATGGCCACAGAAAATCCACAGTTAGCTGTCCAGGCTGAGTTACATACAAACCCTATCCTGTTGAAAAAGAATGTCAAGAAGACACAGCAGCACCTCCCCCATCACTTCTCTCTCAACAATAACTTAAAAGTGTAGTTCTCAGTGATAGTAAGTCAGCACTGGTACTATAAATATTGAGGACAGATCTTCTTAAGTATATATTTGGCATATAGCATCATTTCAAATCACATTTCTCTTACATATTTTACTCTCTCTTAGGAACATGAGAAGTTCTTCAAATTTAGCAAACTTAAGAAGCAAAATGGTAACATTTATAGCTAATGTTAGAAAACCAGATCCTCTGCCAATGTTTTAATCACAAAGTACAAATACCAATGGAAGCTTATCTCCTTCTGGAGATTGCACATAACAAGAACTTTTTTGATCCTTATGAATTACAGCTTAAAAGCACATCAGAGGGCAAACTGCAATCAACACCACAGTTATATCTTGTTTCTGTTATTAATCTTATGGCCTATGACAGATTTCAAGATGGTCTTTCTCATTCTTCCAATCAGATCAAGCCTTTCCATGGTCCCTTTCTACAAACTCTTGGATACCAATATATTTGGATATACACTGTCCTCTTTCTGCTTTTGACTAAATGCACAGAACATATCTTGGAACCTACATGCTTTCTCTTCCTTAGACTCTAACCCCTGAACAATGAACTTAAGTTCATTATTTTATTTTAAAGATTTTATTTATTTATTTGACACAGAGAGACACAGCGAGAGAGGGAGGAGGAGAGGGAGAAGCAGGCCTCCTGCCAAGCAGGGAGTCTGATGTGGGACTTGATCCCAGGACCCTGGGATCATGACCTGAGCTGAAGGCAGACACTTAACAACAGAGCCACCCAGGCACCCAAGTTCACTATTTTAAATGTCTTCTTTTAAATGTCCTTTCTTATACTGAATTACCCAATTGGATTTTATTGACAACATGCATTTTCCATCATATCTTATTGGGTGCCCAACTCTTAAACTATTTCAATCAGCCATCACCCACAATTCAAGAAACAATGGCCTATAGGGAAGATATGTGCTATGATGAGTGCTATGAACTCTGTAAGACTGATGATTCACAGACCTGTACCCCTAAAATAAATAATGTTTTATATGTTAATAAAAAAAAATAAACAAACAATGGCCTATAAAGCTGCAGAAGAAATCAAGTATTTGTAAATATCTTAAAAAACTTTAAAAATGAGATTCAATGTGTAATCACTATTTTTAAAACTGTTAATGACATAGTTTATGTATTTTTTTGGTACTAAGTCCCTGAAATCTACAGTGTGCCTAAATTCAGACTAGCCTCATTTCAAATGTTCAATAGCCACATCAAATAATGAATACTGGGCAGCATGTGTTTAGAAGATTCCGGTGGAAGACTAATGAGTATAGTGATCCCTGGGTTTTTCCATGTTTACTGGCTCTTTTTTTTTTTTTATGAATTTGATAAGGAGCAGGTTGGCACAATATAAAATTCCTATTTCTTGAATTTTTTAAAAACACTGTTCCATTATTGAATTGCTTTGTATATTGCCAATGAGAAGTCTGATGCCAATCTGATTATCTTACCTTTTTAAAAAACTTCATCTTTTTGAATGGAGGCTCTAAGAATCTTTCCTTTGTACTTATTTTTACTTTTTTTTTTTGGTCACCAAGTGATGAATTTATTTGTGAAAGAAAAGCTGTGCTTTTGTTTTTCGCTTAGACACAAATAAATGCATAAGTAGAAGTTTTACTAGACTAAGTCTCTGAATTTCCCATTACAGGTCAATTTTTTTTTTTTTTAAAAGGCGGTTTTTTGTTTTTTGTTTTTTTTTTTTAATATTTTATTTGTTTATTTGACAGCTAGAGAGAGAGCACAAGTAAGCAGAGTGGCAGGGAGATGGGGAGAGAGAGAAACAGGCTCTCTGCTGAGAGCCCGATGCGCGGCTCGATCCCAGGACCCCGGAATCATGACCCGAGCCGAAGGCAGCCGCCCAACAAACTGAGCCACCCGGGCGCCCCTACAGGTCAATTTTTGCAAGTAAATGGCTGCTTCTTTCACATCACGTAGATTCTGGTCTTTCTTTCCTTCAGAAAAATTTCTAGTTTTAAATATTAGCTCATTCATTGTTTTCTTTTTCTCCTTTTGGGCTCCAATTCTGTATATAATGGATCTTTTCCCTATCTTCTACATCAATCATTTGCCTGTTTTCTTCAATGCTTCCTAATAAATTTTCAGTCAACTCTATTCTTTCCTGTTATAATCCAAGTTTTAATTTCTAAAATGGTTATTTTTCTTCAATTTATTCTAGCCAACTCTTCTTTCACATCACTCTGGTATTCATCCACTTCTGTTTCAAGAATCTCAAACTCTTACTTGAGGAATTTTTTCTCTTCATATATGCAAAGGCTTAAAGATATTTAATATAGGTCATGGTGTAATGTTACTGATAATGGCTTTATGGTTGGTTTAGGAAGAACACTTTTAACAGCTAAAATATTGGTTCTTATTTTTTGCTTTATTCACTGTAGCAATCTGTTTATCATTTGCAATATTCTATTCAGTGTATAGTTTTTATTTTCCGTTCATGGGCAATAAAAATTTATGCACTAAGGGTAAATATTTGGGATGCATATCTAGATTTCTAGTTCAAAAGCTCTCTATTCTGGACTTAAACCAAAGGCGGTTTCTAGTTTGTCTTCCAATTTTAGGGCTTTCTTATTTCTCCAGAATACTTAATTTTCCTATCTTGCTTCCTGCTTTCCCTTCACCATCAAGTCTGCAAGGCAAAACAAGATCATCCCCAAAAGTGGCACCCATCAGATGTACTGCCTAGGGTCCTGTGTACTTTAAAGTCTCTTCCTTTTCATTTCTCATCAGCGAATGCTCTCATTGAATCTAAGACCATATTTTAGTATGTTCCAGGCTAGGACTTTTTCTTCCTATAGGCATTTTTAACTATGTACCCTTGGGCTCCTGGTTCAACCAACTTTCCTCTCATCTTTTAAAAGTAGTTTTGGCAGTCTCAATGAATTCCATCACAGGCTCTGATGATAAGTAGGCTAGATTATGATATTTCTTTGTCTCCCTAGTAATCTGAAGGTCTTAGTCTGTCTTCTAGTTATACTTAAGGCATAGGTTATATTAGTTGGTTCTACTTTTATCTCTTTGATGAACTGTGTCAGTTTTTACAGAATGTGTGGAAAAACTGAGATTTAGGTAGCTGCCATTATTCAATGGCAATCCAGGATTCTCAATTCACTTGTTAGTTCACTACTTCAGTCTCCTCTATTCTACAAATGTTACCTTTACTTAGTTAAAACTGAACTTTTGATAATTTGTGACTAGTACCACTAATAAACTCTCATGGACAATGGACACAATAACTAGAAGAGTCACATGATACAAAAATATGTAAAGGAGGTAAGAACATAATGAACATAATGAATATAGCTTGCAAAAGAAATATATCACTTCTAGAAACACATTGACAATAATATAATAATTGTAAGGGACTTTAACACTCCCCTCATTGAAATGGACAGATCAGCCAAGCAAAAGATCAACAAGGAAATAAAGGCCTTAAATGACACACTGGACCAGATGGACATCACAGATACATTCAGAACATTCCATCCCAAAGCAACAGAATACACATTCTTCTCTAGTGCACATGGAACATTCTCCAGAAGAGATCAATCCTGGGTCACAAATCAGATCTCAACTGGTATCAAAAGACTGGGATCATTCCCTGCATATTTTCAGACCACAACGCTCTGAAGCTAGAACTGAATCACAAGAGGAAATTCAGGAAGAACCCAAATACATGGAGACTAAAGAACATCCTTCTAAAGAACGAATGGGTCAATCAGGAAATTAAAGAAGAATTGAAAAAATTCATGGAAACAAATGATAATGAAAACACAACAGTTCAAAATCTGAGGGACACAGCCAAGGCAGTCCTGAGAGGAAAATATATAGCGATATAAGTCTTTCACAAGAAACAAGAAAGGTCTCAAATAAACAACCTAATCATACACTTAAAGGAGCTGGAGAAAGAACAACAAAGAAAGCCCAAACCCAGCAGAAGAGAAATAATAAAGATCAGAGCAAAAACCAATGAAATAGAAAAAAAAAAAAAAGAACAAATCAACAAAACTAGGAGCTGGTTCTTTGAAAAAATTAGTAAGATTGATAAACCCCTGTCCAGACTTATCAAAAAGAAAAGAGAAAGGACCCAAATAAATAAAATCATGCATGAAAGAGGAGAGATCACAACTAACACCAAAGAAATACAAATAATTATAAGAACATATTATGAGCAACTCTACACCAGCAAATTTGACAATCTGGAAGAAATGGATGCATTCCTAGAAACATATAAACTACCAAAACTGAAATAGGAAGAAACAGAAAACCCGAACAGACCCATAACTAGTAAGGAGATTGAAGCAGTCATCAAAAATCTCCAAACAAACAAGAGCCCAGGGACAGACGGCTTCCCAGGGGAATTCTACCAAACATTTAAAGAAAATTAATTCCTATTCTCCTGAAACTGTGCCAAAAAATAGAAATGGAAGGAAAACTTCCAGACTCATTCTATGAGGTCAGCATCACCTTGATCCCCAAACCAGACAAGGATCCCATCAAAAAAGAGAATTACAGACCGATATCCTTGATGAACACAGATGCGAAAATTCTCACCAAAATACTATCCATAGGATCCAACAGTACATTTAAAGGATATTCACCATGACCGAGTGGGATTTATTCCAGGGCTGCAAGGTTGATTCAACATCCACAAATCAATCAATGTGATGCAATACATTCATAAAAGAAAGAACAAGAACCACATGATACTCTCAATAGATGCTGAAAAAGCATTTGACGAAGCACAGCATCCTTTCCTGATCAAAATTCTTCAAAGAGTAGGGACAGAGGGTACATAGTTCAATATTATCAAAGCCATCTATGAAAAATCTACCACGAATATCATTCTCAATGGAGAAAAACTGAGAGCTTGTCCGCTAAGGTCAGGAACACAGCAGGGATGTCCATTATCAACACTGCTATTCCACATAGTACTAGAAGTCCTAGCCTCAGCAATCAGACAACAAAAAGAAATTAAAGGCATTCAAATTGGCAAAGAAGAAGTCAAACTATCACTCTTCACAGATGATATTATATGTGGAAAACCCAAAAGACTCCACTCCAAATCTGCTAAAACTTATACAGGAATTCAATAAAGTGTCAGGATATAAAATCAATGCACAGAAATCAGTTGCATTTCTTTACATCAACAACAAGACAGAAAAAAGAGGAATTAAGGAGTCAATCCCATTTACAATTGCACCCAAAACCAAAAGATACCTAAATAAACCTAACCAAAGAGGCAAAGAATCTATACTCAGAAAACTATAAAGTACTCATGAAAGAAATTGAGGAAGACACAAAGAAATGGAAAAATGTTCCATGCTCGTGGATTGGAAGAACAAATATTGTGAAAATGTCTAGGCTACCTAAAGCAATCTACATGTTTAATGTAATCCCAATCAAAATCCAATCCTTTTTTTTCCCCAAAAGAAATGGAACAAATAATCCTAACATTTATATGGAACCAGAAAAGACCTTGAATAGCCAGAGGAATATTGAAAAAGAAAGCCAAAGTTGGTGGCATAACAATTCCAGACTTCAAGTTCTATTACAAAGCTGCCATCATCAAGACAGTATGGTACTGGCACAATGACAGACACATAGATCAATGGAACAGAATAGAGAGCCCAGAAATAGTCCCTCAACTCTATGGTCAACTAATCTTTGACAAAGCAGGAAAGAATGTCCAATGGAAAGAAGACAGCCTCTTCAACAAATGGTGTTGGGAAAACTGGACAGCCACATGCAGAAAAATGAAACTGGACCATCTCCTTACACTACACATGAAAACAGACTCAAAATGGATGAAGGATCTCAAAGTGAGAAAAGAATCCATCAAAATCCTTGAGAACACAGGCAGCAACCTCTTTGACCTAAGCCACAGCAACTTCTTCCTAGGAACATCACCAAAGACAAGGGAAGCAAGAGCAAAAATTAACTATTGGGACTTCATCAAGATCAAAAGCTTTTGCACAGCAAAGGAAACAGTTAGCAAAACCAAAAGACAACTGACAGAATGGGAGAAGATATTTGCAAACGACATATCAGATAAAGAGCTAGTGTCCAAAATCTATAAAGAACTTAGCAAACTCAACACCCAAAGAACAAATAATCCAATCAAGAAATGGGCAGAAGACATGAACAGACATTTTTGCAAAGAAGACATCCAGATGGCCAATAGACACATGAAAAAGTGCTCCACATCACTTGGTATCAGGGAAATACAAATCAAAACCACAATGAGATACCAGCTCAATCGGTCAGAATGACTAAAATTAAGAAGTCAGGAATTGACAGATGCTGGAGAGGATGTGGCAAAAGGGGAAGCCTCCTACACTGTTTGTGGGAATGCAAGCTGGTGCAACCACTCTGAAAAACAGCGTGGAGGATCCTCAGGACGTTGAAAATAGAGCTACCCTACTACCCAGCAATTGCACTACTGGGTATTTACCCTAAAGATACAAATGTAGTGATCCAAACAGGAACATGCACCTGAATGTTTATAGCAACAATGTCCACAATAGCCAAACTATGGAAAGAACCTAGATGTCCAACAACAGATGAATGGATAAAGCAGATGTGGTATATATATACAATGGAATACCATGCAGCCATCAAAAGAATGAAATCGGGCCATTTGCGACAACGTGGATGGAACTAGAGGGTATTATGCTTAGTGAAATAAGTCAATCAGAGAAAGATAATTATCATATGATATCTCTGATTTGAGGAAGTTGAGAGGCAATGTGGGGGCTTTGCGGGTAGGAAAAGAATAAATGAAACAAGATGGGATCGGGAGAGAGACAAACCATAAGAGACTCTTAATCTCACAAAACAAACTGAGGTTTGCCGGGAGGGGAGAAGGGAGAGGGACGTGGGGTTATGGACATTGGTGAAGGTATGTGCTATGGTGAGTGCTGTTAAGTATATAAACCTGGCGATTCACAGACCTGTACCTCTGGAGCTAATAATACATTATATGTTAATTTAAAAATTTAAAAATTTAAAAATTTAAAATAAAGAGAAATATATCGCTTCTATGGTGCATTTGATAGCTTAGGGTAAAAAGTAAAACCAAGATATTAACACGAAAGAAGTAAAATAATTTCTTGTTTCTACTAAAACAGCAGTAATCTTTCATGTCCAGTGATTTCAGATTTAATGTGGCTATTGAAAAACAGTGGATAACAAGTTTCAAAGTCCCTTACTTAAAAGGAATAATTTGGGTCCCAAAAGTAAGTTAATTCAGGGGCGCCTGGGTGGCTCAGTGGGTTAAGCCGCTGCCTTCAGCTCAGGTCATGATCTCAGGGTCCTGGGATCGAGTCCCGCATCGGGCTCTCTGCTCAGCAGGGAGCCTGCTTCCCTCTTTCTCTCTCTCTCTCTCTCTCTCTCTGCCTGCCTCTCCATCTACTTGTGATTTCTCTCTGTCAAATAAATAAATAAAATCTTTAAAAAAAAAAAAGTAAGTTAATTCAGAAATAATGAAGGCACAGAACAGACTAAAAGCAAATGACAACAGCAAGTTCTGTTAGAGAAGATTCACAAAGTAATCTATATTAGCGGCTTATATATATAATCTGGTATTCTTAGGATTATAGCTTCAGAAGGGAGTCAAAAATCAAAATAATGAATAAAAAAAAGAACAAAGGTAAGGAATAACAAGTATTCAACAAGTGGATGAGTATGATATTAGGTTAGGAATGTGGACTAGAAACTAAATACTTTTTTCTTTAGAGTAAACTGGGTTGTTCTACAGAACATAATTATATGACTCTTCTATGAAATAGGAACTGTCATTAAGCTAAAAATTAAACAAAGTTAGAGCATAAAGGTACATGAGGCAATGAGACAGAGGAAAACAGCCTAATCCTTTAGGACAAGAATTTAAAGCTGTGTTGGTGATCATGCTGGCATTTTTTTGTGGTTCACTCAGCAACAGAACACAGTCCCCATGCTCTTACAATGGAATAGAATTTTTTATTATGAATGGACTGTTAATTTTTCTTGACTTTGGGCATTTGTTTTATGCTAGCAGTCTGCATTACAAGGGGATTTAGATGTCATATTCTCTAATGATAATTCCTATCCTAATGTTTAGGGATAAAAATATGGCCTACTGTTTTAAATTTTCCAATAAGCAGGAAATAGAGTAACCATACTGCAATAAACATTTATAGTGAATCCTCTATTCTCTGAATCAAAAGAAGTAAGAGTAAACAGAATCTTATTTCTTAAACAGTAGCTTTCAAATATTTACTAAAAACATTTTAAAACTGAGATCTAAAGTATTTATATGAATGAATGAATGCTTCTATTATTTAGTTGAAATTTACACAAAATGCTAAAGCAAAATATTTTCCATAAAACCCACTATTAAAACTGTCTAATTCTTATCTCTTAAGATTCTGACATATATATTTAATGTTATCCCCCCAAAATTTAAGAAAACCACTTTGAAATCATTTATCAATTTCAGATTATGATAATTTTTGATGTGCAATTCAAATATACTAAATTTCCATGGTGTAAAAACTTTAAAAAGCATAATTTCTTTCCATTCAGATGTGTCCCTTCCAATGACAGGTTAGTAGACTGTAAAATAAAATTTTAAATTTAGATTTCTATTACACATATTACCATCTTATACTTGTACAGAATGGCGAAATCATTGTTTCTTGATCAAGTGCAATTCTGTACAAGCAGTGGTATTTTTAGCTAAAACACCTGACACTAAGAAAGAATTATGACAACAGAAGGTCTCTGCAAAAAAAGCCAGTACAGATTCACTTAAGTTAAATGTTTTATAATTTTACCTTTAAGAGGATAAAAGTAGCAATGGATCAATCACTTTAAGGAAAATAAACACCTTACTAGTTTTTTTAAAATGTCAATAAAACATCTATAAGATAAGTCTGTAATTCAAGAAAAAAGGTTTCTATATCATTCTCATCTTTAATAATATAATTTGAAAATATTTTAAAAAAACAAAAATTTAAGACACAATATTAAAACTATCTTTTGGAAACACTTTCACAGCCTATAAACTCAGCAAAAAGCTACACTTCATTCAGAATGTAATTTTTTATTTTGTAGACTAAGAGTTCAATTCCAAACTCTAGACTCTGTCAGAGTAAGGCAAGTAACGTCATAGTGTCTGTTTCCTTTTCCTTTATATGGAGATGGGAACACCTCTTCATGGGACTAAAGGAAAGTTTGATTTAGATAAAAGATAAAGCCCCAAGTCCAATGCTAAGTACATAATAAGCACTCAGTCAATGACAGATAATCATTCTTCAGTTAACCACTAGACATCTGCATGAATGAACTCCCTCTTCCCGTGACAGAAAATTCTTTTCTGTCAATAGTCTTAGATATGAGGACACATGAATTTTTTTTTTTTAGATATTTTTTTCTTTTTCTTTTTTAAAGATTTTATTTATTTATTTAACAGAGAGAGAGGGAGAGATCACAAGTAGGCAGAGAGGCAGGTGGGGGGGGGGGGAAAGCAGGTTCCCTGCTGAGCAGAGAGTTCAATGTGGGGCTCGATCCCAGGACCCTGGGACCATAACCTGAGCTGAAGGCAGAGGGTTAACTCACTGAGCCACCCAGGCACCCCAAATTTTGTTAGATTCTTAAAAAGACATATTCCTTTTGCTCCCTTCTTGGGGAGTCAATAGTTAAATTTGTAGAGTTTGTTGTTTTTATTGATATCTTGTGGCTATTGGCCTTAACACTTTATAATATACAATTTCAACGCTATTTTCAATAAATAGTTTCAATGAGTAAGTCTGCAATAGATCTGAAATTTAACCCAACAATTATATACTTCTACTTCTTAAATCTATTCTTTAAAAAGTTATAAACTTTGGCTTCCTTTTTTCATTTTTCTTCTTCAACTTCAGTTCTCTATCAGTCTTTCCAGAGAGGGCTGAGCAACCCTCTACATATAATAACCAAGAACACTGCCTCCATATCCTTCAGTTTCTGAACAAATGGTCCATTAAGAAAATTATTTTTTCTAACACAGAGAAAAATAACAGGTCACTAAAAACAAAAGAAGAGTATAATAAAACAACTCTTCAAAATATAAACTTGAGATATTCAATTTACTTAGACCAATTACATTATGTAAATCTGCATCTGCCTATACAGGCATATAAAACTCAGGTCATCACTTGATTCTTTCTAGTCTTCTAGACCATGCTGCACAAAAGAACTTTCTGTGATCATGGAAATCAAAAGATTTCAAAAGAACTTTCTGTGATCATGGCTTAGTATCTGTGATCCCCAAAAAGGTAGTTACTAGTCAAGTGTGGCTACTGAAAATAAGACTAAGGTACTTACTTTTAAATTAAATTAAATGATTAAATTTAAATAGCCACATTTATCTACTACAATGGACGGCACAGCCTTAGACACACTCATTTTCTTTCTCTTTACTGGAAGCTCTTATTTAAATCCTTGTTTTAAGTCCCTTCTCTGTCATATCTAAGATTGAACAGCTTGACAGAGTTACAATCTCAAAAGCAAAGAGAATTACTGAAAAAGACTTTTACAAGCTACTTTTAAAATGTACTTTTTGATGAAGAGTACCACATTCAATCATTTTAGATTTTCTAAGCACAGTTCACTGAGAAATGAAAAATAAAATAACAAAGTAATAACACACACATCTGAGTGCTTGAAATTAAAACTCTAACAATATATACTGTCTTCTAAATTCTCTGTCAGCTACATAACTAATCTCAGAATAAGATAATGGTATGATTAAAAACAAGTACAGCACAAACCATAGCACAATAAAGCAGAACTAAGGAAACAGATAAAAATCACTGTTACCCCCATCTATTCTCTGTGATAATAGAAATATTAATGAATGGAAATATGATGGATCAAATGCAACAATACAATGTGTTAGCCAATGAAGAGTTGTACAATTTTTATCATGAGTATTATTTACCACATATCAAGTCCTAACTCAGTTTTAAGGGATTTTTGAATGACTGATTATGGTTCTTTCCAATTAAATCTGAGCATAAGCATTACTTTATTTACTTTCCATAATCATTACTTTAAAGTAAAACTATTAAAAAAGTGACCATAAGATCTCAGACAAAGATTTTAGGTATTTTAAGTTCCCCTTTGTTTTCTTCCCCAGTCTCCCCATATACACACATACTCATCTCTTTCAAACAAATGTAGGTGTTTAGAAGGAAAACAACTATAGTGCTTATCTGTTAGAATGAAAGCATGGCCTCTCTCTGGGGCTGGTATTAATGTCATTACCACCAGTCAATTCCTCCTTTCTTCTGCCTATCAAAACTTGGCTTTTATTACCTTGGGGGTGGGGAGGTGGGGAGGGAGAGTGGAGCATGTAAAACAACTTCAGTATTCTGGGGATTCAAAAGAATTCAAGCTATGTGAATGCAAGTTATGTGCTAAACTACATCCCAATTTCTGAATGACTACTGATTTAATTTTTTTGTTTGGCATTTAAAACATAATGAAACTTACTATTCTGAGCCAGCGCTTGAAGCAGACAATCCAAGCATCCTTCTAAACTATCCTCAGTTCTGTCAACAGCTGTTATCTTCAACTTCTTCAAGGTATCACTGAGATTATCTGCTTATAGAAAAAAAGAGAAATCAGAACTCTCACTAAAATATGATCCTCACGTTTCATGACCGTTACCACTAACAGGCATTATTGTGAATAACTTCCACAAACATTACAAAATGGCAATGGACTGTACCATTACAAATTTTTTAAATAAAATGTATCCATATTTAACTCAGATATTAAATATTCATTCTGTATATGTGAGATACCAGGGATATTCAGGAATATTACAGATTGTCACAGAACATCTTCTTCAGGATTCTTATACCATATTTAGCCTGTTCAAGAAACCACCCATGATTAATTAAAAAAAAAAAAACTAAATGTCCCCAAAAGATTACATTGCTTTGCAAATAATATTTTGTTTCATTTTTGGCTTCCTCTGCTGTATTTCAGACATAAAATGAAAATGAAGGTTTAGAAAAGTTTCAAAATGACTTAAAATAATAGAAAGCTGATAGCTATAAAACCTACTCTAACACTGCCATTTGAAAAACATTTCAAATCAAAATACTGCTATAAACTAAAACATGTACATTTTGGATTATAAAGCCATGCTCTAATCCTAATTGCATGTGGTTTCCCCCACACTATACACTGTAAAAATTTCTTTACATTAAAAATTCAGATTCCCACATTTATCCAATGTAAATTTTATTTACATCAATTATTTCTATCGACATTTAAATACTAAAAATTAAAACACTTTTTAAGATTCATTTTAGTAATTCATTTAACCCTAAGTTATAAAATTTAACAGTAATATTTAAAAATATATATATTTCAGAAACAAAAAACTCATTAAAAATAGTATTGTTCTACCTTTTTACAAGTCTCCATAATGTCTGCCTTTACAGAAAGTAACTGGGCTTTCACATCTGCTTCTGTACTCAAATCTTCTATAATTTGTTGTTTGGGTTAAGCAGATGAAGAAAATTCACCCTTAAGCAGCCTTAAAACATGTGAGGCTGTTTTTGAAAAACAGCAGGGTATTTTAATAGCCTTTTCAGATAATTGTGGATATTCTTTGACACCACACCAAAACTGGACAAGTGGTAGTTTTTAAAGGTTGGTTGCCATAAGAAATCTGAAACAATATTAATAAATGCTTCCAACTCACATTCATATCCACTGATCTCCTACACTTTGAATCTTTTATGCATGTAAGATATTTATCATCAAAGCACTGGTCATCAAAAAAATTAGGTCGTGGAGTTACGCAAATTTTCCAAATACTGACATATTTCATTATACTATTTCAAAATAAAATATTTGCTAGTATCATCACTAATCTTATTAAAAGACTCTTTGTAAATCCTGGACAAATATCAAGCTGAAGGCATGCAAGTTTCCCAAAATTCTAATTTTCTCTTACAAACTTCAATTTCATTACCAGCAACAAATACTGTCAGCTATTTTCCTTAAATGATATATTAGCCTCATTCACTTGTGAGAAAATATCTGCCAAATATAAAAAACCAGTCTTGTCTGTTCTTTCAAATAAAAAATGACTTTCCATGAAAAAAAAAAAAAAAAGTACCTTGGTCAGCTCATAAACCACTGCTCAAATGTTTCTCTTCAAAACATGAGACTCTGCAATGCAACAAGTGTTTTATGTGTACCTCCCATTTCATGACAAAGAATATTTTTAAAATGTGTATACAGATATTGAGGGTTTTTTTTTTTCCTGCTTCATAATGGGCATTCTTAAGCTCATATTTTTTTCTTCTTCATGTTACAATGAAGAATACTACTAATACAATTCAGTACTACTACTGCTCTGATTCACACATTTTAAAGCATCCTCAGTTTTTTACCCAAAATTGCTTTTGTACCATAATTAGGGCAAATGCAGGCAGTACTGACCTCATAGACACGCTAATGGGATACCAAGGACCTCTAGCATTGCTGCTGCAGTTAGAAATTCAGGTATTTTCTTACTTCAAAGTAAGGTATACATTGTAATAGACTTCTGCTCATTTCCAGGTCAAAACAATTCTACAAATATGATGAAATCCCCTATTATAAAATGAAAGATAATTACTTTCCATGCCAATCCAAGAAAAAGTAGACTTAAGATTTTACATAATATAATAACAACATGCTCTAGGGATACCTCATACAATCTGACTGTTCCAGTAAACCTAAACCTATACTTTATTAAAAATCCCAGATTATCATTCATATCCAAGTTTAATATTTACTTTCTTAAGAGGGGCTAAGCAGTTTTAAGAAACTGATTTTTATTCTAAAGAAAAAGTACATTTGTATGTATCTCTTCTGTAAGCTAAAAAGAAGATGTAGGGCATCATATTTCAGATATTCTTGTTCAAACTTACTAAGTTCATATTAAGTTAATTTTCCTGAAATAAAGTATGAATAATGTACAGTATCTAAGTTCATATTATTAAGATTAATAAATGTAATTATCCCAACACCAAGGAAAAAAATAAGACTTATGTTAGTCAAATTACAGCAATCCATCAAAACTATCAGTCAACAAGAAATAAAAGGCAGTTAAGGGGCACCTGGGTGGCTCGGTGGATTAGGCCGCTGCCTTCGGCTCGGGTCATGATCTCGGGGGTCCTGGGATTGAGTCCCGCGTCGGGCTGTGTGCTCGGCAGGGAGCCTGTTTCCCCCCACCCCCACCCGCCTGCCTCTCCATCTACTTGTGATCTCTCTCTGTCAAATAAATAAATAAAATCTTTCAAAAAAAAAAAAAAAAAGGCAGTTAAGACTCATTTAGTACTACTGATGTTGGCATCTGAGTCTTTTTAAATTCTTTCCTTCCCTTCATCCCATCCCCAAAGCTCCATACTTAATATCCCCTTCTGATGGGAGTCTCAGTCTGGATTATACGAGTCCAGAGACAATCCTTGTCCATTTTATCTAAGTCTCCTCTGCCTTAACCCCTCAGGATCATTTTCAATCACCGTATCCATTCTTCACAGCACTAGTCACAAGTTTTAATTATATTTTTTGTTTAACTGTTAATATACGCTCCCCCACTATATTTTATGGGACATCAACTTAACTATAGTCATTGCACAGTGCCCAGTAAATATAAGGACTGAGTTCGTTCTTTGCACAAAGCTGTCTAGTTACCATCCTTTGTATCACACATTTAAGAGCCAGAGTGGGCCAATAGCAAAGGCAAGTTAACTGTGACCTGTTAAGCACCTACTACGTACTCCATATAACTTAAAATATAAATAGTGTCTTACATTTTAAGATACCAAAAAAAAAAAAATTCACTGAAGACAATATAAGCATTTAAGAATATAAAATATGTAACTAAAATCTACATAGATCATCCCACTTTTAAAAGATATTTTTTATGTCAGTAAAAAAGCATTCAACCTCTCCATGGGAATAATTACATGCCTATTAATGATGTGAGATCTTCTCAGGGAAGTTCATTAAATTCTACATCCAGAGACAACCAAAGTTGTCACACAGAATTACTATAAATCTATTATGATTTTAAGCATTTTAAATGAATGAACAGGTTAGTACTGAAAGAAATATTAATCAGTTTATAAAATAAAATGCTAGAATGTTTCATATCTTTATTAGAATGCTGATTACATGAATATATAATACATTTTCCAAAGTTCATCAAACTGACCATTTAAAATCTGTGCATTTTAGCTTATAGAACAGAGGGAGTTAGGAGCAGAGGGTATTATTTCTGGACTCCCTCAAACTATGACAGTACATTTCAGCAGTGAATTCTTACCATTAAGACACTGAAATTGTTCTAATGGAAATCTTTCAGCTTCTGGTGGCAGGGATGAAGGGGAGGCAGTAAGTCAAGAATGATAATTTTCATGGGAGGTTCTACTACTAAGAAGTATTAATAATCAAAATAAATTTTTTCTTAGAAGAATTTCTTTCCTATATGACAGCATTTGACAAGACTAGCTTGTTTTATGAAAGAAAATACAACATTTTCAGAGTTAAGCAAAGCTGACTTTGTCATTAATTCTGCATTGCCTACTTCTAACCACTTCTTCACTCTTAAAACCACAACCTAACCAAGTCTTCTTAAACTCTATCAAAATTACACTTGCCAAGGTCTTAAATGATATCTTAACAAATCCAATGGATTTTTCTCAATCCTCTTATCCAATATCTTCGTAGCAACAGACTCCTTTCTTTTTTGGTACACTTTCTACTGACTTCAGAACACCAGTCTGAACATTTGTTCTCAGGCTGCTGCTTCTTTCTCTACCCCTTCGATGTTAGTGTGACCTCCGTTTTACCTTTTCTGTATTTTTCATTTTACTAGTTTTATAGTCCTAGGTTCATAAAACTCTTAGCTTATTTCTACTGTTAGATGGGAAATTCTTGTAGAACAGTAACTTCTAAGATATACACACTGCCCTCTATAGTGGAAATTTACCAAACCCTGAAAATCTACCTTACTTTCTGAATTACTTGCATCTTTTATTGTAAATTATGGTACAAACTGCCATGATTAATATTTTTATTAGGATGGGGGATACTAAAAACAATGACATTTCATTATGTTTTTTTCTCATTCTAATTATTTCAGAAATCAGATAAACACTTTCCAAGCAGCCACCATTCATTCTTTTTTTTTTTTTAAACTAACATATAATATATTATTTGTTTCAGGAGTACAGGTCTGTGAATCATCAGTCTTATACACTTCACAGTGCTCAGCACAGCCCATCCCCTCCCCAGTGTCCCTCACCCAGCCATCCCATCCCTCTCACCTCCCTCCCCTAAAGCAACACTCAGTTTGTTTCATTCTTAAATGGTATTAAAGTCTATTTTAATTTAAACCAGAAACATTGTAGTCTAACTTGTCACCTTTGATTACAGGGTCAAGAGTCTGACAGATGATCTTTGCAACTACAGTCTTAAGCCATCATGGATAAAAAGCAAGATATAGTTTGCAGAATTTTATTTCACACAATGTCCAAAACCTTTTCACTTAGAGTTCAAGAACTATTTTACCGTTGTTATAGCTATCAAATATAGCTTTAGCATATAACATGACATAATAAATTAATACACTGGCTTTTTTTTTTTTATTAGATAGTGATTTATAGTGAGACCCAGGCTTAATTCTTTGTTCCAGAAATGACCAAAAAAAAAAAAAAAAAAAAGTGAAGGTGATTTCTTTTCCTCAACAACCCCCAATAAATTTAAAATACTATACAAAATAGTGGTCAAGACCCAAAATATGGTAAGCCAATTTAGAAAACAATGTAGATACATCAACAAAGCTTGAGGGTATTTGTCGAAGAATTTAAAGAAACCCAAGAATTATACTAAAATGATGTTGGAGAAAATGTATAATCCGTCATTACAAATACCCTCTGTGTGAAGAACTGTTGGAGAGGTGTCTGGGTGGCTCAGTTGGTTAAGCAGCCGGACTCTGAATTTTGGCTCAGGTCATCATCTCAGAGTCATTGAGATCAGCCCTGAATTAGACTCTGTGCTGGGTATGGAGCTTGCTTAAGAGTCTCTCTCTCTCCCTCTCCCTCTGTGACCCCTGTCCCAGTTCAAGCACATGCACCTACTCTCTCTTAAAAACGAAAAAAAACTGTTGGAATGATCTCTATACACAAGAGTTCCAGAAGATGCCACAAAGTAGAAACCATATACTTTCAAATTTCACTTTTATACAGGTAAGCTAATTGAGTTCATATCGAAGGAAAAACTCTCTAAACATAAAAATAAGCACTTGAAATGTATTCGCTCTGCTCCAGTTTCTTATACCTAGCATATGCCTGCAAACCAACTTGAGTCCTTACAGTATCAATATCTTACCACCAGGATTCTTACAGAACATTTTATCAGTTTACTCTATTATCCAGTATTTCCCAGTTTCTCAGTCCCCACTTATCTCTGGGCCCTCATACTCCCTTAGATTAGAACATTGATCTAGGACTTAATTATTTTTTAGCTGTGAATTTCTACTTCTCCAGGATAATACGTAAGTGTCTACCTACAATGCTTTAGCTCTGGCACTTACATCCAAGAGTAAAAGATAATCATCCCTCCAAGCTCTGCCCTACACTCTAGGATATACCTAACAGGGAAAGAAAAGCAGACAAGGCGCAGATAATATAAATTGAATAAGATGAAATTCTGCTAAATGTAGGGGAATGTTTAAAGGCTATATAAGACAGATTAAGAGAAGTGTTTGGGCTGTATATTTAGACTTACAAGCAGTCCTGAGTGAGATTCTTCACCAGAACATACTTAAAAGTATTTAATTAAGATTGGTGCAAAGGGAGTAGTTCCACTTAGTAACCTAATAAATAACAAGGAAGAGATAATACACACTGAAATTCATAAATTTTTAGGTAACACCAACTTTTCTGGATAATAAAATGCGAAACAGAAAAAATGGTACCTACACAGATAATCAAAAATGTGAAAGGTGAGTTTAACATAAGTATATATTAAGAATCTAAAAAAAAAAAAGATACTATTTCAACTATTATTTATGAACCCACAAATATTTTCCCAGGATAATGCTACAGAAAGCAAAAGGAATATTGAGATTCAAGATAAAGGAGAATTTAGATAAAAATTTAACAGAAAGTTTGACAATACCCTTACTTAAAGCTACGATGCACCATAAATTTGAAAGAAAATTAAAGCAACAGGATGAAGAGACATTAAGTCAACTATCAACTTGTTACTTAGCTCGAAATTCATTACTGCCAATCTATAAAAACGAATCTGGGCCCTTTAAATATTTTTTCCTTTGCCAGGTGGCATGATACAAGATTTGTCTATCTGAGGACAATGGATAGCACTGAAGAGGAAGATGCTCTCCTTCTGGCTCAGCTTTCATAATTTTCTGCAGTGTCACAAGTCCACAAGTCATAGCTTTCAACATACATTTTGTCCAGTTCTCAATTCAGGCAGCAGGACTATATCCAAGAGCCCTAGACAACTCAAGTCTGCATCCCATCACCTTCTGACCAAGTTTGTCCTTCCTTGGATATGCTCCCATAACCCTAGATTTCCCTTCAGATTTGCTATCTACCTTTAAAAAGTTACTTTCCTATTATTGCTTAATAATTTCTGTATTAAATGTCTCCTGTTTAAATTACTGTGTAATGGAAGATCATTCTCTTTGGATTTCTTGATATTCCTGCACTATTAGGGCCTTCTGAGCAAGGGAAATTGATAAATTATAATAAAGGTAAGTCTCCCTTTCTGGAGACATTTTAGGATCATAAAAAATTTCCCTCTTCTTTCCAGAGATTTGCTTTTAGCTTATATTTAGAGTAATACTCCTAGAGATACTTCTCCCTTTCCCTAGTGATAATCTGTTTTAATTCCAGAGTAAAGACACGGGTGTGTGTGGGCGTGTATGCAGTTTTTTATATTTACAAATACACACATACAAACTTTAAAGCATAATCAATCCAAATGTTACTATAATACTGATTACCTTTCTATGGTAATGTTCTTAATTAAAAATATTATTATTGCAATTAAATTATTTTAGAAAATCATAATGACCCTATAATTGAAATCCCTTGGTTAATATACAATAAAGTATTATTTTTTCCAGTGGAAACGAACTTAAAACCCACTGTCCCCCAAAAGGTAATGGAAAAGATACAGATTCAAACTAATTTTGCCAAATACACTAATATGAGGTTATTATTATAAAATTAACATTAAAATTAATGCCAAAGATAGCAACTACATTTTAATTTGGAGAGATGAATATAGATATTCCTTTTTCCTATCAGGGTTTTTGGGGTTAAGATTTTTATTTATTTATTTGACAGACAGAGATAACAAGTAGGCAGAGAGACAGGCAGAGAGGGGGAAGCAGGCTCCCTGCCAAACAGAGAGCTTCAAGGGGGTATAGCTCAGGGGTAGAGCATTTGACTGCAGAGAGCTTCGATCCCAGGACCCCGGGATCATGACCTGAGCGGAAGGCAGAGGCTTTAACCCACTGAGCCACCCAGGTGCCCTCCCATCAGGTTTTATTAGGCTAGTGTGTTTTTGAAAAAAAAAATACACAGATTTTAGTGGTAACTATCCTTATTAAGAGTACTGACTGACATTTTTAATTAGCCAAACAGGTAAAATTTACCATAAAGCAACAGTAAACTGTTTAAGCTGTATAAACATGTATATTTCTTTTCTGGCAGCAAATATATCTTTAGGGGAAAATTAAATAAACCACAGAGGACAAAATTCTCTGTTAAGCTATCTTTCATTGAGATGAAAAGAAAAACTCAGTAAACATTTATTCATCAGGTAGTTCCCACTGTGATGAGTTTAAATAACAATTTATTTCTTACTGAAACAATGCATCTTTCAGGTTTTATAACTGTTCCAATTATTACAGTTACATAACAAACTACCTCGAACTTAATGGCATAAAGCAAAACCCATTTCACAGATTCTGTGAAACAGGAATTCATAAAGGGCACATTGAGGAGGGTTTTTCTGTTCCACAAGGTTTGGGGCCTCAATGTAAAGTTTCAAAGGATAGGGGTGTATCTCCAAGAGTGACTACATAGCAGGGGCTGGCATCATCTGAATCATCTGATGGTTCTGGTAATTGGCCTCAAAGGACTTGAAGGTTATGAATGCCAACCTGACACCTGAGGCCCCTCCACATGGCATGGTTTCCTCACAGAATGGCAACTACAGGGTCAGACTTTTCCAAAGCTCCAAGCAGACTGGTATTCCCACAAACAAGGTGAAAGCAACACTGTGTTTTACTACCAAATCTAGGAAATGACACAGCACTTCTGGTGCATTCTATTGGTTACAAGTGAGTCACAAGCATGCCCATATTCAGCAGTAAGAGAACTCCCCAACTCTCAATGGGGAATGGCAAGTTCTAGAAGAATATATGGGGGGCAAGAGGTATTGTTGTGGCCAGCTTTGGAAAACATAATCTACTATAATTATATTTACTAAACTGATTTGGTTAAAATAATACAACCAACAGCATTAAATCCTTTGAATGTTTTACCACTGAACACAAGGTACAGTTTCCCCCAAAATGACTGTATGCTCAGCTTTGGAAACAGAAATTAAAATTTATATGGTTATTATCTTATTAATATTTATGAAAAAGGATTATTATTACTATCTATATCTTAGTAGATAAGAAAGTTCAATTTGAAAGCTGAAAAACTTACTTAGAAAGGTAGTGCCAGGAGTGCCTGGGTGGCTCAGTGGGTTAAACCCTCTGCCTTCGGCTCAGGTCATAAGCCCAGGGTCCTGAGATCAAGCCCCGCATCTGGCTCTCTGCTCAGCGCAGAGCCTGCTTCCCTTCCTCTCTCTCTCTGCCTGGCTCTCTACCTCCTTGTGATCTCTGTCTGTTAAATAAATAAATAAATAAAATCTGTAAAAAAAAAAAAAAAAAAAAAAGATAGTGCCAAAGGTGAGATAAATCCAGACATGTGTGTCTTCAACACCTAGGTTCTTTCCACTGGACAGGCAGCCCACATATTACCATGTTAAATGAAATTCATGCAGATTTCATGAAAATCAGAGCTGTGCAAAGTGAAGTCTACCTAATTCTTGCTTTAGCGAGATGTAAACCCTTCAAGAATGAATTTATAACCCAACCATGTTACATAGTTGTACTAGCTAACTGCCTATGTATGTGAATGTGTGCAGCAAAATAAAGAAAAAAAAAGGGTTGGTTGGGAAGGGAGGGGAATCACAATGAAATGTAGCAGAGGCAGCCTCTGCCCTTGTATCTCAAGGTTAATAACAATGCTGGGTACATACTCTAGCTTCCATTAAATGTTTAAATAGATAAATAAGTTTTAAGAACTACTTTCTTGATCATTTCAAGTAATGAGCACCTGAATATTCCTGAGAAGCTATACTAGGGCTGAAATGGTACATATGATGTTTTCTCTCATTAAAATTCTTGGGGCTCTTGTTTTTTCTTTCAAGAATCCAAATTACACCCTTATCTGTTTCTATTAGTCATTTCTTTAATGTTATCTTCCAGTTAGAGGTTCTAAACTTTTCAAAAGCAGAAACTGTCACCACTTGCATTACTTGTCACTTTCTGTAATGCATAATATGATAGTCCTATGTTTCTTGTTTCTGATCTGACTAATGATGTTTTATACAAACCATATAGAACCAGAAATGTGACAGTTTTATTGTTTCTTGGAGCTTCACACCACTCTTGCCAAAAATGCATTCTTACAACCAAAGCAAATTAAGTTAGTCAGCATTAATCCTACCTTTATTGTAATTGGTTTTGTTTTTGAAGCCAATTATATACTTTTAAAAGTAAACTAACATTTCTATTTCTGTAAAACAAATATTTCAATGTAAAATTTTTTTTTAAGATTTTATTTATTTGAGAGAGAGAGAGAGCACAAGTAGGGAGGAGGGGGAGGGGGAAAGAGAGAAGGAGAGGCAGGCTCCCTGCTGAGCAGGGAACCTAATGTGGGACTCAATCCCAGGACCCTGGGATCATGACCTGAGTCAAAGGCAACCCCTTACCCAACTGAGCCACCCAGGCGCCTCTAAGTTTTGTTTGTTTATAATGATCAGTCTCATCTCTTATAATGGAGTTACTTGAGGAATCTTCAAATGGAATATTTTTCAAAAGAACTAAAGGAAATAATTTTTATTTTTTTATCAATTTCTTGTTAAAAACAATCTCAGATGGTGTTAGTTCACAGTTTTGAAAGCATTTTTTTGTTAAAGTTCCATGATTCCTGGTTGTTGTTTTCTGACTATAAAAATCAACCCCCCACCCATAAGTTAGGAGAACTTACTAGTTATTTGAAATTATTTTATATAATTCTTTTCTACATAATTTATAATTTAACTTGTTTTATATTCTTTAAAATTATAGAATTCTATGTAATTTATTTTATATAATTGGTTTAAATATATAATCCTTGTAAGTTAGAAAATGCTTTCTAATATACACAAGAAAATGATGCTTTCTACAAACAATCTAGCAGCCCTATTGCACTTTGATGACTCTTTAAAAATGCCATACCATCATTCTGCCTAGAAAGGCACCATCACACACACACCCCTTCCAAAAAATAGGGGGAAAAATACAATGATCTGGGTTTGGGAGGTGGTCAGTCTTAAAATAAGTGAGTGTAAAGGTTTGCACATTATAATTTGTATTAGTTCTTAATGAAATTAGTTCTCTATGAAAAGGGGCTCTTTCCCCCCTTCCATTTTTAATCGAAATCTATTATTTGGTTTTTATTCAATAATAATGATAGTATTTGAAGAATACAGATGAAAAAGGGATTTAAAAGAGCTTAAGTAACTGGCCAAAGGCTATACTACAGAATTAATTTATGAAAGAGGAGAGATTCTATCCTCTACCTCTTCAATTTCATTTTTTTTTTAAAGACTTTATTTATTTGACAGAAAGAGATCGTAAGTGGGGGGGGGGGTGCATGTGCCCTGCTGAGCAGGGAGCCCAATGCGGGGCCCAATCCCAGGACCCTGAGATCATGACCTGAGCCGAAGGCAGAGGCTTAACCCACTGAGCCACCCAGATGCCCCTCTCTTCAAGTTCTTATATAATTCTGATCAATTACAGATTTGGTTTAATTATGATTGATGAGAATATTATGTATCACAGATATTGGCTTTGCTCTTGACTACTTACATGACAATTTTTGCAGTAATTAATTTTGAACTAAATTTATTAACTTTGAAAAAGTAATGTAAGTTCCATTTTACCACAATTTTGAACACAATTATAGCTTTTGAATTACTAAAGACTTAACAGAAATCTCATAGATTGAAATTCAAATATTTGTAAGAGCCATATGGCACATTAACAAAAGCTAAAAATCAGATGATCATCTCAGTAGATGCAGAAAAAGCATTTGTCAAAATTCAACATCCATTCATGATAAAAACTCTCAACAAAGTGGAGTTACAGAGAACATAACCACCTGCATTATTTAACATAATCTGGCCATATAGGGGGAACGCCTGGGTAGCTCAGTTGGTTGAGTGTCCGACTCTGGATCTCAGCTCAGGTCTTGATCTCACAGTTGTGCATTCTAGCTCCGCAATGGGTTCCACCTACTTAAATTAAAAAAAAAAAAAAAAAAAGAGGCCATATATGAAAACCTACAGCTAACATCATACCCCACCGTGAAAAATTGAGAGCTGAGAGCTTTCCCTCTAAAGTTCAGACAAGACAAGTATCAAGTATCAATACATACTTGCCACTTTTATTCAACATAGTACTGAGAGTCCTAGCCACAGTAACCAGACAAGAAAAAAAGAAAGAGCATGCATTTTGGTAAGGGAGAAATTAAACTGTCAGTATTCACAGATGATATACTAATATGTAAAAAACCTTAAAGACCCCCCCAAATTAATAAATGAATAGAATAAATTAAAAAATGAATAGAAATAATAAATGAATAAACAGAAGTAATAAATGAATAAGTTGCAAAACAGAAAATTAATACCCAGAAACTTGTACATTTCTATACCTAGTAAGGAAGCTGCAGAAAAAGAAATTTAGAAAACAATTCCATTTACACTTGCACCAAAAACAACAAAACACTTAGGAAGAAACTTAATCAAGGAAGTGAAAGATCTGTACTCTGGAAACTATAAAGCACTGATAGAAGAAATTGAAGATGACATAAACAAATGGAAAGATAATCCATGCTCATGGATTCGAAGAATTAATATTGCTAAAGTATCCATACTACCCAAAGCAATCTACGGATTCAGTGCAACCCCTATTAAACTACCATCAGCATTTTTTATAGAACTAGAACAAATAATCCTAAAATTAGTATGGAATAGAAGACTCTGAATAGCCAAAATAATCTTCAGAAAGAACAAAGCTGGAGGTATCATAATTCCAGATTTCAAGATACACTACAAAGTTACATGAAAGAAAACAGTGTGGCACTAGCATAAAAATAGATCAATGGAAAAAAATAGAAATCCCAGAAATAAACCCACAATATGATCAGTTAATATCATATGTTATATATTATTATATATTATATAGTCAATCTATGACAAAAACGGAAAGAACTTACAATGAGGAAAAAACAGTCTTTTCTAGAAATAGTGCTAGGAAAAATGAAGAGCTACAGGCAAAAGAATGAAACTAGGGCACCTTTCTAACACCATACACAAAAATAAACTCAAAATTGATTAAGGACCTAAATATGAGACCTGAAACCATGAAAGCTCTAGAAGATCATGAGGAATATTATCTTTGATATTGACCACAGCAACATTTTTCTAGATACCTCACCTAAGGCAAGGGTAACAAAAGCAAAAATAAACAATTGGGACTACATTAAAATAAAAAGCTTTTACACAGTGAAGGAAACCATCAACAAAACAAAAAGATAATCTACTGAATGGTAAAAAATACTTGTAAATGATATGTAAGGATTTAATATTCAAAATATACAAAGAACTTATACAACTCAACACCAAAAAACAAATAATCCAATTAAAAACTGGGCAGAAGAAATACACATTTCTCCAAAGATGGCCAATAGACACATGAAAAGATGCTCAACATCACTAACCACTAGGGAAATGCAAATCAAAACCACAATGAAATATCACCTTATCTGTCAGAAAGGTTAAAATAAAAATCTCAAGAAATAATGAGTGTTGGCAAGGATGTGGAGAAAAAACAACCCCTGTGCCGTATTGGCAGGAATATAAATTGGGACAGCCACTATAGGACTACGGTATGGAGGTACCTCAAAAACTTTAAAAATAGAAATATCATAAAATCCAATAATTCCACTATTGGGTATTTACCCAATGAACACAAAAATGTTATTTTTGAAAAGATATACACACCCCTATGTTTACTGCAGGATTTACAAGTCAAGATATGGAAGCAACCTAAATGTTCATGGATAGATGAATGCATAGGGAAGATGTGGTGTGTGTACACACACACACACACACACACACACACACACACACAAAACCACACACGAGTATCATGCAGCCATAAAAAAGAAAAAGAGGAGATCTTGCCATTTTTGACCACATGGACGGACCAACCTATAGTGTGAGTGTAAGGGCCTATTTAGCCAGAGCGATACCATCCCGTTAAACAGTGATTTTGTTTATGTAGTAAAACTTAAACTGACCCTGCCCCACCTCCCCCCAGGGGAACTTACTTAAAAGCAAGTCCAGGGCTTGCTTTTAAGTAAGCAGTCCCAGGTAACAAAGCCCAAATACAAGGGCATGTCAGGTCAGGTGGAGATAACAGCCCCAGTGCAGGGGTGATTCGGGTCAGGTGGAGACATCCAAGCAGTAGAGCGGCATACTGTCTCCCTAGCTACCAAGGAGTGTGGGCCCCACCTTTTGGGTGCCAATTCTGACCAAGGTGATAGGCTAGTTCAAATAGCTACTACAGGGTAAATTGTAATTCAATTGGCCACCTGTGTGTGACCTAGCATGACTGTGCAGCTTTCTCTGTGTGTTACAATCTCACTGGCCACCTATGTGTGGCCAGGCCCAACCACATGGTCTTTGCTCTATAAAAGTTAGTCTGTAAGGCAGGGAGGGGTTGCCTCTTTGTAAGAGACAGCCCCGATCGGTCAGTTTGATTCTCCTTTTTATTTGCCGCGAAATAAAGCTTGCTTGACCTTCGCTTTTTATCAGTCTCGCTCCTCCCCCATTATTGGGGGACCCAACAGTGAGTCCACTGTATTGTTTTCAATACAGTACAGCACTGTAAATATATGTTCTCTTATGATTTTCTTAATTAACATTTTACTTTTTCTAGCTTATCTTAAAAGAAAACAGTATGCAATATATATAAAATACTGTTATATATAATATATATATAACATACATATAAGAATGTATGTTACTCTACTGTTCTCAGTAAGACTTCAACAGTAGGTTATTAGTAGTCAAGTTTTCAGGAGACTCAAACATTACATGTGGATTTTTTTACTCTGTGGGAGGTACATCCCACTAACTCCCATGTTGCTCAAGGGCCAACCATATCTAGATAAAAATCTAATTTCTGATTTCTTTTAAAAGTCCCCAAATCTTTCCCTAGGCTTTCCCTTCCCTAGGCTCATATTCCTACATGGCAAAATGGTTATAGTTGAGTAGGGAATCCCTCTTTTAGGTTAGGCTCATATCCTCCAGTTTGCCATAGTCCCACCATTTCATGTTGTATCTCCAACTGAGACCCAGTGTTAGTTGCCATCTTACTACAGTAGAGAAATATTTTCTCACTTTTGTCTTTTACCAAAGGTCAGAAAATGAAAGACATTTTCAAAAAAAAAAAAAGGGAGAAAGCCTATATCTTTATGGAAATAAAAAAATATTTTTTTATTTAATATGTTGGGGGGGATGCACCTGTGTCAAAAGATTACCATTTAACCCTCCTTAATCATATAATTTCTTCTGCCTACTTGTGATCTCTGTGCAGTCAAATGTTAAAAGAAGAAGATCTCAATGCATACACAAATTTGCAACAGATATATTTTGCAAGCTCAAGCTATGGTTACAGCAGTGTTTTTCAGACCTCATTTCAAATGCAAAAGAAACTTCTATACATCAAAAATACACTTTACCAAGCAACTGAGGAGCTTCTACCTTTCTGTCAGAAGCAGTTAACCTGCAATGTAGTAGCATGCTAAATAGCAAGTATCAAGAGAATAAGAATCTAAAAGAATTCTATAAATTCCTTTTATAGAAATGAATATGCTCATTAATAAAATCATATGCTCATGACTGATAACAGTATTTGGCAGTATCTATCTGTGTAAAAACATGTTTCAAAGACAAAATCCATTAAATCACATTACAGATCTGTATTAACAAATAACATCTGGATCAATTCTGATGATACGGTAACTCTGAATACCAATTAAGTGAAATGCTATCTGAAAAACAGAATTATAATATTTTCATTAGTAGATCTGTATTGCAATAACTTGTGTTCACTTGATGTCATACTTTGAATTCAGTCAACAACAAAATATTTGTGGATATTTGTTTCCTTTCATCATATATTTCTCTCTTTGTATGTAATATCTTTGATTTTGCCTATTGGCCTACAAAGCCTAAAATATTTAGCATCTGGCCCTTTATGTAAAAAGCCTACAAACCTATGCTCTATAGCGATGCTATTGAAAGTGCAACATCATCTGCCAATGTCTTGACAAAGCAAATTCTCAGCCCACCCAACACCTATAGAATCAAAATTTCTGAGGGTGGGGCCTAGTAATTTTTTCTTTTTAAAAAACGCTACATGATTCTTAAGTAAGCTAGAGTCTGAGAATCACTGCTCTGAACAGGATTTTAGAGACTTAGTTCTCTTCCCCTGCATAAATTATCTGATTCTGTGAATCAGTAAAATGGGGACAGTGTCATCTACTTCACAGAATTGTTGAAAAGATTAAATTAAAGCATTAACATAATTGACATCAATAATTCTTATTAAATGATAATAGTAATTATTAATTCATTGGTGTAGTAAAACCCTCTTGTACCAGCCCATGAGACATGATTATTAAATTTTCAGGAATTTTATGAAGCAACTATTAAAACAGCCATTACTAACCTAATAAGCCTAAATAAGTTATGTTAAAAAAAGGTATTAATACTCAAACTCATAACTACTTAATTATTTTACTACATTTCACTATTATCTGTATCTATATGATGGATCTACTATATAATGGTTTACTGCAGCTCATCTTTTCCTAACTATACATTCACAGGATATCAACAACCTCCACAAATCAGGGCTTTTTTGGAGAAGGGCTTTTGGTTAAACATTAACCATCACACTTCTAGTTAATCATTATTAAAAACTGCATGATGAATTTCATTTTGAACTGAATGAGTCTGAATTAACTATGCATGTAGAAATATTTAATAATCACCTAGATAAAAAGATAGCCCATACATGTATATGTGCCTACATATTTATTTTTTAAATATTTAATTTATTTATTTATTTGACAGAGATCCACAAGTAGGCAGAGAAGCAGGCAGAGAGAGAGGAGGAAGCAGGCTCCCTGATGAGCAGAGAGCCTGATGTGGGGCTCCATCCCAGGACCCCGGGATCATGACCTGAGCTGAAGGCAGAGGCTGTAACCCACTGAGCCACCCAGGCGCCCCTGTGCCTACATTTATTATTGTCCATACATGTATTATATAAAGTGCCTACGTATAGCCCAAACATTATATATAGTGCCTACATATTATATATAACATATGTAGTAACCTATATTGTTAAAAGTATGCCTACATATACTATAAGTATACTATAAGTATAGTATATGTATGCCTATACTGACTACATATATAGTATATACACGCATGCATATTTAATAATATATATAAACACATATAGTATATGTAGGGACTAATAGCATATATATAGTAGTTGAAGTCATAAATATGGACAAAATTAAGCAAAAATAGCCTTTAGAGCAGAGGACAGATACAGAGCTCATACGGAAAAAATTCATTTTCTGTACAAAAAGTTGGTTGGAAGGACTTTGGAGTTTGTAAGCTACAGCTCAATTTAACACTTCCATTTATCACTATCCTAATTCTCACTTTTAACTTCCAGCAACAAAAGTTTCTCAGCAGCAGGCAGAGAAAGAGGGGGAAGCAGGTTCCCTGCTGAGCAGAGAGCTCAATGTGGGCTCAATCCCAAGATTCCGAGATCATGACTTGAGCCAAAGCCAGATGCTTAACCCACTGAGCCACCAAGGCACTCCTAAAAATTTGGGTAATTCTTATGGCCACTGCTCGTGCCACTAATAACACCAGAATTGCCCAAATTCAGGTGACCTGGAATCTCTGAAGAGGAAAGCCACACTATTTTCCCCAAAGGCACCCAGAAACTTCCACCGTGAAAGTTAAAACCTAACAGTTCTCAAAATGAATTCGCGCTATCCTAACTTCCCATATAGTAGTACTAGAGACTTCAAAATATGACTCTACCAAAGATAGTGAATTTAACCCTTTTCCCATCTGAAAAAAAAATAGGTATATGGGACAAAGATATAATGCCAACATAAGGAAAATTGCTGAACTAGGCAATCTGTTATTTATGCTCTTCAAAATAATAAATTTGATTGATTACCACTTTACCAAAAAAAATGTATCACTCTAATTCACAAAAAAAAAAAAGAAACAAGTAAAAGTACTATTTTCTAAATTTATCTGTGAAACCATTCCTGAACTTAAAAATAAAAGAGGGGGGAAAATTTCTCTATAAAGCTAATATATATTTATAGAGAAAAAAAAAAAACTCCAGGAATTAAGAGTATAGTAAGAGGCATAAATATAACTAGAGAAATCCCATATTCACAAAATCTAATAGTAAATAAAAAGTAATAAAACCATTCATCAGTAAAGAGTGTATTTTAGGTAAAATGCCATGTAAAATTATAAAACCATTTCTAAGCTCACTCTGCACGACAGATTTTGCAAGCATAAAAAGTATACTATACTAAGACATAATGGCATAAAAAACCGAACGTCAAAGAAATGTGAAGCACTATGGTGAAATTACAAATTATTCTCAGGCAAGAAAATAGCATGTGTCATTCCATGTAAAGTGCAATGTTTTAAAAATGTTTAAAGAAACCTATGCTTACTTAACATATCTTCAAATAGGTCAAGGGATAAAGCATAAATACATAGTGAATTTCTAGTTCCACTTACTTGTTACTCAGCCTCTACAACTGAACTCCATATCTACTATATCTTTTAAAGCTGCTTTTTAGAAAATATCCTGGGTAATATCCTAATCAAACCCTATCAACACAGGTCCTTTTCTCAGTCCTTACCACTCTGTCCCAAAGCAATGGACATTATTGACCATTTAGTCTTTAATGAAATTAGCCACAGGCCAATTCTAGTCTTTCACTCCTTCTCTTTCACTGTCTTTCACTGTCATTCAGTCTCATTCCATTCTTCTTCCCCAACAATGGGTCATTCCTCAAGATTCTTAACCTTGGACAAATTTTATTCTCTCTGTTGCCTCTCAGCCTCCAAACTAACTTGAAATATCATCTCAGGATATTTATGGATAACTTCCTATTCAAATCCTCTCTTAAAAGTTAAAATAACTATTTGTTAAATTTTTTTTTTACCTAGTTTTTACCTAAATATTTTCTTACCTAGTTTCAGCCAGTCAACAAATATTTACTGCATGGCTACTATGTGCCAGACACTAATGTTAAAAATGTATTCAAAACCTAATGAGAGTCCTTGTCATCAATGAGCAGAGAATCTAAATGTCCAACTCTTCAGGTCCAAAGTTGACTGTTCATGTTTCCTCTTCGAATGGATTAAATATATATTAATAGTTCTGCATTTTATTTATTGCCCAGGCGATACTGTATTTCTTTCTCAACTCTATATTCAATTGGTTGGCTAGTGAATCCTGTTCTTCATTTGCAACATTCTATTTCCACTTCTATAGCCTAGTTCTGGTTGGTAAATATTTCCATCCAAACTACAACAAACACCTTCTGAAGTGTTCTCTATTTTTTCATCTAACCCATCCTTCAATCAATTAACAGATTAATTTTCTAAACCACAGATGTGATCCATCACTTAACTGCATAAAAATGTTTCATAGTCCCTCAACAGACAAGTCAAAGTCCAAAAAACCTCAACTTAGCATTTAAGGTCCTCCATTATCTGGTCTTTACCTACAAATACTTTTTTTTTCTCTGACACCCACTCTTACCTTACCTCTTGCTCCAGCCAAACATGGCTATTTAATCATCCTTGAGTGGTGTCTATCTCTATGTCTTCATTTGTGCAATACCTCTCCTGCTAACCCCATCCTAACAGTCTCCATTCATTTCTACCTTTCAAAAGCTTAACCAACCTTTCATTCAAATAACATCCCTCTTCTAAAACCTCTCCGTGCCCTGAATCTATAATATATGTAAAGGTCTTTTATATCACTTATACTTTATTTCTATTACAGCTATCTGTGTATGTATCATATTGTTCCTATTAAGGTTATATGCAACTTGAAGTATGAATGTCTTATCTCTGTCCTCCTACAATTCATTGTACATGGGTGATATTCAATAAATATTAAGTACATAGTGAATTTATGATAAAATATGTATTATAGCCATGGCCCATAAGACAATACAGAAAGTTTTCTTCACTTTCTTACAGAGAGAAATCACTGCCATGAGAATATTTTTTTTAATCACCTTATTTATTTCTTAGAAAGACTTTAAAAAGTGATTTCTTTCCCACCATCAGTCAGGATACCTCTTATGTATGTATCAATTGTTATAACTTCCTTGGCTCCAAATATGAAACTGCTTCACAAGGTTTCAATTTTATGTTATTGCATATACCTAGTAATCAAACACTAAACCTCCTTACCATGGAAGACAGCAGTGCAGAAGGAAATGGTTTGTCTAGAGGCTACCCCAAAACCCATACCTCTAAGACAACCCAACTTTCATTTCTTTTTTTTTTTTTTAGTAAGAAGAGGACTTGTAGTATAATTATACTTCTCTGTTCCCAATTCCTCCAAACCTCCATAATTATCTACCAACCTGAATGTTCAGAGCCAATACTTTCAGGTTCATAATTGAAAATAA
This sequence comes from Mustela nivalis, assembly GCF_964662115.1. Classification (NCBI taxonomy): domain Eukaryota; kingdom Metazoa; phylum Chordata; class Mammalia; order Carnivora; family Mustelidae; genus Mustela; species Mustela nivalis. Next base: position 108,155,200 of record NC_139023.1, read on the forward strand.
TAGATAGGTTTTAAGTTCAGCAGTGAACTCACCAAAGATTTATTGAATATCTACCATGTAGAAAGCACTATGGGGTACACAAAAATTAGTTAAGACATAATTCACATCTTCGGGAACTCATTACTAAATGCACATCACACACACATAAACAACTCCATTATAAGGCAGATTATGTAAGTGCTAAAAAGCTTCCAACAAGGTACAGAGTGTTATGAGGAGACTGATTTAATCAGAGTATCTGAGAAGCTTCATATGAGAGATGGGTTTCTATCTGAACATTCTTTGAAATCAAGCAATAACATTCAAGATTTTGAAGATCAGTTATTTTTAAATAAATAATTTTAAGTATTTTCATTCTTAAGTATTGCAAAAGAACTGAATTTTTTCTACTGAAAAGATTCTGACTCAACATGTAAGTTAAAATTTTATTTAAATGGATTTTTTAGCTCACCTTGAAATATGGGTAAATGTATTTTACAGGCCAAACTTGTGGCAGGTAAATAAGGAGAAAAAATTTGTATGTTCAGGGAAAATTCACAATGTGTTCAATAACCTGAATTAAATTTAAAATTCTACTATTTAAAATTCTACTCCTAGAGAAAAGCTAGGTCCGTATGGGTCACCCAATTTTACATTAAAAGGGGGGGGGGGCTGAACTGAAAATAAAGTTCAGGGCCATAGATTCATTTTTCATTCATACCACCTCCTCCTCCAACACTAGCCTCTTCCCATTCATTATATGGCCAAACGTCTGAAACAGAGCTTGGAGGATGTGCTTTTCCAGTAAGCTCCATCGACACCATTTCTAGATTTAGATACTTCCTTGAAGATTCTAAGTTGCCGTGACTGAACTCTAGACGTGTTGAGCACTGTATTGACAGATGAAAGAACCACACAGTCATTTTAGGCTTAAAATAACTTGCACGGAAGGGGTGGGAAAAGTCCGAGTTGACAGATGCCAAAGGAGCAAATTTTAAAAAGAGGAAATTATAACAGGAGTGGAAGCAAACTAGGAACATGTCGAAGTATAGTATTCCAAATCGCTACTATTAAAAAAAAAAAAAAAAGAAAAGAAATCGTCTTTTAATCACAGAACTCATCAGACGTTTTTGTAATTACTGAACTTAAAACTTCAGCAATATGTTATGAAAAAAATTTTAAGATAAATTAATTATATGTAGGCTTAGAAAATATATTCGGTTTTAAGTATCTCACCCAAAACAATTTCTTGAGATTAACCATGCATACAAAGCAACTAAAATCAGATTATGTAGATTAAGGCAGGGAAAGCTGGGAAAGAATAACTAACACGTAAGTTCGGTAACACGTTCCAGGGTGCGTTTCCTCCTACAGCAGACACGCGAAGGAACCGAAAAAACGGGTCGAGCACAGCAGTATTGCACACTGTAGTCGCCCAACACCAATTCAACAGCTAGCGGTTCTATCCCTCCCTCCTCACGTTCCTCGTGGCCTCTGACAAGTCATCCTCTCAACCTATGAGGCTGTCCGTTCTCCCCCATCAAAAATAATCTCCGTGCAGGTTGTACAATCGCCCTGACAAACTACTTGCTCTCACTTCCCCGCCTCGGGATGCACAGTCCTCAAGATGGGGAAAGGTCGCCCTGACAGGGAAGTTACGCGAAGTGGTCTCTCTCGCGGTGGGACCGAGCCTCTACACCAGCAGACGCCGGGGAAAGGAAGCGGGCGGCCTCCGGGGAAACGGGGATGGGGCAGAGGATGCTAGCCCGCGAGGCAGGCTCCGCGGTGCCGGGGCACCGGCTCGGGCAGGAAGAATGGAGGAGGGGAGGCGCGGCTGCGAGGTGCCCGAGAGCCGGGCGGCGGTCCGCCCCGCGGCCCGACCCCACCCCGCGCTCGGGACCCTCCCAGCCCGGGGACCGGCGTGCGTTCCGCGTGCGCCGACTCTCCCCGGACGAGGAGCCACTGTATTACACGCGTGGATTGGAGAAATCCGGCAACTTTGCACGAGAAATGCTTCCCACCCTGCAACACGCCGAGAAAGAGAAAAATGTCAGGCGATGACGGGGGAGGAAGGATGACTTACCCATGTTTCTCCCAGAGGGTGAGGAGCCAGCAGGGCGAGGCGAAGGTCTCTGGTGCGAGCGGCGCGGCGCTGTGTCCTCCCTCTACCTCAGTCTCTCCCGCAGCCAGGGAGGGACCCGCGGGGGGCGGCCGCCGGGGAGGAGCAGCTGCTGCTGCTGCTGCTGCTGCAGGCGGCGCGGCCGCGGCGGGGACGAGCGGCGGGGGGCGGGGCGGGGCGGGGCGGGGCGGGCGCAGCCTGCGGCGGGCGCGGCTCCGAGCGGGCGGGCGGCGGGGACGCCGAGCCGGCCTGAGGAGCGCCTGCCTAGACTCGCGGCCCGGGAGGGCCCCGCCCTCTCCACAGAGCATGCTCAGTGCCATTACCCCGTTCCCCCTCCCCCGCCCCCGAGGCCAGTGAATCTGAGCGTGCGGGTGGGCGTGTTTGCGGACCAGCTGCAGCCGCCGCGGAGCGGCTTGATGGCGACTGCCTGAGGTGCGGTGGATGGGCCGGAGAGAATACAGCGCGGATATACTGAGTCCCGAATGCTACTGGCTGGCTTGCCCCGGCTTGCTCCCCGACCCGCCAACCCACACCCGGAAAACGGGCCCGTGTTCATTACGGGACAACCCTCCTGTACAGGCGGGAATTTCCCGGAGGAGACGCTTGGGTGGGGGAAGCAGGGCGGACATCCTGAAACGGAGCTGGAATGGACGTATAGACGACGAAGCCAGTGCCTCTGGCAGATAGGTTCCTGGGGACGCCCGCTTTCCAAGCAGTCTGTGGGGCCGCTGGGCGGAGAGCAGGAGGGTGGTCGCTGGGCGGGCTATTAACCTCAGCGGGCTCAGCAGTGGGATAGTGGGGTTGTCTAGGCTGTGACTAGTTTAAAAACAGAGGCCTGAGCAGTCGAGAAAAGCGATCGCCCCAGGGTTTCCTCTAGGAGTGTGTTCTTAGAGAAGCGCGGCCTTCCATTCCCCGGAGAAGCCTGAAAGGCCATTTAACTAGGGTGCCCTCGGGCTCCTCCCTACCGGTCGGTGCACAGCTCCGCCCCACTCCCTTTGATGGTGGCGGGAACAGGGTTACCGAGACAGGAGAATGAAAGTCGGGCTGAGTAAGCGGCAGCCCCGCCCAGCCCGCCCGCCCGCCCGTCGGCCGGACGGCCGGAGTTTCCTCGGTCCGCCCGGCCGCGGCCGGTTCCCGGCGCCCCCCCCCCCCCAGCTGCGGGGAAAACTGAGCTCGGGCGCGCTCGGTGGACGGCGCACTCCTGACTGAGCATGCGCGCAGGCAAGGGGCTGGTTTTCGTTCCTCTGCCCTACGGGAGGAGGCTGCAGGAAACCCTGTTCTCAGTACCCTGCCTTGCTATGATCCCTGCCAGTTGTGGGGAGTCAGGTCGCTCTCCCCGGGCAGCAACGGCCGCGCTCCTGCGGGGGAGAGGGCCGCCGTCAGCAGTACAACCTGTGGAAGAGAGATGCTTTATAGCTGAAACCAGGTTGCTTTTCCCTTTCAACTTTTTGAATTCAATGCTGATAAAAGGCGCTTTCCGTCCCTTAAGCCGTGACCCTCTCTTAAGGTCAGATCAGTTACCGTTTTTGATACTATAAGCACAAAGGTCAGAAGTGCCTTGTAATTCTTTAAGCAGAGCAGATTTCCTGTGAGTCTTATAAAAACAAAAATGAAACGTGATAATTAAAAAGAGAGGTTTGGTGAAACAAGAAAATACAATTTTAATTACAGATGTCCAAGCCATTAGGTCTTTCTGATCCCTAAGACAATCAGGTACATCACTCATAACGCACTTTTTGCCTTTCCGTGATAGACGGATGTTTTTGTTGTTGGCCTTAAACTAATCTCACCTGCTAAATGAGTTCCCTAGGGCTGCCGGTAACTAAGTATCACTAAAGGTGTGGCTCAGAACAATAGAAATTGTCTCACAGTTCCAGAGGCCAGAAGTCTGAAATTAAAGTGTTGTCCGGGCCATCCTCCCTCTGAGAGCAACGAGGAAGGATCTCTTCCAAGCCTCTCCTAGCTTCTGATAGGTGGTTGGCTTGTAGTGGCATAACTCCACAATCTTCACACACGGCATGTCCAAATGTGGTGTCTTTTTTTAATAAGGATGCCAGTCATAGTAGATTAGGGGCCCAACTACTCTAGTATGACTTCACCTTCAATTATATCGACAATGACCCTATTTTCAAATAAGGTTAAATTCTGAGATACTGGGTGTTAGGTCTTAAACATATGAGTTTGCAGGGGACATGAGCAAATCCATAACATACCAATGCAGGTTACGCACATACACACCCCCACCATGTTCCACATTCATTTTGGACCTCTCCAGCTCACCATTGGTCCTTTTGTATTGCTGGTCTTCTTTTTTGTCTTTCTCATTAATCTCTTCCAGATTCTCAAATCTACTTGCTTCATTTTTCCTGTTACTTTCCTTTCTAATTCTGTATTAAAATAATTTCTAAGAGCACTTTCTATCTTTCATTTGGATGTACGAATTCAAACTAGCAAAAGCTGCTGAAGCAGCTTTGTGACCTCCCACCTGACACTAGTTTAAGTGCTTTATTTGTTCTGCTCCATTCTATAATCCATTTCCTCAGCACTCCTACTAATTAAAACCATAGGGCTGTCTAGGCATACTGCATACAGTGAGTCTCAAAGCACTGATACGATGGCAGTGAGACCCAATACTCAATTGTACATGTGGAAGTGGTTTAGTGTAACATCTACCCTTTTACACATAACACTAGTTCTCCTCACCTCACCTTTCTTCTCCTGTTTTAGAAATACGACCTTATTTCATATCTTTACTTTCTGCCTTCATCTTTTTATTCAAAAGTTAGTTGGATGAGGACTTCCCTATCTACCCATTTTATCTAAACCTTCAACACTCCCACTTCATATTCTGAATTCCATATTGATTTTTTTCCTTAGCACTTAACACTAAAATAATACATATTTTGCTATTAGTATTCACTCCAATTTAAATTTAAGCTCCCCAAAGGCAGAGATTTTTGTCTGCTTTATTTGCCATTGTATCCCCAGTGCTGGTACAGAGCTCGTATGCAGCAAGTGCTCAATAAAAATTTGTTGTATGAATTCTTTCAGAGTTTTTATCCTAAGAGATTGATGTTAATATTCTTTTTATAAACTCTAGTAAAATTAGATAATAAATATTTTTAGACAATATTAGACAATAAATATATATTTTTAAAAGATTTTATTTATTTATTTGACAGAGATCACAAGTAGGAAGAAAGGCAGGCAGTGGGGGGGGGAGCAGGCTCCCCGCTGAGCAGATAGCCCAACATGGGGTGCGATCCTGGAACCCCGAGATCACAACCCGAGCCGAAGGAAGAGGCCCAACCCACTGAGCCACTCAGGTGCTCCGACAATAAATATTTTTAATGATGATGATGATGACAGCTGCTATCTGTGTCATTTCTATGTTAAACTGTGAGTCTTCTGCTGGGTGGAGACTGGTCTTTGTACCAGTTTATTCACTCAGTGAATAGAGATTGACTGCCTACTATATTAGGCACTGTAGTAGGCACTAGTGATAAAAAAATAAACTACGGCCCCTGATCTCAAAAAGCTTACATATTAGAAAAATTGCTTTGAGGATACCTCTAATCACTGATTACATAAATAGCTAGAAAATATTCTCCAGATGTCACAGCTTTCCAGAAATAAATCTGCTAGTGTCCATGCGCAGGGTTAAGCAATAGTTAGGATTTCATTAGACCTGCTGCAAAATAAGAGAGGACATTCTGGCACAATGCAGAGGTTTTCACATTCTATCTAAAAGATGTATTAGGTATCACAAATGTATTTGTAAATGAAGGTTTTTTTGAAACTTGGCTCACAGTTCGGCAGATAGCTGTTGGACGTAGGGGAAGAAAGATCAAAGAAAATGTTTATTAGAAAAGCTCACAATCATTCTATTTTGGCAAGGTTTATAATATAACTTACCTCATTGATGCACATAACTGGCTAAGAATTTAAACTTCATAAAGAGGTTAAAAAATGACTTAAATTCTTTAAAGGAACTATACTAGGAGTGGCAGAGCAAGAGGAAGTTGGAACATAAGAGATAGAATGTTCTTTAAAAGAATAATAGGGAACTGATTGCCTCTCCTTCACCACAACGTTCTGAATATCATTTAAGGGAATCTCACTGGAGTAGTTAACTGAACTTTGCAGTGATAAAGAAATGAGTGGGCAGTGAATAATAGTCTTTTACCTAAACTCTAGTTTCAAAATACCTCTGTGAGCTTAGGCTAGTCTAGGTTTAAATAACAGAAATGTCTTAACCCCTGGCCCGTTGTAACCCTATCTGTCCCCCACTTAATATGTTAACCATTTTCTAAATATTATGAAATTAAAATTTTCTTTTTTCATAGTCTGCCACCTCAAACTGACACATATCTACATATTGCAAACAACTATAACCCTAGATTGTATGCATTTTTTAGATGGAACAAAGCACTACAACATCATCTGTTCTGAGCTCAGCACTATGCTAAGTGCTATAAGAGATAACAATAGGTGTTATCGTGTGAAACAGAAATAGGGAACAGTCCATTTTTAAAGTCTTTCCTATTAGAAAATCTCCTAAGTCTATGAGTGCTGACGTATTAAGAAAAAAAATTAGTCAAAGATGGCTTTATAAGGAGAGGCTATGGATGGATAGAATTTTTGTGGAGAGAGGTTGGAAGAAAGACATCTATTCCAAGAGAGCAAAACAGCATATGCTAAGGCATCGATATATCATATTTGTAAGACCATAAAAAAGGGTGCATATTGGGGCACAGTTAGAAATAAGACTAGAGATTTAGTATGAGGGACAGATCGTGAGGGTAAAAAAAGCCAAGCAAAGGAATTTAAACTTGATAAGGTAAGAAACAGGGAGTCATCGACACTTTCTGAGAAATGTAATAACATGATGAAAACAGTATAAGGGTAGGAAAAGAAGTAATAGGTTAAAGAAAGCAGTATTTGTTGACAGCATGTGCCATGCTTCCTAGGAATTAGGTACCACAAGTGTAAATAACACAGTTTTGTCTTGAGGAATGTGCAAGCACTTAATGGCTAGGGTGAGGTGTGGACAGATTTGGGGAAAGGGAAAAGGTCATGAAATAAAAGTAAACAAGAGGGATCAAATCTTATAAGGCCTTAATGGCTGAGATGAGGTATTGGATGTTATCCTGATAGTAGCAGGGAGTTACTGAAGGGTTTGAAAGTTTGAAGTTCAAAAATATCATAGTTAAATTTATATTGTAATAGTTGCAAAGTGGGAAGTGGCTAAGAACGAGGTCAAGACTGGAGACTGGGAAACTATTGTAATATTCTAGGTGTGAGCTGAACTAAAATAGAAGCAGTGGGGACAAAATAATGGACAGTCTTTTTTTTTTTTTTTTTTTTTTTTACTTTACTTATTTATTTGACGGAGAGAGGGATTACAAGTAGGCAGAGTGGCGGGCAGAGGGAGAGGGAGAAGCAGGCTGCCCACAGAGCAGAGAACCTAAAGCAGGGCTTGACCCCAGAACCCTGGGATCATGACCTGAGAGGAAAGCAGATGCTTAAATGACTGAGCCGCCCAGGCATCCCAGTAATGGATAGTCTTGAGAAATCCTAAGGAAGTGGTATTGGCTTGGTGACTAATTAGGTATTGTGTAGTTGCTTATTTTAAATAATATAACAGCACTCTGAATGAGGTATTATTATCTCAGCTCTACAGATGAAACATGTTCAGAGGTTAAGTAATTCAACTTAGGATCTTAACTAGTAAATAAAGGAAGCAGAAGTAAAATCTAAATCTCTCTGATTCTAGTTCTCACTGTAATGATACATAGATAAATGTGTTGAGGGAAAATACTTTATATTTTGTGTGACTTTGTCATATTAAAAAATAATACTTATAAAATATCTTTATCTGAAGATTGTCTTTTTCTTTATTGTCTATAAAATATATTTTTGTTCCCGTGTCTCTGAAATTTACAAATATGAAAGACAGAATCTGCATTACTCTAATATTTCATTTGTGAATATTTAACACAGCTACTTTTGATTAGGATATAGGCTCATTTATTCTTGAAATGATAATTAGCCGATTTTAATTTCAATTGGCTTTGCCATTCTATTGCATTTAAAAGGAGGGGTTAGAAGCTTGCTTTGCATCTAGGATTCCAAACCATAATATACAAGGATTTATTATAACTCTGTGTTTTTAGACTATTGGATAATTATGGGTAAATTTTGCTTCCTTTCCTTCTCTAAACTTTGAATTTAACTCAGTCTGTGAGAGTTCATTAACGAGATACAGGCTTAGAAAAGGATGAGGTCTCAGTTTACAGGCTCCTTACCCAGTCTACTCATCTCATTGTATGTTCCACATTTCACAATAATGGGAAAGTTATACCAAAGTAAAACAAATGGGTGGCTTCAGAGCACCTAGAGAACTGATTGTTGAATATAATGCCATAGAGGGAAAGTCCAAGATAAGAACCTCTAACAACCTCTGGCTGTGCTAGTTAATTTTGTCTTTTCAGGGAGTTCCCTTTGTCTCTCACTCTCAATTCTTTGGAAGAACTGTGAATTATATTTGTCAAGGGGAGAAACCATGAACTGCCTTTCAAATTTTAAGGACTTTTTTTTTCCCCATGGTGCTTGGTTCTGAAAGAGGCGTTTATCTCTATTGCCTAAAATTATCTCACTCTCTACCCCACCTACCCACATACACTCGTGGTCACCCACTTGCTTGAGAAATTCTCCAAGTCTTAAAACATTTCATTCCTCTAACCCTGTACTGGCCTAAGGCAAAAGTGAAAATAATTAACATTAATTCTGATGACCTTGGGATTATTTATGTGTCAGAAACTTCAGGTAGGGGCACCTGGGTGAGCTCAGTTAATTAAGCGTCTACCTTTGGCTCAGGTCATGATCCCAGAGGTTCTGGGATCAAGCCCCACATGGGGCTCCCTGCTTAGCAGGGGGCCTGCTTCTTCCTCTCTCTCAGTTGTTTCCCCTACTTGTGCGCTCTCTCTCTTTCTTTCTCTCTCTCAAATAAATAAAATCTCAAAAAAAAAAAAAAAAACAAAACCCAAAACACTCATATAATACTAACCTCTAATACTAACCCTATGAGTTAGGTATTTTAAAAATAAGGAAATGGAGAAATTTTGATTAATTTGCCTAATGTCATATGACCAAGAAAAGGTAGACCTGGAATTTGAACCAGGTCTGTTTGATTTCAAATGGTCTTCCATTTCATTACACTGCCTCATCTCAACCAGTTTCCTAAACCCTAATCTCACTTCCACTGTGACACTGCATGAGAAAGAAATACCTATATTTTGTTTTACCTACTTCTCTATACTGGCAAAGTTACCTGTCTGGTTTAGTTTTTATCTAGGAATAATTTCCGTTTCAGAAAATTAACTGAAGCTAATCTGAAGTAATCTATGCCAAAGGCTTATAATCATACTTTCCTTTTGTGAAACATATGAAAGCATTTTGAGAGTAGCCTTTTAAATAAAGTAATTCAAAAAGAGAACTTTGTCTTTTTTTTTTAAGATTATTTATTTATTTATTTGACAGAAATCACAAGTAGGCAGAGAGGCAGGCACAGAGAGAGGAGAGGCAGGCTCCCTGCCCAGCAGAGAGCCCGATGCAATCCCAGGACCCTGGGATCAGAGGACTTTGTCTTTTTTTAAAATATTTTATTTATTTATTTGACAGAGAAAGAGGTCACAAGTAGGCAGAGAGGCAGGCAGGAGGGGTGGGGGGTTGGGGGGGAAGCAGGCTCTGCTAAGCAAGGAAAGGGCTCGATCCCAGGACTGGATCATGACCTAGACCTAACTTAACAGTGACTGCATTGAATAGCAACCATGTGATTTTTTCATAGAGAGTTATGTCAAGAAAAGACTGAACTCTTAACTAGGTTCATGAACTGATTAAAGCATACAGCACATAATTAAAAGTTAGTGATTAGAGAACTAGTTAATAATAAGCTATCGAGTATACTCATATATACACATCACATATGTATCATTTACTAATATTAACTACTCAGGTGATACTACTCAGGTAGGTAGAATAAGCCCTAGCACCTGTAAATATGTTATTTTACATGGCAAAAGGGACTTTGCAGATGTGATTAAGTTAAAAACTGGCTCATGCAGACGTTAGAGAAGAAAAGCTTCATTGACCAGCATGTCTATTTACCTCCAGTTCACTAATAATTGATTCTTATAACTATGATCCTGAGGGGCTGCAAGATTCTGAAGTCTTAAAGGCTTTATAAAGTTTCCTTATATACTTGTATTTGTTTCCTATGGTTGCTGTAACCAAATTACCACAAAATTATTGACTTCAAACAACTCAGGTTTATTGTGTTATAGTTCTGGAGGTCAGAATCCCAAAACAGAGCTCACTAGGCTAAAATCAAGGTGTCCACAGGGCTGCATTCCTTTCTGTAGGCTCCAGAAGAAGATGTTTCCTTGCCTTTTCTATCTTCTAGAGGCTGTCCACAGTGCTTGCCTTGTGCTCCTTTCCAGCCAGCAATCACATCTTCTTCTACCCTCCTGCCTCTTTCTTTCCCTTATAAGGACCCTCATGTTATCTGGGGCCCTCCAGGATAATCCAGGATAATCTTCCTATCTCTTGATCCTTAACTTAATCACATCTGCAAAGTCCCTTTTGCCATGTAAAATAACATATTTACAGGTGCTAGGGATTTAGATATAGACATCTTGGTTGGGGGCGGGGCGGGGGGGGTGCTTATTCTACCTACCTGAGTAGTTAATATTAAACTTATATTAATATCACCTGAGTAGTTAATATTAAACTTACAGCAAATGTATAAAAATTAGTAAAAACCTATATGTGTAAATGATACATATGTGATGTGTATATATGAGTATACTCGATAGCTTATTATTAACTAGTTCTCTAATCATGCTGGAAAACAGACTTTTCTAACTTTTAATTATGTGCGTATGCTTTAATCAGTTCATGATTTTTGTCTTTCCCATTCCACTATCCAGATCCCCTTTATATGTTTTTTTTTTTTATTCCTTGCTAGAACCTAGTTAAGAGTTCAGTATGTATAAGTTCTTGATAAACATCATTGATTGATTCTTGTGTTCTTGACATAACCATCTCTCTAAGGCATTTGCACTTTCAAAATCCGATTTTTATGATAAACAAACCAATTCCCAGTTTTCTGGGAGCAAAACAATTATAGGAATATGAAAAAATCACATGGAAACTTATTGGAAATAACACTTTGTAATTATCAGATCAGCAAGCCAGATATTTATTCCAGGTTGCTATTTCAATGCAGTCACTTGTTATTCAACAAATACTTATTACTAGCCTACTGTGAGCTAAGACTTGGGGATATAGGAGTTAACAATGAAGACTTGTTTGGTGCCTAGGTGGCTCAGTAGGTTAAAGGTCTGCCTTCAGCTCAGGTCATGATCCCACAGTCCTGGGATCGAGTCCTGCATTGGCCTCCTTGCTCAGTGCAGAGCCTGCTTCTCCCTCTCCCTCTGTCCTTCCACCTTGGTGTGCTCTCTCGCTCGCTCTCTCTCTCTCACACACGTTTGCACGTGCTGTCTAATAATTTCTCTCTTTCTCTCTCGCTCATGTGTGCGCTCTAATAAATAAATAAGATCTTTAAAAGAAAAAAACAGTGAAGACTTGTTTCCTTGTTGAGCACATCTGAGTAAGGAGGACAAACAAGCAACTGAATAAACAAGCAAAACATAAACATGTGGTAAGTACCGTGAGAGAAGGGGATAAAGAGCTGTAGCAGACAAAAATGGCAGCGAGGAAGTCACTTTATGTAACACTGTATACGGAGGCCACTCTCCAAACAAGATAATCTGAGACCTGAAGATTGGAAGCAAATCATGCAAAAAACAGAGCAGGCAGGGGGAGCTGCAAGTGCAAAGATCCCGAAGAGGAAAATTGTGTCTGTGTTTTAGGAAGAGAAAAAAGACCAAAATAATTGAAGCATAATAAGTAGGGCAGAGTGACAAAAAAATGAAGTTGCAGAGGCAGTGAAAAGTCAAATAATGCAGAATTTGAGGTTTTAATCGGCACCAATAAATAAAAGCCCATTGTGTCATCCCAGAATTTAAAAATAAGTGAGGTCTAGGATTTAGGAGTCAGATTAGATGGAGATCAAACTAGCAGCTCTGTTACAGATTCTGCTGATGGGTGAGTAGAGCCAAATGGGCTTCCTAGTACTCCTCCCCCTGCCATTGCCCTGAACAAACCAGCAAACCTGTTGTCCCAAACAGAGCTGAACTGCAAGTTTTCCCTCCACGGAGAGGCTATTTACTAAAGGGCAGAGGAGAATTAAGCCATTCTGAAGGAAAGAACCCTAGAAATCTCTGACCACACATTCTCAGTTCCCTCTCCCCAACTCACCAGTGAGATAATTCCCTCTGTCTCTGAGGGGAAGGAAGACTTACCATGGATGAGAGCAGAGGGGGCAGTCTCTGAGAGAAAACAGGAATATTTCCTTAATTTTCTTCCTTCAGAGAGAAGGTTCTCTCCTTTCTATGAAATGTGTGGAGTGGAGGGGAAGGACAAAGACCACCTTTAGAAATCCCATCAGATGGGTCTCATAGGTCATGATACAGAGTTTAAACTTCATTTGAAATACAGTTTGCAATTTGGAAAGAACACCTTGGCTCCTGAGAGAAATGAAGAGCTGATGGGGAGAGATCTGAGAGAGGTGATGTGGCTTGTGCCAGGCTGACTGTAGTGAAGAAGGAGAAAAGTGAAAGGATTAGAGGTGTAGAGGTAGAAAGGCTGGGCTTGTTGATGGCTTAGATTCAGGCAAGAAAGTCAAGGAAGAATTAAGTATAAGTAATTATGGCTAATTGCAGCTGAGCCTTCTGGTTTAAATGACTGGATCGATGGTGGTGCCTTGTATTCAAACGAGGAAAACAGAAATAAGAAGGCAAGAGAATCATATCCATTGGATTTGACAATGAGAAGACTGCAGGTGATTCTGTAAGAATAATTTTTTTGAATACTGGAAAGTGAAGCCAGACTGAGGGTTTGAAGAAGGGCTAGTAGGTAATTGCTTGTGTGCATTTTTAAAAGAAGTACTACTGTGGAGACAAGCAGAGAAATGGCAATAAAAAGGGGGATATGGGATTTAAAATTTTTTTTTGTTGTTTTTACATTGAAGTGGGTGCTGTCTCAGTGATACAATTAAGACAGAATAGTTGGAGGTGCAAAAGCTTTGAAAGGCAAGAGGGGATGGGACCCAGAGCTCACAGTGGGCTGAGAGGGCGGAGAGACAGTCACCTGAAGTAAATCTCTGTAACAGAAGTGAAGCTACAGATACAGGGGGGTTTGTAGGTTTGCTGTCAGGAAGATGGGGAGTCTCCATTGAATAACTTCTAGTTTATTTGGAAGCATGAAGGGACAGGCATGGGGAGTCTCCATTGAATAACTTCTAGTTTATTTGGAAGCATGAAGGGACAACATTAATGGAGGGGATGCAGAGGAGATCTATTTGAGGGGAGAAAAGATGGCATAAAGTAGTGTCCAAATTATGAATGCGAATCTAATGCAGAAATTAGCATTGTGGGCGGAGTTGAATATCCATTTGAGGTGTGTCATTATTAATGAAAAAATATAGGTTAGTCTGATTGTGCTATTTCCTTCAACATTTCATTGCTTATTGGAGATTCTGATGTGGCCAAAGAACTGTTTCCGTGCAGTTAGTAGCACATATGAGGTAAAAGGATGAGATATTTGAAATTTATATTTCAGAGGTGGTTCAGTTTATAAGTTCTAAGGTATTACCATGGTTGCAGGTAGCTGGAGAGGAGAGGAATACTTAAGAAGTCAAGGAACTGAGAGGAAGGTTATAGACTGAGTCATTCACATGGATGTTCAAATTACAGAACACAATGACAAAAGGAGGAATGGAGTGTGAGCCAGGGGCTAGGTTATCTTTGAGTAAAAGGAATGGCCAAGAGATCAGCAGATGGCAGCAGCATGAATTAGAAAGGGTATAGCCAGATGGCATAAGCTTCAAGAGAGCAGAGGTCTCTGCAGGAGGACAGTGGGGAGCAAGGAGAATACCTACTCAGTTTATTGGCCCTGTCATAGGTGGGATGTGAGAGGAAAAGCAGCTATCACTTGAGAGGGCTGTAGGGTAAAATGTCCTCAAATGGAAAGTCAGTGTTCCGTCGAAAGATGGAAGGTAAAGTTTCTAGAAGATTAAGAATGTAACAGAGGGTTTTATTATCAATGCTTCTTGAAAAACCATGCCACAACTCAGTGGTTTACAGTAATAATTTTATTATCTCTTGAGATATTATAGGTTGACTGGACCCAACTGGGTGGTTCTTCCAATTCTTAAGTTGACAGGTGGGGTTTAAGTCACTGGGGATTTGATTTGGCTGGAAAATCCAAGTTGCTTCATTTATATAACTGGTACCTTACTGGTGGTGACTGGAAAGCTAGGGACAACCAGATTCCCCCTGTTCTCTGTAGTCTCAGGGTCTCTCCCTCTCCACATGAACTTCCAAGCAGTGTTGCTGGACTTCTAACATGGGAGCTCAGAGCTCCCAAAAGCACAAAACTGGAAGCTGCCTGACCTTCTTGAGGCTTAGATGCAGAACTGGCATAGCATCGCTTCTGCCGTATTCTACTGATTAAAGTGAGTCACAGGGCCAGTCCAGATTCCAGGGAGGAAACTCACAATATTATTGATGCCAGGAGATGTGATCCACTGGGAGCCATCCATGGAGATTAGCTACTGTAAACTTTGTTGACTCAGACTCAGGCTTTTAAAGGGCAGAGTGGAAAGATTGAGATGGTACTGGGATTCAGTCAGATTTGAAGACTACAGAGCAGTATGGGAATGGAACAGCAGGTTGAAATGGATAATAAAGGCACTTGTACTTCCAAAGATGAGTGAGGTAAACAGGAATCTGAGACATCATGGGATTGGTTCATCTCCAGATTTCTTTTTGATTTTTGCACTCCTGGCTAAAAAATGTTAAACATTCCTCATACATTATTATCACGTAATTATTAATTATATGTATTTAATAATGTCTACTATAATATGTATTTTATAGAACAAACAATATAGAAATTAAGAATGATGGGATAAAAGAAGATTAGCTAAATAATAGTTTTCATACTATTTCATTCTGTTTATCAGTGGTTCAGCAATCTCTTTGCCCTTTCTGGTGAGAACAATTTGGTTGACAATGCAACATCAATTTTAAAACTCTTGGTTTAATACCTTGTGATATAGTGGCTCAGAGGTCTGGTTCTAAGTTCAGTTTATTCCCTGTTGGTTTTAATGGCTATTTTAGCTGAAAGAGCTATCTCACAAAAATAGGTACAGCCAGATGGAAGAAGTGTACCATTAGTTGTGTTTGCTAAATCACGATACTTATTTTTCATTCGCATCACCAATTATGCAAAGGATTTTGTTGAAATTCAGCTAGCAAACATGTATCATCCCCAATTATCAGTCAGTTGTTCTTGGAAACTGATCAGAACTTATTGCAGTTTTCAAAGACCATCGAAACCACTCACTTGGAAGATTTTTAAAAACCATTTTAAAAACTGTTTCCACATTTTTAAGTGTGCAGATATTAAAAGTTTTACATTAAATTGTTTTCAGCAACAAAATTACATAACAATGAAACATTTCCAAGTACCTATTTTCAAAATGCTCTCTATGTAGCACAAATGTATTTTGAAGGGCAATTACTTTCCCCTTCATTATTGAAAATGTCACCTTTACCTTGAAGAAATTGATTAAGAGTATTATTTTGTTCTTAAAAATATCTGACAGTCACATGTATTCATAGAAAAGATCAGCAAATTGGACACACTTGTCAAGTTTTTTTAAAGATAAGTGTTACCCAGCTTTTAGATGGACAGTCCTTTCTATGGGATAACCAGTGAACTGGCTACCATGTGGTCAAGAGATTTTCATGGTCAGACCTTGTCTTAGATAAAGTATACAGAATCTCCATTATTATTTTAAAGATCTGAGCTTATAAAAACAAACCACACTGACAACACTCTGTGTAGCACATAAATTCTGGTAAATATAACACAGAAAAACAATCAACTTCTGAGAACCTCCATGACGGCCCCTGCAGGACCTATTGTACCTGCTATCATATTTGACTTGTGAAACATTGAGGTAGGTAGTGCATTAAGGATTAGAAAAGTATAAATACCTTCATATTTTTTAGACACAGAATAAATATGTGCCAAATTTACTATTTTATTCTTGCTCCCCATGGTTTTTTTGAACACCCCACTTTGGAAACCATGTCCTTTGGGTAGGATGAAGAGGATGGGCACTTGGTTCTAGCAATATGGTCCTAAGTAATACAGTAAAACTAACTTTGGAGCTATTAGTCCTTCTGGCAACAGTTGGTATAGTAGAGTCTTCATGCCAAAAAGTCTCACAGCAATACAATTCTTAAGCATCAACTATATGCAGACAATGGTTGTAACAATGTCTTTCACATTGGAAGATGAGAATTGGAGTAAGAGAGGATGAATAGATTAATATTGCTAGATTATTTTTCTCACAAAATATTTTTCTAGTTTTATTTTTTCATTTTTTAAAATTTAAATTCAATTAATTAACATATAATGTATTATTGGTTTCTGAGGCAGCAGTCAGTGATTCATTAGTCTTACATATAACACAGTGCTCATTACATCACGAGCCCTCCACTGGTCATTCAGTTATCCCATCTCCCCATATGCTCCCCTTTAGCAACCCTGTTTGTTTCCTGTGCTTTAGAGTCTCTTATGGTTTGTCTCCCTCTCTGACTTCATCTTGTTTCATTTTTTCCTCTCTTTCCCTATGATCCTCTGTTTTGTTTCTTAAGTTCCACATATCAGTGAGATTATATGACAGCTGTCTTTCTCTGATTGATTTATTTGGCTTAATGTAATATCCTCTAATTCCATCCATGACATTGCAAATGGCAAGATTTCAACTTTTTGATATATATATACCACATGGTCTTTATCCTTTCATCTGCTGATGGCCATCTGGGCTCTTTCCATACTTTGGCTATTGTGGACATTGCTGCTGTAACCATTGGAGTGCATGTGCCCCCTTTGAATCACTACATTTGTGTCTTTGGGGTAAATACCCAGTAGTGCAATTGCTCGGTCATAGGGTAGCTCTATTTTCAACATTTTGAGGAACCTCCATGCTGTTTTCCAGAGTGGTTGCTCCAGTTTGCATTCCTACCAACAGTCTCACACAAAATTTTTAACCACCAAATCACAGAGAATAAAAACTGTTAGTGTTTGACAAGACCTCTAAATGACAAAGAGATCTGATCTAACTCCTAGTCTTCAGGTACAAATTATATACATTTATTAATACACTTAATATTATTTTCATAACTTTTAGCATATATTTTGGAAGTGAGGTAAATTACTTTCAAGGATTTACCAAAAGTTACACTAACAGTTGGTAGTAAAGATTAAGCTAATTGGCCAGGTTGTCTATCTCAAGTACTTCTCTTAAGAAACTCTTCAGTTACAGGGGCGCCTGGGTGGCTCAGTGGGTTAAAACCTCTGCCTTCTACTCAGGTCGTGATCCCAGGGTCCTGGGATCGAGCCCCGCATTGGGCTTTCTGCTCAGCGGGGAGCCTGCTTCCCTTTCTCTCTCTCTCTGCCTGCCTCTCTGCCTACTTGTGATCTCTATCTGTCAGATAAATAAATAAAATCTTTAAAAGAATAAAAATAAAATAAAAAAATAAAAAAGATACTCTTAAGTTACTAAGATGAGGTATGAAATTCTTAAACATGAAACACAGAATTCCCCCCGAAACAAAAAGCACAATAGGACTTATGCCAACAGGGAAAGCATGAGCATCCAGATACTATCGTCAAGGAACAGAGTATGGTGAGTTTGGAAATGACTGGGGTGTGATTTGCAATAGGAAAAAAATCAGGCAAAAGAAGGAAGTCTCTGGAAACATTTGTCTTCTTAGAACAAACAAGCATATTGGACCAGTGGCTCACAGAAAAATTCTAGAATTTCTTCAAGCAGTAACAGGAAATGGATATCTTGTTGGTTGTTTAGGGATGATTATAAAATAGATGTTGGATGTAGGAGTCTGAAGCTCAGAAACAAAGAGAACTCATGCTATGCTTGGCCTCACAACTCAGAGCCCCGTTCTGCTCTCCCCTATGAGAGAGCAGAAAGGGGCTCCTAAATATTGGTGGAAATATCCTCTAAACATCTCTGCTTTTCTTCCCTTCTCTCCTCTACACATACTGCCTCAATGTCTCCGTTTAGTCCCAGGTCTGTATGTCATCTCTGATCTTGACATTGAGTTCCAGATTTGTGTATCTATCGACCTACAGTTTTATTTTCTCTTGGATGTCTTATAAACATTTCAAATGAAATGTTTATAAAGTTCAGTTGTCCTTCCATCCCCAGTCTGCTCTTTTTAAAATATTTACTATCTCATTTAAAAAAAGATTTTATTTATTTACTTATTTATTTCTTGAGAGAGTGCTGAGCAAGAGAGAGAGAGAGAGCGCGAGTGACAGAGTGTATGAGTGGTGGGGAAGGGCAGAGGGAGAATCAGGCTCCCTGCTGAGCAGGGAGCTGGAAATGGGGCTCAGTCCCAGGATGCTGGGATCAAGACTTGAGTTAAAGGCAGATGCTTGACCAGCTGAGCCACCCATGCAACCCTACCAATCTCATTTTGTTTAAACCAAAAACATGGAAGTTTTGGCCGTTTCTTTTTCTTTCTCTGTTCTTCCCATTCCTCCATACCCAATGTATCTGATTCTTCCTTCTTTAAAAACACATATCACATCTGTCTACTTCTGTCTCTGTTATACCAGCCTGGTTTAAGCCACCATCTTCTTACATTTATGCTTCTTTATGAGCCTCTTGCTTTTCCTCTTGCCCCCATACAATCTAATCTCTGTACAGCAGTTAGAGTCATCACTATAAAATGTCAGACAGATCCATCACTCCCTTGCTTTAAACCTTTCAAAAACTTCCTGTCTCACTTAGAAGAAGATCCATACTCCTTACCCTGGCTTGCAAGGTCTCGTGTGGTCTATCCTATGCATTCCATCTTTGTCATCATTTTGAACTCTCCATCTTCTGTTTCCTGAATACACCAAGTTTATTTCTCCTCAGAGCTACTGAACTAACTATTCCCTCAGTCAGGAAAGCTTATTCCTCAGATATTTCCATAACTGCTTTCTTTATGGTAACAGCTCAGTTATCTCAGTTGCCTCACTTCTCTAAAGTCTTCAAACAAACAAATCTGAAGTAATCAATCACTATCACATCACTGTTTTTTCTCCATAGCCTTATTGTTATCTAATGTAATCTTATTTTATTTGTTTGTTTTCTCCCTGTGCTTGAATGTAGCAACAACGAGAACAAGGTTTTAGTTAATTAGCACTGTTAAAATAGTGTCTAGCATGATTTTCTTTTAAATACCAATCGCATGCTCTAATGTAGTGCACTGGAAGAGAGAGCTTTAAAGATAGAATATCATAAGCCTCATTAAAAGTGTCTCATAATTAATGCTATTTGATGGGAGAAGGGGTCATACCCAACAACAGTTGTTTGGTAGTGGGAAAGAAGTTTAATGGAACAGCTGTTTGCTAAAGAGTTTTCATAGCTTTTTATTTCAGATGCAAGTAATGAATAAAGAACATTAAGAAGCTCTTCTGAGCATATGCTATGCTGGTGATAGTGATGGGTTTACAGTCCCTCCTCTCCACTATTTGAAAGTAGAGCATTTTCATGAAATCTTTTGTGAGCAGAGATGGTGCAATTACCATTTATTTTGATGTAAACACCTTTTTGAGCATTTCCAGATGCCTCCCCCCACAAATAATCTCTCTTAGGCTTTTCTCATACCTTAGGACATATCTTGCTAACAGATGCACAAAATGAATTGAGATAAAGCACAGGTACAGGCACAGTTCAAAACTATGGCCCCATGTTGAGACACTGAGTATAGTTCCTGGGGGAAAGCTTGGTGGCGCTGCTGGAGGCCTGCTACCTCTGTAAGGTCTCTCTGTGGAACGCTATTTTCACTTTTGTGTGTGTGTGTGTGAAAGTAAAATCCTCTTCATATTTCTTTTGGTTAATGAAAAGCGGGACTAATGTAGGTCTTTCATAAAACTCAAGTGGAGTCACACAAACTTTTGAAAAGCAGGGAATACCAGTATATAGGAGATAAAACTGTGGAAAGGAGTCAATTCATTTGTCCATCTGATTATACTACAAAGGATAAGGAGAGTCAAATACAGAGATAGTATTAAAATAGAAATTAAAGAAAAATACAGGTTAGAGACTTCTAGAATCCAAATCAATCACATAAACAGCGATCACTTACTATAAAATGTGATTCATGCCTTCAAGAAAACTTACAAAATAAAGGTGGCAGCAAACAAATACACAGTTGAGTGGAATCCTAGGCCAGCTTGGACTTACCTCATGTGTTCCTTCAGGCCAGGCCACTCAGTTTTAGTCCTTAAATAAATCTACCTGTAGAGTATTGCTTAGAAAAATAGACCTCCTCAAGATTTAATAAGAAAACAGAGGAAGTAGTCATACAGCAAAACAACTTAGAACTTTGCTCTTTTTGCAGTTTCTTTTTCTTATAATTGCCTTATTCTCTCTTCAGAATCTCCTCAATCCTCTTTTTACTCTTCCCTCTTCTTCAGCCAGCTTGCATAGGGTTCATAGCAAACCAAAATGAAATTGTCAGCCAAACTACGACCACCTATTTTTTTTTTCCTCAAGTGCTTAGCAGAGTCTACAAGGGAGTAGGGTGGGAAGAATGGCTCAACTCTTACACCACATATGTTTGGAAAATGGAAAATAATCCATATGATTAGATTTGAGTTTTATGATGGGATTTAGGTGGAAATCAATCTGAGATGTCAGCTCAGGGTGTGATCAGCCTTGAATGCCACCCCAAAGCTTTTGCTTTGTGGACTAATGGGGAATCTTGAAGGTTTTGGAGCAGAGATGTTTCATGATCAGATTTGTATTCTAGTAAGTCTGGAAACAATATGAGTGAACAGATAGAGAAATAGTCAACTGAAAACAGGAACACAGGTTGCAACTATTTTAAAGTCATTCAATGACGAGAATGGAAAATGAAGTAATAAAAACAATATGAAGGAGACAATTTCCAAATACATGTTAAATTCAAGAATCTTTAGAATTTTAAGTTTGGTTAGATGTAGACCTTTGAGAGGCTTCCCTTGTTTCTAGCCCTGGCAACCAGTAGGACGGTGATGTATTTAACCAAGTTAGGGAAAGTAAACAAAGAATAGCTGAGCTATTTTTGTGTGTATTTTATGATTTGCTTTTGTGGGTAGAGATAATGTTTTAGATGTCAAGCCAGACAAGTGTGAGTAGGGAAGCAACACGCCCACATGAAGACACGCATTTGGAAATGCAGGTGTGAGGTTTAAAGGAAAGGTCACAAGCGAGAGGGAATTAGCTCTACAGAATGATGATGAAAGCTATGGAGGCAGATAAATGATGCACAAACCAGTATGGAGCTGGAAGAAAATAATGCTAAGAAATGTAGACAATCAAGTATTACATTTAAGATATTTGTGCAAACAGGGGCGACTGGGTAGCTCAGTTGATTAAGCATCTGCCTTTGGCTCAGCTCATGATGCCAGAGAGCATGCCTGAGATCAAGCCCTTCATGAGACTCCCTGCTCGGTGGGGGGCTGGCTTCTCCCTTGCCTCTGCCCCTCCCCTCACCTGCTCACACGGGTTCTCTCTCTCTCTCTCGTTACCACTCTCTGAGATAATAAATAAATAAAATCTTGAAAAAATATATTTGTGTGGAAATAAGAGCAGAGAAACAAATTGACCAAGAGTTGTCAGAAGAAGGATTGTTGCTAAAATGGAGACCATTATTGCTTTACAATTGAGAACAATGTGAGAACCTAGGAAAAAGAATTAGGTGAATTGACAAATGGAGAAACCAAAAGTCAGTCACTCAACTGACTGTGCCATGCAGGTGCCCCCATATACCATAGGTTTTTAATCCCAAATAATTAGGACAGCCTGTTCAGGGTCGTAAGCCCTAACAATAAGGAAGGGGTGGGTGGGGAGGGGAGAGAGTGAGGAAGAAACTTTAGTTTTGACAGTAAAATAGAAGGAATCTCCACTTTCAAGGCCCTTTGTACAAGTCCAGAAATCTAAATTAGACCCTCTGATTTCTCCATATTTTCTTGATCAGGGGTCAGCAAAATATTTACTATCAGTAAGGATCCAGATAGTAAATATTTTAGGATCTTTGTGGGTCACATTGTCTCCATCTCAGCTATTCAACTTTGCTGTTACAGAGAAAAGGCAGCCATAACAATATATTAAAAAGGGGGGGCGCATAGCTGGGTTCCAATAAAATTTTATTTACAAAAACAGATGAAAGCCTGGATCTGGTCCATAGGCTAGTTTTCTGAGTCCTGTTCCAGGTAGTTCAATATTGATGAAACTGATATCTGGTAGGTTGAAGCAAGCTTGATCTTGGTATAAATATTATTTAACTATAAGTCTCCTATGGAGCTAGTTTGCTTTTGTATAGGTAAAAATCACTTTCATCTTCAGATTTTGATCTAGATGTGGTAATCAGTCTGTGATCTTTGAAGATCTAAAAAAGTGAGATGGTATTGTTAAACCAGCAAGGGACTTTTGTTTTTTTTTTTTAAGGTAAAGACGTCTATGATTAACTGAATATCCATAGGCCTTTTGATGTTCCTTGGGATCTTGACAACTTCATGCAATTTTCGGAGCTCTTCATTTTCTTTTTACTCTCTAAATGATACATCAACATATGGTAACAAATAGAACAATCACATTGTATCTTTGCATTCCTTTACAATTTGCTTCCATGCCGTTATTAGTCACTGTAATTACAAAGGGCTCAGAACACTCAAAATGAATTACTGTCATTTTTTCACTTTTCAACTAAAATTTCCTGTGTGCTTTATTCAATTAGGCTCTCTCCTTTAGTTGTAGTTAAAAATACAATATGCACTTATTCATTCATTGAAATCTCATTGAATGCCATGTATCGTGCAGAATGCAATGTGCCGGGAAGACAAAGATGATCCTGCTCAATCTCTGCCCTCAACGTACTCTGTCAAGAGTAAGAGCCTTAAGGAGGGAGTGATCACACGGTCGAATACAGCAGAAAGATCAAACTTGAGAAGAGATTCCGTTGAGTTGAGCAGTATGAAAGCCATAGGTGAGCCCATAGAGCAGTTTCAGTAGAGTTTTAGTGGAAGTGGGCATACTCTTAGGTTCATCCAAACTCTCACCTGTGCCACGATGCCCAGATTCACAACAGAACCTAAGAGCACAGTCTTTGTTTCTCAACAGAGTCAATAGGATGAACTCTTCCTTTACTTTCCAGGTAGATTGGACTTCAGAGTTCTATCAGTGGAGGTTTCCAGTTGTAAGCAATAAAACCAGTTCTGCTAGACATCAGCAGAAAAGGATTATACTAAAGAATATTTCTCAGACTTTCTGGAAAGAAAGGTGAAGCAATCTTGTAAGCTACCCAAATAGGAACTAAGTTGGAAGTCTGAAGCCAAGCTAGTCCTATAAAGACACCACTGCCCAGGTTCTGCATCTTTATTTTTCTAAGACTGTATATATTATTTTATTCTTTTTTTTTTTTTTTTTTGGTGCATTTGAGCCTTTGAAGAGCTGTCTTCCCTTTAAAATGGGCTAAGAAGCTAGCATAATACTTAGGGTTGCTTCAACACATGCTGTCCCTGTGCTTTCAGCTGTTCTGCTTTATATCACAAGTGCGCTATTCCTGAAGGCCTCACATTCATTCTCCAGCAACATGGCCCATGGGAAGAAGGGACGGAGGCCTTCCAGCTAGAGGAAGGAAGTCGTCAGAGTACATGCCTAGGCCTTCTATATTAGTCAGCCAGGGCTGCTCTAATGAAATACCACAGGCTGGGCCGTTTAAACAGATTTTTCTCACAGTTCTGGAGGTGAGAAGTCTAAGATCAAGGTGTCAGCAGGTTTATTTTCTCTGAGGCCTTTCTCCTAGCGTGTAGATGGCTGCCTTTGCACAGGGTCTTATATGAACTCTCCTCCATATGCACACACTCGTCGTCTCTCTTTTGTGTGTCCCAATCTTCTCTTCTTATATGGACACCAGACAGATGGTTTAGGGCTCACCTGTATGATGTCATTTATCTAATTATTGCTTTTTAACCAAAGATGAACCTTTGTGTCACATCAAAATCACCCAAAGTCCATAGTTTAACTTAAGTTTCACTCTTGGTGTTGTAAAGTCTATGGATTTGGACAAATGTGTAACAGGTAATGTATAATGGACCTATATTTATCATTATAAAATCAGAGTATTTTCATTACCCTAAAAATTCTCTGTGCTTTGCTTATTCACCTCTGCTTCCTCTGGCTTCTAGGGCTCACTGACCTTTTTATTGTTTCCATATTTTTGCCTTTCTGATAAAGTCATATAATTGTAAGCATGTATGTAACCTTACCAAATGGTTTTCTTTCACTTAGGAATATGCATTTAAGATTCCTCCATTTTTTTCCATAGCTAGAAAACGAATTTTTTTTTTTAGTGCTGAATAATATGCCATTGTCTGGACATACCACAGTTTATCTGTTCACCTACTGAAAGACATTTTTGTTCCTTCCAAAATTTGACAATTATTAATAAAGTTGCTATAAACACCCATGTGTACATTTTTGTGTGGTCATAAGTTTTATTAACTTCTTTGGGTAGAAATCAAAAAGCACAGTGGCTGGCTCAATAGGTAAGAATATGTATAGCTTTGTAGGAAGTTGCTAAATTTCAAAAGTCTTCCAAAGAGTGGTACCATTTTGCATTCTCACCAGCAATATATGAAAGTTCCTGTTGCTTCACGTCCCTTCCAACATTTGGTGTTATCACTCTTTTATTTTGACTATTCTAATAGATGTGTAATAGTGTCTCATTATTGTTTTAATTTGCAATTCCTTAATAACATATGATGTGGTACATCTTTTTATATGCATATTTGTGATCTGTATACCTTCTTGGTGAGATATCTGTTCAGGTCTTTTGCCCATGTTTTAATTAGGTCATTTGTTTTCTTATTATTGAGTTTTAAGAGTTCTTTGTATATTTTCGATAACAAACCTTTCTCAGATGTGTCTTTTACAAATATATTCTCCCAATCTGTAGTTTGTCTTATTCTCTTGAGTTGGTCTTTTTTAATTTGATTTTTTTCAAATATTATATTGCTAAAATAACTTTCTTTGGCTATTATTTTCCTAAGATAGATTTTATTTTTTAAATATATTTTAAGCTTTTTTGTGTGGTCTTTATGTTTAATGGATTGTTAGTGGCACGGAGCAGACTTACGTTGTTTTGTCCAAACTAATAATCTCAATTATTAATATTTCTGGTATGTCTACACTTATTTTTATTAACTTAGTTTATATTTTATGCCTACCATTCTTTTTTGGGATTACTTAAAAAAATTTTTTTTCTGGCTTCTGTTGATCCAAAAGTTTTCTATTCTCCACTTTTCATTTGCTGAGTCATTAATCCTGATCATATATTTTGTCTTTTAGTTGTAATCCTTAGTTTTCCAGCATAATATTTAACTACAGATTTTTCTTACAGATTTTATGTTATTTAGTGTTTCCATCATTTTCCAAACATAAAAATGATCTTATCATGCTTCAGTTATCTATTATTATCCTCTTCAGTCTTAAAATTGCTTAATTTTTTAAAATACAAAAGTAGTGAATTTTCTTACACTTAGTACTGATTAAATTTATTTTCATTAATTTTTAATACACCATTAAAAAAATCTCATGCATCCCTGCAAGTTTGACTTTGGTTAATGTTAAAGACATTTTTTTGTTAGTTCTTTTAGTGAGAATCTACAAGTAGTAATCTCTCTTAGCCTTTGTATCTCTGAAAATGTAATTATTTTGCCTCATTCTTGAATGATAGTTTAACTGGATATAAAATATCAGGTTTGTAATTTTTTTCCTCAGGGCTTTAAAGCTATTACTTTATTGCCTTCAGTTGCCCTTTATTTCTTTAGGAGAGGCCTGCTGTGTGTTAAAATGTGTGTTCCTTTTCCCTTCCTGGTAGCTTTTAATATTCTTTTTTAAAAATTCAGGTTTATTGATGTGTAGCTTACATACAGTGAAATTCACTCTTTTCATGTGTATAGCTCAATAATATAGAACATTGCCATCAATACCCAAATCCTTTCATGCCCCTTGTTATTCAACACCTCCCCTCCTCCAATCTCTGATAGTGATCTCATTACTATCTATGAATTCCCTTTTCCAGAATGCTTCATAAATGGGATGATACAGGATGTTATGTTTGATTTTATTTTAGTACAATACTTTGGAGATTTAATCATGTTGTTGTATGTCTTATACTTTGTGTGTTTTTATTGCTAAGTTGCATTCCACTCTATGGATATTCCACAGTTGATTTATCCACTCACTATCCACCAGTTGATGAATTTTTTAGTTGTTTCAGTTTGGGGGCTATTTTAAATAGATCTTCTATAAACAGTCTCCTACAGAAATTTGTGTAGATGTATGCTTTTATTGCTCTTAGGTCAGTATTCTGGAACATGATTTCTGGTTCGTATAGGCATGTTTGATTTATTTTGTAAGAAATGGCAGATATTTTTTAAAAGTGGTTGTTCAATTTTACGTTCCTACCAACAATATAGGAGAGTTCTAGTTGCTCCTTGTACTTTAGCCTTTCTAGTAGCTTGTAGATGTATCTCATATTTTTAATCTTTATTCTTCATATTATATTTATTCATTAGGATATGCCTGGGTATGAATTTAGTTTCATTTTTTTACATGGTGTTTAGAGTGTTCTTGATCTTAGGACTATGTCTGTATTGAGTTTGGAAATTTCTCAGGTATTTTTTCAAGAATTGTTTCTCTATCATCCCCTCCATTATCCACTGTTAGGATACTTATTAGACACATAGTAAAACTTCTCAGTCTCTTATCTGTTCTCTCTTTTTAGATAAATATCAACCCTTAACTCCTTTATTTATCTTCTTTTTCTTTTTTAAGATTTTATTTATTCATTTGTCAGAGAGAGAGAGAAAGAGAGCACTAGCAGGCAGAGGGAGAAGCAGGCTCCCTGCTAAGGAGGGATCCTAATGCAGGACTTGATCCCAGAACCCTGGGATCATGACCTGGGCCAAAGGCAGAAGCTAAACCGACTGAGCCACCCAGTTGCCCCTATTTCTTTTTAAGTAAATCTATCTGTTTCTAAGTTCTACCTTTTGGGTGAATTTCTCAATATTATCTTTAAGTTTGATAATTCTCTTTTTTGTATCCATTATATCCTATATTGAGTTTTAGTCCATTGATTGAATTTTTAAAATCTCAATAACTTCATTTTTAATTTCTGCAAGTTCTATGATTCTCATATTTATCTGTTTTCTTTTATTTTTGTCTTCTTTTGTACAAATTTCTTTTTCTTTTTTTTTTAAAAGAGAACTATGTCTTCTTAATATCAATGAACTTTCTAAACATTTAAGTAACTTGTTAAGCTGTTTTCTAAAATTAATTTCATCTGGGATGGATTCCTCTGTTTATTGCTGTTGTTCTTAGATATACACACATACACACACACAAATGAATGTATTTTGAAATTTTACTTTGCATTTCTGTCTCGCTCTTTCTACTTCTGTGCTCATCTCTGCCTGTCTGGTGGTTGTGTGGTTGCCTCTGCCTAGAACTCTAGGCCAAAAAAAAGTTTTATAATAGAGTTTGGAGTCCTTAGTATGTGTTGATTTGGCAGTACTACAGATCTATTCACCAGGTCACCTAATGACTTGTTTTTTGTTTTGGGGGGTTTTGTTTTGTTTTGTTTTTCACAGTTAAGAAGGTGTGCCTGTTGGTCTCTCTGCTTGGGGCTGAAGCTCCACAAATACTATGACAAAAGCAGCAGATACAAATGTTTTCTCATTTCCTTGTAGAAGATGAGTTGCACTCCAGGCCCTAGCTTTGATCAGTGGATATGGTTTCAATTCTCCATCTTACATGGCATATTTTTGGTACTTGTTAGCCTTCACAAACAAAATCCTAGCCACCAATGCTTACTTTTGGGTTTAGAGTCTAGCAGAACTTCTGGGATTTTTCTTCTGTTTCTCATCCACAGAGACTTACATCATGTATGAGTTTGCTATGTCCTTTTGGTTTTCGCTCTTAATATTTTTATGTATTATTGATTCATTTTTGGTCCTACATGGGTACAGAAAAGCTTAAGGTGATATTTTGATTGTAAATCTCAGGACTCTTAAAACCTAGTACTTCGGGGCGCCTGGGTGGCTCAGTGGCTTAAGCCACTGCCTTTGGCTCAGGTCATGATCGCAGGGTCCTGGGATCGAGCCCCACATCGGGCTCTCTGCTCTGTGGGGAGCCTGCTTCCTCCTCTCTCTCTCTCTGCCTGCCTCTCTGCCTACTTGTGATCTCTGTCTGTCAAATAAATAAATAAAATTTAACAAAAAAAAAACAAAAAACAAACAAACAAACAAAAAAAACCTAGTACTTCATGCTTGCTCTGTACCAGAAACATGCATGATAAGAAAGCACATTTTGGAAGATTCTCTCTGTTTATGGGACACTTTTCCCTGAAATAAGAAGTTGTTCCATCCAACCTATATGTGGAAAAAAAATCATACATTGAGTGGAAAGATAATGTTGCATGATTTTCTCATAAGTAAAGGCTTTATTTTATGGTATCATTGTTATGGCCATTCATTTGTACGGCTCTAGAAATTTTAAAAATGTCACATACAGCCATTAAAAATTATACTCTAAAGTTAAAAGAATTGATCGTTCAATCCTTAGGGTATTCTACCATAAGTCTTCTTAGTATTGCTGGACTGCATAGTAGTTAGCTCCTATTTTTATTCACTTTATTTATAAAGCTTTCAATTATTTGTGCTGTATTTTTAAGTTCTAGTTTTTTCCTTATTTTTAATTAATTTTTATTATTTGTGAATATAAGGAGTTTATCTCATGGGCCTAAAAATAAGGAACACTTTATATTAACCAAATGTACCAAAAATCAGAAAATTAATGTCACTTTAATTCTTTATTTCCTGACTAGTAAAATACGACATATTAGTTTTTTATTACTGTTCTAACAAATTGCCACAAAAATACTGTCTCCAAACAATACAAATTTATTATCTTACAGATCTGGATGTCTAAGTCCAAAATGGGGCTCACTGGACTAAAATCTAGCATGACTGTATTCCTTCGGGAGGCCCTGGAGGACATTTCCTTGTCTTTCCCATACTCTAGAAGCTGCCTGCATTATTTGTGGTCCCTTCCTCTGTCTTCAAAACCAGCAGCATCATATCTTCAAATCTCTCTCTAACTCTCCCTCTTCTACTTATAAGCATCCTCGTGATTACACTGGGTCCTCCTAGGTAATGCAGGACCATCTCCACATCACAGGTTCATCTGATTAGCAACCTTAATTCCATATGCAACCTTAATTCCTCTTTGCCATGTAACCTAATTTATTCACAGGTTCTGGGGATTAGGTTGTGGCCATCTTTGGGGTATCATTATTATGCATACCACAGAAGGTATTAACATTTCAAGTCAGAGGGAATAATAAATTATAGGTGATATTGAAGTGAGTGGCCTTCTTAGAAAATAAAAAAAATAGGGCTGTTCACTTTATTCTTAACAATCAAAATAGCTAAATCAAAGGCTTAAGTTTTATTAAACAAAATCACAAATGTATAAGAAGAAAAAGAGTGACTGAGATAGACTTTTTTTTTAAAGATTTTATTTATTTATTTGATAGAGAGAGACATCGCAAGAGAGGGAGCACAAGCAGGGGGAGTGGGAGAGGGAGAGCCCAGATGCAGGGCTCGATCCCAAGATGCTGGGATCATGACCTGAGCTGAAAGCACACGCTTAACAACTGAGCCACCCAGGCACCCTGAGATAGACACTTTAAAGAGTATGATGAAAATTATAAGTCACTAAATGAACAAATCTAAAGTTACTGTATAAGCATGCATTTGGAAAAATTATCATAAATACAGTAAATAGTAATAGAAAATAACTACAAAAAATTTTGTGACACATTTACTAAACAATGGGTCAGTCTCTAATAGAAAAAGAACCCTTCAATCAACCAACCCAAGTGAAAAATAGAAGTGGCAAACACATAGAAGAATCAAAGGAAATATGAATGGATAGATACTAAACATATAACTTTTTTTCTTATACTTTGAATATATTTGATTTTATAATTCAGAAACAAATTTTTTTTGAAGATTTTATTTATTTATCTGAGAGAGAAGGAATGAGTGGTAGGACAGAGCAGAGGGAGATAGAGAGAAGCAGACTCCTTGCTGAGCAGGAAACCTTAGGCACAGGGCTTGAGCCCAGGACCTAGAGATCCGGATCTGAACCAAAGGAAGACAGACACTTCACTGACTGAGCCACCCAGGCCCCCGAAACAAATTTTTTTTTTTTTTTAAAGATTTTATTTATTTATTTGACAGAGAGAAATCACAAGTAGTCGGAGAGGCAGGCAGAGAGAGAGAGGGGGAAGCAGGCTCCCTGCTGAGCAGAGAGCCCGATGCGGGACTCGATCCCAGGACCCTGAGATCATGACCTGAGCCGAAGGCAGCGGCTTAACCCACTGAGCCACCCAGGCGCCCCCCGAAACAAATTTTTAATGTAGGTTTTATACTAGGTAACTTGTAAGAGTCCTTCCTGTTCCATCAAGGATTCTAAATTTTGTAAGTGCTCTGTGAGATTGCTATTTGTATCAGTGCAAAATGATAGTATATAAGTACTGAATAATGCATAAGAAGCTTAATTACAAAAATGATCAGAAGTTTTTATATCTTGCCAAACTTACAGAACTTTTTTTTCCCCCTTTGGGTACATTAAAATATAAAAACAAATAACCCAGTGATTACTTTCCACTAGTAATTCAGAAGGTAGCTTCATTATCATATATTAACATTTTAAACTGTAAACCAAGATTACAGTGAGGATTTTTTTATACTTTTAGAAAACTACTTAAAATTAAAAATTAAGGTTTCTTTCCCCCATGTTAGTTAGTCACTGAGAATATTACCACAATGGTTTTGTAGGTATTCAATAATTAAAATTTGGTGAAATATTTTTTAATTAAGTTCACTCTACCTTATTTGCAGTTTGCTTTGTTTTTTATGCAGTGGCAAAATGCAAATGTTTCCATGGGAACTTTCATATTGATAGTCATAAAAATATTCTCAAATCCTATGGGATTTATTAGTAACATCAAACTTGTCTTAATTTTATCAAGTTTGTGCAGCCAGTGGGAGCTATTTAAATAATTCCATGCTTTCGTGGGTGGAGTTTACAGTTTTATTACTTTTACCAAGTCAAATGCTATCATAAAAGTAATATCTTTTTTTTTAAAGCCGAGATAGACAAAATAATTATAGCTTTCAGGTTTCATATAAGGAATGTATTCTTGAAGGTAATTACTGCAGTTCCAAAACAGAGAGACTGATCTAAAATGATAATGCAAGATAATTTTACTTTCATGATCCTGTATTGCTCTTTTAGCATTAACATTTTGGTTTAAATTCTTGAACACAATTCATTTGATATGCTTGTTTTGTAGATGTTTTTTCCCCCCCGGAGGATTTTTCAGAATATTGCATCAGCCTGTGTTTCCCAGTTCTCACATCTGAATTTGAAAAGAGGCTCCCAAAGAGATTATAGCTAAGTGAGACCTCATTATTTATACATACTTAGTTTGAATATATGCCCTAGGATTTGAATCTATTTATCATCATCCTTTTTCTGACCCCAGTTATCAAGATAGTTCAGTATTTTCCACAGTCATCATTTGTAGTGACTGAAAGAGAAATAAAGGCACACCTGTCATATCAGAAATGCAACTCATTCTATCTTCATTGAAACTGTAATTAGAAAAAAAAGTGACTTGTGCTTCTCTGTGTAATCACATATACACTGTATCATATTTCTTGAAAATAGCTGGAGTATTTTAGTACACAATTTTTCACAATTTTCCAATTAGACATCAGGACAAGTGAATTACTCTTGTGTAGATGGTTGCATAGATCCTGTCTGCTTTAGAAACAGATGTCTGTGTCTATTGTCTTCAAATTGTCAATCATAATAGTAAAATAGTATATTAAGATGCAAAACTGTCCTCTTTGCCTTTGAAAACACCCCTATTTAACTAAGATTCTATAAACTTTCTAAACACCTAGGTTTTCTCAATGGAACTATCATGTGTTTGGAGGATGGTCAGAGCTTTATGAATTCATGATCTTTTAGATCTGGGATTTTTAAAAAAATACAGATAGATGTTAAAATTTTTATTTCCACTATAGCCTGGTTTATCATATTTTAGATTTGTTCTATTTAAAAAAAAAGGAGTGCGTGTGTGTGTGTGTGTGAGAGAGAGAGAGAAAGAGACAGACAGACAGACAGACAGAGAACTACGATATTTAGGTCTAAAGGCAAAATTCAGAAGTTCCCACAAATACTGATTTTTCAAACTGTGAGTTATATGGTATAGTGACTTATTTACTAAAATTATATTTAAAACAGCACCGCAGTGAAAACTGCAAAATGGAAAATCTTTCACATTTCCTCTGGCCAGTTCAATATTGAGTGATTTGAACACAAATGTTTAAATGTCAGTTGGTCCGACTTTAAGGATAAGAAACTTATTTCATCTATAGTCTCATTACTCACCAAAGTCCACTTTATGTAACACCGTCCTCTTTTATTCTGATAATAACTGTTTCACTTGAGAACTTACTACTCCACTTCTTTTCACACGGTGGTAGTGAGAAGGGATTCCCTTGGGCTGAGTCTCCTTTATGGCACAGGGAGTAGTATCAGGTAATCTCACCATTCCCCCGGGTTGCCACAGACCCAGGAAATCTGGCTGAGGACCTACTGATTTTGCTGGAACTGCTCTGCACTTTTGTTAGATTGGCCTTTTCCTTATGAGCCCCCTAACGATGGTTGGTCTGAGACAATTTTTGAAAGAACCAGCTTTCTTGTAGGCTGCCCATATGAATGAGGGAAGTGGAGGTGGAGTTTTACAGACAGAGTGGGAGAAGTGTCACTGAGAGGCAGGTAGACGTTTCCAGGTTTAACTGACAATTCTCTGGAATAGTGTCACAGGTATGAGGGTCCAGCTCCATGCTTGTATATGACACTTCAAAAAGGTCAGTTGCTGTCATAACAGCACCAAGAGTTAGAGGCATTTGGTAAGAAAAAGTCTGGATGGGGAAAAATGATTTTTTTTTCCCCAATGAGTTCCCTTTGTACCAGTGAAAGATATTAACAGCCCCCACTGTTCTCACTTGAAAGCCATAGATAATGGGGTTGCAGGCCTGTTCCAGAGACCACAAAAAGATAACGTCCGGGGAAATTAAACAATAGGTCAACTCAATGATTCTCAACCAGGGTCATAGTATAGCAATGCAGAACAATGTAGAGAAGTATGGCTGAGAAACTGGTGGGCATAAAGTTCCTGGAGCCTCTCAGGCAGGGGCCATCTCCTTACTGCCCAGACTAATTCAGTCAACTTTTCATTGGATGCCAAAGCCCTTATTGCATTTATCACAACTGCACTAACTACAATTATAATCCGATAAAATATGTGTATAATCATTGGTTCCAATGTCTTTCTCTCTCATTAGATGGTAAATTCTTTGAGGGCAGAGAATGATTGTCTTACTGCTACAAACCCAGTGACAGGCAATAGTTGACAGTCAATACATTCTTGTGGAACAAATTAATGGTAGTAAAATGGACAGAAGAAAAACTGCCCTCCAGCTTCTTCAAGTCTTTTTCTTGAGATGGAATATAATTTATCTTCTATGCCGTCGTCCTTCAAATCTGCTGTTCTTATATTCATTAATACAGTGAATGATGTTATCACTTCCCCCAATTAGAAAGCTTAGAGCCATCCAGCATTCCTCTCTCTTCCCCAATCTATGTATAATTGACCTTCAGATTTTTTCATTTTGTTTACATTGTGTCTAGATTCTGATTCTCCTCCCTTCATAATGCCATGATCTTGATCTAGGCTTT
The DNA here is from genome assembly GCF_964662115.1 of Mustela nivalis. NCBI lineage: Eukaryota > Metazoa > Chordata > Mammalia > Carnivora > Mustelidae > Mustela > Mustela nivalis. Next base: position 108,189,444 of record NC_139023.1, read on the forward strand.
TATTATCGAGTATCTGAAATCTTGCAATGGCCACTTAATGGAACTCTAAGTCACTGATTTTCACTCATTTCAATCTATCCAAGGGAAGTATGTACTTAGTTTTGTTCAGAATTTTACAAAAGTTGTTTGTCATTTTGGAGAATCGTATTATTGATGGCGGATGCTGTTTGGGTATTTGAGTTGCCAAAAACACATCCACTTTCTGGCTGTCACATTTATGGTGAGTCTATAGATAGAAGCAGGCGTCTGACTACTTCATGTTTTCTAGTATAGTTGTGTCTGAGCCTTGACATACTGAAATACATATTATTTTATTCAAATTACTTTTCCTTTCTTTCTCTTATATATGACATTAAAATATTATATTGATTTTTTTTGGAACCATGTATAGGTCAATTTTATTATCCATGAATGTCATTCAGGAGAGTAATAGGAACAAGTATTTGTTTATAGTAAGAATAATTTGGTTTAAAATCATAATTGAAGCAAGATGTCAAATTTATTCACACTATGCTCAGATGATCAAAGAAAATGGTATTCTTTTTTTTCTTTAGGGCTGATTTAATAAGGCCTTTCTATGTAGTGGGTAAAAGGAAATCTAAATTTAATCTAAACCTATAATGTAACCCAGTAAAATAATTCTAAACCTCCCTTTGGATAAAATGTGTAGTGTTTCATAGGATGCTTAGTCTCTCAGATTTCTTCTCCCTCTGCCATTACTCTCTGGTAGGATCTGGGGTGGGAAGAAAGGGTGGGACAGCTCACAGGACCTTGTAGTGGTGAGAGGAGTTCTTTGGTCCCTATCTAGATGACCTCATCCTGTCCATTGGCTTTTAATACTATCTATATGCTACAGAAAATCTGCAGACTGGCCTCTCAGCTACAACTCTGTTATTGTCCTGCTCTGAAAGTTCGGATGTATATCCATCTCGCAACTTCGCATCTCCACTTGGATGCCTACCCGGCATCTCACATTTAACATTGCCAAGAGAAGACTCTTGCTTCTACCCCAAGTTCACTCATCTCCCACCAAATCTTCCCATGTCAGTAATGGCCACTGTACCCCAGTTGCTCAAACCAGTAGCCTCCATTCCTCACTTTGCCTCACATCCTAGTTAGATTCAGCAGCAAGTCTTCCTGACTCTCCTTCCAAAATATATACCAAATCCAACACTGTTTACTATCGCTGCTGTTATAACTAAGCTTTTGTTATCTCTCACTTGAAATACTAAAATTGCTTCCTGACCAGCTGCCCTATTTTACTTTTGTCCCTATCCTTCAGAGTTAGCCAGAATGATCTTTCTAATAGGTAAACCAGATCATGTCACTCCCCTTCAGGCAACCCTTTAATGATTCCCTATTTTAATCTGAGTAAATCTCAACTCTGTAGCATGGCCTACAAGGTTCTGTATCTTCTCCCTTTGCCTCCCTCTCTGACTTCATCTTCTGCCACTGTCCTCCTAATTCACAGTGCTCTAGCTTGCTCCAGATCCTCCCTTCACACTTTTTAGGACTCAAGTCAAATATCCCTTTTTCAGAAAGTCTGCCTATCTTGTTTATCTCTGTATCCCCACATCAAACCACCTAGCTACTCACAAACTCTATGTTGCTTGACTGATGGGCTAACCTCTATAGTGAAAAGGCTGAATGACTATTCTCCTTGGACTGGTGAGCACTGAGGGGCAACTTTTGGGAGGCTGGGATGGCACCTGTTACTGAAGCCTGGTCATTTGCTCTGGGCCCTTAAGTTCTCTCACAGAGTGTCCTTTCTGTGGTTGCAGGCTGTGCTGGTTTATGGGTACTCTCAGCACTTTCAGGTTCCCTCTGAAAGCATTCAGGAAATTTTAAGGCTGCTGTAGGACCTGCATAAGCCATGAGCAGCCAGAGATATGCCTCAAGTTAGTTATGCGGCCATCATCTATCCCCCCTTCCACTTCACGGTTCCTATGCCATGTTGGACATTGCATTGAGTGAAGGGTGGGCTTCATCTAGCCTGTGGCCTCCCTAACACTGCTTCTAAGGAGTGAGTCCCAAGATCTAATGCCCTTGGTCTTTATAATTTCTGTTTCAGTGTTTTTAAATGATTTTCTTTCTCATGCTCCACCCTCCACCTGCAATTCCTCTGCTGCCTCCAAGCAAGAACTGGGAGGAGAGAGGAAACACGCTCCTGGGTTCACTCTTCCTGTCTCATCTTTCTGTATAATGCACAAGACTGAAAGGGACAGACTCTTCCCACTTAACCTTCCTGTGTGGATGGCCTTTCCCTGACACAAATGTATAGGCTAGCTTTTGAAATATTAGACGGAAAGATCAAGGAATTTAGTAAAACCTTTTTTCTGTCTTATAAAACCCGACTCTTTCCATTACTGCCTTCCTAAAGAAGTCAAAAAGTCTGCTTTGAGGCTTAAACCTAATCAAAGGGCACTTTATCTTATGGTATCTCCCATGTCATGGTATGATAAGCCTCAAGGCCTGACTTTGGAAGTGCAAGCAAGCAAAGGAATATGCTTTAATGGAGACATTAAAATGCATCGGTTTAGTATCTGTAAAATTTTATCTCTACTACATGGACAAAGCACATCATACCTGATCTCAGTCTGCTTTATCATCTTGTCCTTGTTTCCTGCTATGTTCCCTCTGTTACACAAACCCTATTCTTTAGACACAGTGATTGTCTTAACATTTTCTGAACACAATATAATGCATGAATTGGCATAGCTGTTTATTTTGCCTAGATCATCCTTCTCCAACTTATTCTCTGCCTGGCAAAGTCTTTCTTATCCTTCCAGATTTAGCTCAAATGCCATCTCCCAGGGAAGCCTTTTCTGACCAGCTTATCTCCTATAATGTCATAGCAATATGTAAATATCACCACTGTGGTATGCATCACATTATAATGATTTCTTTACCACTAGTTTGTTTAGCACTTCAATAGCAGGGGCACAGTTTTACTCATCTTTTTATCATCAGCCCCTATAATTCTGACTAAACGTATTTATTCTGTTCTTATTTAATTCAGACAGAAGAACAAATTTAGTCTTACATAGGAAAAGTTTACTGAATTCTTACAATGATGTAATTCTTCCTTTAATTTGCTACATATGAATGTGAAAGCAACAATGAGTAAGAAAGAAGATAGTTTATAAATCTAATATCCTTTCTCACATGACCTCTTTCCTATTTTTTATGCAAATGATAAAGAATTTATGTTCATTAAAAAACATGAAATTTTCAAAATGCACAATTTTAAACAAACTTCCAAAAGAATTGCAAACTGATTTTTTTTTTAAATCCCACACATCCTAGTCAATGTTACTAAACAATTAGAATGTTTTAGAAAAAATAAAATATTCCCGCTGGGCTTCAATGGATGAATACGCTGAGCTAGAGAAAGAAGGATCAAGATAGCGACTAATTGTACAAATTAAACATCAATTGACAAAATAAAAGGTTTTTGTTACAGGAAAAGAAAGTCCGATAAGAGGCTTGTGGAATTATGTCCTATCTTCTTTCCTTCATTTCCTTCTTTCATAATGAATAAAAGCAGAATGTGTCTGTCACAAGTAGGGAAAGGCAGGCCTGTAAAAGTCAGCACTCAAGGGAAGGCTGTTTTCTCAGGAGTTTAAAGCTGGAGCTTGGAGACGATGCCTTTTCTTTATTGCCCTGTGTTGTTGTGGTCAATAAAACATTTTACTTTAACCCACTCCGAATGTAACCTTGTGGCTATTTCTTTTCTTACATGATCCTTAGAATCAGAACAAGTTGTCTTTTTTTTACCTTTGCATAACTCAACAACTGTAAAAATGCAACATTTTCCTTAAGAGATGTGAGAACATGCCTGGGACATGTTTAGGTTTTTTTACATAGGTCTCTGTAGTGGGTTAAACAGTGTTTCCTCAAAATTCATATCCATCCGGAACCTTTGAATGTAATCCTACTCAGCAATAGAGTCTTTGCAGGTGTAATTAGTTAAGGCTCTTGAGATCAGGTCAGATCGAAGTAGAGTAGGCCCTAAATCCAATGACAGGTGTGCTAGTAAGAAGAGGTGAAAACATAAAGATGCATGGAAAAAGCTGTGTGAAGATGGAAGCAGAGATTGGAATGAAGCAGGACTATAAACTGAGGAATACTAAGGATTGCCAGAGGTCCCCAGAAGATGGAACAGGAAAGCAACAATTCTTCCCCAGAGCCTTCAGAAGGAGCATGACCCTATGGACACCTTGATTTCAGTCTTCTGACCTCCAAAATAGCGAAAGAAAAAAATTCTGTTGTTTCAAGCCAGCAAAGCTGTGGTGATCTTTTTTCTTTTCTTTCTTTCTTTTTCTTTTTTTTTTTTTTAATCAGCAGCTCTAGAAAACTAAGTGTCTAGTAGATAATTCTTCGTCCCCACATTATTTTAGAAAGCAAGGAGACCAGGGATTTGAGGGGAAGAGAGTCCTTCCTTCTGTGAACTTCCCATCACTACTGGCAATAATGTAGCCCTCCTGTTTCTCTTCATCCAGTCTATGGATGACTATTGCTGTGGGAATTAAGGAGTTTTTGCAAAGCATCCCTGAAGCCATTCTTAACTAGATAGTATTTGAGAACTGAATAAATAGCTTTCCTCGAGTTTTGCTCAACTGCGTCCAAAGACTGTAGATGCTATAGTCACAGCCTCTGGTAGGGTAGCTTGTGCACTGCACTGTCTCCCCCACTCTGCTCCCCCAGGGTAGGATTCATCTCAATGTCAGTGTGCAGAAGAATCCAGCAGTGCACAATGTGAACATACATATGGCTGTTGTGAATCATAAAATACAATTTCATCTAAAAGCATTATTTGAGTTAGTGGCACTTGTTCATTATTATGTTTCTCTGTCATTGGATTTATTTGGCTATCTATTTTTAAGTATACCCAACATGGGGCTCAAACTCACAGTCCTGAGACCAAGAGTTCCATGCTCTACCGACTGAGCCTGCCAGGCAACCCTGTCATTGAATTTTTAAATTATAACTAGTATCCTGTAAGTGGCTATGACTTTCTTCAGAAGACGTCCTTACATAAAAAATATTCAACTTTGCTGCGTTAATAAGCCTGAGAGTTGCTTTTATCTTTCCTTCTCATTTGTTCCCTATACCAATTAGTTCCAAAGCTCTACCCACTTCTTCTTCACAGTATTTCTTAAATACTATCTGCCTCTGCAGAAGAACTACTTGAGTCCAAGCGGTCAGGACCTCTGGCCAGAACAGAGCTGTTCCCCACCTCTTTTGACGCCTGTTAATTTTTTGCAGATTAATCTTTGCAAAGATAATTTTTATTATGTCAATATCCCGATGGGGAAATTTCAGACTTCTTTTTACTTATAGAATGAAATCCAAGTTTCCCAACCTTTCATCCAAACCTCTGTTTACTGTTCTATCTGATCTCTTTTCTCATCACTTCCTATCTCTTTTGCTTTCAAGTTTGGGCACTGACTTTACAACAGGATTAAACAGCAGCAGTGGAATTTTTATTTCTCTTTACTGCATCCCTCTCCCATCTTTTGGCCTGTCATCTCTTCAAAGGAAATTCTAGAAGGAGAATAAATATGAGGCATATAGAAGAAAAAGATCCGGGTCAAAATTGTGTTTTTGCTTTTGTTTTGAGCTTTAGAGACCCCATATTATAAAGGTACTTGAAAAGAAAAAAACTAAATGTAATATAATAATTGTAAACAATTTTCTTTGTCAGAGCTAATAATACAGTTTAACTATTAAAAAAGTAAAAAATTGATGAATTACCTGTTTTTTAGTCATCATCAGTTATTATACATGATCACAAAATACACAGGTTACAAAGCAGATACTTAAAATTAGATTTCAAGAAACTTTCCATCCATATTACAAATGCATGTATCTTATTTAAATTTGAAAACTTTTTTTTAAAACATTAAAAACATTTTAATTTCTCATATATTCATATTTTTTGGAAGATTTTATTTATTTATTTGTCACAAAGAGATCACAAGCAAGTAGAGAGGCAGGCAGAGAGAGAGGGGGAAGCAGGCTCCTGCAGAGCAGAGAGCCTGATGTGGGGCTCGATCTCAGGACCCTGAGATCATGACCTGAGCCAAAGGCAAAGACTTAACCCACTGAGCCACCCAGGTGCCCCTCTCATATAATAATATTTTTGAAAGACTTATACAACATTATTATCAGTTCCTGATAATTGTTCTAATGGCAGGTAAAATTTCAGTTTTTTCCTTTTACATCTCTGATAAAATAGAGTCACATAAAAAGTGATAGCAGGGGCACCTGGGTGGCTCAATGGGTTAAAGCCTCTGCTTTCAGCTCAGGTCATGGTCCCAGGATCCTGGGATTGAGCCCCACATCGGGCTCTCTGCTCAGCGGGGAGCCTGCTTCCTTCTCTCTATGCCTGCCTCTCTGCCTGCTTGTGATCTCTGTCTGTCAAATAAATAAAAAATTTAAAAAAAATTTTTTTTAAAGTGATAGCAGTACTTTTGAGGCTGATCGAATATAAAGTTCTGTTGATTATAGCTCGTGCTTTGGTAGTGAGGTTTACTATATATGAAATAATATTCAAAGCAGATATCATCCATTATTTAATATGTAAAACTTCAAACACACAAAACTGATAAAATAGGGAACTAACACATTATTTGAAATAAAAAATTTTTCCCAAGGAGTTTACTATGTGTTAGTTACCCATCTGTGTAGATCCATAAGCACATTTTAAAAGCATGGGAGATGGGAGAATTTTGTGTAGAATGTGGACATACTCTGGCAATATAGAAATTCCTGAAGTTTTGTAATGGAAGGAAATAATGAAAGGGTAGATCACCAAGGAGGACAGGCACTGCTAAGATCTGTCCAGATGTCCAAAACCTGAAGGCAGAAAGAGCTGATGATAATCTGGAGTGCTAGCATCCGACAGTGGCCAGCAAACCACAATAATGCTCACCAAAGCCATCTTTTCTTTCCTGAAAGCTTTTCACTCGGGCAGCTGGAAAATTTGTTTTCCATGGTAATATCCCCATACTGTAATTAAAATATCAAATAGGATTTCATCAAATTTGCTTTTCAGACAGTTTTAAAGAATCTCAGTAGTCCTTAAAGAGTAGGGCACCTGAATAATCATTTTAATACTATCTTAATATAATTACTGGAAAAATAATAACTGTTTTTGGCTTCAGTAAGCTACATTTATTAGTCAGGACTGCAATACCACTACTGGCATTGGCAGAGTAGAAAAGGAAGCATATGCTATTTACACTGGTTCTTAATATCTGCGCTTTTTCCCTTCAGTGTTTATCCACTTGAAGCTGAAGAAAGTAAAAAGGCCAAATGGGAGTCTGACAGTTATTTAGCCAGAAGATGTCAACAAATCAGGAAGCTTTTATCTAGAAAACTCTGCTCAGAAATAGATGTTAGGTACAAGGCAAAAAAAAAAAAAAAAAAAAAAAAAAAGGTTAGAAAAAGCACGAAATATGTTTGGACATCAAAAAATTGACATATACACCTGTGGACATTGTTTTATTCCTTGCAAAAATGTCAGAAATGCCATCATTGATTATTGGCTACATGTTAACAACTCAGGATAACCTGTCATAGTAGCAGAGATGAAAAGAATTCAGTCTACACAAGAGAGGTGGGAATAATGGCCAGAAAGTGCTGTTTAAGAACAGTGAGAGGAAACCAACCATGGTGTGAGGGTGGGTAACAGACAAATAAAGAAGTTCTCCCTTGGGGTGCCTGGGTGGCTCAGTGGGTTAAAGCCTCTGCCTTTAGCTCAGGTCGTGATCCTGGAGTCCTGGGCTCTCTGCTCTGCAGGGGGCCTGCTTCTCTCTCTCTGCCTGCCTCTCTGCCTACTTCTGATCTCTGTCTGTCAAATAAATTAGTAAAAATCTTAAAAAAAAAAAAAAAAGAAAAGAAAAGAAGAAGTTCTCACTTGCAAACTACACATGGCCCCAAAGCAATCTGAAACAATATCCCTCTGTATTCTCTGGTCTGTGTGGCACCAAAAATGGGCCCTTTGAAGGCCAGTAAGAAAACAATTATCCAATTTCCTCTACTATTTTATAATGGGTATGTTTGTATATGGTGTGAGGATATCTGAGCAAGGTATGAATCTCCTCACATAGCCCTAAACTGTGTAAAATTCATTATAACCTCTGATTTTATAATAAAAGCATGGCAACAGCAATGAGTTTTTATCTTTACCTTGGATACAATATCGCTATTAAGCATCTTAATGAAGTCTATTTCTATTATATATCACTACTGTTTGACAATCGCTTTTCCTAAGTGATAACATTGCTTGGAATTGGAAGTTTATGAAACTTTGGTCTAATCCTTTATCATGGAAGTTAAGCAAGCAGATGGTTCATAGGTTACATCACATGAGGTGGAGTGCTAGGAGAAATGGAAGCTAGAACAAATGCAATCAGAGGCAAAGAATCCTGTTTTTACCAGGAAAACCAAATTTGTTATTATTTCCAAGAGGTAATCCTAGAGCAGGAATGGGAGACAGATCCAGAAAACAGGAGTTCAAACACACTGGTATAGAGACTGCTCGTGGAATGGCACTAGGATTCTAGAAGATTTTATTCTTTTGTTTAAATTTAAATTATTATTGATATTATAGAAAATATGAACTAGATAAAAGCTTGAATGTGTACTTGGAGAAGTAAAATGAAATATAAAATTTCCTTCTCCACCCACTTCTGATTCTACTCTCTAGAGATAATCATTGTTAACATTTCCTTATGTATCTCTCCAAGAATATTTTCTTCTTCTCCTTCTTTTTTTTTTTTTTTTTTTTAGATTTTATTTATTTATTTGAGAGAGAGAGAGTGAGAGCATGAGAGGGGAGAAGGTCAGAAGGAGAAACGACTCCCTGTGGAGCTGGGGAGCTGGGAGCCCCATGTGGGGACTCAATCCCGGGACTCCAGGATCATGACCTGAGCTGAACACAGTTGCTTAACCAACTGAACCCCCAGGTGCCCACCAAGAATATTTTCTATTCATATACTAGTTCACCAGATTTCTACTTTTAGAAGTATTATTATGTTTATTATGAAAGTTATATTAAAATATAAATGTAAGGAATGCAATACCTTAAAAAAGAAGAGTCCCCCAATATAAATCTACAAAATAAACAAAGTTCTAAAAATCAAGCATGCAAGGGAAAGGAACCATTCATTAGTGATCACCTTGTATTATGTTTAATGAAAAATACAGGGAACTGTGGCGCCAGGGTGGCTCCGTGGTTTAAAGCCTCTACCTTCGGCTTAGGTCATGATCCCAGAGTCCTGGGACAGAGCCCCAAATCGGGCTCCCTGCTAAGCAGAGGGCCTGATTCCTCCTCTCTCTCTGCCTGCTTGTGATCTCTGTCAAGTAAATAAAATCTTAAAAAAAAAAAAAGTACAGGGAACAAATAAATTAATTAGGACCAGATATAAAGAAAATGAACATCCTTAAAACAAAACACATATGCCTTTTTAATTCTTTAAATAGCAATGAATTATACTATAAGCTGCTTTTGTATTTAGCTTTATTTTTTTTAACTAACAATATATTTTGAAGATCTTTCCATATCAGCCTATATAGATTTACCTTAAACTTTTTGATTGTGGCATAGCTTCTATTATATGGATTTGCTGTAATTTATATAACCAGTCCAATGTTAGTGACCACCTAGCAAAATGCTGAATTCTTAGTATTTTAAACAAGTCTGCACAAAATAATTTTATAATATGTTTTTGCACATTTGTGAAGTACATCCATATGTTAAGTTCCTTTTAAATGCAGTTACTGCATCAATTTTTAAATTTAATAAGTATTGACAAATTGTCCTCCAAAGAAGTTGTACCAATTTACATCCATTAAAAGCAGAGGAATTTGCCTCTTTTCGTAAAAATGCCTCATCACTGGATGTTTCAACTTTTTAATCTTTGCTAATATCCTAGGTGAAAAAAAAATGGTACATCAATTTTTTAAAGTCCTTTGAATTAATTACAAATGAAGTTGATTATTTTTTCATATGATTCTTAGCTATTTTTGTTCCTATTTTTCTGTTAACGTAAGATAGATTATATCAGTCTTCTCTCCAAACTCTCCTGTGGTTTCCCATTTTATCCAAAGTAAAATTTGAAATTCCTTCCAGGCTCTGCACTACCCTAAAAGATCTGGTCTTGGCTCCTTCTCAGACCTCATCTGTCAATCCCTCTCTCTCTCACTTTGCTCCAGCCACTATTCCTCATGAATGCCAGACAGACAGGCTCATGGTTCAGAGTTTTCGCTCCTGCTGCTCTCTCTGCTTGGAATTTTCTTTCTTCTCTAGCAGGATGGCTCACTCACTTTAGATTGCTGCTCAAATGTCATCTTTTCAGTGTTTACCTTACCACCCTACTGAAAGCAGCACATGCCTCCCTCTAATCTGTCTCTGCCATCCATCTTCATTTTTCTTTATAACACTCTGTGTGGCATATTATATGTATTAGTGGCTGTCAACAGGGGGAGGGGCATTTGACAACATCTAGAAACAATTTTGATTGACCTGAGGAGGAGGGGCTGCTAGTACCAGCGTCTGGTAGGTTGAGCCAGAGATGTTAAACATTCTACAATGTACAGAAGTGTCCCCAACGTAAAGAACTATTTGGTTCAACAAATCAACAGTGCAGAGGTTAAGAAACTCTGGTATGTATTTTTATTGTTTTATTGTCTGTTAATCCTCTCTAGCAAGGATGATATTTAGAATATTTAACAACTGGAAAGGGTATGGGCACAAACCAATCAGACTGGGCAAAAGTCATAATGGCATCTAGCATGGCTACATGAAGGTTTACCGTTTGATTATTAGCCCTGCCTACCAGAATTGAGATTCATGAAGGAGACTTTGTTTTGTGCCTGCATCATTTATTTGTTAAAGAAAATATTTTAAATTTGTTTGCAAGTCTATATCCTATGTCAATTTTTGTCTATTCAGTTGCTTTTTTCTTGTCGATTAGCAACTGTTATTTGTATGTTTAAGAAATTAAAACTTTATTGTCATTTTTTGCAAATAGTTTTTTTTTCTCCAGTTGGTTGGTTATGTTTTATCTCCATTTGTAGTATTTATTTATTTATTTATTTATTATTTTAAAAAAGATTTTATTTATTTATTTGACAGAGAAATAGAGAGAGAGCACAAGCAGGCAGAGCAACTGGAGGGAGGGAGAAGGAGAAGCACGCTCTCTGCTGAACAGGGAGCCCAATGTTGGGCTCCATCCCAGGACCCTGGGATCATGATCTGAGCTGAAGGCAGACGCTTAACCCACTGAGCCACCCAGGTACCCTGCAGTATTTATTTTTGTCTTGCAGGAGCTCTTAGTTTTTGTCTAGTTATAGGTATGAATCTCTTTCTTAATGACTTCTGGATTTCCAATCTTCCTTAAAAAAAAAAAAGTCTCATCTTTTCTTTTAGTTCTTTTATGTTTTCATTTTCACAATTGAATATGTACATATCTGGAATTTATTGTGAAATATTTATTAAATTACTAGCCCAGTTGTTCCAACATCATTTATTGAGTAATCCCTTTCCCCCTCAGTGATTGAAAAAGATATATTTACTATGCAGTAAATTCCTATATATTTGGAGGTTTATTTCTGAATTCTCTTTTGTTTCACAGATTTGTCTGTTTTTTTGGCTCATTATAACATTCTTTAATATTGAAGATTTACATATATTGACATCTGGTATGTGTATTTCCTTAATTTCCTTTTTCAGAAATATTCTGGCTCTACTTGCATAGATTTTTATAGGGGAACTGTAGTATTATTTTTACAAGTTCAAAAAGAGAAAAGAAACCTTTTTGGAATTTTGTTTGGGATGACATTGATTTAACCCATTAAACTTTGAAAGAGTTTTCATATTTGCATTATTGAGTCTTTTATAAAAGTATATCTCTATTTCCCCGGTATTTTCCCAAGTAGCTCTTATCTTTTTCTATTTAGGCCTATTACTAATTTTAATTACCTTTACAGAGAATAAATACTCGGTATTTATTACTTATATATAATATATAATATAACACTTATATTACTTATAAAATGCTAAGTACTTTATTTTTAAAATCTGATTTCTAACATATTTTTGTTTTCTAACATATTTTTCTAACTTTGTTTTCTAACATATTTTTATCCAAAGTTTCGTTTCTAACCTTTGTTTTTCTAACATATATATATTTTTTTGTTTTCTAACATATTTTCATCCAAAGGTTCGTTTCTTTGTTGGATACTAGCTATATAAGAAATGGAAATGCGAATCAGGTTTAAAAGTACAGAGTTAAGACAAACAGCTTCAATTTCTTGTCAATGTTTGCTCTTGTTTTTGTCTAGTTCTCCAACTTGCCACTTATCCATTCTAAAACAGAATGGCCTCTTATTATTCAATCAATCCTGTATCTCAGCATCTTTCTCAGCTCCCTATTGTTCACTTAAACACTTTCTGATTTGTAAAACAGGCTATTGTAAGTCTATATATTGTTTTCCTGTTTCTTAAAGTTTTCTTAACATTTTAATTCATGTTGCTATTTTAAAAGTAAATTTATCAACTATGTTTCCTTGCTCAGTTATTATGCTCTCATAGATAAAATAGAACTGTGATCTATGTTTCACAATATTTGTAGCTTATACCCAAACACACAGAAATAGAAGAAACCTTCAAAAGTCTAAAAGTAAGTAAAGCTAGAAACCACAACTGAATTTATCAGATTGACATTCTCATTCTCATGTTTGCAGAAATACCAATATCTGCCTCCTTGTGGTCTTCCCACAATAAACCATCTATTGTGGTCAGTTCAGCTTTGAGAAAGCGAAAGAGAGAGTCATTAAGTCTATCAAGTCCTTCAATAGCAGAACTGTTTTGCTTTTGTAGTTGGTATCTCTACTGAGCACCTGTTCTGCACAGTCTCAAGAACACCTTCTACTGCTACAATGATATCCTTCCTTAGCCAGATCTCTTGGTCTTATACAGTTATAGCCTAGTTAATTTTTGAATTTATACTTGCACCCAGTCATTGATCTGTGAAGCTGATAATAATTGCTAGGCTATTACTGGAAGATACTAGAATATTTTCATGCATCTCGTATGTGTTTATTTTATTTTTAAAGGTTTTATTTATTTATTTGACACACAGAGAGAGAGAGAGAGAGAGAGAGAGAGAGAGATCACAAGTAGGCAGAGAGGCAGGCAGAGAGAGAGGGGGAAGTACGCTCCTTGCTGAGCAGAGAGCCTGATTCAGCTCTTGATCCCAGAACCCTGAGATCACGACCTGGGCCGAAGACAGAGGCTTAACCCACTGAACCACCCAGGTGCGCCCCCCCCCCCCCCCCCCCGGTCCTCAATATGTGCTTATTTTAGATAGCTCGGTCTTGAGTTGGCTAGGGCTTAAGCACAAATCTCAGAGGGAGAGTTCTACTTCAAAGTCTTTGGTGCTATTTTCTAATGAAAAATCTTTTTTTTTTTTTTTTTTAAAGATTTTATTTATTTTATTTGACAGAGAGAGAGAGATCACAAGTAGGCAGAGAGGCAGGCAGAGACAGAGGGGGAAGCAGGCTCCCTGCTGAGCAGAGAGCCTGATGCGGGGCTCGATCCCAGGACACTGAGATCATGACCCGAGCAGAAGGCAGCGGCTTAATCCACTGAGCCACCCAGGCGCCCCTCTAATGAAAAATCTTGAACTGAACCACCGCAATCCGTCAGAAAATTTCTAACAGTGTTAAACCTCAAAAAGGAAGTTGTTCAGATTTTGATTCATTTTTTTTTCCCAAATGGCTTCTACATTAGTGTGCAAATTTCCCTATACCTTACACTAAAAGCGAACTCTGTATACCAAGAAGTCTTGAGGAAAAACACGAGGTTATGAGACCTGCCCCCAAGAGGACAGGTGCCTGACCATCTTATGTCACTAAGAGCAAAACAGAGATCTTCAAGGGGACGGGCTACAGGTACCTAAACCAAAAAATGCTGCCAGTGTGTCAATCAGTGTTCTAAATTCAGCCCCACCTGGAACCCTCTTACACATGTGGGCTATCAAAAGCCAGAGCAGGCCAGAAGGAAGTATACATTTTGAGAGAGAGAAATGTGAAAGTGTAGAGGCAATTGCCTAAAACTTTAGGTGCTTTCAGCTTGTCTTTATGGTGTGTGGGTGGATGAGCCAGGTGTAAAAGACTAGAGACAGAAGAGACACTATATAAATGCAATGAGCCTAGTATACAAGTTGTTAAAACAGTCCACATAAGCTCTCTTATGATTAGAATACAAATGCCACATCTTTTCAACATTAACAGAATTCTATTCTTTCCCTACACATTGCTTTAGGCATCTCATTTGCCAACACATTTGGACATCAGATAGGTATAAATTAAAGTATATAATTTATAGTGCATAAAAATCACAGAAATGCTTATTGATTCCTAAATTAGGATAATATATTTTAGCTGGTGCTGTCTTTTATCAATAAATCTTAATTGAATTTTCAAGTTAGAGCCTGCAGGGAAAATGTGCTCTAGTTTTCTTTTTAGGTTTCCAGAAACATAGAGCCCAAACATTGTGAATGTTTCCTGACTAATGTAACCGGATCACTTTGCAACAAAGATGAATCAATTCTCTTAATTTGTTCAAATGAAAATCATTCAAATATTCTAGGTCTAAGGTTTTCAACTACTCTGTAAAAGTAATTAAAATTTCTTGTAAAATACATTCTAACCAGTAGAATATTACTGAATATTAATCTTCTTCTTTTAACTACGTTCTCAAATCTCAGGACTATTTTCAGTGCAAACACATATTAATTTTAAGCCTTTTATTTCTGAGATAAATATGACTTGATATATTAAAAAGACTATTCCCTTTCAGGAATTCTGCCAACATTTATGGGGAAAATAATCCATACCAGATATATTAATGGCATAGCAAATCATAGGAATCATCCCAAAATTTAAAAGATAAGATCCCATGTTTTAGCGCTTTGACTTGAAGAAAACAATGACTATGGCATTCACTATGGAATTTTAGTTTCAAGTGCCTTTTTTTATCTGAAATATTCAAAGTCAATTTGTATTGTTTTCTTGGGATTGGGCTTCCATTAATGTCTGTCTTCCGTGGGTTCCCTCAAAAGCTGACCCTGAAACAAGAGCTTGGGTACAGATAGTATATTTGGGAGATAACCTTAAGTGGCAGGCAAATTAAGGAAGTCAAATTATGTGACAATATATAGATTTGTTTAATCATAAGACAAACCTCTGAAGTAGATATATCAGCCAATGCTCTTAATTTCAAGAACTGAACCTAATTCCCTTTGCAAAGTAAGCAGAGGAGGGAGTTTATTAAAAGGATATTTGTTGGTTTACAAAATTGTTGGAAGGCCTAGAGAACTGGACTTGAACTTAAACTCCTAGAAACAATTCCCCAAATCATATGGTACAATTGGCCCAACGAGGAAACCATTGCTTCTCTTGCTTTTATGCAGGATGTTAGGGTAGGTGCTGCCAATTCCCAACTCCTCCCATCACCCGCATGCCACTTCTGTGCCAGGAACTTGATCATCAAACCACTGAGAAACTGCATACACTCTTGCTGCTACTACTCAAAGAAGCAGCAAAAATGGATTCAGACTGGAGGCTCCTTTTTCTTGTTGCTCAATTACTGGTCCAATTCTGGTGTGTGTGTGAGTCTGACTGGGGCAGCTGAGCCACTGTCATAGCCCCAATCCTAGCTGCAAGAGAGGCAGGGAGTTTCGTTTTCTGCATTCTATTTTTTGGAAGAAGGACTCTTAAGACTGGGAATATTCCACTACTATAAATATAATTTCAAATATGCTGCGTTGGAAACATGATGGATATCCATGTCCAGTATACTAAGCAGCTTTATTTTACCTGCCAGGAAACTGAAAAATCAAGAAATTTCAATAACATGTCAAATGTTATATGGCCAGAAAGGGTAGAGTCAAGCTATAAATTCAGGTTTGTCTAACTCTAAATCCCATGCCTTTATTCACTGCTTTTTTTGTTTGTTTGTTTAAACCCAAAACATATAGACTAAGTACACCAAATCACAAAGAATTTTTAAACAAGAACAGTTCTCCTGTTGTTATTAAAGAGTGAAATATGTAGTGGACATCTGTTGTGCTTCGTTTTTTCATTTTTGCCTACCCACCATCCCTCCTCTCATCTCTTGGTAATAGCAGCACTTCTTTTGGGGAGCCCTCCCCTCCAAATTCCTATGAACCTAATGGGACCATGGTTACTGGATTTTCATTCAGTCCCTCAGGAGGAGTGGGCATGCAAATTCGGCTGGCCAATCCTTGACATCCTTTTGCCCATGATGATCGACTTAGGAATGAACATGTTGCCTAAGCTGGGCCAGTAAGAGTTCTTCTTAGGACTTTTCTGCTAGAATTTGTGAACAAGATACCCTCTGTGGTTGGCTGAATGATGGCCCTTCAAAGATGCTGACATTTAAAAACCTCTAGAACCTGTGAATATGTTACATAGTAAAAGAGATTTTGAAGATATGATTAAGTTAATATTTTGAGATGAACAGATTATCTTGGATCATCTGGATATTTCATTTTGGGTGGGCCTAATATAATCACAAGAATCCTTATAAGAGAGAGGCAGGAGAACAGAATGAGTGAAAAGCAAAACGACTATGGAGGCAGAGAGTAGAGTGATGTGGCCACAAACGAGGAATGTTGGCAACTTCTAAAAACTGGAGGAGGCAAGTGCGTTTATGGGTTCTCCAGAAAAACAGAAAAAAAGCATAAAGAGATTTATTTTAAGGAATTGGTTCATGTGGTTACGGAGGCTGAGGAGTCCCAAGATCTTTAGTTAGTAAGCTAGGGAGACCTAGGAGAGCAGATGGTGAAGTTCTAGTTTGAATTTGAGTCTGAAGGCAGATGACTGATGTTCATCTCCAAGATAAGCAGAGAACAAATTCTTCCTTACTTTGCCTTTTTTGTTCTATCCAGATCTTCAATGGATTGGATGAGGACCACCCATAATCTACTTTACTCAGTCTACAGATTCAAATATTAGTTTCACCCAACAGTCTCATAGACATGCCTGCAATAATATTTAAATCTCATATCTGGAAACCATGTGGCTCAGCCAAGTTGACACAAAAAATTAACAATCACAGCAAGGAACAGATTCTTCCCTGGAACTCCTGGAGAGAATGATTCTTGCCCATACCTTGATTTTAGCCCTGCAAGACTTATTTTGGACTTCTGACTTTCAGTACTAAAAGAGAATAAATTTGTGTTGTTTTAAGTCATTAAGGTTGTGGAAATTTGTTAAAGCAGCAACAAGAAAATCAACACAAGTATTTTTCCAGAGTGATGAGAGAAATAGAGGAAGAGACACAGAGACATCAATGAAGATGATAGTGGAGAAGTTTGTGATGATGCAGTTGGAAACCCTCAATTTGTTTGTGTCTGAGCCAGCACCATTCCTGTGCATTGCAGTTACTTGGCCTACACATTTGTTTTGAGTACCAGGTAATTTGTATCGTGTTTCTGCTAACCTAAAACTGAAAGAGTCTTAAGAACACAATGTAGTTACCTTATTTTTAAAATTTCTAATTTGTAAAGTGTAAGGAAAATGAGAGTATAGAGTAAACAAGTGTCTTCTCTTCCATGCACCTAGGTAAAGTGGATTTCATGAAGAAAGAAGAATGTTTCCTGAATACATTAGTGCGCACTAATCACATTCATGTGAAGACAGTATTGGAGGCAAAAAAAAAAAAAAAATGTTCAAAAACATCTCTGAAGGCAAAAGAAAGTAAAGTCATTGTTTCAGTTAATGCTAAATATAAATTTGCTTTTTATCTTTGGATAAGTAGCAAGCATTTAGCTTTTCAATCATTAACATTTCTTGATTTCAAGAGTGAAGCTCTTATCTTGGCCAGATACAAATTTTGTTCTTGGTTTAGGAGAATTAATTTCGCAGAAGTATTCTGGTCATGTGAAATTTTAATAGAAGCAGTATCTAGATCTTTTGACAGAATGATTGACTGAGGCCCAACACCTGATAAATATACTTTTTTTTAAAAAAAGGTTTTATTTATTTGTTTGACAGAACAAGTAGGCAGAGAGGCAGGCAGAGACAGAAAGGGGGAAGCAGGCTCCCTGCTGAGCAGAGAGCCTGATGTGGGACTTGATCCCAGGACCCTGAGATCATGACCCGAGCTGAAGGCAGAGGCTTTAACCCACTGAGCCACCCAGGCACCCCTATAGCATATACTTTTACATGAGTCATTAACACTTTCCTCTAGTTGGAAGGCATATATTACTATTACCTCTATTACATGTTCAAAGGCAGCTAAAACAAGGAACATGGTCATGTGTGTGTTTCAACAAAAAGATGGTCATTCTATGTGGGAAGCACATCTTTATTTTCATTTTAGGGGGTGACATAGGGAAAAAGGAAATATTCAAACTTGAATTAGTTTTGATAATCAAAGGGGTGAGAAACATTGCAATGACTCACCTGGCATTTAGATATGGGTAAAAGTTCTTTTAAGCTTGAATCCCACCGTGGCTTCAATGTTCCTACCAGTTTTACCTCTCTGTAATTTAATTGGTCTGAAGTTATACAAATTTTCATATTCATGTATAGTTTATTATATACCTGACCCTGTGCTAAGTACTTTACACGCATTATTTCATTTTGTTGCCATAGCAACTGAATGGAATGGGTACCGCTATTATTTTATTTTATCATTAAGAAAACCGGGGCTTTGAGAAATTGAGCATCTTTCCCAATGTCACACAACTAGTAAGTTGGAAAAGTCAGGATACAGATTTGGCCATCAGATTTTATAACCTGTGGTCTTCAGAGCCTGTTCTCTAAACCAGTAATATCAGATTACTCCAGCTTGAATTTACACATGCTACCTTTATTTCATTTATATCCTTCTGATGATTGTACGTTGTTCCAGATTCATAAATCTTTCTGGAAATATGTGATAACAGTTTTCCTATGGACCTACTAAAATGCTAGTCCTGTTAATTTAGAACTATACAAGGAAAGATTATAGAGGAGATAACATTGGGAAGATTTTTCACTGAATAACTTAAAAAGAAAAAAAATGATTGATGCTTCTTTGCTTGGACAACTGAAGTGTTCTTGTATATAATTAACTGATACTGATTCTAAATGATTATTTGTTTACCTCTTTTATTTTAAATATCTCAGCCTTCCAGAGTGATTTCTTTTCTTTCTTTCTTTCTTTTTTTTTTAAGATTTTATTAATTTATTTGAGAGAGAGAGAGGATGTGTGTGAGTACCAGAAGGGGAAGTGGGTGAGTGGGTGGGGCAGAGGGAGAGGGACAAGTAGACTCCTCACTGAGCATGGAGCTGGACATGGGGCTTGATCCCAGGACCCTGAGGTCATGACCTCAGCAAAGAGAGACACTTAACTGACTGAGTCAGTCAAGTGCCCCTCCAACGTTGTCTTAAGCCTTGTTCATTTATTCTGTATACAGAACTCTACCTGCATAATTGCATCTGACCTCATAATTTCAACCACCACTTATATTCAGATAACTTAAAGATTTTTATCAATAGCCCAAACCTTTTTTCCCATATCCAATTGCTTAGTGGTTATCTCTGTTTAACATCCAAAAACACCTTAAACATAAACAAAGCAAAATTTTTTATTTCTTCCTCTTGACCACATCCCTTTCCACTGTGACCCCCTTAATCCAGTTTTATTTTATGTGGTCTTCCCAGTTAGTGGCACTACTATCAATCATCTAAGCTTCTTTGATTCCTTTATTTTCTCTTCTTTATCTTTTTTACATATCTGATCAGTAAAGTCTAGTAATTTTACCTTTTCAATATACATTTTCCTTGTCTCTTTGTCTTTATCTCAAATAAAAGAAGTTCAGTACTTCAGATTGTTATTATGATCTTCTTACCAGTCTTTCTTCTCTGTTTTTTTCTTCTTCACAGACAAACTCCACAGAGACAGAGCTAGAGGATTTTTATTTCTGTCTAGATTACCCTCCTGCCAAGAACGGCTTTAAAAGAACTCAATAAAATTTTCAAAAAAGGTTTTGAAGTAACTAGGAAATAGAAACCTTGTGCCAAGATTTTGGAGAAAAGGTCTATAAATTGAGATGATCCCAACAGTCTGTGCTCTTTATCCCCTCCAGGCATGTGTTGATTGTGATGGGTGTAGAATGAGGGGATTGGAAATCAAATGGGAAGCAGTGGCCAAGAAGCTGATTAACTGCCCAGGGATTTCATAGTCCCATGATGCTGGGGAGATAAAATTTGGAGTGCAGAGACCATTAAAGGAAAGAGGACCTGGTAAAGACTTGAGACTTCGGTTGAGACCTGTAATAGATACACCCTAGAAATAGTACAAATAAAAAGATACAAAGCTATCATAAAGACTGAACGTCAGTCCCAGAGTGTGTTCAGGTGATTTATCCCTATTCTAACTATTTACCAAAGGAAAAAAAGTCTTTTCTGGAGAAAGAAAGCATCATCCAGAGCTTCAAGTTATACTACAAATTTTCATACACTATGCCCAGGATGTTCAGTATTTTGTGGAAGATTATTGATATTCTAGGTCATGAACATAACATGAGAGGAAAAAAAAAAACAAAAAACAAAAAAACCCCCAACAGATGAAAGAAAGAAACCCATGGAGATCCATTTACTGTATTTACTGCACATGACATTTTAAAAAACTGTCAATATATTCAAGATAAGGATGAAAAGATAAAAAATTTCAACAGAAATTTGACCAGTATTTTGAAAATTACAGAACTGAAAATTGTGGTAACAAATAAAACCTTAATGAGCTTAAGAACACATTAGACATGAGTATAGAAGGGACTAATAAACTAGGAAAAAATTTAGAAAACATTATCCAGATTGATTGAAAAAAAGAAGAAATGCAAAGAAGGTGCATTATGTACTTTTATGCAAAAATGCACAAGAGAATTTGGGGGCATGATGACATTTTCTATTGTACATGTAGTTTGAGCTCTGGAAGGAGAGGAGACAGAATGAGCAGAAGTAATATTTGAAGAGTTAATGACCTAGTTTTCTAAAACTTATGAAATATATCAAGTCACAGAATCTGAAAAGTTTATGAACTCCAAGCAGGATAATTAAAAGAAAACCATATTTGGCATATTATTAGTCAAACTGCTAAAAGTGATTACAAAGAGAATATCTTATAAGCAGTCAGAAGAAAAAAAAATCAACAAAACCTCTCTTTAAAGAAGTAACGAGACTTCTCAACAAATGACGGAAATAACAAACAAAAGAATAGGGTCTGTGATCATATGGAAGCGAATGCCTTATAATTACAAAAAAAATCTGTTAACAGTTATGATCATAGAACTAAGTGTGAAAGTTAAATAATAAAACTTCAGGACTAAATAATAAGAAACTGTCTTGGAGAAGTCGAAGATGGCAAAAGAGTAGGAGCCCTTAGTTTTATCTGGATTCAGCTAGATAGCTATCATATCACTCTGAACACTTCATATTCAACTAGAAACCTAAGAAAAGAATAGCTGCAACTCTACAAATACAAAAACGACCACTCTCTGCAAGGTAGGAGGTGTGGAGAAGTGAACCGGAGGTGATATATGAGAAGAAAAGCCATGGGGGAGAGAGGCTCTGTAAGCCAGCACTGGAAAGTGATATAGCAGCAGAGCACAAAATCAGAGCATTTAGAAGTCTGTTCTGGTCAGAAACATCCCTGCCTAAAAGGTGCTCAGGTGGCTAAGTGGGGGTGGAACCCTAGCTGGGACAGTGTGGTCTTAAGATCCATGGGGTCACAGGAAGACTAGGGGTGCCTGACTGTGGCAGAGCTCCCAGGCATCAATGCGGGGAAGCCAGCTACAATCAGTTAGCTCAGGAGTGGGCTCTCAGCTCAGTGTTGCCATAAACCATGAACCCCTTACACAAGTCGGATGACTGCTGTCTGAGCAAGGGCCTAGCAAGCAGCAGAACCGAAGCAAGGCCTCCCTTACTCCTCTGGAGATGAGTGGCAAGGGTGTGCTCTATAGAAGTCTGAAGTGGAGTCATGTGCCTGAGGTAGAAATGCTCAGTCACAGGCTGGGGGAGCATGGAGCGCAGCTGGAGACCGGGGAGACAGGAGTGATTGACTGCTTTTACCTGAGGGTGTACTGAGCTCTGGGGCTGGGAATTGGGAGGCTGTCATTTTCATTCTCATCCTCTAAAGCTATGTGGAAGGCCTTTAGGGAACAAAAGCCACACAGAGCAATCTTGAGCAGATTACTTAGCCTGGCCCCTGGGCAAGGGTGGTGCAATTCTGCCCAGGGCAAAGACACTTGAGAATCTGCAAAAGACCCCTTCCCCAGAAGATCAGCAAGAACATCCAGCCAAGAACAAATTAACCAGTTACTGAGAATTGCAAAACTCCAGCACTAGGAGAATATAGCATATATAATTCATGCCCCCCCCATGATTCTTTCATCTTTCAATTTTAATTTTTTTAATTTTAATTTTTTCTCTCCTTTTCAACCAAAAAATTTAATTTTTTCTCTTCTTTTTCTTATTTTATCAACTCTTTTTTAATTTTCATTTTTATGGTTACAGTCTATCCTTTCATTGTATTTAATTTTATTTTTGTATCTATATAAGTTTTTCTTTCTTTACAATTTTGGGATATAGTTTCTTCTAACAAACAGACCCTAATACACCCAGGAAATAGTGTATTGTTGTGTTCTGTCCACCTGTATGGTTATACTCCTGGAGTTTTTTGTTTGTTTGTTTGTTTGTTTTGGTCTTTTACTTTCATTTTTACAGTTACATTTTATCCTTTCATTATATTTAATTTTATTTTGTATGTATAATTTCTTTACAATTTTAGGATCTAGTTTTCTAACAGACCAAAATACACACAGGATCCAGTGTGTTGTTCTGTTCTATTCACCTGTGTGATTATATTCTCTCTCTCTTTTTTCTTTTAATTAAATTTTTGTTTGTTTGTTTCAGTCTCTTCTGATTTGTTTAGTGTATATTTCTCTGGGGTCATTGTTGCCATTTTAGTATTTTGTTTTCTCCTTAATCTATCCTTCTCTGGATGGAATGACAAGACTGAAAAAGTCACCTGAAAACTAGAGAACAAGAGGCATACTGACTGCCAGGGACCTAATCAGTATGGACATAAATAAGATGTTGGAATTAGACTGCAGAATAATGATTATAAAGATACTAGGTGGGCTTGAACAAAGCATAGAAAACACTAAAGAATCCCTTTCTGGAGAAATAAAAGAACTAATATCTAATCAAGTAGAAATAAAAAATTATTATTAATGAGATGAAATAAAAAATGGAGGCTCTAACTGCTAGGATAAATGAAGCAGAAGAGAGAATTAGTGATACAGAAGATAAAATGATGGAGAATAGAGAAGCTGAGAAAAAGATAAACAACTACTGGATCGCAAGAGGAGAATCTAAGAGACAAATGATACCATAAAGCAAGACAATATTAGAATAATTGAGATCCCAAATGAATCCTGAAGCAACAGAATACACATTCTTCTTGAGTGCATACGGAACATTCTCCAGAATAGATCACATCCTGGATCACAAATCAGGTTTCAACTGGTACCAAAATATTGGGATCATTTCCTGCATATTTTTCGGCCATGATGTTTCAAAACTAGAACTCAATCACAAGAGGAAATTTGGAAAGAACTCAAATACATGGAGGTTAAAGAGCATCCTACTAAAGAATGAATGGGCTAATCAGGAAATTGAAGAGGAATTTGAAAAATCCATGGAAACAAATGAAAATGAAAACACAACTGTACAAAAACTTTAGGATGCAGCAAAGGTAGTCCTAAGAGAGAACTGAAGAAGATAGCAATACAAGCCTCTCTCAAGAAATAAGAAAGGTCTCAAATACACAACCTACACTTACACCTAAAGGGGTTGGAGAAAGGACAGCGAATAAATCCTAAACCCAGCAGGAGAAGAGAAATAATAAAGATTAGATCATAAACCAATGAAATAAAACCAAAAGAACATTGGAACAGATCAACAAAACTAGAAGCTAGTTCTTTGAAAGAATTAATAAATTGGTAAACCCCTGGACAGACTTATCCAAATAAATAAAATCATGAATGAAAGAGAGATCAAAACCAACACTGAAGAAATATAAGCAGTTTTAAGAGCATATTATGAGCAACTACATGCTAACAAATTAGGCAATCTGGAAGAAATGGATGCATTTCTAGAAACTTATAAATTGGGGTGCCTCGGGAGTTCAGTGGGTTAAAGCCTCTGCCTTTGGCTCAGGTCATGATCCCAGGGTCCTGGGATGGATCCCAGCCTTGGGCTCTCTGCTCAGCAGCGAGCCTGCTTCCCTTCCTCTCTCTCTGCCTGCCTCTCTGCCTGCCTGTGATCTCTGTCTGTCAAACAAATAAATAAAATCTTAAAAAAATAAAGAAACTTATAAATTACCAACACTGAAACAGGAAGAAATAGAAAAGCTGAACAGACACATAACCAGCGAGGGAATTGAAGCAGAAATTAAAAAAAAAAAATCTCCCAATGAACAAGAGTCCAGGGCCAGATGGCTTCCCAGGGGAATCCTACCAAACATTTAAAGAAGAATTAATACCTACTCTTCTGAAGCTGTTTCAAGAAATAGAATGGGAAAGAAATTTTTCAAACTTGTTCTATGAGGCCAGCATTACCTTGATCCCTAAATCAAAGATTCCTCCAAAAGAAGAATTACAGACCAATATCCCTGATAATGATGGATACAAAAATTCTTACCAAGATACTAGCTAATAGGATCAAACAGTACATTAAAAGAATTATTCACAAAAGCCAAGTGGGTTTTATTGCTGGGCTGCAAATCAATGTGACAAAATGTATTAATAAAAGAAAGGACAAGAACCATATGATACACTCAATAGATGCAAAAAAAAGCATTTGACAAAACTATAGCATCCTTTCTTGATCAAAACTCTTCACAATGTAGGGATAGAGGGTACACACTTCAATATCATGAAAGCCATCTATGAAAAACCCACAGTGAATATCATTCTCAATGGGGAAAAACTGAGAGCTTTACTCCTAAGGTCAGGAAAATGGCAGGGATGTTCACTATCACCACTGCTGTTCAATATAGTACTAGAAGTCCTACCCTCACCAATCAGAAAAAAAATAAAATAAATAAAAATAAGAGAAAAAGGCATCTGAGTTGGCAAAGAAGTCAAACTCTCACTCTTTGAAGATGACACTATACTCTATGTGGAAAACCCAAGACTCCAACCCAAAATTACTAGAACTCATCCAGGAATTCAGCAAAGTGGCAGAATATAAAACCAATGCATAGAATTACTTGCATTTCTGTACACAAACAATGGGACTGAAGAAAGAGAAATTAAGGCATGGATCCCATTTACAATTGTGCCAAAAACCATAATACACCTAGGAATAAACCTAACCAAAGAGGCAAAGAATCTGTACTCTGAAAACTTTAGAATGGTCATGAAATAAATTAAGGAAACACAAAGAAATGGAAAAACGTTCCATGCTCATGGATTGGAAGAACAAATATTGTGAAAATGTCTATGCTACCTAGAACAATCTATACATTCAATGCAATCCCTATTAAAATACCATCAACTTTGGGGTGCCTGGGTGGCTCAGTGAGTTAAGCCTCTGCATTCAGCTCAGGTCATGATCTCAGAGAGCATCGGGCTCTCTGTTCAGCAGGGAGACTGCTTTCTTCTCTCTCTCTGCCTGCCTCTCTGCCTACTTGTGATCTCTGTCTGTCAAATAAATGTCTGTCAAATAAATAAATAAAATCTTGTAAAAAAATAAAATACCATCAGCTTTGTTCACAGAACTGAAACAAATCATTCTAAAATTTGTATGGAACCAGAAAAGACCCCGAATAGCCAAAGGAATGTTGGAAAAGAAAACCAAAGCTGGTGGCATCAAAATCCCAGACTTTAAGCTCTATTACAAAGCTGTAATCATCAAGACAGTACGGTACAGGCACAAAAACAGACACATGGATCAATGGACTAGAATAGAGAACTCAGATATGGACCTTCAACTTTATGGTCAACTTATCTTTGACAAAATAGGAAAGAATATCCAATGGAAGAAAGAAAGTTTCTTCAGCAAATGGTGTTAGGAAAATTGGACAGCCACATGCAGAAGAGTGAAATTGGACCATTTCCTCACACCATACACAAAAATAGACTCAAAATGGATGAAAGACCTAAATGTGAGACAGGAATCCGTCAAAATTTTAGAAGAGAACACAAGCAGCAACCTCTTCAACCTCAGCCACAGCAACTTCTTGCTAGACACATCTCCAAAGGTGAGGGAAACAAAAGCAAAAATGAATTATTGGGACTTCACCAAGATAAAATGCTTTCTCACAGCAAAGGAAATAGTCAACAAAATGAAAAGCCAACTCACAGAATGGGAGAAGATATTTGCAAGCGACATATAGGGTAAAGGGCAAGCATTCAAAGTTTATAAAGAACTCATCAAACTCAACACCCAAAGAACAAGTAACCTAATGAAACAATGAGCAGAAGACATGAACAGACATTTCTTCAAGGAAGACAACCAAATGGCCAACAGACACATGAAAAAATATCAGCATCACTCAGCACCAGGGGAATACAAATCAAAACCACAGTGAGATACCACTTCACTCCAGTTAGAATGGTAAAATTAGCAAGCCAAGAAATGACAGGTGTTGGTGAGGATGTGGAGAAAGGGGAACTCTCTTACAGTGTTTGTGGAAATTGAAGTTGGTATAGCCATCTGGAAAACAGTAGGAAGGGTCCTCAAAATATTGAAAATAAAGCTGCCCTATGATGCAGCATTGCACTACTGGGTATTTACCCCCAAAATACAAAAGTAGTGATCCAAAGGGGCACCTGCACACCAATGTTTATAGCAGCAATATCCACAACAGTCAAACTATGGGAAGAACCCAAATGTTCATTGACATATGAATGGATAAAGAAGATGTGGTATTGATATTCAATGGAATACTACTCTGCCATCAAAAAATGAAATCTTGCCATTTGCAAAAATGTAGATAGAACTGAGGGTATTATGGTTAGTGAAATAAGTTAATCAGAGAGAGGATTACTATATGATTTCACTGACATGTGGAAATTACAAAACAACACAAAGGATCATAGGGTAAGAGATAAAATAAGAGACCCTAATCATAGGAAACTGAAGATTTTGGGAGGGGAGGGTTTTGGGGATGGGTGACTTGGTGATTGACATTAAGGAGAGCAGTGAGTATTATTTAAGACTGATGAATCACTAACCTCTCCCTCTGTAATTAATAATTTATGTTAATTAATTGAATGTAAGTTAAAAAATGAAAAACTGTTTTTATGGTTATGGGGGAAGCAACTGTTTTTAAAATCAATCATAATAACTATAATAGAGAACAAAATTGGACTTTACTAAATGTAAAAACTTATATTCATCAAAAGACACCATTAAGGGGCGCCTGGGTGGCTCAGTGGTTTGGGCTGCTGCCTTCGGCTCAGGTCATGATCTCAGGGTCCTGGGATCGAGCCCCGCATTGGGCTCTCTGCTCCGCAGGAAGCCTGCTTCCCTCTCTCTCTCTCTCTCTCTCTCTGCCTGCCTCTCTGCTTACTTGTGATTTCTGTCTGTCAAATAAATAAATGAAATCTTTAAAAAAAAAGAAAAGAAAAAAAAAAGACACCATTAAGGGGTGAAAAGGGAAGCCAAAGTTCAGAATATATTCATGAGACTTCTGTAAGCTCAAAGACTGTTATCCTCCAGAAAGGCTAAGAATAAAAGAATTGTATCTATGAAACAGTCTTCCATAAACTCAGCAATTTCATTCCTAGTATAGTGAGTACTTATGTTCACCAAATATGTGTACATGGATGGTTGCAGCAGTTTTATTCATAATCTCAATAATCTGAAAACAGCCCAAATCTACATCAATATAATAATAGATAAATGAACTGCGGTATAGTCATAGAATGGCATATCATTCATAAAATTGCTACATGCTTCAAAATAGATGAATCTTAGAAACACAATATTGTGCAATAGCCAGGCATAAAACAACACATATCGTATAAGTCTATTTATATGAAGATCAAGAGGAAGGAAAATTAATTTATTATTATAAAGTTCAGGATAGTACTACTTTTGGGGAAAATTGATTAGGACTGGCTTAATGGAAACTCCTAGGATGGTGGAAATGCTTCTAGAGTGTTTGTTCTGGGTTGTGGTTACATGAGTGTATACACCTGTAAAAATTCTTTTACCTGAAATGAAAGACATTTCCAGAAAAATAATTGAAGGAATTAATCAATTGTAGGTGTGCATTCAAAGAATAAAAAGGGACTGCTTCAGTTAGAAAGAAATGATCCCAGACAGAAGCACGGAAATGCAGGAAGTAGTAATTAACAATTGAAAGTGTCAAATGTGAATTAATATTAACTGTATAAAACAATAATAGTAATGTTAAATTGCATAATATCTAGAATTGAAATATTCAACAGTAATAACACAAAAGGAGAAAAGGAGAAATTAATAGTGTGAAAGTTTTCTAAAGTCACAAAAAGACAATAAGAGGACCCTAAGATCACAGATAAAACTAGATAACTTTCACCTCTTTTACTCAGAAAATGGTCTGAACACTGGCAGAACAAACTCCACCATGAAAGGTAGAGATGATGCCACATTGAAGAGGGTATGGGGATGTGTGACGGGTGGATGTGAGGGCGCCATGGGCATTGTGAAAGGCAAAAAACAGACTATCACACTAGGGATCCTTCATGGGGAAGACAATCCTCAGAATATTTGGCTTTGAAAACTAGAGGAGCTGGATTTTGTGAGTTCTTACAACCAGTGAGACTTAAAGCTTAGAATTTTAAAAATCAGAGAGTTCAGTTCTGGGAGAATCTGGAGCATTTTAGGAAGCTGAGTTTCTGCCCTCAAAGAGACAGCACAATGAACAGGCCACAGAGGTACAGCATAGAAATTGCAATTTGAAAAACTCCTAGGGAACGTGGAAGGGAGAGTTATTTATGTGTCTTAGAGCATATCCAAGAATGGGCAGTGTTCTCAGAAGACTTCTCCAGGAACAAAGAAACTGGAAGGTGCCATCTCCTTCCTCTGCCCCCCAGCATAAACACATGGCCACCAGTGGGAACCAGCACACATTCACTACCAAACTTGCTTACACAAAGCCCCACCCTCCTGTGCTTTGGTGGATCCACTCTTCCCAGTCATATTTGCCCCAGTCTGGGGACTGTGGGTCCCCACCCCCAGAAGACTGATGAAAACCTCCCCAACATAGCATCTCCATCTCCTGGCCAGCATGTTTTATGGGGCCTTAGTCTCTGTGGGCGGTGGTAGGTCTCATTTCCCAAACAGAATGGTGCATGCCTTGTCAAAACTGTGTGCCTTACTCTGACCAGGGACCAAGCAGTATGAGCAAACAGCCTCTGTGAAAAAATGGGACTGAAGGAAAAGTCCCACAACTGCTGAGCACACACAATATACATAGGAGACATCCCTGAAGTGCCAGACACTGGTTAACAAGGGACACTGCACTGCAGGGCACTGCAGGGCACTGCAGGGCACTGCAGGAACTTTTGTTCATGAGGCCATTACTTTTAAGAGCAGGAGACGTAGCTAAACTCCCTAACATACAGAAATAGACAGAGATAGAGGACTATGTTCTAAATCAAAGAACAGGTCAAAACCACAGTGAGAGACCCAAGTGAAACAGATATAAATAATATGTCTGGTAGAAAATTTAAAGTAATGATCATAAAGACACTCACTGGTCTTGAGAAAACAGTGGAGGACAGCAGTGAAACCATTAACAAAGAGATAGAAAACATAAAAAAAGAACAAATCAGAGTGAAGAACAAAATAAATGAAATTTATAATAATTAATGGAATAAATACCAGGCTAGAGGAAGCAGAAGAATGAGATAGTGACTTGGAGAACAAAGTAATGGAAATTAATTAAGCTGAGCAACTGAGGGAAAAAATTATGCAGAATGAGAATAGACTGAGGAAACTCAGTCACTCCATCAAGTGTAATAACATTTACATTATAGGGATCCCAGAAGAAGAGAGAGAAAATGGGGCAGAAAATACATTTGAAGAAATAATATCTGAAAAGTTCCCAAATCTGGGGGAAGGAAACATATATCCAGATTGAGAAGAAACAGAGATTGCCCCCCACCCCCAAAATCAACCAAGGAGATCCACACCAAGGCACATAGTAATTAAAATGGCAAAAAGTAGTGATAAAGAGAAAATTTTAAAAGCAGCAAGAGAAAAGAAGACAGTTACATATGAGGGACACTCCATAAGGTTATCAGCAGTTTTTCAGCAGAAACATGGCAGGCCAGAACAAAGTGGCATGATATAGTCAAAATGCTGAAAGGTAAAAGTTCTGCAGCCAGGAATACTCTACCCAGCAAGGTTATCATTCAAAATAGAAAGAGAGACAAAGAGTTTCCCAGACCAACAAAAGCTGAAGGAGTTTATAACCATGATACCAGCCCTACAAGAAATGTTAAAGGGAACTCTGGAAAGGAAAGATCATAAGTAAGAGTAAGAAAAATACCAAGTACGGGGCGCCTGGGTGGCTCAGTGGGTTAAGCCTCTGCCTTCGGCTCAGGTCATGGTCCCAGGGTCCTGGGATCGAGTCCCGCATGGGGCTCTCTGCTCAGCAGGGAGCCTGCTTCTCCTCATCTCTCTCTCTGTCTGTCTCTCTGCCAATTTGTGATCTCTCTCTCTGTCAAATAAATAAAATCTTAAAAAAAAAAAAAAAGAAAAATACCAAGTACAAATGCCGTAGAAGTAAGTATGTCTGTAAAAATCAGTCAAGGGACTCACAAAAATAAAAGGACGTAAAGTATGACAGCATATGCCTAAAATGTGTGGGGGAGTGGAGTAAAGAATGGACTCAAACTTTAGTGACCATCAACTTAATATTGACTGCTATACACAGAAGACATTAAATATGAACTTAATGATAACAACAAATCAAAAAGTAGTAATAGGGAAAAAGACAAAGAGAAAGGAATCCAAGTATATGACTAAAGAAAGCCAGCAAACCATGAGAAAGGAGAGCAAGCAGAAAAATTATCATGGAAAAACAACCACAAAACAAGTAACAGGATGACAATAAACACATATCCATAATTAGTTTGAATGTAAACTGATTAAATATTCCCATCAAAAGATATGGGGTGATGGAACAGAGAAGAAAACAATACTTGTGGCACCTGCGTGGCTCAGTCAGTTAAGCGTCTGCCTTTGGCTCAGGTCATGATCTCAGGATTCTGAGAATGAGCCCTGCTTCAGGCTCCCTGCTCAGTGAGGTGTCTGCTTCTCTCTTTCTCTGCTCCTCCCCTGCTCATGCTCACTCTCTCTCTCTCTCTCCCAAATAAATAAATAAATAATCTTTAAAACAAACAAACAAAAACCAATACTCATCTATATGCTGCCTACAAGAGACTCATTGCAGATCTAAAGACACGTGCAGGTTGAAAGTGAGAGTATGGAGAAGAATTTATCATGAAGCAAATGGATGTCAAAAGAAAGGCAAGGTAGCAATACTTATATTGGACAAAATAGACTGACAAAGACTGTAATAAGGAACAAAGAAGGATATTATATAATAATAAAGGGAACAATTCAACAGTAATATATAACACTTGTAAATTTCTAGGCATTCAACTTGGGAGCACTCGAATACCTGAAACAGTTAATAACAAACTTAAAGGAATTAATTGATAGTAATACAATAATAGTGGGGGATTTTATTACTCACTTACATTGATGGGCAGATCTTCCAAAGAGAAAATCAACATAGAAAACAAGTGACTTTGAATGACACCCTAGACCAGATAGATCTAACACATAAATTTAGAGCATTCCACCCTAAAAGAGCAGAGTATACATTTTTTCATGCATTCATAAAACATCCTCCAGAATAGATCACATATTAGGCTATAAAATAAATCTTAACAAAAAGATTGTAAATCACACCTTTTTTTTTTTTATCACAACACTATGAAACTAGAGATCAATCACAAGAAAAAAATCTGGAAAGATCACATATTCATGGAGGTTAAATAACATGCTACTAAACAGTGAATTGGTCAACCACAAAATCAAAGAAGAAATAAAAAATTACATGGAGAAAAATGAAAACACGACAGTACAAAATCTTTGCGATGCAGCAAAAGCAATTATAAAAGCAATCTATAGCAATAGAAGCCCCTCAAGAAGCAGGAAAAACCTCAAATAAACAACAACCTAGCCTTACACCTAAAGGAGTTACAAGAAAAGAGAAAAGAAAAAAAAGAAATAACAAACAAAGCCCCCAAATAGCAGAAGGATGGGAATAATAAGAATAGAGCAGAAATAAATGATAAAGAAACTTAAATTAATAAAACAGATCAATGACACAATGACACGAGAAGCTGATTTTTTGAAAAAAATCAACAAAGTTGATAAGCCTCTAGACAGACTCATTAAAAAAAAATGGATGGAACACACACACACACACACACACAAACCCTCAAAATCACAAATGACAGAGGAGACATGACAACTGACACCACAGATATACAAAAGATTGCAAGAGAATATTATGAAAAATTATATGCCAACAAACTGGACAACCTAGAAGAGATGGGCAAATTCCCAGGAAAGTATAACCAACCAAAACCAAAGAAGGATGAAATAGAAAGCTTGAACAGACTGATTACCAGCAATGAAATTGAAATTGAGTCAGATATCAAAAAACTCCCACCAAACAAAAATCCAGGGCCAGATGCAAATTTCACAGGTAAATTCTACCAAGAATTTAAGGAAGAGTTAATACTATTCTTCCCAAGCTTTTCCAAAAATTGAAGAGGAAGGAAAACCCTCAAATTCATTCTATGAGGTCAGCATTACCTTAAAAAAAAGATAAAGACAACCCCAAAAAAGAGAACCACAGGCCAATATTGTTAATGAACATAGATGCAAAAATCTTCAATAAAGTTTTGCAAACTGAATCCAACAATACACTGAAAAAAATCATTCACCATGATCAAGTGGGATTTATTCCTGGATGCAAGGTGGTTCAATATTTACAAATTAACTAATGTGATAGATCACATCAATAAGAGAAAGGATAACAACCATATAATCATTTCACTAGATGCATAAAAGTACAAAATACAACATCCATTCATGATAAAAACCCTTAACAAGCAGATTTAGAGAGAATTTACCTCAACAAAATAAAGCCTTTTTATGAAATCCCACAGTTAGCAGCATACTCAATGAGGAAAAACTGAGGGCTTTTCCTCTAAGGTGAGGAACAAGACAAAGATGTTCACTCTTACCAGTTACATTCAGCATAGTACTGGAAGTCTTAGTCCTAGCCATGGCAATCAGACAATATAAAGAGATAGAAGACATCTAAATTGGTAAGGAAGAAGTAAAACTCACTATTTACAGATGATGTGATACTGTAAATAAAAAAATTAAAAATAGAACTACCAGGTGATCCAGTAATCTCTTGACTGGGTATTTACCCCCCAAATTTGAAAACACTAATTTGAAGAGATACATGCACCCCATATTTGTTGCAGCATTATTTACAATAGCCAAGATATGGGGGAAACCCAAGTGTCCATCAGTTAGACGAATGGACAAAGAAGATGTGATCTATACACACACACTGAAATAGTATTCAACCATAAAAAAGAGTAAAATTGCCTTTTGTAACAACATGGATGGATATATAGAGTATAGTGCTAAGTGAAGTAAGCCATTCAGAGAAAGACAAATATATTATTTCACTCACATGAGGAATTTAAGAAACAAAACAGCAAACAGAGGGGTGGGGGAACAAACCAAAAAACAGACTCCTAGCTGTAGATAACGTACTGATGATTACCAGAGAAGAGGTTGGTGGGGGGATAGGTGAAATAGGTGAAGGGGATTGAGAATCATCATGAGCACTGAGTAATATATAGAACTGCTGAATCATTACTGCACACTTGAAACTAGTATCACACTGTATGTTAACATTGGAATTAAAAAATTTTTAAAAAGTGTTCTAAAGTCCTTGCATTGTCTGGTAGATTGTAATAGTATTAATTTATAATAGACTCTAATAAGTGACTGATAATCTCCAGAGTCGTGTTATCTAGTATACTGAAATATAATATAAGCCACAAATGAGGACATCAGTAATAATTTCTAGTGTCAGTAAAAATTTCTAATTTTTAAATTTTTAAAAATTAAAAAGGAATATGTGAAATTAATTTTAACAATATATTTTCTAACCCAACCTAAGATATTCTAAATCAACAAAAAGTCATTAATGAAGTTTTAAAAAGTCATATTAAGTTTGTAAGATCCTGTATCTTACCCTTATCGTACATCTCAATTTTGAGTAGCTGCATTTCACATTCTCACATGAGGCTACTAGCTAACACACTGGGCAGCCTTGCTCTACAGCCCTGGTTGTTATGAGGAAAGATTTTGTCCCACAGTGGGTATTTGACAATGTCAGAAAATACTTTTTTTTTTTTTTTAAAGATTTTATTTATTTATTTATTTGACAGAGAACACAAGTAGACAGAGAGGCAGGCAGAGAGAGAGAGAAGCAGGCTCTGCACTGAGCAGAGAGCCCAATGCGGGGCTTGATCCCAGGGTCCTGGGATCATGACCTGGGCCGAAGGCAGAGGCTTTAACTCGCTGAGCCACCCAGGCGCCCCCCCCCCTTTTTTTTAAAGATTTCATTTATTTATTTATTTGACAGAGAACACAAGTAGGCAGCGAGGCAGGCAGAGAGAGAGAGAGAAAGAAGCAAGAAAATACTTTTGATTGTCGTGATTGTAAGAGGTCAGTGGGATTTTTGGTATGTAGTGGGTAGAAGTTATGCATACTGCTAAATGTCCTATAATATACACAAAACAGCAGCCCACCTATCCCATAAAGAATTGTTCTATCTAAATTTTCATCATGACTAGTTGGAGGAACCCTGCTCTAGAGTAACTCCTAAAATAAGAGTTAAAAAATTGTGTACTAATAAGCTAATGGTGGGGAGAAGGAGAATGAGCAGTAAAAATTTGACTAACTCAAAAGAGTAAAAGAAAAAAAGCTGGGACAACTAGAAAGCAAATAATTTTATTAGTAAAACTATATTACATATAAATGGATTAATATTCTAAATATTCTAAATAAAGACTATTGTCAGATGGGAAAAATTCCTATCCATATGTTCAAAGAACACATTATAAATATAAAGATGCAGAAAAGTTAAAATAATTAAAAATTCTGAACC
Organism: Mustela nivalis; assembly: GCF_964662115.1. NCBI lineage: Eukaryota > Metazoa > Chordata > Mammalia > Carnivora > Mustelidae > Mustela > Mustela nivalis. The sequence goes on from NC_139023.1 coordinate 108,224,818, forward strand.
ATGCAAACTCTAATCAAAATAAAACTGATAGAGCTATATTAATATCAAAACAGTTTAAATGCAAAATGTGGTATTAGAAGCAAAGAGAGATACTTCTTGATACAAGAATCTTCCATGAGAGTGATGGAAGTGGATTGATAACCATACTACCTCACTGATATAAATCTTTCAGTGTTTTCTCACTGACTTTGGATAAAGCTTAAACTACAATTATGGCAGGTAAGATCCTCCATTAATCACCTGCTTTATTATCGACATCTTATGTTGTTTCTTTCCTCAAAATTCACATTCAGGAGTGTTGAAAAGCATGGAATTCCTCAAAACTACCTTACTGTTTTATACCTTCTGTGTTTTGTCCCTCTGCCTGGAAGGCTTTTCTTCATGGAAATGTTCCAAAAAAGTTTTCTGTTTATCTTTTAAAGATGCATTCTGTTATATCCAATCTAAAGCTTTTCTGACCAAACTCTACATATAATCCTTCCCTCCTCTGTGCCTCATAAACACTTAAAAAAAAAAATCAGTTCCTATATTCTTCAACTTTTTCTGATAACCAGCAGGAAGATATTAGGTATTTGTTAACTTTTATTGGACTTGATTTATTTGTGTTGGTAAATGCAGCAGCCTTGCAGAGATAATACTATAAAATTATCTAAATTTTTTACCAATGTATTTTGCTAAGTAACATAGTTCTTTTCAATTCAGCTAAGATAACATAAATTATTTATATAATGATTTCACCTCATATTTTTTAAAAATAAAAATTCATTATTCTCTTGACACTTTATTAATTTCATAATTATGAATGGAATCATGTGAGCAGTTACTACTACTAGTTACATCAGTAAAATATCTGAGAAAGAATACCTATTTTTCATTGATGGGATTGGGAGGGAGACAAACCATAAGTGACTCTTAATCTTACAAAACAAACTGAGGGTTGCTGGGGGGAGGGGGGTTGGGAGAAGGGGAGGTGGGGTTATGGACATTGGGAGGGTATGTGCTTTGGTGAGTGCTGTGAAGTGTGTAAACCTGGCGATTCACAGACCTGTACCCCTGGGGATAAAAATACATGTTTATAAAAAAAAAAAAGACAAAATAAAAAAATATTGTACTATGATATTGTACTAAGGGCCTAGACAGGGCAATTAGGCAATAAAATAGAAGAAAAATGATCCACAGTGGAAATAAAGTGGTAAAACTAAAAAAAAAAAAAACCCAAGAAACAGAAAACTAGGTAAATATTATCTTCATTACACCATCAAATGTAAAATGTGCCAATATTTTAGATTCCTCTAATACTGCCAGTTATGACTGTGAGATGCTTATGTTGAAATGTGAAAATACATACATCTCAGAATTGATGAAACACAGTGAACAGGCCAGATTCAGCCACTGGACTTCTGGTTTCTGGTCTGGGATCAGAGGATCTGAGTATCTACCTATCTGTGTAGCCTTTACTTTACTATGTAACCTTTAAAAATAAAGTTTTATCCTTAAAGGAAGAAAAAAAAAGAATACCTATTTTTCTTGCTTTTCTGTTGCAGATTGCTTGATTCTTTTTCATAACATCGTTAGTCTTTAGACTGACCTAGAAAAATTATAATCAGTACATGAGTTAACTTGCATTTTAAATATTTATAAAAACTAAGAATCCACACTCTTCTGAGAACTTGAATTGAATTTTCAGAAATTATTTAATGCAGCACTATCAACCAGGGTGATATAATGAGGAAAAGTTGCAATGACAAGTTTGTAACTTTTGAATGCTATTCAAAAATATATTCAGCTGATTCTATGGTTCTTTTTGCTATATTCAGAAATTAAAATAATGAGACTAATATCTTAGGGAAATTGACTTGTAACCAGGCTAATGATGTTTTCATAATTTTAAAATTGAGGCATTTTAGATTTTTGTTTAGTAGACAATTTAAGGCTGAAAAATTTGGGTCAAACTGCCTGTGTCAAAATGTAGGCTTTGTCATATCCTAGGTATATAATCTTGGACAATTTCCTAAAATTCTCTAAGCTGCAGTTTTTTTCACTTTAAAATGCAATAGTAACACTACATACTTCATGAGTTATTTTGAGGTTTAAATGACTTAATATAGATAAGACATTTAGCATGGTTCCTGTTACCTACTACATGCCCAGTGGAAATGAGCAAATATAAAAGATATAGCTAAGTAAAATCAATAAATTATAAGTTAATTAAAAGGGCTATCTTATATTATCTACCATGTATTAAAGCACTAATAAATAAAAGTTACCATTTGTTGACAACTGTGCTAAATATATTGTATACATTATTTTATTTATGTTTACAATAATTTTGGACAGTTCACTATAATGTTTTTATTTTATGGATAAGTTAGCTAAGATTCAAAGAGTATATAACTAAAGTTACTTGTTAAGTAAGAGTATTTTGTTTTTAACTTAATTGATTATTTTATTTGTCATGCAAAGTGACTTTATTTGCTGTAAATAACAAGAGAAGGTCAAGTAAGACTATTTTGACATGATCATTTGAAGCACACATGTTAATGTCAGGGGTATTTTGATACAACCTATAAAATAATATCTTCAAACTTTCTGTTTTCCCCTTCAAAATTAATATATAGTTTCCTTATGTTTTTTTCCAATTAAAAAAAAAAAGGTGTCGAAAACAGTTCAGACAATACAAAAAGGTATAGATATAGGCCTCACCCATAATTTCATAGGTAGCCACTGTTAAAATATTTTGTGACCCAAATAGAAGACACTACTAGTTGCCTGAAAAATATCCGTTCTCCCCATTTCTTAATAACAGACCCACATTTTTGTTTGGATGAAGTGAAAATACTCATTTCCCCTGAGAGTGGTGGACTTGTGAACCAGTTCCAGCCAAGAAGATACCAGCAGAAATCACTGGGTATACACTGAAAGGTGGCCAACTGCCTGGTAATCATCATCTGTCCTTTCTCTTCTTCTCTCTTTTTCCTCATGGGCTGCAAACATGCTAGGAGTACAACAAACATTTTATGGTCCAAAGAAAGGAAGTTGTATGCAGAATGAAGCTTGAGTTCTTGGTAACATCATGAAGCCTATGTACCAGTTTTTGAAACTGCCTATTGGGGGAATTCTTGTTGTAAGAAAACAACAACAACAACAAAACAACCTGGAGCCCCTGGGTGGCACCGGTTGGTTGAGCATCCAGCTCTTGGTTTTGGTTCAGGCCATGATCTCAGGGTTGTGAGATTGAGTCCTACATTAGGCAGCCTGCTTGGGATTCTTTCTCTCTTTCCCTCTGCCCTCCACTCATTTTTTTCTCTCTCAAGTAAATAAACAAACAAATAAATCTTTATAAAAGAAAAAGAAAACTTTTTGGTGATCCATTTTCATCTTGTTTCTGTTACATTCAGCTAAATGCAACACTAAGTGACACACTTTCATTCTAGATATTTTTTCCTATTCAATTATATTAAATTTTAAAAGGTAACCTATTAAATTACAGATAGTATATACAGAAAACTCTAAAGACTCCACCCAAAACTACCTGAACTGATAAATGAATCCATTAAAATACAAGATACAAAATCAATATACAGAAATCCATAGGATTTTTATACACTAATAATAAAGCTGCAAAAAGAGAAATTATGAAAACAATTGCATTTAACTACATCAAGAATAATAACATACTAGGACTAAACTTAACCAAAGAGATGAAAGACCTGTCATAAAACACTGATGAAAGAAACAGAAGAAAACACAAATGAATGGAAAGATAGTCCATGCTCATGAATCAGAAGAACTAATATTGTTAAAATGCCTATTGTACCCAAAGCAACCTACTCATATAATGCAATCCCTATCAAAATATCAATATCATTTTTTATAGAGCTGGAAAAAACAAACTTAAAATTTGTATGGAAAGACCCCAAAGAGTCAAAACAATCTTGAAAAAGAAAAACAAGAACACCTCTGTGGCTCTGTCAGTTAAGTGTCCACCTCTTGGTTTCAGCTCAGGTCATGATCTCAGGGCCGTGAGATCAAGCCCCTAGTCAGGTTCCACACTCAATGGAGAGTCTCCTTGAAGATTATCTCCTTCTGCCCTTCTCTCTATCATCTTTCTCTCTCAAATAAATAAATAAATCTAAAAAAGAAAAGGAAAAGAAAAACGAAACTGGTGTTATGAAAATTCTAGAAATCAAGTTGTATGGCAAAGTTGTAGTAATTAAACCATACGGTACTGGAAAAAAAAAAAAAAAGGACACATAGCTCATCAGAGGAGAATACAAAGCCAAAAATTAAACCCATAATTATATGTTTGATTACTCTTTGACAAAAGAAGCAAGAATATCCAATGGGAAGGAGTCTCTTCAACAAATGGTGTTGGGGAAACTGGACATCTATAGACAAAAGAATGAAACTGGGCCACTTTCTTACACCATACACAAAAATAAACTCAAAATTGATTAAAGAGGCAAGAATATCCAATGGGAAGGAGTCTCTTCAACAAATGGTGTTGGGGAAACTGGACATCTACAGGCAAAAGAATGAAACTGGGCCACTTTCTTACACCATACACAAAATAAACTCAAAATTGATTAAAGACCTACATGTGTGACCCGAAACTCTAAGAATCCTGGAAGACAGCATGATGCATTTCTTTGACATCAGTCATAGAACATTTTTCTACATATGTCTCCTGAGGCAAGGAAATAAAAGCAAAATAAACCACGGGAACTACATCAAAATAAGAACTTCTGCACAGCAAAGGAAACAACCAACAGAACTAAAAAGACAACCTACCGAATGGGAGAAAATATTTGCAAATGATGTAGCTGATTAGAGGTTAATATCCAAAATACTTAAAGAATTTAGATAACACCAAAAAATTTTAAAATGAGCATAAGACATGAACAGACATTTCTCCAAAGAAGACAACAGACACACACAAAGATGTTCAACATTACTCATCATCAGGGAAATGCAAATCAAAAGCACAATAAGATATCACTTTACTTGTCAAAATGGATATAATCAAAAACTCAAGAAACAACAAGTGTTGGCAAGGATCTGGAGAAAAAGGAACCTTCATGCACTATTGGTAGGAATGCAAACTGGTGCAGCCAATGTGGAAAACAATATGAAAGTTCCTTAAAAATTTAAAAATGAAACTACCATATGATCCAGTAATTACTAAATACTGGGTATTTACAAACAATAATTTGAAGAGATATATGTACTTCTATGTTTATTGCAGCATTATTTACAATAATCAAGATATGGAGGCAGCCCAAGTGTCCACCAATATTTGAATGGATAAAGAAGTGGTATACACACACACGCATGCACACACACACAGAGGGGAATATTACTTAGTCATAAAAAGAATGAAATCTTGACATTTGCAACAACAGATGGATCTAGACAGTATAATAATAAGTGAATAATAAGTGTAGTAAGTCAATCAGAGAAAGACAAATACCATATGATTTCACTCATATGTGGAATTTAAGAAACAAAACAAATGAAGAAAGAAGAGACAAGCAAACAAAAGCTTAAATGGAGAGAACTAGTAGTTACCAAAGGGGAGATGGGTGGGGGAATGGATGAAATTGGTGATGGGGACTAAGGACAGTATTTGTCATGACCAGCATTGGTAACGTATGGAATTGTTCAAGAGGATTAAGGGTATAATAACCATGATGAGCACAGAAATGTATAGAACTGTTGAATCACTGTATTGTAGACTTGAAATTAATATACACTGTATGTTAATTATGCTGAATTAAAATTTTTAAAAAGATAACCTATTATAACTTTATTATAATGCTTACTATAGAAAGGTACTTTTATTATTATATATTATAAATTCATAATAAAGTATTTATTTAGCTATATATCATATAGGGAGATATGATGTCTACTAATGCTTTGCTTCCAATTTTGTTTACACAGCATTGTGTCCAGTCCCTGACATAAAACCCGATTGGTGTATATGCTTATTATGTTATTAATTCCCCTTTGCTAGTAATTTGTGTATAAATAACAGTGTGAAGTCATTCTGGCCAATGAGACCTCAGAAGAAGTCTACTGTAGACATTTGGGAAAGATTTATCATCCTGAAAAGAAACAAGTGAGGTTTTTTTTTCTTCTGTTATAATTTTTCTACTTGAGATTCTTTTGTATGAAGACATAATGTCTGCAGCTACAGTAACCATCTTCCTAAAACAAGGGGAGATATCACCTGCACTTTGAGGACAACAATGTAGAGAATCTCTGACACTAACCAGGTCTTCCTATAACATAAACAAAATGTCTTTATGCCATTAATCGTTTTATTTGAAGCAAAAGCATTCCTAAATGTCACACTTATTCAAGAAATATTTATTGTGCTCCTTCCATATGTCAGCCACTACCTTATGCACTGAAAACAGTTTTGTTTTTTTTTTTTTGCATTCATAGAGCTGACTTTCAAAGGGAGAGCCTCATTAAATAAATAAATTATATGGCAAGGAAGTTATATCATATATTATGAAGTAAGGGCTACAGAGAACTTTATATGTCTTTTTGTTTAGTTGTGTTCATACATTTATAACAACAATATATATGTAATTTTGTTTTAAATAAAATTCACTTTATTTCTCTTCTGTTTTATAGAGAGGGCACTATACAGCCTTTTTGGGCCAAAAGTATTTGTTTGTTGGTTATGCCACCAAATAATTACATTTGAGATTATACAGTGGTCATTTCAAAGTATTTGTTCTTAAGAGAGTGTTGAGTCTGATAGGCATTAAAACTACTGGTTTGAAGGACTGTTTTTCTTTTCTCCATCAAGAGTTCTCAATAGTCATAGTGTCAGTTTTCGAGCTAGGATTAGCTTATCACAGATGTAAGACTTTTTTTTTTTTTTTTTTTCCAGATGTAAGACTTCTTAAGAAATATCCAATCTGTTTGGGGAAGTAAAAGAAATGGAACATTTGAGAATAGTCAGGCACTTGTGATGAAATACTGACCAATGTTTTCTTTGGTTTTGTTTTAAATATGTGGGCAGGTGACCATGCAAGATGAACAACAAAGCTGACAACTGAGATTTCAGAACTAAGCATCACAAGCACATAGAATTTGCAAAAGGGTCTAGTTCAAGACAGTGATATTTCACCTCTAGACACACTGAATCTACTGATCCACACAGAGCAATTCCCTCTAGAAGAAATCCAGAAATTGGCTAAGTGACTCCTACACAGTGGGTGAAGAAGAAAATACCCAAATGGAAATGGGTAGGAAAAGCTGAGACATACTCTTGATATTAACCTCACCCCTGGAATAGCAACACAATTAGGAGGGAACTCACAACCCCCAGCTTCTCCCTGGGGAGTGAAGGGTTTAGATCCAATATCTAGTGACCCAACTTTTAAAACTTCCATGTTGGTCTCCCATCCACTGAGGGTTGCTGGGGGGAGGGGGTTTGGGAGAAGGGGGTGGGATTATGGACATTGGGGAGGGTATGTGCTTTGGTGAGTGCTGTGAAGTGTGTAAACCTGGTGATTCACAGACCTGTACCCCTGGGGATAAAAATATATGTTTATAAAAAATAAAAAAAAAAAAAAAAAAAAACTTCCATGTTGGTTATCATCCCCCAAAATACTTCACTCTGAAAGCTAGTGGGTCTGGTATCTGTGAGACCCATGGGACTAGAGCAAACAAACAGCTCTTGGTTTCCTCACAAGGACTCTCTATGGCTAACCACCTAGGGTTCAGTGTAGAGGAGCAGACAGAAATACCTATCTCCCAGTCTTTCCCTGTCCCTAAAAGAGGACTTTTTGTATACTTTAAAAACTGTTGTTTGAGGATCAGTCTTCTAATTTAGCATACATCTAGGGTTGACTGTGATTCTCTCCTGAGACCATGGAGGCCTAAGGGTACTATCATTGTACTCTCCCTCTGGCCTATTCTATGTGATTGGTGTCTAACTGGAAGAAGCTTGTGCACCCATGTGGTATCCTGGTTTTTGTGGATGCCATCCAGGGGACACATCCCTTGACTACCTGGTTCTGGTGGCTGATGGAACTTACATTAGTGGATCCCCATAGGACTGTAGCAATCAAAGAAAAAGTTCTTAACTGGCTATCCTTCCAGGGCCCGGCACAGAGAGAGTAGGCAAAAATACCCATCTCCCAGTTTTTCCCAGAAAGAGATGTATTAAATACTTTAAAGGATGCTGCCCGAGGGTTTGGCTTCCGAAGCCAGTGTTTAGTTGCTGACTGAGATCCTCCCCTTTAGGACACCAACAGATCTTGGCATATGCTTAGCTGCTAGGCGTCATTAAGAACAAAGATGACTTGTACAATCACAACAGTTTGAGAGACAACCAAGAGTTCAGGCCAAGCTGAACAAATATGTTCATCATTTACAAGAGAATACTCCATGAAGACTGGGAGAGGTGGCTGTTTTATGTAATCCACAGAAGCCAATGCAGAGAGTCCAGGAAAATGAAGAAAAAAAAAAAGTATGTTCCAAACAAAAGAACAAGATAAAACTCCAGAAACACTTCTTAATGAAATGGACATGAGACTCCTGTGAACAATTGTATGCCAACAAATTGGATAACCAGGAAGGAATGGATAAATTCCTCGGAACATGTAACCTACAAGGACCGAACTGCGAAGCAATAGAAAATCTGAACGGACCAATTACTAGTAAAGAGACTGAATCAGTAATCAAACACCTTCCAAAAAACAAAAGTCTAGAACCAGATGGCTTCACTGATGAGTTCTACCAAACACTGGAAGAATAATTAATATCAGTCTTCTCAAACTCTTCCAAAAAATGTAAGAGAAGGACACACTTCTCAGCTCATTTTTTTGAGGCCAGTATTACCTTGATACAAAAACCAGACAAGAATGGCACAGGAAAGGAAAATTACAGGCCGATATCCTCCTTGAGTGATGGGGAAAGTGGATGAAGATAGTTGAAAGGTACAAACTTCCAGTTATAAGATGAATATAATACATAAATCCTGGGGAAGTAATATACAGCTTAGTGACTATGTGTATTTGAAAAGTTGAAAAAATGATTTATAACTGTGTGTGGTGATGAATGGTAACTAAACTATTTTTGTGATCATTTCACAATACTGTTGAGTCTTGAAAAAGGTGGTGCCAAAACCCTTGCAAAGTCAAAAATCTACATGCAAATTTTGACTCCCCCTGAACTTAGCTGCCAATAGCCCATTTTTGACTGGAAGCCTTATTGATAACATAAATATTGATAACAGCTGATTAATACCTATCTTGTATAATTATATACTGTGTTCTTATAATAAAGTAAGCTAGAAAAAAGAAAACGTCATTAAGAAAATCACAAGAAAGGGAAAATATACTTACAGTACTGTACTGTCATTTGCTGAAAAAATATTTGTATATAAGTGGACTCCTGTAGTTCAAATTCATGTTGTTCAAGGGTCAACTATTTATACATATATCAAATCACTATACTGTACACCTTAAATGTATACAATGTTATGTGCAATTATGTCTCAATTAAAACTGGAAAAAATTTGCAAAGTAAATTTGAATAATAATTAATGATAATGCACAATTGTTATTGCTCTGAATGATAATTAGGAATATTCCTTAAACAATTCTTTTAATGAGTATGATTATATTAGTTACACAGCCAAACTTTTCCCTTTTTAAAAATTAATTTTCTTGATTTTAAAATAAAAATAATAGATGTTAAAATCTATTCTAATCCTATAGTGGTTTAAATTGTATCACATTTATCCTGACTGATTTGCACATTTAAAAATCCACGATCTTGGATTTCTGCTTCATAGACTTATTGGGATTAAATGGTTCAAGTTCATGTTGAAGATGAACTGGATCTCTCAAACTTTTCCCTTAATGTCCAGTCAAGAATCAGGGCAGACAAGACCTCTTACCTATTTCTCCTGACCTGACTACGAGAAGAAAAGAAGCAGGGTGAACAAAGTGGATGATAGGAAAGTTGTGAGAAATAATGCATTCAGGATTTTCATTCATTCCTTCATTCACAAATATTTGGGTCCCCATCTTCATGCTAGTGTTCCAACCTTTGGATAATATGTCTGTTGTCTCTTTCCTTAAGGGTTTGCTTGAGAGTATAAGGCAGCACAGATGGGCCTTTGAAGCAGTGGATATACGCCCAGAGTTGGGAAATAAATCTTACTCAGCTTTTCACATAATGCAAGAGCTAGCTACTGTTTTTAGCTGCCAAGTACACCAGTCGGATTACTGGCCAACTCCCATCATACCTTCTTCTAGTGGCAAAGCTTCTGTCTCTAGGCATGTGGCTAAAACCAGGTCAGTCAGAATATTTCTCTCTCTGGTGAGGTAAGTCATATGATCCGAGTCACAGTATTACACCAGGATTGTTCCAGATGGAGATAGCACAGAAAGCCTTACCTTTGAATACTAGAGTTAGAAGTTTATGAAAACATATGCCAGGGGTCCTTTTTCTTGTCTTGTGGAGAATGCCTGTTTGCAGTAGGAGATAATGAAACCACTGGAGAAATAGCAGAGTTAGAGATGCAGAGAGAGAGAGAGAGAGAGAGAGAGACCTAGAAAGAGACAGAAAGAGAGACAGAGAGAGAGAGAGAGAGACTGGGAAGTAGTGAATGCTGTTTCCAGGTCTGAGGTTCTAAAAGCTGACATTCCTTGGTGTTAGCTGATGAAAGATTCTGGGCAGAGGAGGCTGTATCACATTTCACCATCTGGAGCTGAAAGTAGTGCTGTTCCTGCCCAGGGCTCAGAATATGTCTTATATAAACAGTTCCTTCAACCTCTGGCCCCCAGGTCCTTTTCTTCTACCAATAGTGTCCTCAACTCACATCTCTTAAGAAAAGCAACCCTTTTCAGGTATAAAGGAGTCTTAATCTCAGGGGAGACAGTTACTCAAGGGAACCAAATCTGGAAATTCAACTCTTGTCCACCAAGTGAACAATCTTTTACATAATTAAACAAAACTCTTCTTCTTCTTCTTTTAACTTGTAGTCTTTGCTGCATATTTAAATAACAAAAAATTCAAGAGATTTAATCAGAACAAAGGGGTTGTTTATCCCAAATATGTTATCCTGTTCCTGTGAAACAAAAAACTATTCACAGCTTTGAAAAGGCAGGTTTTATTTTTTAGCTCCTAGTCTTCCAAACCAAGGTGTCAAGATTCTGTCAGAGTTCTAGCTCAAGTTGCCCTGTGCCTTTGCCTTTCTTTTTCTTGGCAATCTGTCCAAGAAACTTTTCACAGCTTATGACCTACAAGTTGGAATTCAGCCCATAGGGATGGATAGTAGTGCAGGTGACTTTATTTTCCATTTTGCTTCAGATATAACTTTAATGTTCTTGTGCACATTATACACATCTGGGTAGGGCTGTTCTGTGAATAGTTAGAAATGTAGGACTGAAATAAAGTGAAATGCCAAGGGAAGGAAGTATAAATTTAGAAGAAACTACAGTGGAGGTACTTGGTTGAATTACTGTGTCATGTAGTGGGATCAGAGTGCTGTGACATATTCTTGGGGGCCGGAAAGGAAGCCTTCAAAAGAGAACCAGGTTAGAGTATAATGTAGTTTAGAACATAATGCAGTCCTCATAGTTCTGTTTGGGTGTTGTGCCTCTTTACCTTGTTGCCAAATAGCTGCAGTCTTGATCAGTTCCTTTCAGCTTAAATTTTCACACTAGCCCACTCTGCAGTCTTGAAGTTTTTGTCACTTGACTAGGTTCCTGACTGGGGCCCTACTCTTCTTTCTGCTTTCGGTGTTCATATTAATAGCATCTTTCCCCTCTCCTTTTTTTAAAAAAATTAAATTCAATTAATTAACATACAGTGTATTAATAGTTTCAGAGGCAGAGTTTAGTGATTCATCGGTTGCATAGAACACCCAATGCTCATTACATCATGTGCCCTCCTTCATGCCCGTCACACAATTACCCCATCCCCTCGCCCACTTCCCCTCCAACAACCCTCAGTTTTTTTCTTATAGTTCAATCTCTTATCCTTTGTCTCCCTCTCTGATTTTGTCTTGTTTTATTTTTCCCTTCCTTCCCCTATGATCTTCTGTGTTGTTTCTTAAGTTCTACACATGGGTAAAATCGTGAAAGCATATGATAGTTGTCTTTCTCTGATTGATTTGTTTCACTTAGCATAATACCCTCTACTTCCATCCACATCACTGCAAATGGTAAGATTTTTTTTATAGATTTTATTTATTTACTTATTTGACAGAGACACAGAGAGAAAGCATACAAGTAGGCAGAGTGGTAGGCAGAGAGAGAAGCAGGCTCCCTGCTGAGCAAGGAGCCCGATGTGGGACTCGATCCCAGGACCCTGGGATCACGATCTGAGCCAAAGGCAGCGACTTAACTGACTGAGCCACCCAGGTACCCCGAGATTTCATTTTTGATGGCTGAGTAATATTCTAGTGTGTGTGTGTGTGTGTCACATTTGCTCTATTCATTATTAATAACATCAGAAGAATTTTCACCTCTATATGTTTTGAGATATGACACAAGACAGATTTGGTATTGTTTTCATTCTTTTTTTTTTTTAAAGATTTTATTTATTTTTTTGACAGAGAGAAATCACAAGTAGGCAGAGAGGCAGGCAGAGAAAGAGGGGAAAGCAGACTCCCCATTGAGCAGAGAGCCCAATGCAGGGCTCAATCCCAGGACCCTGAGATCATGACCTAAGCTGAAGGCAGAGGCTTAACCCACTGAGCCACAAAGGCGCCCCGGTATTATTTTCATTCTTATGAAGAAAAGGGATGGGCATTAAATATAAAGATCCACAATAACCACAGGTGGGATTGTGTTAGAAAATCTGAGCTGCAACAAGGGCCAGATTTCAACTAGAGAGTAGGAATAACTGTATTGGCCTCATTCTTCCTTCACCATCACTCTGATGTTCAACGAGAGACTAGAAGCAAACATTGGGGAAGATTCAGGGTTGGGTGAGAAACCATAGGTCCACTGCATGATTATGAAAATCTACAATATTGAACTTCTGATAGGGATGGCAATATTAAATATTGTCATCTTAGAAACTTGGTGTGTCAGAGCTTATAGATTGTTTGGCTCACATAACACCCATTCCATCCACCTCCCTGTCTTTTTCTTATCTGACTCTATTACAGCAGCTGCAAAACCTAAAAACTCAAAATTCTCTAGCCTCTATCAACACTAATGTGGCCATATGACTTGGTTCTGGCCAGTGGAGTATAAGCAGATGTGATCTGGTATCACTACTTATCCTCTTTTTTTTTTATTCTGCTTTGTCGTTTGAGGCCTGGGGGCACTGATACCATTTGGTACTGTGAGGCAACAAGTAAGAGGAAAAATGATAGCATGGTAAGGTTGGTAGACCATGAAGGTAGAAAGAGATTCAGTGTCCAGTGGCTTTGTTGGACCATAGTAGGAATGTGGAACTGCCTTCCCCAGCACTTGTGTCAATAAGACAGTAAACCTTCATTCTTTTTCCATGTCTTGGCACATAAGGAAATAATATCCATATGGTACATGAAGGTAGATGGACAAGAACAGGAAAAAATGTTTCACATCTTTAGTGCCTACTCCAAAGATTAAATGATCACTGTTTCAGTTTACTTTTAAACATTTATAGCTCTCAAAGAAATTTGATTCAAGCCACTTTTAGTTGCACTTTCTGTTCCCTAAAGCGGAACATGTCTCTGACACACTAGAGTTTGAAGAGAGTTTGAAGAGTTTGAAGAGAGTCTTGGGAAGCAAGGAGGGCCTTTTCATGACGAAGGTAAAAAAAAGTTAGCCTCTCTAACATGAAAATAGAAATGTAACATGCAAAAAATAAATTCTGTTACAAGAGAGGCATTCCTGATTTAAGGAATCCGAGGGTTCTCAGACTTTGTGGTGAGAATATCAAAGTAAAGTTTCTTTAAGTTCCTGGCTGATGGACTGGAGATGGGAGGTGTAAAGAGTCAAGGAAAAAAAGAAATATGGACTAAAGGAACTGAGTTTTTATTACCTTAGGATGTAAAGGAGATTGGTATAGAGAGGAAGGTTGACTGTTGTAGGCTGGAGATGTGGAAGAAGGAAGAGGTCTCTGCTGGATGAGAGCTGGGATGCTCTGTGGTAGGGGAAGGGGATTTAGTTTGAGGATATATATTTAAGTGATGAGACTGGGAGGGAATCGCTTACTTCATTGCTTAGAAGTAGGATTGGGAATCTAGGAGAATACCAATTTTCTCAGCTTAGCTATTCCCCCTGCACCTCCCCTCTTGACTATCCTGCTCTTCTTCTGGGCACTTTAGTTCAGATTGCAGCCCTACAACAAAATTTTAGAGGAGATTTTTTTCCCAGACTCCTTTCCTGATGATAAAGATTTTTCCCTTGACCAACCTCAGGTTCTCTTGAACTCTTTTTCAACCCAGGCCTGACTTTTAGGCTTCACTGACTCTCTCAGCATGGTCCAATTTTAGGGAGAACCTTGATAAGTCAGAATTGATAACCTAGAATCATCTGTCTTCCATATCTGATCATCCTCAGTATCCAATAGGGTCCCTCATCTGCCACCATCCCCCCAGGTGATATCTGATCATCCTGGCCTGCCTTTGCCAAGAATCCTACAAGGTCGGTTTAGCCTGAATCTTATCCTACTACTCCCTCTTGCACCTAATTTTCCTCTTAGTAATGAGCCCCACCCTCCTGCTTGGCTAAAAATTCTCAGTTGTTGCAAGACCCATTGCATTGTCCCTATGCCACTGCAATGGTCCACTTTGAATAAGGTCTGCCTTACTATCTTAAACAAGTGTCAAGAATAATTTTTTTCTTTAACAATTTGAATAATACGTTTTTTCTAACATTGATTAGTAGTTAACAACAACTGCATACCTATAATAGCAATAGATAATATAGGTATTACAGATAATACATTGTTGAACACATATGAGATTTGTGACTGTTTAAAATGTTACACGAATATTAAAACATTTAATTCTCATAAAAACTCTGAACTTTGTCTCAAGGCAGCACTGAGCATGATGACTTGTGTAAAAGACAAAGTGCGCCGGACAACTCAAGGGATTATTGCATATGGACAATTCTACTAGAGAGAAAAGGTAGTAATGAGGAACGTCTCAAAGGAAAAGGAGGGACCTGGGTTTTACAGATGCAGGTAAGCAAGTAAGTCATCCACAGTATGGGACATATGAGGAAGAATGAAGACATCCTGGGTGATGTGAGGCCAGGGTATGCTTTGAAGATAGTCATTTTCAGGAACAAAAATGGGTACAAAGATTTCTTATCCATTGCTGCTCAAAACACAGGCTCAGGTAAAAGTTCAACACTGTCAGGTGAGGGAAGAATGAGAGAAGAATGTGAATGTAGCAAATAATTTAATGACAACTTTTAAACTCTATGTCCCTAATTCAAACTCTTTAACATGAATTAAAGGCAAAGCCTTTTACTCTACATGTTATCAAAAATTATCTACTGATAGGTTCACAGGTAATGGAAAACATAGTATCATTTTCAGTGCTACATTTTAAGAAAAGCCAATATATGATAGATAATTGGGGGGTGTTTATTTATGATGCAAAATGATTATTTGAAGTTTTAATAAACTTCCCAATGATCTATTTTTGGGAATAGTGATAACAGTGAGAGGTCACCCAAGAACTTAGCAATAAGAACAGTAAGAGTGCCTCCTGGGAAAACTACTTTTATGGCATTTTTCAAAAAATAGGAATAGTGTCTGTTTAGGTCATAGGTTATTCCCAGAACATCAAAAAGTACTTGGCATAGAATAAATATTCAAACATTTGCTTAAATTTGTGACTTTGTGGTAATAAATCTGGAGACTGTATCAAACTATAGGACTAAAGAGTTTGGATGCTTCCAATTCTGATATAAATAACTCAGGTGTAGGCCATCTGGGTGGCTCAGTTGGTTAAGTGTCTGCCTTCAGGTCATGTCATGATCTTGAGGTATTGGGATCAAACCTCATGTGTGGCTCCCTGTTCAACAGGTAGTCTGCTTCTCCCTCTTGCTCTGCTCCTCACCCCCTTTCTGGTGCTTCTCTTTCTCTCTCAAATAATAAAAATCTTTAAAAATAACCTAGGTGCAATCTTGAGAAGCAAGTCTGGAATGTGAATAAAATTTAATAAGTAAAACCCTAAGCAGTGGTATTATGCCTTATTTAGAGAGATGATGTAAATGAAGGTGCTCAGAACATGCCTTCCCCAAATATGCTGACTTGGTATATTAACTATTTTGAGGTAAAGATACTTGAAAATCAAAAGGTGCAAGTGGCATTATGACCTCCACTTTTCTCTTTGAAAACAGGAGAGAAAAATCCCATATAAAAGATACCTTTTCCTGCACCTGGAGGAAAAGAATTCTTACCACCAGAGATGGGGTTCAAAGCTGAGAAGAATCTCTACAAACAAATCTTGTTAAAAATAACCCTCATCTTCCTTTAGTTTCCCCATATATTTTAGATACTTTTCCACATTATTTCACTTTGTTTAACCTAGTATGTAAGCACTTAAGCCTAACAGCTTTTAGGGTTTTAATTTTCCAGTGAAGGCTAACTACCATGTACATATGAAAATTAAATTTGTATGCTTTTCAAATTCTATTAGTTTGACTTCTCTCAATTTATGTCAGGTCCCGTTGGAGACCTTAATGGATAGAGAAAAAGTTTTGCCTGCCCTGCATAAAAAGGTGAGTTCTTTTTGGAGTACAGAATTTGGAATCACAAAATGAAAAGGCACTAATATTCGTAGGAAACACTCGCCAGGCAGAGAATGCTCCTACTGATGAAAATCGCTGGGGAGGTAAGAGCTCCAAGTTCTTAAACCTGATTTCCTTTAACTATTTGAATTGTACAACTCAGGTCCCCATTCTAATTCCATGCTTATGAGGCAAACATAGTAATTCTAACTTGGTTTCCTGTGGCTTTCAGAGGAACAAATCTCAGAGTAAATTTTTTATTATTGTACTATCCATGGCAAAATTGAACTGCAACTGAATATTTAATAATTTCTTTACAGATACTGTACATCATTAGCTATTCCACCTTGGAAAGTGAGAAACTGAGAAACACAGGCAATAATATGGTTAGAATTACATTTAATTTATTTATTTAAGTTTGATGTATATCTTTTTTTTTTTTAGATTTTATTTATTTATTTGACAGACAGAGATCACAAATAGGCAGAGAGTCAGGCAGAGAGAGAGGAAGGGAAGCAGGCTCCCTGCAGAGCAGAGAGCCCTATGTGGGGCTTGATCCCAGGACCCTGAGATCATGACCTGAGCCGAAGGCAGAGTCTTTAATCCATTGAGCCACCCAGGTGCCCCTAGAATTATACTTTAAATAGATTTCTTAGCTTATTGTATGGAGACTGGACTTAAGAAATTCAAGTCTAGGATCAGGCAGACAAGTTAAAAGGGAGCTGTTGAGATCATCCAGATAAAGAAGACCTGAATTAGGAGGCTGTAGAGATGTGAAACCAAAATAGGAAGCATTTCCCTGTAAAGTTACTGATACTGGGTATTATTTTCTAAATCTGCTCATTTGCTAGGTGAACAAAATTATTTCATTGTTGGTTAGATTTAAATGACTTTCATTACTAACGAAGATGAAAATTTATCACTGGATTAGCTCTTTTGTTTAACTATTGTTTAATTTTTAAAATTTAATTTTTCTATCATAAAAGGTTTTAGACCTAAAATATACAAGAAATTCAAACTACCTAGAATTAAATAGCAGCTGTAATAGGGGCATTTAAACATACGAAACCAAATAGTGCCAGTTGAAATGCAAAGAAATTTTATTTTACTTTAATGTAATGCATTAATTTTGGTCTGACCTTCAGTTTTAATTTACACAAAGTTGCCTAGGAGACAGAATTTACTGACTCAACATAGACCAAAAGATTTGCATTGTAAAAAGAGTTCAAAAATTAATTCTAAGAAATGGAGAAAGTTCACTCAGTATTCAATCAGTTCCAAGGCTTAGGAAAATAATTTTTTTTGATGAAGCTAGAAGAACAATTCATTAAGCAAACTCCATTGAAGTATTTTTCTCCCTGATGTTTATTTATTATAAAATAAACACAATAATAGTAACAAATGACTTTTGTTAAAAGAAGGTGAAATCATACACAATATCATCACCATAGCATATGTGTCATTTTAGATTTTTTTATTCTTTAGTCTTATATCTGTGTAGCTGCTGTGAGTCCGATGTCTCTATAGTGTTTGAGAATTCCCTCAAGTGAATTTCTTCTCTTTTAAAAATCTTTACTCTAGAGAAGCAATGGGGTTTTCTATAGCAATAACTAGAAATAACTATTATTAGGATCTAATAGCTATTAGTACTATTGCAGTGGTGTATGGAACAATTTCTTTTCATGAACCATAAATTCTGACAATCATAACTCAAATTTGAAAAATGTGCAAAAAGCATTTA
Organism: Mustela nivalis; assembly: GCF_964662115.1. Classification (NCBI taxonomy): domain Eukaryota; kingdom Metazoa; phylum Chordata; class Mammalia; order Carnivora; family Mustelidae; genus Mustela; species Mustela nivalis. Next base: position 108,243,283 of record NC_139023.1, read on the forward strand.
AAAATCACTTTGTAAATTATTTTGACTTTAATTATTTCTTTTCTTCTGTTGTTCTCAAATGAATATTTGCTAGTATAAAAGTAATACATAAGTACCGTAGCATTGTAAAAAGGATTCTAGATTCAGAACTTTTATCTTGGCCCTGTAACTCATAAGTCACACAATTATCATCAATCTTTTTGCACTTTAGTTTCCTCTTCTGTAAATAAAAACATTACGTGATTCTTCTAAAGATTAGATGGCCATAGATTATACACTCTGTGACTGTTAATTCTCATCCTACAAATTATTTTGAAATATAATGCTCCCTTTTTCTGGATTATGAGTTGACTTTATGGGTATGGTCAAAAAGATCAATGCAGAAAACCTGCTTATTTGAGCTTTCCTGGGCACATGTGTCCTTTGATTGATGGCTATATACAAATACCTTTACCTTTTTTACCCCCAGCACTGCCTCCGTTCTTAAGATTGCTTGATTAACTACAAAGTCTGAAAAATGAAACAAAACAACTTAAGGCTTATAACAAGCAATGGAGAATTTATGAAATTCTTTGAATGAAGAATTTATGAAATTTGTAATTGTATGAAATTACAAAACTTATTTAAAACTATGAGTAATTGATCAAAAGTTTTACCCGGAGACACTAGGGAAGAAAAGTAATAAAAGTCATCTAAATTTTTAAAATTAAATTAAAAAAATTTTTTTTATAAAGATATAATGTATTATTAGCCCCAGGGGTACAGGTCTGTGAATCACCAGGTTTACACACTTCACAGCACTCACCATAGCACATACCCTCTCCAATGTCCATAACCCCACCACCCTCTCAAAAGACATCTAAATTTAAAAGGAAGAAATAAAATTATCTCTATCTGCAGATGAGATAATCTTACATGTAGAAAACTAAAGATTCCAAAAAAAAAACTGTTAGAACTAATTAATTCAACAAAATATCAAGATATAATATCAACACCCAAAAATAAGCTGCATTTCTATACATTGACAATAAATAATCTGAAAAGGAAATTATGAAAAACAATTCCACATATAATAACAACAAAAAGAATAAAATGCTTAGAAATTAACTTAACCAAGGATATGAAAGATTTGAACAATCACAACTATAAAACATTGTTAAAGAAATTAAAGAGACATAAGTGGAAACACATCCCATGTTTATGTATTGGAAGACTTATATTGTTAAGATGTCAATACCACCCAAAGAAATCTACAGATTCAATGCAATCCTTATCAAAACCCCAGCAATGTTTTTTTTTTTGCAGAAATAGAAAAACCAATCTCAAAATTCATATGGAATCAAGGGACCCCAAGTAGCCAAAACAATCTTGTAAAAGGAGAACAAAGGGGCACCTGGTTGGTGCAGTTGGTTAAGCATCTGACTCTTGGTATCAGCTCAGGTTGTGATTTTAGGGTTGTGAGACAAAGCCCAATGTCAGGCTTCTTCTGGCCCTCCTGCTCATACTCTCTCTCTCTGTATCTCAAATAAATAAATAATTTTTTTTTTTAAAAGAAGAAAAAAGAAAAAGGAGAATTAAGTTGGAGGAGTCACATTTCTTGATTTCAAAACTTATTATAAAACAACAAGAATCTAAGCATTGTGGTACTGGCATGAAGACAGACATAATTATCAATGAAATAGAATAGAGAGCCCAGAAATAAAACTTCTTATATATGGTTCAGTGATTCTTGACAAGGGTGCCAAGACCATTTAATGGAAGGACAGTCTTTCCAACAAATGGTGCTAGTAAAACTGGATATCTACATGCAAAAGAATAAAGTTGGATCCTTACCTAACATCATATACAACATTTAACTTAAAATGGATCGAAGATCTGAATGTAAAATTGAAAACTAAAAAACTCTTAGAAGAAAATATAGGGCAAAAGCTTCACAGAATTGGATTTGGCAATGATTTTTTTGGACATGTCACCAAAATCACAGGAAATAAATGAAAAAATAGACAAATTGAACTTCGTAAAATTTTTTTAAATTGTGCATCAAGAGGCAATATTAGTAGAATAAAAAGGAAACCCACAGAATTGAAGAAAATATTAAGAAATCGGTATATCTGATAAGGGATTAATATCCAGACCACATAGAGAACTCCTAGAACACAGTAATAAAAAAGCAAAGAACCCAATTAAAAAGTGAGGGAAGAATTGAATAGACATCTCTCCAAGGAAGATTACAAATGGACAATAAGCGCATGAAAAGATGCTCAACATCTCCAATCATTAGGGAAATGCAAATCAAAACTACAATGAGACATCTTCTCAAATCCACTATGATGGCTATTAAGATTTGAAGAAACTGGGTGGTGCCTGGTTGGCTCAGTTGGTTAAGTGTCTGGCTCTTAATCTCAGCTCAGTTCTTGGTCTCAGAGTTGTGAGTTCAATCCTTGCGTTAGACTCCACACTGGGCATGGAGCCTACTTTAAACAAAGAAAAAGATTTGAAGAAATTGGAACCCTGGTACATTATTAGTAGATGTGCAACATGGGACAACTGCTCTGGAAAGAGTATGATGGTCCTCAAGAGTTAACAATAGAATTACTATATGATCTAGCAATTTTACCTCTAGGAATATACCCAAAAGAATTGGAAGCAGAATCTTGAAGAGGTAGTTGTATTCCCATGTTCACAGCAACATAATTCACAGTAGCTACAATATGGAAGCAACCCACATGTCCATCAACTGATGAAGGGATAAACAAAATGTCATAAACTATACAATTAAATACTATTCAACCTTAAAAAGGAAGGAAATTCTGACACATGCTACAACATGGGTTAACCTTGAGGACATTAAGCTAAATAAAATAAGCCAGTCACAAAAAGACAGTAATATTTGGTTTTACTTACACGACATACTTAGAGTAGCCAAAACCATAGAGATAGAAAGTAAAATGGTGATTTCCAGGAGCTAATGTAAAGAGCAATGGAGATTTATTTTTCAACAGGTATAAAATTTTATTGACAAGATGAAAAGAGTTCTAGAGATAGTGGTGATGGTTGTGCAACATTATAAATGTAATGTACCCAATAACACTGAACTGTACACTTAAAATTGATTAATACAGTACATTTTATGTCATATGTATTTTACCAAATAAAAACAAATTGAAAAAAGTTTGAGTAATAATTATCCCTAAATTTTCTCCATCTCTTTTCATTTATGTCCATCCTTTACAGTTTTCAGTACCATGCTTTGCCCAATATACTGGGTATGACCTGAAGAACCTTGTAGGTGTGTTTTTTGTCCCCCATTTGTCCTCCATTTGTCTCATGGAGAGAAAGAATAAAGAACATCCAACCTTATTTGCAAAATTAAGTTCTGGCAGCTTAAAATGGATTCTGGTTTCCACTACTGCAAGAACCAGCAGAATTCCTGGTTCCTTATAGATATTGAGGGATACCCAAATATGCCACCATAAAATATACCTCTTTGGCATATGGATTATTTTGAAGTAGAGGACATTGAAAACTAGCAGATGCAGAAAAAGCCCTAAAAATAGGACACACGTTTTCTTATTTTAAAGGAAATTACATTTATAAAGGAAATTTTCTTTTTTTGTTTTCTTTTTAAGTTTTTATTTATTTATTTGAGAGAGAGAGAGAGCACAAGCAGGGAGAGCAGCAGGCAGAGGGAGAGGGAGAAGCAGGCTCCCTGCTGAGCAAGAAGGTCTCTGGATCTCTGGGATCCAGACCTGAGCTGAAGGCAGACCTAAACCTGTTGAGTCCTCCAGGTGCCCCTTAGAGGAGGACCCTTAACAACTGATCAATCCAGAAGGCACTAACTTAAATCTGCGTAACAAATCTCACCAAACAATCCCTGTTTACCATACTTTTCTTAGTCAATTCCACATAATTTGCCTCCCCTTCTTAAAAACTTCAAGCCCTTTTTCTTTGTTGATATTACTCAAGTTCCAACCAATTATTTGGGTTATTCATCACTGAATACTCCCATGTGTACATGCACAGGGCACATGTTAATGACCTCCTGTCAGTTTTTCTCTTGTTAATTTGTCTTTGGCCAGTCTAATTTATAGGACCCCAGCTGGAGAAACTAAGATGGGTAGATGAAAAGATTTTCCCTTACCTACAACATCCTCTTTTTCTTTCTGTGCACCAACCATTGTTGGGTCTCTTTTCAATCTGGGTTGACTTCATGCTGGCCCTGTACCTGTGTCACTTTATTTTTTTCTCTTTGATAAAGCTTAAGGCTAAGAATACCTTAAGTTGAATGTGGAACCAAACATTCCTGTCCGTTTTCTTTGGTTGGCCTGAGAAATACCCACTAGCCAGGGATGTATATGTAAGTTTATCTTTTAGGGAGAGATTAACTATTTAATGATTATTCTAAACTAGTGGACCTATTCTTATAAATGGCCATATAGCTATAATAGCAGCATGTTCTAACATTTGTTAATTTTCATTTTTGGTCTGAAAGGTACCTGAAATTCTTAGCTCAACTGTCTTTCAGAGGAAGATAATACTTTAAGGAGTCTCTGCCCATTGCCTTTTTGACTTAATCGTATCCAATGGAAAGTCAAAAGTCTTTTATTAGGTGACAATTGATTCAGGTATGTATCACCAATGGGTATTAAAACTATCCCATTGATAAAGAATTGAGTATCTACATGGTCTCAAAGTATCTAATCACAATTACTAATTAATTACAAAAGGAAAACTAATGATTTTATAATGGAAAAACTTGTCAAACATCACCTTAAGTGAGCAATCAAAGTTAACATCACCAATAGTGGGAAAAGTCAACACCATATGCTTTGTGATGTGAAATAATGATAAAAACACAATTTCACATTTATAGTATTCCAGTAAAAAATGCATACCCTAAATCTAATCATCAGATGAATCTAAAGTGGGGACATATAACTGGCCTGTACTCTTCAAAAATACCAATATCACAAAGACTAATGAATCATTTTAGACTAATGGAGATAAAAGGGACACAAACACTAAATGTAAAGTGTGACCCAGACTGGATCCTGTTCCAGATTTGTGTGTGTGTGTGTGTGTGTTTTTACAGTAAATGAAATAAGAACAACTGGCAAAATTTAAATTTAAATAATATTGTTTAATGTTAAGTTTCCTGATTTTTTAAAATTATTTATTTATTTATTTGAGAGAGAGAGACAGAAAGAGAGAGAGAGCATGGAGGGGTGGGCAGAGGAAGAAGGAGAGAGAAACTTAAGCAGACTCTCTGCCCTGAGCATGGAACCCAACACAGGGCTCAATCTCATGACCTTTAGATCATTACCTGAACCAAAACCAAGAGTTGGACCATTAATTGATTGCGCCACCCAATGCCCCTAAATTTCCTGATTTTGGTCATTTTATTGTGGTTATGTGATCAAATTACCTTGTTAGGAAATAAACGGAAGCATTTAAGTGTAAAAGGACATGATGTCTATAACTTTTTCCCAATAGTTCAGAAAAATTGTAATATATATATTCTTTTGAAGACTATTTGGTTTCTTTTGCAACTATCCAACTCTGCTGTTTTAACTGGAAAGCATTCATCAATAATATGAATATGAATGAGTGTGACTGTTACAATAAAATTTTACTTAAAAAAACAGGCGGTGGACTGAGTATGGCTTGTGGGCTGTAGTTCATCTATCTCTGCACTAGACTGGCATGTCCTTGACATTAAGGATGGTGTGTTCTTATGTCTCTGCTTCTCTAGTGCCCAAAACAAGACTTACCATTCAGGAGGTCCTCAAAAATATTTGACTTGTAAATGAAGATTGTCCTGTCCTACCTTTGTGCTGGGTCTTTGGTTTCACAGGTCATATAACTTTGACCTAATCATTTGCTACTTCTTTCCATAGCCACAAGATCTCAACTTTAACAGTAATGACACGAGCTGTGCCTACTTTGTAAGTCTGCTGTGGAAATCAGAAGTAAGAGCTTTTTTTTTGCTGTTGTTTTTTAGAGTAATCTCTACATTCAACTTGGGACTCAAGCTCATGAGCCTGAGATCAAGAGTTGCATGCTCTACCCACTGAGCCAACCAGGTAACCCCAGAAGGAAGAGCTTTGATACTATTTCATATGAAGGCCAAGTTGACAAAAATTCCCATGGAGGTCATGGGAAAGAGTATATTTTACCTATTTCCTGGTAAACCTGTTAGAGTTTAATTATAATCCTGTTCCAGAGCAAGTGATGTTGAGAGGTTTTTTGTTTGTTTTAATTACAATCTTACTCTGAGTCTCTGACAGAAAGAACTTGGTAACTTGGTTGAGAAAACAAAACACTCAGAAATGAAAAAATTATGGGACAGAAGCAAATCTTCCATATACCTGACAACATTTATTTCATTCCTCCCTGCCTCAATGCTCAGATGTCATTGATCAATTAGAAGTAATCTCCTTTTCCTCTTAATTCCCATGATACTCCATCAACAGGCTGGATTATAATTATTATGCATGTATTTCCTCTATTGGTTTTCCCACCAGGGATAGCCCTGCCACAGGACAAACATATTCATCCCTGTATTCCGGTGACTTTGCCTGGGTGATTCCCTTTTTCTTTACTTCCATACCCTATCAATACTTCCTTCCCTCTTTTATGGATATATTCTTTCATTTGCCATGCTAATATACTCAATAAGTTACATGAAATCTTGTAAACTTGACAAGAGTTCTGTCTTACGGGTGACTTTGCCTATAAATGAATTGTATGTAAGTACATAGTTTCATTCTTTGAGGACCATCTTATTTACCCAATATCCATATTCTTTAGAGACCACCCCCAGTGGCACTCTGTACTGACATTTGCAGATGTTTTACTTATACCTGCATTGAGGTTGGCGTCATGTTCTGGACATCAATATTCTGATTGTGTAAGATGGTGTTTAGGAAATCTCTTGAGCATTGTTCCTCCTTGAAATTATTTCACTTGAGTTTAGGTACCCTGCTGTTGTATTATGCATTTGCATATTTCCATTGTGATAAACATCTGCATTCATCCTTATTTCCTTCCTTCCTGTTTCAGGAGATGAAGTGTCCCCCCCATTGCTCAGCTCACAGCAATCTGGCTTCTGCTTATCCTCTACCTTCTTCACTCCATGACTGAGATTATTTTTACTGATATAAATAATGCATTAAAAATGCCAAATTCAGTGGATCCACTTCAGTCTTTATCTTACTGAATCTCTCTTACTTGTGATTGTTGGACAAACAGTTCTCAAAACTTTATCCTCTATGTTCTTGGCTTTCCTGACATTATTCTGATTTTAATCACGCATGTCTAACCAATTTTTTTCTTTTTCCTTCACAGGATCCTCTTTGCCTACAGATCTTTACTCTTGGTTGTTTCTGAGGGTTCTTCTATCTTCAGGCATTGTTTATCTCTTTTTGTCTTCTTATGTTGGGTGGCCATTAACAAGGTTTTAATTTTCTCTCATATGCTGACTGTCAAATCTCTGTGTCAATCCTGATCTTTCCTTTCATACTTACATAACTAACTAGTTAAAAATTCCCGAGTATTGACAATGTTTTGGGATTTCACAACATGATAATAAAGCATCACTTTTGTTGACCAAACTTTAAGTTACTCAACAATATGTATAGATATTAGGTCTAAATTTTTCATGTCATTACAGAAATGTCTTCCATATAATCTTCTTTTGGATGTTTTCTAGTTCATTAGATAGATGGATTAAAAAGGGGAGAAAGTTAAATACTTTATTAAATTTTTGAGAAATTAAATAAGTACACAACTACAGTTGGATATATGTTATCTTAAGTTTCTCATTTCAAATTTCAGGTTTGTTTTACCTAACACTGGGTCTCTAAAGTAAATGTACTAGTTTTATATTAATAGGTTGATCACAATATTTTGTCTGTAACAGATACCCTCCCTCAAAGTGGCTTTAACAACAAAGAAATAATCTCACATATCAGTTATTCTAGAGGTGGAGTGGGTTCCAAGTTTAGTCTCTTCAGTCACTTGAGGACTTAGGTTTACTCCACTTTCTAATATGCTTATGTCCTACACATTATTACCAAGTAAGTTTATCCTGTGACAGTAAGGGTGATTTAGCTTTAGGAATTTCAACAAAATATTTCTATACATCCACAAGTTAGTTCCAACCGCTAGGTCCAGACACACTAACATTTGAAAAAAGAAGAGACCATTATTTTGTCCTATGGCTCTTTCATAGAAATACAACTTCCTCAGAATCACTAGCAGACTATATTTTACAACCCTTTGGACACTGGATTTTTTTCTATTGCTGTCATTACAAATTACCACAAACTTAGTAGCCTATAGCGACACTCATTTACTCTCTCATACTTCTGTAGGACAGAAGTCTGGGTAGACTCTATTGGGCTCTCTGTTTAGAACCTCACAAGGCTAATGTCCAGTTGTAGGCTGGGCTGGGCTTCTTTCTGGAGGATTTGAGGAAAAAATTCACTTTCAGGTTCATTCAAATTTTTCACAAGATCGAGTTCCCTGTGGTTAGAAGACGGAGGTCCTCATTTCCTTGCTAGCTATTAGTGAGGGGTTGATCTGAGCAATTTGGGGCTGTCTGCATTCCTCACAACTGGTTCCCTTCAACCCTTCTTGTACTTGGAATCTCTCTTCCTTCTGCTTTTTAGGGCTTGTATGATTAGATTTTAGGCTTACCCGGAATAATTTCCATATCTTGAGACAACTGTGCCAAATAATAGGACATAAACATGAGAGTGATTTCTCTCTTTATTCACAGACTTCAGGGATTAGGGTAAGGCATCTTTAAGAGCCAATTTTCGAATTATGCCTATAGTGGCCACAGTTAGGTCACATACCCTTTTCTGAACTAATCATTGCCAAGGGGAATGAATTACCATGATTTGCTCAGATTATTTTCTGGGGTGGAATGGATATGTTGGGGAAAAAACCACAAAGTTCTCCACTAAGTGCTCATATTATAATGCTTCTCTTGAGAAGTGACAAATGGGCTCATATATTCTCTCTACAATGTACATATTTTTCTTACAAAAAATAATATATCCTGTTAGTACTCTATTTTCCTCCTTATTTATCATAATGCATAGTACACATTGGTTAAGATATCAGTTATACATTATTTTAGGGGAGGAGAAAAAAGTTTTTGAAGCGAAGCCTAGCATTTAGGAAAAAAAGAACAAAGTCTGTCTTTCCTAGTCTATCATGGTATTTTAAAAAAAGATAGCTTATTAACCTGTTGGGTTGATGGATGGCAACAATGTTATGGGTACAGATTTGGAATTTCTTTCATGTCTTTATGTAAAGCATGTAGTAGAATTTGGCAGATATGGTGCTGGTATTTGTTCAGCTGTTATAGGTGAGTAAACATTGATGTCTGGGAAAAACTTTCTGTAAGAAATCACTGTCCACTTAGCATTACTGTTGATGAACTATTTATGGAATCATTAACTTTCAAGGATCTCCAGTATTGCTTCGAGAGCTCCTCTCTAATAATTATCTAACTTCTTGTTTTCTCCCTCCCTCAGTCTATGCACCACACTGCTCTGCCTAGTTTGTTGAAATGTAAGGGCGATCTGGCTGTATTTACTCTGTTAATGCTTACTGTAGCCTAGGAAAATCTAGCTAACAATGTAGACGTCATTTTCCTTACCTCCCTTTTCATACATGTTCCTCCACAGCAAAGGCTGTTTCCTTTGCCCATGATGATGACTTTCCTCCAAAGAGGAAACCTTCTCATTATGCAAGAGTAAGTAGAGACATTTCCCTATTAGAGTCCCTTTCATGAGGATTTACCACAGTTGATTGTACCATCCGGCAGAGGTATTCACTATGTAATTAGGGAAGATTTCTCAAGAGCTCGAACCAGGGTCGGGAGATAGTCTAGGTGAGGGATACGTTCTGCTTATTTGATTGATATGTGTCTTGCATGTCAAGATATAGCTCAAGAGAGAGCCTGGGTGGCTCAGTGGGTTAAAGCCGCTGCCTTCGGCTCAGGTCATGATCTCAGGGTCCTGGGATCGAGTCCTGATCGGGCTCTCTGCTCAGCAGGGAGCTTGCTTCCTCCCCTCTCTCTCTGCCTGCCTCTCTGCCTACTTGTGAGCTCTCTCTGTCAAATAAATAATAAATAAAATCTTTAAAAAAAAAGATATAGCTCAAGAACTGATAAACTTTGTCAAATATAAATAATTTCAGGAAATGAAGTGTTAGTGAAAACATAGTTAGACCTGGGACTTTTGCTGTAAATATGGTACTTTTAGCCAACAAAAGGTCAATTGCCTGCTAAATTAGGTAGGCCTTAGTCATTTTCTACTGTTTCTGGTTGAATTTGTTCATTTTTAAGTATGAGGAAACAAGGGTCTTAACCGGATATAATTAGCTTAAGGCAAGCAGTGAAGTAAGAAAAATTCACTAACACCTGACTTAAAGTATTCAATGTCAGTGGAATCATTAGTCCACTTTATTATAGTGTTTTATTATATACTAGTATAAAAATGTACATTTGGTAGACGTCAATATTTAACATCCATAGATTTTTGATGTATTTCACTATAGAGAGATGACTATTTCTCTGGGTTTCTTAAATTAATTATCCAATGTAGGAATTCTGGCTATTGTGTTCATGAATAAGGCCATAAACATGGTATATTGGAAACATTATATTGTCAGAAACTTTTTATTGATATATAGGTTTTCTGTTAAATTATTTAGATGTAACTATAAAGCTGAATTATTTTTATTTGTGAATTAATGAGAGGATGAATGACTATTAGCATAAATTGGTGAAATTGTGCCATCTAGTGCCTTTATTGAAAAAACTTTTCCAGGATTTTAAATATAGACAGATTCTGGAAACTGAATCTTAAATATACTAATTAAAAATGAGTCTAGAAATCTATTTTTCCAACCCCTAAATACTAATGATAAAAATATGAGTACAAAAATGAAAATAAATTTAGGACACTTGTTACTGGGAGAGTGTATTCCAGGCACAGGAAAGAATTCTAGTGAATCCCTAGGAACTGGCGTGGTCATTCCAAGTATTTCCTCAGATTTGTTTACTGCACCTAGTATAACATTCTCTGTGGAGTGTGTGTATTAGTGGAGAGTAGGACTAAGAAGAGACAGTACAAAGAAGGAGATTCTTAGTTGGTGGTGGTGAAAGGGACAATCTTAAAGATTGAGGCTGAAAGATTCTTCTCCCTGTCTGATATATTGCCACCTCAGGCCCTATCATGAGAGCTGGGGGAAGACAGAGTTGTGTGATGGCACGTGTTTTAATGAAAGGGGAAAAGAGTTGTCATTACAATAAATGGGGAGAGATGAGGGAGAAGGTACAAAGAAGGAAAGATTTCATTTTCGTGTGTAGCTGAAATTAATTGACAGAAGCCTTTGGAGGAGTCATGTTTATCTGGGTTTGCGTTTGTGTGAGTTTAGAATTACCTGACGACTTTTAGAGAATTTTCACATGCTAAATAAAGGTAGGGGTAGAAGCAAAGAAAGGTAAATTCAGGAACCTTATAAAATAGCTGTATAGAAACATAAAATAGCTGTATAAAACATAATGACATAATGAATATCAATTTCTTTCAATCACGAGTATGTTAGGAAAAATTTCTTGAACTACCCACCTGTAAGTCTCCCATATATGGGAGATATGCAGATTGCTTGTGTTAGTTATTTTGCCTATTCAGTTAGGCTAAAGAGTTCTTTTATCTAGTAACCTTCATGTAACTACTGATCATGCACCATCTTGTGACTTCTATTATTTTCTTGACATTTTTTGTATCTTGAATTGCCACTTTATTAATGTTTTTAGGACTTGCATCAACAGCTGTATCCATATCTACAAAAATGTGTTGCATACCTCTCAATATCTTATTCATAATAGAGGATTAATAAATACTTGCCTCATTTGCTGGGCGTGAGTAGAATTTTCCTTCACCCAGGTAAAGACATGTTGTCAACAAATCCTTTATATTACAACCATGAGAAGAAAGTATATTTCACCAAACACATTTGAGATTTCATAAGCACTCATTTAAGATCATTACCTTACTTTTTATATTTTGTTGTGGTGGAAAAAAAAACCCATAAAATTTACCATCCTAACCATTTTTTAAGTGTATAGTCAAGTAGTGTTATGTATATTCATATTGTTGTGCAAAGGATCTCCGAAATCTTTTCATGTTTGAAAACAGATCTCCATATCCATAAACAACTCTTCATCTCCTCCTCCACCAGCCCCTGGCAGCCACCACTCTTCTTCCTGTTTCTATAAATTTGACTACTTCAGATACCTCACAAAAATGGCATCATGTAGTGTTTGTCTTTTTGTGACTGGCTTATTTCATGCAGCATAATGTCCTCCAGGATCATCCATGCTATAGCATGTGGCAGGACTTCCTTCCTTTTTAAGGCTGAGTAATATTCAGCCTTAAAAGGTAATTATTTTTGAAGTACTGAGATTTTAATGAGATTTACTTAATGAATGAGAACTACAAATCATTTTAACATGGTCTGTCTATATAATAGAAGAATATAGCTATATATATATTTAATAAAACACTGTACAGTGCTAAGATAGAAATCTAACAATGGAGAATCTTCTAAAACTATAATATGCTCCTTTGGGACCATTATGCAAGACAGCAGGTTTTTAAAAATGCCATGTAAACATATTCATTTTTTTTATATTTTATTTATTTATCAGAGAGAGAGAGGGGGAGAGAGCGAGCACAGGCAGACAGAATGGCAGGCAGAGGCAGAGGGAGAAGCAGGCTCCCTGCTGAGCAAGGAGCCGGATGTGGGACTCGATCCCAGGATGCTGGGATCATGACCTGAGCCGAAGGCAGCTGCTTAACCGACTGAGCCACCAAGGCGTCCCCCATGTAAACATATTCTTAAATTTTTTATTAATTTATAAGTTGAGCCATGTGAGATTTCTACCTCAGTATCATGTAGTTTCCATTTTTAATATACTGATTTTATTTTATTTTATTTTTTTAAAGATTTTATTTATTTATTTGACAGAGATCACAAGTAGACAGACAGACAGGCAGAGAGAGAGAGGAAGGCAAGCAGGCTCCCCGCTGAGCAGAGAGCCCCATGCAGGGCTCGATCCCAGGACCCTGGGATCATGACCTGAGCCAAAGGAAGAGGTTTTAACCCACTGAGCCACCCAGGTGCCCCTTAATGTACTGATTTTAAATGATGTGTCAAAATTTACTGATTTTCAATCTTTAAAAAGCATACATCATATTTAAAAAGTCTTCATTTAGTCTTTTTTTAACTTTCTTAGAAGAAAAAGTTAAATACCTTACCATTTCACTCATACTTTTTAAAGCAAAAGTACTGCATTTGGTATCATTTGCCTTATTTTCACACCATTAAAAGATATTATCAGTCAGCTGTTAACTGAAACTATCCATTTTAGGACTCAACCCAGAGCAATCCACCACAAAGATAGGGAGAGCAACTTACTAAGGATCAGACAACAGCATCTGCCTTGATCTCAAACCCACTTTTCAGAGTATCAGAAGAATGAATAGTTGCCACTGCTTTCTGGCAGGTGATTTATTATGCAGATTGATTTTGGTTAAAGTTAGTAAGAGAAACATGTTATCTGTCCATTCCTGAGAAACTCCTCAGTGTGAAAACTTCATTTGACCCATTTTTATATAACTTATTTTCCTTCATGACTCTACATTTTTGCTGTACAACCCCTCAACTGCCTCTCCACATCTTCCATGATGGACCTCACTAAACCACATATGGCTCTGCATCCAATCATTGTTTACCTCATTTGGCATTGGATTTTTTTCATCACTGTCATTTGAATCAGGTGGGATGGTACATATTTCCCAAAGGACCCCAAACGATGTATGCAGGTGTGCTGCAACCTTTATTGCAAACACTTCCTGATTTACCTCTCACCGTGCTCTTGCTTTACTTCACTCATGGCATTAAAGCACAAACATTTCACAGCTCTGCCTGTTTTCTTTTCCTGTTTTGTCTCTTTCAACCAAAGTTTCACACATTAAATTTTATTAAATAATCCTGAAGCATTTCCCTCATTTTGTAAACAATGAATAAATGTGATATTTATCTATTCCTTCCTCACTCTTCTCCTTCACCCGCATTTTCTCCCCATTTTTTAGGAACTTCTCTTTGATTTCATCAAATGCCTTTCCTGCATCTATTGATATGAACATATATTAATTTTGCTGATAATTTGTTAATGTGAAGAATTATGTTTCTGAAGTTCAATCATTCATGCAATTATAGATTTTACCTATTTAGTCTTATTATCTTTTAAAAACATTGCTAGATTCTATTTGCTATCATTTCTTTAAAATTTTTGCACATATAATTATTATAGAGATTAACTGTTTGGTGGAATTTGGTAGAATCCTGGAGCATCTTTTGGTATTAAAATTATACTAGTTTCATGAATGAAAATGAGATTTTAGCTTTATAATATGGAGTATGTGAAATAATATTGGAATTATCTTTTTTTTTAAGGTTAAATAAGACTTAGCTATGATTTTCACCTGGTTTTCATGCTTTTTTCTTTAAGGATTTATTTATTTAAGAGAAAGAAAGAGCATATGCTCACATGCATGAGTGGGGGGAGGGGCAGAGGGAGACCGAAAGGAAAGAGAGAATTTCAAACTGACTCTCCGGTGACCAAGGTGCTCTATGTGGGGTTGGATCCTACAACCATGGATCATGACCTGAGCTAAAATCAAGAGTAGAGCGCTCAACTGACTGAGCCACCCAGGCATTCCTTATGCCTGATTTTAAATAAACTTTTTATTTTTGAACAGTTTTAGATGTCCAGAAAAGATGTGAAGTACAGAGATACTCTCTTTATAACCCACACTCAATGTCCTTTATTGACCTCTTTCATTTTCGTGATTTATTTGCTATAATAATGAGCCAATATTGATATATTGATATGTACCAATCCATACTTTATTTGGATTTCCTTAATTTTTACCTAGTATCCTTTATCTATTCCAGAATCTCATTTAGAAAACTACATTGCACTTAGTTGTTTTGTCTTCTTAGGCTCTTTTTGGCTATGACAGTTTCTCAGACTTCCCTTGTTTTTGATGACAATGACAGTTTTGAGGAGTACTGGTTAGGTATTTTGAGGAATTTCCCTCAATTGGCATTTGTCTGTTTTCCTCATAATTAGACTGTGGTTTTGAGTTTCAGGGGAAGATCATAAGGGTACAGTGCTATTTTCATCACATCAAAATTACATACTGTCAACACAACTTATGACTGTTGATGTTAATTTTGATCACTTGGCTGTAGTAGCATTTGCTGGGTTTTTCCACAATAGTTGTTCTTTTTTTGTTTGTTTGTTTCAAGACTTTGCTTATTTCTTTTTTTCTTCATTTTTCTTTGAGAGAAGTTGGTGTGTTAACTTCAACATTTGAAGAATATTTCTTCTCCTTTAGGGAGGAGTATGTTCATAAAATACTTGGTATTTCATGATAACTTTGTATTTCAAAATTTATTAAGGTTCCTTTGCGGTCTAACAGAAGATTTTGTGTATCAAGTCCAATTTTATTTTTCACAACTTATTTTTCATCTATCCAATTCAGAAAGAGGTGCATTGATATGTCCACTACTACTGTATTTTAATCAAGTTCTCTTTGCATTTCTAAGAGCTTCTGCTTTATGTAACAGCTGTAATATTTGATGCATATGGTTTTGCTACTGTTGTATCATCTTTCATAAACTTGTTTTTCCCCCAGTTTTATTGAGATGCAATTGACATGCAGCACTGTATAAGTTTCAAGTGTACAGTATACATAAACTTGGTTTATCAGTAGCTTGTATCTCTCTTAGTCTAGTTTGGTACTTTTAACCTTAAATCTCCCATAATTGGTTATCTCATCTTAATTTGGTCTGAATTTCCTTGGTATCATTTTCCCATTCCTTTATTGTCAATGTATTTTAGTGATTCTTATAGATAGTAGTTTCTATCTGAGATTTTTAAAATTAATCTGATTATCTCTATCTTTAGTGGGAGAATTTAATGTTTTACACTTAGTGCAATGATCATATGCTTGATTTTCTTTCATTTAATTTTTATTATTTATGTTACTTTTTAATGCATTTATACTGGCTTGATATAGTGATTACTCATTCCATTTTTTTTTAATGTGGATACTCTATTACAAGATTTTCATTCTATTATTGGTTACCTCTCCTTTCCTGTGCTCCAAGTCAGACACATTTCCTCACTATTACTTGAAAATAAGATAGTCTTTTTTTTTTTTTTTTTTTTTTTTTTACTAAAACATTCTGTTTTTCTCTTGGTCACTCTCCACGGTAAGATGAAGCCTCTAGAATATTTTCATTTTCTTTATTCTTTTCTTCTCTTTCTCATCAGCCATGATTTCCACAACACTTTGTGTTACCTCTTCCTCTAGATCTCCCAGTTCCTCGTTTTTTCTATATAATTTGTCAGACTGCAAATTAGTTTTTCATCAGCCATGTCATCTTAGTTTCTAGAGTACTTACTTAGAACATATATAAACAGTTATATTTGGTCAGTTATTGTGTGTTAATATTTAAATATAATATGATATATTTACAGAAAGTTTATTGACCAACACTATTTCCTCTCTTCTTTATTGTGTAAGACAACACATTACCTTGAGGTTTTTCATATATTTTTATATAGATAATTTCTTTTTTGGTTAGTGCCAAACCATGAGTCTCTTCATTTGCTATATATGAATAATAAACAGTACTTTCTAAATTCTCACATATCCACACGTCTTACTTATGTGCTGACACATGCATAAAATCATTATTGGGCATAGGCTCCTTTGGTTTCCATCCACTTTTTTTCCCTTAGTCTGTGTATGTTTTCCTTTGTCTATGATGTTTCAGTGTTGAAAATGAGAATTCTAATTTCATTCTGATCCTTTCCCTTTATAAGCAACTTATTCTGTCTCTTCCATAAGAATTTTTCGGCTATGTCCAGATATATGCCATTTCTCATTAATAGCAACTCAATCTTCGTCCTTTTAATCTGAAGACTCAGGTCTTATTCTGAGGATTATTTTTCCTTTCTTTCTTAACTTCCTCCAATGCCCCAATTGTCTTTTCTGCTTTTAGAATGTCTATTATTAAAAAAAGAAAGAATTATTATTATTTTTATTATTTGTATATTCATTCTTCTGGATCTATCTGTAGGTCTCTTATCTGTTCCTGTACATTCCTGTGTTTTTATGTTTTTTTGTTCTCTGTTTTGACATATTTCTTCCATTTGGTCTCAAGCTCATTTGGGTTGCAACAATTACTAGCCTTTCTTTCAATTAATCTATGCAATTGTTCAGCTGGGAAGTCATATGTTTAGCTTCAGAATCTCTTTCCTGTGCTATAGTTAACCATCTCAAGTGCTCTTATTTTACTAGCTGTCATCTGTCTCTGCTAGCACCTACAGAAAGTGGTCTGAATTCTATTTATTTTGAAAGACCTTCCTCTCACCAAACATCATCTTAGATGATTACCTAGATGTATTAAATCTATTTTATAGGTGTATTATATCTTTATTTGTTAGCTTACTGGGGTCAGGTGGCACCCCACTGGTGCCTTCAATGATAGAAATCTTGGAAGTCATGGAAGGTGATGACTATCTCATGTGGGAGGAAGCCCTCATCCTATTTTCCCTACTGGAACATTCATAGAACCCAAGCCTTTACCTGTACCTGGCTACCCAGAGACCTCAGAAAGGGTTTACTTAGGAGAGTAAGATATATTAAAGTTGGTAGTTGAGGGGAAAGAGGTCACCTTTAAGTTCCTATAGTCCTAGATTCCCTGTGTAAGACGCATTCTTTCAATTAACTCCTTAAAAACCACTTATTTCACTGAAATTTCTGGAAATTCAAAATAATTTAATAAACATTTATTGAGCATCTTTTTACATATGTAAGAATCATAATGAGAGTACAGTGGGGTAAAAGGATATCTTCAGCTGATTATCCATTTTATTTTTCATATCCCTTTTTAAAAAAAGATTTATTTTTTTAAGAGTGTTTTTAGTTTTACAACAAATCTGCAATGAAGGTATAGAGATTTTCCATATGCCCCCTTCCCCCATACATGCATAACCTCTCCAATTATTAACATCACTCACCAGAATATTACTTTTTTTTTTTTTTTTAACTGAGGATGAATCTATATCGACACATTATAATTGCCCAAAGTCCATAGTTTACATTAGGGTTCATTCTTGGTGTTGCATGTACTATGTATTTGGACAAAGGTAAAATGAAATACAGCTATCATTATAATATTATACAGAGTATATTTATTGTGCTAAAAATCCTGTGCTCCACCTGTTCATCTCTTCTTCCTACTCCGCAACTGGTAGTAGCTGATCTTTTGTCTCCATAGTTTGCCTTTTCCAGAATCATACAGTATGTGGCCTTTTTAAGAATGGCCATTCAGAATGGCCATATGCATTTAGGTTTCTTTTATGTTTCTCATGGCTTGATAGCTCATGTATTTTTAGTGCTGGATAACATTCCAACATGCCTGCATGTACTGCGAAATATCCACTCACCTACTGAAAGATGTCTTGCTTGCTTCCAAGATTTGACAATTAAGAATAAAGCTACTATAGGGTCTCCACCCAGAGACCCTCCACCTGCTCTGTTGCACCACCCATGGTGCTACGTCGGAGAGCCATGGCCTCTTTTCATTTGGTCCTCATCCAACTTCAGGTTTCTTTCATCAAATCAGATAACCTCACTCAAGCCTGTGGCCTTGTCTGGGAGGCAGCAAGAGGAGGAGTCAAAATAGTTGCTCTTCCAGAGTGCTTTAATTCTTAAATTTGGTATGAAATATTTTCCTGAATATGCAGAGAGAATACCTGGTGAATCCACACAGAAGCTTTCTGAAGTAGCAAAGGAGTGCAGCATATATCTCATTGGAGTTTCCATTCTTGAAGAGGATGCTGGGAGATTATTTAACACCTGTGCTGTGTTTAGACCTGATGGAACTTTACAGGTAGAGCACAGAAAGCTCCATCTGTTTGACATCGGTGTTTCTGGGAAAATTACATTACAAGAATCTAAAACATTGAGTCCTGGTGATAGCTTTTCCACAATTGATGCTCCTTACTGCTGAATAGGCCTGGGCATCTGCTATGACACTGCTTTGTAGAGCTTGTGCAAATCTACATAGAGGGGCTGGCAGCTGTTAGTCTATTCTGGAGCTTTTAATTTGACTTCCGGACCAGCCCACTGGGACAGAACTGAAAAAGCTGGCTGAAATATGCCAGTAAATCCCCATTTTTATCCAGAAATGATCAGACCTGTATGCAGTGGGGGGAACAAAGCTCTAAGGGTTAGCATGTCATGAAACAGAATAATAACATTTCTGCAATTTAAAGAACTTCCTGTTGAATTCTTTACAGTTTTTTTTTTTTAAATTTTTAAAAAACACCAGCCTTTTCCCTTCCTGGGAACTCTCTATTGAGATGATGGAGCATCAGCACACCGTCTCTTTCACATCACATTAAACAGTTAAAAAGGACTTCCTGCTACCCCTTCCCCCGCCAAAAAATAAAGCTGCTGTAAAATCAGTGTGTAGGATTTTATGTGGACATTAATTTTCAACTCCTTTGGGGAAATACCAAGGAGCATGATTGCTGGACTATATGGTTAGTATGTTTAATTTTGTAAGAAAACTGCCAAACTCTCTTTCAAGGGGCTGTATCATTTTGGGTTCTCTCTAGCAATGGTCCTATTACTCTACATCCTTGTCAGCATTTGACATTGGATTTTGGCCATTCTAATAGGTGTGTAGTGACATGATGGTTAATTTTATGTGCCAACTTGACAGGCCTATAGAGTGTTTAGAAAGCTGTTAAAGCATTGTTTCTGGGTTTGTCTGTGGTGTGTTTCTAGAAGACATTAGCATTTGATTCAGTAGACTGCCCTCATCAATGTGGGCAGGCATCACTCAATCCATAGAGGGAATGAATAGGATGAATGAATGGAACAAAAAGCAAAGGAAGGGTAAATTTTCTCTCTTGAACTGAGACAGCCATCTTTTCCTGCCCTTGGACATCTGAACCCCTTATTCAATGGGCCTCCAGACTCTGGGACTTACACCAATGGTCCCCAATTCTCAGGCCTCTACCCTTGGACTGGGAGTTATACCATTGACTTCCTTGGTTCTCAGGCCTTTGGACAGGTACTGAATTATATCATGAGATTTCTTGGTTCTCTAACTTGCAGACTGGAGAATTGGGACTTCTCAGCCTCCATAACTGTATGGGCCAATTCCTGCAATATTTCTCTCTCTCTCTCTTTCTCACTTTCTCTCTCTCTCTCTCTCTATATATATATATATATCTCATTGGTTTTGTTTCTCTGAAGAAACCAACATAAGTAGTATCTTTTTATTTTGCATTTCCCTGATGATATATGATGTTGAACATCTTGCCATATGCTTACTAGTCACCTATAGATCTTCTTTGATGAGGTATTTAGGTCTCTTGTCCTTTTTTTAAAATTGGGTTGCTTGTTTTTTACTGTTGAGTTTTAAGAGTCTTTGCATATTTTAAGTAATAGTGCTTTATCAGATGTGTCTTTCACAAATATTTTCTCCCAGTCTGTGGCTTATCTTCTACTTCTCTTGACCCAGTATGTTTTCGCTTAGACATATGATCTTATATGTCTTCATATTAATAATTGGTACTTTAGTATAGATGTGCTTACTAGTATGGATATGTTTAATGTACTCTAACAAGTGGAAAACTCTGATTCATGGTACTACATTTGAAAAGCTGGCTCCTTTAATTCCCAAACTTTTCCTCTTGGTCTCCTTCTATCTGATAGAACAATACTTCTTCTTCTTCTTCTTCTTTTTTTTTTTTTTTTTGATAACATTTTTATTTATTTACTTGACAGTGAGAGAGCAGAGGCAGGGGAAGCAGCAGAGGAAGAGAGAGAAGCAGGGAGCTAGATGTGGAGCTTGATCTCATAATGCTGGGATCATGACCTGAGCTGAAGGCAGATACTTAACTGAGACACCCAGGTGACCCTCAGAACAATACTTCAAAAAAAATTTTTTTTAATTATTTATTTTTGTCGGAGAGAAAGAGAGAGAGAGAGAAAGTGCACAAACAGGAGGAGTGGCAGGCAGAGGGAGAAGCAGGCTCTTTGAGCAAGAAGACCAATGCGGGACTTGATCCTAAAGCCCTGGGATCAAGAGCTGAGCAGATGGCAGACACTTAACTGCTGAGCTATTCAGAAAAATACTTTTTTTTTTTTAAAGATTTTATTTATATACTTGAGAGAGAGACAGTGAGAGAGAGCATGAACGAGGAGAAGGTCAGAGAGAGAAGCAGACTCCCCATGGAGCTGGGAGTCCGATGTGGGACTCGATCCCGGGACTCCAGGATCATGACCTGAGCTGAAGGCAGTCGTCCAACCAACTGAGCCACCCAGGCGTCCCAGAAAAATACTTTTTATTTTTTTTTAAAAGATTTTATCTATTTATTTGACAGAGATCACAAGTAGGCAGAGAGAGAGGAAGGGAAGCAGGCCCCCTGCTGAGCAGAGAGCCCAATGTGGGGCTTGATCCCAGGACCCTGAGATCATGACCCGAGCCAAAGGCAGCAGCCCAACCCACTGAGCCACCCAGGCGCCCTGAAAAATACTTTTTAAAAAGACTTTATTTTTTAAGTAAGGCTGGGTAAGGCTCGAACCCACAACCATGAGATCAAGAGTTGTATGCTCCACTCTCCACTGACAGCCAGCCAGGCACCACAGAACAATACTTCTTAAAAAAGCAACAAAAAGAGGAGCTGGGTGGCTCAGTGGGTTAAAGCCTCTGCCTTCAGCTCAGGTCATGACCCCAGGGTCATGGGATCGAGCCCTGCATCAGTCTCTCTGTTCCGCAGGGAGCCTGCTTCCTCCTCTCTCTCTCTGCCTGCCTGTCTACTTGTGATTTCTGTCTGTCAAATAAATAAATAAAATATTAAAAAAAATAAAAGTATTAACTTAAAAAAAAAGCAACAAAAACTATCATCAAATGTCTGTGACCACATTTAGGAGATAAATAATTAATATAAGCATGGTTCATTTTTTTTTCTCAAGAAGAAGCCAGTACTCCTGTGTTGTTTCAGAACATTTACAAATTTTGGTTTGCTCATTAAATTTAAAGTACTAACCTGGTATCAAAAGTAATATTACTTTGTTGGTGTTTCATTTTATATTTTACTATCTTTTAAAAAATGTTCAACAAACATTAAAAATGTACTCTTTAAAATGTGCTATCTAAATGCTGTAATTAGGGGCTCCTGGGTGGCTCAGTGGGTTAAAGCCTCTGCCTTTGGCTCAGGTCACGATCCCAGGATCCTGGGATCGAGCCCCGCATCGGGTTCTCTGCTTGGCAGGGAGCCTGCTTCCTCCTCTCTCTCTGCCTGCCTCTCTGCCTACTTCTGATCTCTCTCTTTAATTTAAAAAAAAAAAAAAAAGCTGTAATTAAAAAATGATGTTCCCTAAAGTTTAACATTCATAGATAAGACGTGAAGGAAGGGCATTTCTAGGCAGAGATAAAGTCTTGAACAAAAGTACAGAAATGAAAAGGGCAAGGTTTGTGTGAATGTTATGTAACTTATGTGAATGGGGCGTGCAGGAAGATACAGAAATGGAAAAGTGGATTGGCTTGTTTGAAACACCCAGTGCCAAACTTACACAGTAGCAATAATTTTCTGAGCATGGGAGAGATATTTTCAAAATGGCACTTAGGAAGATTAACCTAACTTCAGTGTGTGGGATAACTTGTAAGAGACAAGTTACCAAAGGGATTCCAGTTGAGATGTTAGAATATACCACATCAGTAGGGTTGAGAACATCATCAAAATGACAGCAAGAATGCAGTGAGGGGTAGATTTCAGAAAGATCACAGGCAGAAACAATGGAACTAGCAGCTGTTTAGATGTGGGAGAAAAAAAAAGTAGTTGTCTAAGAGGTTTTAAGCCTGATGTATGGGAAGATATTGCTCTTCTGAACAGAAATAGGAGACCAGGAGTATGATGAGGCCATCAGAAAAAAAAATGAATTAAGGTTTGGGAGTATTTAACTTGAAGTGAAGGTGGATCACTTACATTTAAATGTTTAGCAGATACTTGGAAATGCCTGAATCTCAAAGGCGATACATGGTTTGACAATGAACGATTGCATATGGGGAAAGAGAGAGGATGGGAGAGAAAGAAAAATGAGAGAAAAACAAAAATTAGAGGAGACAGTAGATGCTGTTAAGGGATAGTATAATGAGAACCTGGAAATTACAGTACCTTGGACACCAAGAGAAAGGAAGCTTTCCCAAATAGGCAATTGTGGAAAAAACTGAGGGTGTTTCTCTTTTACACAGACTCCCTGTTCCTTAATAATAGAACTTGATACCCAGAGATGGGCTATGTTTTCCAGCCTCTTTTATAGCTATACGTACCTGCTGACATAGTTTGGGCCAATGAGATGTAAGCATGTATTTTGTATGTGTTACTTCTTGGAAGTCTCTGAAAAGAAGGGAGGCTATACTTTTGTTTTCTCTTCCTGCTGCTTATAATGCCTGGAATTCTAGTAGGTAATTTTTAGACCATGAACTCAGCTTAGACTGGGAGGCATACATCAAGATGTGGAGCAGCATAATAGAGCACTGTGGTTCCCTGCCACGAAGGAGCCACCGTATCGCCCCTGAAAGACTACCTCCAGAATTTCCTTTTTAGATGAATTAACAAACATACAGCCAATCTCAAGTAAGAACTGAGGAAAAAATTACTGGGTGTGAAAGTAAAGCATAGCTGGGGACATGTCCCTTATAATGGCTATGAAAACAGGTCTAGAGGGGGGCCTGGGTGACTCAGTAAGTTAAGTGCCCAACTCTTGATATCAGCTCAGGTCTCGAGCTTAGGGTTATGAATTCAAAGCCCCACACTGGAACATACTTAAAAAAAAAAAAAAAAAAGAAAGAAAATAGGTCTAGAGTCAAATGAACTAGTTTGAAATGCAGCTCCATTATTCATTAACTATGTGATATTGGGTGACAAATTTAGTGGCTTTCAGCATACTAATAAAGACAGTAATAGAACCTACTTCATGAGTTATATGAGAAAAGATTTAGATTATTGGTATAAGATGCTTCACAGTGCTAGCATATAATAGGTGTTCAATGAATGTAAGTGAAAAAAAATCAGGTGGTCACTGATAACATGGTATAATTTTTAAAACACATTTCATGAAATTTTTGTATTTCAGAATCATAATATGTCTGCAGTTTAGAGAAAGAAATTTATATTAAACAAAATACTGAACATAAAATATACTTTATGAGCTTCAAATGATTACATAAGTATTTTCACCATTCTGACTTGAATACATATCACTTTACAATGTGACTACTAATAACATTGACAAAGTATATTCTGTTGTATAATACATGCCAAGTGATGTATCACCATTATTTAATTTTTATTTAGGAAAAAAAGCAAAACAATGGAAACCAAATCATGATGGACTGAAGAAATTAGTTTTCAAAACCAATTCAGTTTTATAATATTTATAAGGTATTTAAAGCTATTGAAGGAAGAATTCCCACATCTCATGCAAGACTCCAGATATCACTGCAATCTACTTAATCCTCAGAATATTGTATGGAAAAATTGGTGACTATGGAGTTGTTCATTGCAGGAAACGTATTTGATAAAGAATCAATCTGATTTATTTATTCTAGTGGTAGCCAACATGGAGGAATGGGAACAATCCAAATTTTGTAGTCAAATAAATCTTAGTTCAAATATGGGTTCCATTTCTTACTAATACCGTGGAAATAACTATATAGGGTAGTTAATTAGCATTAAGACTATTTTGCAGAAACTGAGAAGTGCTGAGTCAAATTCTTTATTTCGTCTTTATATGTAATTATAACTCTATGTTAATGTATTTATTTTTTTCTGCAGCACACTCATTTAAAACTATTCAGGAAATATTTACTACAATGAGAGATAATGAAAAAAGATTTACTGTTCTCCTTTAAAAAGATTTTCCAATCCCAAAATATGGTGTACCATTCTTGTTACTGAATCGTAAGAAAGAAATAATAGCCGGGAAAGGTAGAACAGCTACAGTGATTAAGGAAATAGAGGAAGGATTTTCTTTAAAAACTTTTAAAAACTTCTTTTTCTTTAAAAACTTTTAAAGAAAGACTCTGTGTTAAGAATAGAGATTCTGAGAGACACCAAGTATTACAAAATTATAAAGAGTGTTGAAGGTGTATCTTTATTTAGATACAGAGGTGTGTTATTTATTTATTAAAAGATTTTCTTTATTCATTAAAATATTTTATTTGTTTATTTGATAGAGAGAGAGAGAGGGAACACAAGTAGGGGGAGTGACAAGGGAGAAGCAGACTTCCCACTGAATGGGGAGCCCAAGGCGGGGCTCAATCTCAGGACCCCAGGATCTTGACCAGGAGCCCCCAGAGCTGTGTTATTTAGATAGATCTGACCACAAGACCCAGCACCATTATAGTACCATTTATCAGTTACCCTTCTATGAGGTCCTTGAGAAAAGAACATGCACTGAGGAAACAGGCAAGATAGAAAAACACTGTATTTGTACCTGGGACAAAGGTTTTAAGGTCACTAAGTCCTGTTTAGAGATCTGCAAATGAGCTAGGATAAACCGTATGAAGAACTCCTGCCTAAATTAGGTTAGGCTCACTGGCCAAAAATCAGATCAGAGAAAAAGCAGATAAACCTTTCTTTATCACTTCCATTCCCAATCTCAAACCCAAATATATCTAAGGAAAGAGTAATCAAGGCCAAAACAGACTTGAACAGCCAGAAGGAGGTTGTCAGTCCACACCAGTGTTTACTACAAAGATGGCCTAGACTTGAAATTGCAGTCTGGGTTTCTATTCTTGTTTGGGTTAAGGGAAAATGAAGTCCCTAAGGAATGTCCACCAATAGAAAGCTAATTTATAGCACCACTGGCTCATCCTCCAAAGCATACAGATTTTTCTCTTTTCATCTATATAGTAAAATGCGGTAGTAAATGGGTTCTAGATCTCAATGGGTTATCTGTGGAAGATTGGGAAAATAAGGCTTAAATAACTTTGAGGAAATTATGAGGCTTTCTGCAAGCATGCAAGGAGAAACAAGACCACAAGAAAGAATTATGGATCAACATCTAGTTTCTTAGGAGGAAGAGGCAGTTTCTAAAGTCCTGCAATATGTATTTTTTTATTTTATACATCTCTCTTGTCACTTCATATTACCGCTGATACACATCTCTTTCTCCATTCCTTACAGAATGCCTGAGGCTGTATCACCACAGCCTAGCAGCAGTCTATAGTATATGTCTATATATCTCTGTCTCTATCTCTATGCATTTGTCAATGTGTGTGTGTGTGTTTTAAGAAATTATTTGACACAGAGAGAGATCAGAAGCAGGCAGAGAGAGAGGGGAAAGCAGGCTCCCTGCCGAGCAGAGAGCCAGAAGCGGGTCTGTCTCAGGAACCTGAGATCATGACCTGAGCGGAAGGCAGAGGCTTAACCCACTGAGCCACCCAGGCGCCCCTGCCAATTTGTTTTTTAAGTAAATGATTATTCAGCTAGATACTGAGTAGGAAAAAGAAAAAACGTATTACAGATATATCCTGTAGAAGCATACAGCTTTGTATGGAAAACATCTCACTTTTATGGAACGACTGTCATAACAAATGACCCACAGAACTGGGTATCAAATCGTGTTCTGCAGAGCATTAATATAAAACTTTGTAGTAGAGGGGCACTTTGGTGGATCAGTGGGTTAAAGCCTCTGTCTTCAGCTCAGGTCATGATCCCGGAGTCCTGGGATCGAGCCCCACATCGGGCTCTCTGCTCAGTGGGAAGCCTGCTTTCTCCTTTCTCTCTGCCTACTTCTGTCAAATAAATAAAAATCTTAAAAACAAAACAAAACAGAAAACTTTGTAGTAGATACAAGTTAAAGTACAGTAGCTCATTGGGGGTGAGGCATGGTCAAGAGAGTATCTATTTAAGCCTTTAAAGATAATTAGAATGTGGAAGGGCTTCTTGCTGGGGAAACAAAACAAAACAAAACAAAACAGGGCGCCTGGGTGGCTCAGTGGGTTAAGCTGCTGCCTTCCGCTCAGGTCATGATCTCAGGGTCCTGGGATTGAGTCCCGCATCAGGCTCTCATCAGGGAGCCTGCTTCCTTTCCTCTCTCTCAGCCTGCCTCCCTGCCTACTTGTGATCTCTGTCAAATAAATAAATAAAGTCTTTGAAAAAAACAAAACAGCCAGAGGACATTTTATGGTGGATTCTGACACAGACTTAAGACCATTGCACAAGCCAGGTTCCTTTTACCTGAGGTTAAGAGTCTCATTGGTTGGGGTGGGGGTGGGTGGACTGGGCCTTTTCAAGCCCTTGGTTATAAACAGAGTGAGGAGACGCTGTTGCCGTTGCCTGGCATGTGACAACAAACAGAGCTTTCTGTCACCCGGCCTTTGCATTGCTTCTCTTGGTGAGCTTTTCCTCTCTTTCCTCCGGTTCCCTGTTTCTTGTCACCAGCACTTCCTGAGATTCTCTTCGAGGTTTGGGATTCTCTGTACGATAGAGCCAGAGGTGTTTTCCCTCTGTGGGTGCGCATGTAGGTGTAGTAGCTGGGGGGGCTGAGTTTGCGGAACCCAGGCTCTGCGGAGAGAATGGTTTTTTCTTTCACAGTTTTTGCTATGTCTTTCCCGCCGCTCTAACGCTCCTAGAAGATAGAGATCATGGTCAAGCGAGCTCTAACCCCTTCTAACGTATTTTCTAGAGCTCTTCCGACAAGCACAAACCTTAAAGCCGTTGGCGCCGCAAGACGACCTGGGCTCTCCTTTTGAGTACGCGGTGAGCGAAGGGCGGAGCAAGGCGGGCTGTCCGCAGCTCAGTGCGCGTGCTCCGAGAGCTTGGCGGGGGAGGAGCCCTACGCCCCCTCGCTCCTAGAGACTTCCGGGGCGGAGAGAAATGGGCGGAGGGAAGACCGGAAGTACAGAGTCCGGCGCCTACTTTTTAATCTCCTTTCCTAGCGGAGTACTTCAGTTTGCGCCTGGTGAACAGTTAGATGGGTGTGAGGGGTATCTTATTCCTGGTCGCCCTCCCTTTTACTGTACCACGGGGTTCCAAATTGACCTAGAGAAAAATCTGACCCCAGTGAGCGGGTAGGGAGACAGCGTCTGTGGTTAGCTCGTCCATTTATTCAAGTTCTGTTCGACCGTCTTCAGACCGTCGTCAGCTTCCTTTTGCTCCTCGCCTCTAGTGGCTTTGTTTTTACCCTTTTTGCAGCGGCGGCTTCTCCCGCTCCGCCCCTCCCTCCCAGAATTATGTATGATCGAGCTCCCCGCTTGTTCAGATTGGCTGAAGGTGGCAGCACTGAGGAGCATGTGGGTCCTGGATCCTACCAGGTACCTTTCCTGAAGCAGCAGGCAACAGGTAAGAGGTAGGGAAAGGCAAGCCTCCCGTGACGGACACCTCACTTTCCGCCAAGCTCGCTTCTGTGTACTTGTTAAACACAATGGTACCTTAATAAGTGTAACAAATTAAAGACCGTGTTCAGCGGTGTCAAAATAAAAAAGGCTTGAAAAGCATCACAGGAGAAGTATTTTGGGTTATGGTTGATGGTGAATACATTGTTAGGGAGGTTAATGTTTATAACAACTCAATTGTATTAAATATAGGCATAGGCTCTAAGAACCTTGATATTGATATCGATGCTGAAAAGCAGCAAAATTAAAAAATTAAAACAATGACAACTCTGCACTCCAGAGAAACCTAAATCAACCTACTACCCTAATGTCATCGGTCATGTAAACACAGTAATGGCATTTGTTTAAAAATACAGTGTAACAACAGAGGAATGCAGATTAACAATGGAAAAACCATAATTTGGATGGTAGTAAGCTTCTCACATTCTCTCTCACCTATACTCAACATTCACCCCACATACATTTCAGTAGTTTCAACTTCGCATTTTCTAGAATTTCATGCTCACTCACCTCCATGCTTTGGTAGCTGCTGATACTTTGCCCAGTATGCTGTTCTTCCTTCCTAACCTCACTGAGTCCTACTTACTCTTTTAAACTCAGGTAAAGTGAAATTGTTCTTTGACTCTACTATTTCTCAAGTCTTTCTTTGACTCCTTAATGACTCTTTCATAGGACTTTGATATTATATCTTAATTATCTGTTAACTTATCTGGCTGCCACACTAAATGTGATTCTCTTGGGGGCAATAGTCATGATCTTGTTACTCTCAGCTTAAAAATTTTTTTTTAAAGATTTTATTTATTTATTTGACAGAGAGAGAAATCACAAGTAGACAGAGAGGCAGGCAGAGAGAGGGAGAAGCAGGTTTCACACCTAGCAGGGAGCACGATGCAGGGCTCGATCACAGGACCCCGAGACCAGGACCTGAACTAAGGCAGAAGCCTAACCCACTGAGCCACGCAGGCACCCCATCAGCTTTTAAATTTTAAAAAATAACAATCAGTAATTCTTGGAATAAAATTTAAAAAAATGTTTAATGGGCTACACATAGCAGAATTAAAAACTCACTGTATGACTTATGTGAACTCTGCTTAGAAAGCAGTAAGTGGAGTGTTGCAAGACCCTGCTTTTACTGTTTTATAGAATTTTGCCTTGCTGACTTGTGAAAGAAGCTAGGAGATTCTATGCTTAGCAAAGAAAAGCAGCAGCATCCTATGGAGCCCTATTTTAGTAATACTTAGCGACAACATGGTAATAATTAATAGAAGGTACAGGTATTATTTCTCTACTGGATAATTTAAAAGTAGCTATTATATCTTTCCTAGGTTCATTTTGTTTTACCCTTCTTTAAGATCAGTGACACACTGGTCTATGGAGAAATATACACAGTTAATTCAATTAAGGGTCAGGTAGATTTTTATAGAGAATGATGTAGGTAGAATAGATGTTAGGACTTTATATAACTTGTTACCTTGAACCACAGTAGAGCAAAGGAATTTATAATCTTAGATATTCATAAGAAAGATGCAAATACTTGTTATTTCTAACTTTTCTCCTTCCTAATTACCACTCTCATATTACTGTAGCCTTCTTGGTCAATCTTCCAGTTTATTATCTTCACATTTTCCTCAGGAAATTCTTTTCACCCCAATCTGTAAACTTCATTGCCTCAGCCTTCAGCCATTTAATCAGAGAGACTCTTTTCAACCCAGGATTTGCAGCCTAAAAAGAACACACTGAGCTGCTCTGATTTCACAAGTAGGAGAGAGACTGGATGTTCCAATTCCAGATTATTGAGAGCTATTTCTGATTTTCTCGCATTTATCTAAGAAGGAAGGATATTTTTTTCTTATCAAAGCAAATTATCTCCTGATGCAACCAGCCTAGTCAAATATGATAAAAATATAGTCTTTTTAGTAATCTGACGTCTCCTGGCATATTATGCTAAGGAGAATTTAATTGCTTTTTGAACTTGATTTACATAATAAATGGCACCCACATCAGCTGTATATTAATTATCTATATTGGTTCTATATTAGTTATCTAAGCTGGGTAACACTAGCTCCTAAATATAGTCTTTCCCAGATTTCTTCTTTGGTGGAGGAGTGGTTAGCTTTACCTGTTATAGAGGCATGAGCTGTCCATGGTCTGCACTCATGCTCATGAGCTTATGCCACCAATAATGATTTATCTTATTAGCCAGTCAGAATTTAGGGAGACCACCTCAGGGAATGCAATCTATCTTTAAATAAACAATATATATGTGATTGCTGTATATGTTGATATCGCTGAAGATGAGTATGTTTCAGAGGTCTAGTTATTGCTTTTATATGAAGAATGACCCTTTTGTTTTGAGGCTGTAGCTGTGGCTATGGAACTTGCCCTTTAATCACATGCTGGCCACCTTCTTTCTCAGAATGGACTAACTTTTATTGCTTCATGCCAGTTTGATTTATCTTCTGCTGTTGGTGCCTCAAACTCAGTATTTCCCAGACTGAACTTATTTCTTTCTTTTCAAATCTTTCTTTCTCCTGTATTCCTAATTTCTTCTTTCTGACTGACAGTTTGATTTATCATTTGTAGTTGGCACTTCACATGCCGGTATATCCATATGTCCCAAATCAAACCTTTTATCTCACACTCCACTAACCCTAAGTCCCCAGAACCATCTTCTCCTATATTTTATACCTTAATTTATTGGCAGCACTGTTTGTAGTATTATTATTTGTTATTCTGGTTTTCTCATTATTAGAAGCCAGAGTTTTAGCTTATTCATTATTATAACCTCACTGCATCTCTCCACACACAATAAAGCATTCACTATTGTTAAATGAATGACTAAAGGTGTAGTTTAGAATATCACCTATGAATTCTGTATTTATTGATTAGTATGCAGGGCACTACGATAGGGTGGTCAAACATCTTAATTTATATGGGAACGTGGTTTTAGCACTGAAAGTTCTATGTCCTGAGCATGCTAGAACAGTTAGCCACTCTAAATGTAAACATTATGTAGACAATTGTGAATAAAACAGACAAGTCCCTTCTTTCATGGAGCTAATCAGTATAAACACTTTGTTTTTCTTATGGTTTTACTTGAGGTCAGTATTTTATGTACACTTTTAGCCTATTGATGAAAGATTCTATATAATTAATTTTGGAAAGCTTCACTGAAGATTTTTTGAGTACTGGCTTCCTTGAATAGATGGGGCTATTGAGTGTTTGTTGTTTCTTTTCTATTTTTCTATGAATTTCAGTATTTTGCAATTAATTTCACACTTGTTTAGGTAGATTCAGTTAGATTCTCTGCCATGGTATTAGGACAGTTGCCTAAGAGCTAGTCTGAACTTAGTTTTCTTAGTTTTCATATTTATCTCACATTACCTCATGTTGTATGATCCTAAATTAAAAAAAAAACAAACCCAAAACCCTTTACTTGAAAGATTAAACACTTATGTAGAAAATTTCATAAAAATTATAACATCAAAAGTAAATACTCAAGAAACATAACATTGCCCAATTTCTCTTTTAATTATCCTTCTTTCACTCCCCTACTGGTGAGCCCTGTTCTGATTTTTATGGCAATCGTTTTTTTGCTGATCTTTATGAATTACTAAATCCTGTTGATGAAATGGCCCCTTTATCATAATGCAACGTCTCTCTTATCCCTAGTATTCACTATTCTAAAATCTGCTTTGTCTGATTTTAATATAGTCACTCCAGCTTCCTTTGATTCATGGATGCATGGTGAATCTTTTCCATCCTTTTATTTTTAACTTCATGTCTTTATGTGTTATGAGATTTATCTGTAGACAACATAAAGTTAGGTCTTATTTTATTATCCAGTTGACAATCTCTGCTGTTTATATTGGGGTACTTAGAACTTTTCTATTTAATTTAATTATCAGTATTTGTGTTTAAATTTAATCTCTTGATATTTGTTTTTATCTTATCTCTTCTTTGTTTCTTTTTTTATCCCTACCTTGTTGAATGAGTTTAGTTTTTTTTAAATTTTTTTAATGATTTTGTTTTCACCTTGACTATTGCTTTACTAGCTATACTGCTTTATTTTTTAGTGGTTGCTCTGAGATTTACAATATACATCTCTAACCTATCACAGTGTACCACTTCACATTAGTATATGAACCTTACTAGAGCGTTCTTCCATTTCTCCCATCTCATCTTTTGTGCTATTGTAGTCATATATTTTACTTCTATATATGCTATAATGTCACAATAATTTGAAATTATTTTTGCTGTAGTTATTTTTTTTTAAAGATTTTATTTATT
Organism: Mustela nivalis; assembly: GCF_964662115.1. Taxonomy (NCBI): domain Eukaryota; kingdom Metazoa; phylum Chordata; class Mammalia; order Carnivora; family Mustelidae; genus Mustela; species Mustela nivalis. The sequence goes on from NC_139023.1 coordinate 108,276,145, forward strand.
TATCAGAGAGAGAGAGAAAGAGGGAGAGAGAGCGAGCACAGGCAGACATAATGGCAGGCAGAGGCAGAGGGAGAAGCAGGCTCCCCGCCGAGCAAGGAGCCCTATGTGGGACTTTATCCCAGAATGCTGGGATCATGACCTGAGCCGAAGGCAGCTGCTTAACCAACTGAGCCACCCAGGTGCTTTAGTTATTTTTAAAGAGATTAAGAATTGAGAAAAAAATCTTTTATTAACTCACATAAATTTGTCATTAACTCTATCAGTGTACTTTTTTTTTTTTAGGTTTTTTTTTTTAAAGATTTTATTTATTTATCAGAGAGAGAGAGAGAAAGAGGGAGAGCGAGCGAGCACAGGCAGACAGAATGGCAGGCAGAGGCAGAGGGAGAAGCAGGCTCCCCGCCGAGCAAGGAGCCCTATGTGGGACTCGATCCCAGGACGCTGGGATCATGACCTGAGCCGAAGGCAGCCGCTTAACCAACTGAGCCACCCAGGCGTCCCTTTGCTGTAGTTATTTTTAAAGAGATTAAGAATTGAGAAAAAAATCTTTTATTAACTCACATAAATTTGTCATTAACTCTATCAGTGTACTTTTTTTTTTTAAGGTTTTTATTTAAGTAATCTCTATACCCAGTGTGGGGCTTGAACTTATGACCCTGGATCAAGAGTTGCACACCCTTCTGACTGAGCCAACCAGGTGCCCCATATCAGTGTACTTTTCATTACAGAAGTTTGATTTCAGTATTTTTATATCTTCCCTTTATTTCCTCATCCTGTTCATCTTTCTTCTACTTTGTTGAACACATGGAGAATATTTATAAAGATATTTTAGTGTTCTTTTAAAAATAATTTTTATTTAAATTCAATCAATATTTAATGTATTATTGGTTTCAGAGGTAGAGGTCAGTGATTCATCAGTTTTATATAATACCCAGTGCTCATTACATCATGTGTCCTCCTTAATGTCCATCACCCAGTTATTCCATCCTCTCCATCTTCCTCCCCTCCAGCATTCCTGTTTGTTTCCTATGCTTAAGAGTCTCATGATTTGTCTCTCTTTCTCTGATTTCATCTTCTTTTATTTTTATCTCTCTTCCCCTATAATCCTCTGTGTTGTTTTTTAATTTCCAAATATCAGTGAGATCATATGATCACTGTCTTTCCCTGATTGACTTCTTTCCCCTAGCATAATACCCTCTAGTTCCAACCATGTTATTGCAAGTGACAAGAGTTCTTTTTTTCTTTTTCTTTCTTTCTTTTTTTTTTTTTTTTTTTGATGGCTGGGCAGTATTCCATTGTATATAGATACCACATCTTCTTTATCCATTTATCTGTAGATGAACACCTGGGCTCTTTCCACAGTTTGACTATTGTGGACATTGCTGCTGTAAACATTGGGGTGCACATGCTCCTTTGAATCACTACATTTATAGCTTTGGGTAAATATCCAGTAGTGCAATTGTGGGTCATAGGGTAGCTATGTTTTCAACATTTTGAGGAACCTCCATACTGTTTTCCAGTGTGGTTGCTCCAGCTTGCATTCCCACCAACAGTGTAGGAGTGTTCTCCTTTCTCTGCATCCTTGCCAACCAACATCTGTCATTTCCTGACTTGTTAATTTTAGCCATTATGACTGGTGTGAGGTCATATCTCACTGGTTTTGATTTGCATTTCCCTGATGCCGAGTGATGTTGAGCATTTATTCATGTGTCTGTTGGCCATTTGGATGTCTTCTTTGCCGAAATGTCTTTTCATGTCTTCTGCCCATTTCTTGATTGGAATTTTTTTTTTTTTTGGATGTTGAGTTTGATCACTTCTTTATAGATTTTGGATATTAGCCCTTTATATGATATGTCATTTGCAAATATTTTCTCCCATTCTGTTGGTTGTCTTTTGGTTTTGTTGAATGTTTCCTTTGCTGTACAAAAGCTTTTTATCTTGATGAAATCCCAATGATCCATTTTTGCTTTTGTTTCCCTTACCTTTGGAGACATGCCTAGCAAGAAGTTGCTGCGGCCAAGGTCAAAGATATTGCTGCGTATGTTCTCCTCAAGGGTTTGGAGGGGTTCCTGTCTCATATCGAGGTCTTTCATCCATTTTGAGTCTATTTTTGTGTGTCATGTAAGGAGATGGTCCAGTTTCATTCTCCTGCATGTGGCTGTCCAGTTTTCTCAACACCATTTGTTGAAGAGACTGTCTTTTTTCCATTGGACATTCTTAACTGCTTTGTCAAAGACTAATTGACCATAGAATTGAGGGTCCATTTCTGGGTTTTCTATTCTGTTCCATTGATCCATTTGTCTGTTTTTGTGCCAATATACTGTCTTCATGACTTCAGCTTTGTAATAGAACTTGAAGTCACATTTTGATACACCAGCTTTGGTTTAATTTTTCATCTTTCCTTTGGCTTTTCAGGATCTTTCCACTTCCATATAAATTTTAAGATAATTTGTTCCAGCTCTTTGAAAAAAGTTGATGGCATTTTGATAGGGATTGCATTGAATGTATAGATTGCTCTAGGTAGCATAGACTTTTTAACAATATTTGTTCTCCCAATTATGAGCGTGGAATGTCTTTCCATTTCTTTGTGTCATTTTCAATTTTTTTAAATCAGTGTTTTATAGTTTTTGGAGTATAGGTCTTCCACTGCTTTTGTTAAGTTTATTCCTAGGTATCTTATTTTTGGTGCAGTTGCAAATGGAATTGTTTTCTTGATTTCTCTTTCTGTTGCTTCATTAGTGGTGTATAGAAATGCAATAGATTTCTATAGATTGATTTTGTATCCTACAACTTGACTGAATATCACTTATCAGTTTTACCAGTTTTTTTGTGGAGTCTTCAGGATTTTTTATATATTGTATCATGTCATTTGCAAATAGTGGAAGTTTTATGTCTTCCTTACCAATTTGGATGCCTTTTATTTCTTTGTATTGTCTGATTGCTGTGGCTAAGATTACAGTATATATTGAATAAAAGTGGTGAGAGTACACATCCTTGTTTTGTTCCTGACCTTAGGGGGAGAGATGTGAATTTGTCATGATTAAGGATGATGTTAGCTGTGAATTTTTCATATATGGCCTTTATTAGACTGAGATATGTTCCCTCTCAACCCACTGTGTTAAGGACTTCTATTACAAATGGATATTGTACTTTGTCAAATGCTCTTTTCTGCATTTATTGAAATGATCATATGCTTCCTATCCTTTCTCTTATCGGTATAATGTATCACATTGAATGTTTTCTGAATACTGAACTACCCTTGCAATTTAGGAATAAATCCCACATGATTGTGGTGAACGATTTTTTTGTTGGATTCAGTTTGCTAGTATTTTAAGGATTTTTACATCTATGTTCATTAGAGATTGTAGTTCTCTCTCTCTCTCTCTCTCTCTTTTTTTTTTTTTTTTGTGGTGATTTTGGTATCAGGGTAATGCTGGCTTCATAGAATGAATTTGGAAGTTTTCCTACTGGAATAGTTTGAGAAGAATAGGTATTAACTCTTCCTTAAAAATTTGGTAGAATCCCCCTCTGAAGCCATCTGGTTTGGACTTTCGTTTGTTTGGAGTTTTTGAATACTGACTCAATTTCTTTACTGGTTATGGGTCTGCTCAAATTCTCTGTTTCTTTCTGTTTTAGTTTTTGTATTTATGTTTCTAGGAATTTATTCTTTTCTTCTAGGTTGTCTAATTTGTTGACATATAGTTTTTCATAATATTCTCTTATAATTGTTTGTATTTCTGTGGTGTTGGTTGTTATTTCTCTTCATTTGTGATTGTTTTTTTTTGAGTCCTTTCTCTTTTTTTTCCTTGATAATTCTGGCTAGAGGTTTATCAATTTTATTGATTTTTTTTTTCTTCTCAAAGAACCAGCCTCTGGTTTTCATTGACCTGTTCTTTTGGTTTTTCAGTTTCTATAGCATTTATTTCTACTCTAATCTTTATTATTTCCATCCTCTTGTTGGGTTTTGATTTTGATTATTCTTCTTTTTCTAGCTCCTCTGGGTGTAAGGTTAGGTTCCTTGAGATTTTTCTTGCTTCTTGAGGTGAGCCTGTGTTGCTATGGCGTTCCTTCTTAGAACCACTTTTTCTGCATCCCAAAGATTTTGGACCATTTCATTTTCATTTTCATGTAATTTTTGATTTCTTCTCTCATTTCTTGGTAGACCCATTCATTGTTTAATAGCATGTTATTTAACCTCCCTGTATTTGTGCTATTTCTAGATTTTTTTCTTATGATTGATTTCTAATTTCATAACATTGTGGTCAGGAAAAAAAGCATAGTATGACTTTGATTTTTTTTTAAAAATATGTTGAGACTGGTTTTGTGGCCTCATATATGATCTATTCTGGAAAATGTTCCATGTGCACTTAAAAGAAATGTGTATTCTGCTGTTTTAGGGTGGAATGTTCTGAATATAGCTGTTAAATCCATCTGGTCCAGTGTGTCATTCAAGTCACTGTTTTTTAATTGTTTTTCTGTTTGGATGATCTGTCCATCAGTGTAAGTGGGGTGTTAAAGTCCCTTACTATTATTATATTACTATGCATTATTTCTTTTATGCTTGTTGTTAACTGTTTTATGTATTAAGGTGCTCCTATGTTGGGTGCCTACATATTTGTTATATTTTCTTGTTGGATTGTCCGTTTTATTATTAGATAGTGTCCTTCTTTGTCTCTTGTTACAGTCTTTGTTACAGGCTTATTTTGTACAATATAGCTATTGCTACCCTGGCCTTCTTTTGATATCCATTTACATGATAAATGTTTTTCCACCCCCCTCCCTTTCAATCTGTAGGTGTCTTTAGGTCTGCAGTGAGTTTTTTCCAGACAGCATATACATGGGTCTTGTTTTTTCTCTATTCAGTCAGTCACCTTATGTCTTTTGACTAAAGTATTTTTAGTCAATTTATATTCAAAGTAATTACTAATAGATATATATTTATTGCCATCTTTTTTGTTTGTTTTGTTTTGTGGTTGTTTCTGAAGATTTTCTCTGATCCATTCTTGTCTTTTTCTCTTTCATAGTTTGTTGGTTTTTAGTGATATAACAAAGAATTAATTCTTGATTTCAGTTGCGTTTTAGTGAATGTGGACTTCAAAAGAAACATATTATTTCCTGTTTCAGGAAGATTGTTTTTTATTATTAGCCCAGATTAGTAAATTTTAAATTGTAGTAATTATTGCCATATATTCTGACAGTAGTGTACATTTTCCTTTAGTGTATAAGAGTCTCACAAATTTTGTTCCCTCACTTTCATTCTTTTTATTACCCATTAAAGATAACTGCTCTGCTCTCTCCCATATCTTTTGTGATATTTGTGTTGCTTAAATTATACTCATTTTCTTGATACAGTTCTTGTTTTTTTTTTTAATCAGTCTTTCAGAAGACTAAGTCTGTCTACTAAGTTTATCAGGTTTGTCTAATTTTATGATTATTTGTTCCAAAGAAATTTGTATCTTAGATTTGTAAACCTTTGGGGTTAGGCAGTCAAGAAATACTTACCAAGTACCAACTATGTACCAAAGCAAAGAGACATTATTAATTACTTGCTGTAAAGTCACTTTAAATTATTTCAGTTTAAGTTGTTGCCACAACTTTATATATGCTCTTCTCTATAAATAATAGATGTTGCTCTAAAATGTAAAATGCTGGTCTTCTGAGGATGAAAATATTTTATTAGCTAAGCATAACTGTTGTTTTCATCTTAGCCAAATATTCTTAGAAGAAAAAAAGGCTTTTGCTTTTTATTTCTTTAAGTATTTTTTCTGTTTGGGACTTTGAGTTCTGTAAGTTCTTTTATTTAATATATGTTAATAAATGTTCTGCTGTTAATCAGAATTTTAAAAAATACAGCAACTTCCGTGGCTGTATTCTGATAATATAGTGTTCTGATAATATAGTGTTCTGATAATATAGTCTCCATAGTTGAGGTTACTAAATGATTTTATATATTTTGAATGATTTTTCTCTGAAATCACTGGGACCCTATCTTATCTTCCAGTGATATGGTTTTACTTTTATAGGTGGCTATGCACCATTCCTTTCTTTGGCTGCCAGAGAAAGTACTTTTACTGTTGCCTCTAACACTGAGAAAGCTGTTCCAGGGCCGGGGCACTATAATGTTTCAGAAGCACAGGTAAATTTATAACAGTTATTATAGTTGTTAGAGTTAATAAGAATTATACTTTCCTCCTCTCCTAGACTAATATGTCATTTGTCATATTTTCTTTTCCCTTCATATCCTCTTCTTTCTCCTTTTAACCTATATTTTGTTATTAGAATATGAGAAAATTAAAAGTGTTTATTGTTGATTGCCTGGTTGGATGTTCTTCATTGTTCCATGTATTCTATAAGACATAAAACACTGTTACGTTCTTCATGGTTCTTGGGATTCTTGAGTGGGAGAATAGGACTATTGAATGAATTATGGCGCATGAGAGCTGTGCAGATGATCAAGATATGTAGATGGAGGATGGCAATAGAATTAAAAATAGTTTTTGTGCATATTCTTAAGGTATAGCTACTGTCATTGCCTCATCTGGCTCCTAAACAGTCTTGAGAGTCTATGACCAGAATATCTTTGATGATCCATTCATGTTTAGAAACAATATCTTCATAATTGTGAATATCATCTTTTACCCTTTTCACATTCATTTTGCCTTCATACATCATGACTCCTAATTGAGCTTAGCAGATCTTTATTTCCTTTGTTGGAAGCCCAGGTGCTATCATTGATGACTTAATTGTTGCGTTAGACTTCCTGAGTTGGTAATAGCAACCATTCTATCAGGAGATTTTGCTTAGAAACAATAGATTTTTAAGAGTGATACTAGATTTACAATAGTATTTGTAGGAAAGGCATTTGGGTGGCTTATGGGCTTGAAGTTAAGTTCTTTTTTTAAAAAAATTTTATTTATTTATTTGACAGAGGACGATCACAAGTATGCAGAGAGACGGCGGGGGTGGGGGGAAGCAGGCTCCCTGCTGAGCAGAGAGCCAGATGCAGATACAGGACTCAAACCCAGGACCCTGAGATCATGACCTGAGCCAAAGACAGAGGCTTAGCCCACTGGGCCACCCAGGCCCCTGTATAGTTGAGTCTTAAGGAAGGACAGGACTTAGACAGTTCCAGGTATTTTAATAGTAAGAGCTGCAATCAGGAACTGCCATTAGATAACTTAATTCTATAACGCCCTTCCATTTTTTTATGTGTCACTCCATTTAGGATTAAAATTCTTAGTAGGGAGAATCTGTTTGGTCCAGTCATTCCTGGGATAGGGAATCCTGTGTTTGGAAGCTTCTCTAAAACCACAAAGTATAGGGGAGGTTTGATTGCCCCAACAATGGTGAATGTGGATGCTGTTATGGGAAGATAATGGATGGGATGCTGGACAGATAAAAAACAATAGATTGCCATTACAGTTTATCCCTTGACTGCCTAGTTCTCTTCTCTCTCATGTGTACTACATATGCATATAATTCTTCTTCCCACATATCCTATTTAAAAAACACAATTATTTTATGTATAATTTTCAAATATAACTTCGCCAAAGAAGCTAAACTGAGGTCTATCTAGCTATTGCATTGAGAGATGATATTACATTGTCACTACCAAATGGATCTTTAGATTAAGGCCATTTCTACTTTTGTTTTTTTCACATTCCTGTTCCATTATTCTGCAACCTATAGGTTAAATGGTAAGTAAGTATAACATGAGATACTATAAAGAAATGGTTAGTAGTGTGGGCTCCTAAAGTAGACAACCTGTATTTGAAATCTGTCTCTGCTACATACTAGTTCAGACAGATTTCCAAATAGGTAGACTTAATCTTAACTGCTTAATCTCTTTGAGCTTTAGGGATACTAGGGGTACTAAGTTTGTGGACCTTTTCTTTTTTCTTTTCTTTCTTTCTTTCTTTTTTTTATTTTTAAAGATTTTATTTATTTATTTGACAGAGAGAGAGATCATAAGTAGGCAGAGAGTCAGGCAGAGAGAGAGAGAAGCAGGTTCCCCGCTGAGCAAAGAACCCGATGCAGGGCTCGATCCCAGGACACTGAAATCATGACCTGAGCTGAAGGCAGCAGCTTAATCCACCAAGCCACCCAGGAGCCCCTGTGGACTTTTTCTAAGAGTTACATTGATCAGTAAGCATTTTAGAATAGTGGTTAATTATAGGTAGCATCTTATAACTTTTATCCATTATTAGTGTTGCCATTTTACAATAGAAGAGGGAAAAAAAGAGAGGGGAAATGAAAGAAAGTGATGTAGGAAACAAGGAAATGCAGATGGGGACTTGTTAGTTTATGTAATTGATCTGAAGCTATAGATAGTTTAAGATTTTTTCATTACTCATTCTGTGTTCCCTGTCTCTTTAGAGGGACTTGATCAGGTGGAGTTTTCAGCCTGATGTGGTAACCAGACTCTTTAGTTCTAAGGGGTCTGAGCTCTTGAGTCACAGGCTTCCTTCTCAAACCTTTAAATAAACTTGCTCTTACCATTTTCAGTGGGCATTATAGTTTGAGGAAGCTCTGCAGGGTTTCTCTGTGTTCCATCCTACCACAGTGCATGGCTTTCCTTAGTCCTGTTTCTCAGTCCTGGTCAGGGTTAATCACCTCAGCCAATACACTCCTTATTTTGCTTTCTAGCACACAGAACCTGGAATGGCCAGTTGATGTCTCAACTTCCAAATCAGTGGAACGTTTATGTCTCTTTTATGGGTTCTTAAAACTTACAGAATACTAGCACCTAGAGGACAAAAAGCAAAAAATAGTAATGGGTCATGAGATGTCATCATTAGAAGTGTCACTCCTGCTTCTACTCTTTGGCCCATGGCCAGCATATTATGGGTATATGGGCTTGCTGTAACTCCACTATTCCAAGAGGGGAATGGAATAAAATACACAATAAGCAGATTTCAAACTTGTTAAGTATGACAAATATCAGGATGTTGGAATATTATAATAATAGTGATTTTAGTCAATTCCACATATAAAATAATGTAAAGTACAACTTAGACCAGGTTTTATTTTATTCCAAATTGGGGTACTTTTCTTGGATTTCAAGAATAAGGAACTAGGAAATGTACATTTTTAATACAATGGACAATCTAAGAAAAAGAGTTCTAGTATTCTCTGTTTCTTCTTCTTTTTCTTTTTTTTTTAAAAAATTATTTATTTATTTGACAGAGATCACAAGTAGGCAGAGAGATAGGCAGAGAGAGAGAGGAGGAGGAAGCAGGCTCCCTGATAAGCAGAGAGCCCAATGCAGGGCTCAATCCCAGGACACTAGAGTCATGACCTGAGCTGAAGGCAGAGGCTTTAAATCACTGAGCCACCCAGGCGCCCTTTTGTTTCTTCTTAAAACTATAAGCCAATGCCAAGAGAAGTCTGATTTCCTTGGTTTCAAAAATGACTGTGCCTTATTTACTCAGTTGCTGTTGATTTTTTTGGGTTATTTTAGGCTAAATTTTTTTTGTTTGTTTGTTTTTTAGAATCAGAATTATATTTTCTTCCTTTAAGTTCTTCCTTTAAGCTTATTATGATCCTATTTAAAAAGTTTAATTTAATTTTTTCAGTGTTCCAAGATTTATTGTTTATGTACCACACCCAGTGCTCTATGCAATACATGGCCTCCTTAGTACCCATCACCAGCCTCACCCATCCCCCTGCACCCTCCCTTCCCAAACCCTGTTTGTTTCTCAGACTCCACAGTCTCTCATGGTTTGTCTCCCCCTTTGATTACCCCGAACTCTCTTCTCCTTTCCATCTCCCATTGTCCTCTGTGTTATTCCTTATCCTCTACAAGTAAGTGAAACCATATGATAATTGACTCTCTCTGCTTTACTTATTTCACTCAGCATAATCTCCTCCAGTCCCATCCATGTTGATTCAAAAGTTGGGTATTCATCCTTTCTGATGGAGGTGTAATATTCCATTGTATATGTGGACCATATCTTTCAGAACTTTTAAAGTTCCAAGAAGTGTAAGTTTATCATGCTATTTAAAAAAGAAAGTCCATTATTATTTTAAATGACTTAATTAGAAAATGTTTGTCATGTGACAATAGTTATCATACTAATTATACAAATAATTAATATGCTTGATAATAATTAAGGGGATAATCCTATTGGAAATTAATGCCAGTATTTAACAATTTATTTTTATACCTTTTTTTTGAGAATAGGTTGAAAGGTTCCTTTCTATTAGCAATTACCTAGTAAATATTTGGAAACTTCAAATGAAATTTAAGAAGACTGAAAATGTGGTTGTAGTTGTGAAGGCCTGCCTCCACTGTATATAATACTTGAAGTTCTTATAAAAGCAAAGCATTTGGGAGTTAAAACTGTGTGCCTCAATTTAGTCTTCTTTATTTCTCTGTTTCTGTTATGGTTATCTCACTTTGATTATGGTTGTCACCAGTATGCCAAAGTTGGGAGTGAGGATAGGAGTATTCTTTTTGCCTCTCCAGCTCTTGACTTGTTATGGGCAAATTCACTTCTTTCTTTGTCTCCTCTAGCATATCTGAAGTGTGCTAATTTTTTCAAAAGTAAGTTCCCACAATTTAAGGGGAATTAAGAAAATAAAAGACACGGAAGAATGAAGTTTACAAAGTACAAGTTTCTGATTCTTTGATAGATAATTAGCTTATTAAGTCACATACCTTATTTTGTTCCTATCCTTTTTCCTGAAATGAATCCCACCCCAAAGAGTCAGTTCAAATTTCATTTATGTTTTCTGGCTCTAATTCTTTTCTAGTTTGTGACCTGTTTATGCATGGCTGATACCATATTTTTCCTTGCTATATAAGACTTAGATGTGGAGATCTCTTCCCTGGATCCAGATAAATAGTTTCCTTCATATTTCTCACTATCAGGGCCTACTAATAGATGTCCAAATTAGGTTTGATTTTTGATCTGAGAGATACATTTCACTAGAGCTGTATGATGGGATATCAGATTGATTCAGTAGATGGCCTCACCCTTCCGATGAGACTGCATTCTGTATTGTTGGGCAGTTGGTGGCAATGTAGTAATTCATCAAATAACCACACCATATAGACAAAAGCATAGGACTCAAGAAGTAGGAAGGCTTTTGTCTCATAGTTTTCATATAAAATGTATGATTACCTCATAATATAATTTTTGGGTCCTTTTTCTGACCCTGTAGTTCCTTTTATAACCTCTGGTAAAATCGGTAGAATTGATAATTAGGAAATATGAGTAATTAGAAAAGTGCTGGTTAATTTCTACCAGTTTTTAAAAAATCAGATTAATTTTGCTATCTTCTGTTGAAGTTCAATATAAATTCAAATTACTGTGTGAAATGTAAGATCATAGAGACTACAGTAATGACTTTCAAAGAATCAAGATTTGAGGAGATTTTCTCTTTTACCATGCTTTTACTTTTTATCTAACTTGAAATGCTAATGTTTTTGCAAAATCATTAAATTTTGTTATAGATCCAAACTCTTTCTTTCTTTCTTTCTTTTTTTTTTAAGATCCAAACTCTTTTTAAACAGGAATTATGGTCTTATTAAAATAGTTATCAGGCAGTGGATTGGCTACCTAAGAATATAATTTTGACTCAGTTTTTAAAAGAAGACCTCTTGTGTATTTCTTAAAAGCTGAAAGCAGCTGATTAAGATTCAAACTAGAGATGGGCTCAGTTAATAGTGATTATGAACATATGGTGTGTATACCATGAGAAAAGGTCTGTTGGTAAATAAGTGACTTAAAAAATCTCATCTGGGGGCTCAGCCTAGATTAAGCATCTCCCTTCAGCTCAGGTCATGATCCTGGAGACTGGAGTCTTGGGACTGAGTCCCAGTTTGGTCTCCCTGCTTAGTGGTGAGTCTGCTTCTTCACCTTCCCTATGTTCCCTTTCTCTCTCTCTCTCATCATTTCCTCTCTCTCAAATAAATAAAATCTTTAAAAAAAAGATCTTATTGGATCTATCAAATGCCAACCATTATTACTATGAATCGTCTTTGAAATGATTATATGGTGACTTTAAATTGAAACTAATAAGATTCTTTTTCTGAATTTTTTTCAGAATTTTTCTTTTTCTGAATTCACCAACTATTACCCAGTTGATAATTTTTTGATTCTAGAGAATCCAGACATGGGGCATGGAGAGCCATGGGAGATTCTTCCCAGTCTCTCCGCTGTATTAAACAATGTTTAAAATTAATCTGAGTATAAAACCAAGCTATTAGGGGAGGGCTAGCAAGATGGCAGAAGAGTAGGAGACCTAAATTCTGTCTGGTCCCAGGAATTCAGCTAGATATTTATCAAATTATTCTAAATACCCATGAACTCAACAGGAGATTAAAGAAAAGAATAACAGCAAATCTTTGAATAGAAAAGCAACTACTTTCTGGAAGGTAGGACATTTGGAGAAGTGAATTTGAGGTGATATTTGGGAAGATAGACTGTGGTGGGATGGTCAAGCAATAAATTAGCAGAGCACAAAATTGGAACTTTTAGTTAGAAGTCTGTTCTAGTGAGGGACGTCATTCCAGTGGTTAAGTGAGGGGTGGAATCCTTGCTGGGACAGTGTAGTCTCAGGACTCTTAGGGGTCGTAGAAAGACTGAGGGTACCTGAGTGCAGCAGAACACCCAGGTATTGGAGTCAGGAAGGGGGCTGCAAAGAGTGAACCAAGAAGTGGGCTCTCAATTTGGGATTGCCATAAACTGTGATCCATGGCATAGTTGGGCCACTGCTCTTTGTGCAGAGTCCCAACAAGGGGCAGATCCTGGGAGACTCTTGTTCCTTCCCCAGAGGAGCGGTGTGGGAACATGCTACAGGAATCTGCTGGGTTTGAAAACTCCAAATAGTGCTGTGTGCCAGAGATAGAAATGCTTGGTCACAGGCTGGGTAAGCTCAGAGTGTGGCCAGAGACCAAGGAGTGATTTACTGCTTTTCTCTGAGAGAGCACTGAGGAGTGGGGGCTCGATTTCTCTTCTCCTCCAGGGCTAGAGATTGGGAGGCTGCCATTTTTATTCTTGTCCTCTAAAGCTGTGTGGAAGGCCTTCAGGGAACAAAACCTATGGAGAACAATCCTGAGCAGATTACATAGCATGGCCCCTGGCAAGGGTGGTGCAATTCCTTCTGGGGCAAACACAGGCCCCTCCCTTAGAAGATCAGGAAGAACATCCAGCCAAGACCAACTTTACTGATTAATGAGAACTGCAAAACTCCAGTGCTAGGGGAATACAGCACATAGAATTCATTGCTTTCCCCCCATAATTCTTTATTCTTTTGAAGTCAATTTTTAAAGTTTTCTATATTTCTTTCTTTTTTTTTTTTTGAATTCTTCTTCTTTCCTTTTCAACCAACTTCTTATCAATTCCCTTTTAAAAGTCTTTTTTAATTTTCATTTTTATAGTCAACCCTTTAATGTATTTAACCTTATTTTTATATACATATATGTTTTTTTTATTTTTATATACATATATGTTTTTCTTTCTTTAATATTTTGGGATATAGTTTCTTCTAACAGACCAAAATATACCCTAAATCACTTAGTTTATAGCTTTGGTCTGTTCATCCACCTGATAACATTCTCTCCTTTTTAAAAGGAGACCCAGCAATTGCACTATTGGGTATTTACCCTAAAGATACAAACATAGTGATCCAAAGGGGCACGTGCACCCGAATGTTTATAGCAGCAATGTCCACAATAGCCAAACTATGGAAAGAACCTAGATGTCCATCAACAGATGAATGGTTCAAGAAGAGGTGGTATATATACACAATGGAATACTATGCAGCCATCAAAAGAAATGAAATCTTGCCATTTGCGACAACATGGATGGAACTAGAGCGTATCATGCTTAGCGAAATAAGTCAAGCAGAGAAAGGCAACTATCATATGATCTCCCTGATATGAGGAAGTGGTGATGCAACATGGAGGCTTAAGTGGGTAGGAGAAGAATCAATGAAACAAGATGGGATTGGGAGGGAGACAAACCATAAGTGACTCTTAATCTCACAAAACAAATTGAGGGTTGGTGGGGGGAGGGGATTTAGGAGAAGGGGGTGGGATTATGGACATTGGCGAGGGTATGTACTTTGGTGAGTGCTGTGAAGTGTGTAAACCTGGTGATTCACACACCTGTACCCCTGGGGATAAAAATATATGTTTATAAAAAATAAAAAATTAATTAAAAAAATTGTTTTCTTCTTTCATTTTCAACCAACTTCTGATCTTACCAATTCCTTTTTAAAAAAATTTAAAATTTTTCATTTTTATAGTCATTTCCATCCCTTCATTGTATTTACCATTATTTTCATGCATGTAAATATATAGTTTTTCTTTCTTTAAAATTTTGGGAGGCAGTTTCTTCTAACAGGCCAAAATACACCTCAAATCCAGTGTGTGGCTCTGTTCTCTTCATGGTCCTGATCATATTCTTTCTCTTCTTTTTTTTTTTCCTTTTCCTCTGGGTTTAGGTTTCTTCTGATTTGTTTAAAACATTTGTAAATCTTCTGATTTGCATATTTTTCTGGGGATGTTGTTACCCTTTTAGCATTTTTTTCCCTCATTCATCTATTCTCTGGACAAAATGACAAAATGAAAAAAAACTCATCTCAAGAAAAAGAATAAGAAGGGTGCCTGGGTGGCTCAGTGGTTAAGCCGCTGCCTTTGGTTCGGGTCATGATCTTGGGGTCCTGGGATCGAGTCCTGCATCAGGCTCTCTGCTCGGTGGGGAGCCTGCTTCCCTCTCTCTCTCTCTCTCTCTCTGCCTGCCTCTCCATCTGCTTGTGATCTCTCTCTGTCAAATAACTAAATAAAATCTTAAAAAAAAAAAAGAAAAGAAAAAGAACAAGAGACAATACTGACTGCCAAGGACCTAATTAATATGGGCATTAGTAAAATGTCAGAACCAGAGTTCAGAATGATTATGAAGATGCTAGCTGGGTTTGAAAAAAGCATAGAAGATAGTATAAAATCTATTTCGGGAAAAGTAAAATCTAACCAAGTTGAAATAAAAAGGCTTTTAATGAGGTGCAATAAGAAATGGATGCTCTAACTGCTAGGATAAATGAGGCAGAAGAGAATTAGTGATACAGAAGACCAAATGATGAAAAATAGAGAAGCTGCGTAAAAGAGGGATTAACAATTACTGGATCACGAGGGGAGAATTCAAGAGATAAGTGATACCATAAAGGAAAACAATCTACACATTTAATGTAATCTCTATCAAAATACCACCAGAAAAGACACTGAATAGCCAGAGGAATGTTGAAAAAGAAAACCAAAGCTGGTGGTATCACAATTCAGACTTCAAGCTCTATTAAAAACTGTAATTGATGATTACAGTTTTGTAATCATCAAGACAGTACTGGAGTGCCTGGGTTGCTCAGTCATTAAGCATCTGTATTCAGCTTGGGTCATGAACCAATCCCAGAGTTCTGGGATTGAGCCCCTCATATGGCTCCCTGCTCAGTGGGAAGCCTGCTTCTCCCTCTTCCACTCTCCCTGCTTGTGTTCCTTTTTTGGCTGTCTCCCTCTCTGTCAAATAGATAAAAATATATATGTAAAAAAAACCCAACAGTATGGTACCGGCACAGAAACAGACACATAGATCAATGGAATGGAATAGAGAGCCCAGAAATGGACCCTCAACTCTATGGTCAACTAATCTTTGACAAAGCAGGAAAGAATGTCCAATGGAAAAAAAAAAAAACACCAGTCTTTCAACAAATGGTGTTGGGAAAATTGGACAGTCACATGCAGAAGAGTGAAATTGGAACATTTTCTTATACCAAACACAAAGATAAACTCAAAATGGATGAAAGACCTCAATGT
Organism: Mustela nivalis; assembly: GCF_964662115.1. Lineage (NCBI taxonomy): Eukaryota > Metazoa > Chordata > Mammalia > Carnivora > Mustelidae > Mustela > Mustela nivalis. The sequence continues at coordinate 108,291,956 of NC_139023.1, forward strand.
GAGACAGGAATCCATCAAAATCCCTTAGGAGAATACAGGGAATACAGGCAACAACCACTTTGGTCTCAGCCGCAGCTACTTCTTCCTAGAAACATCGCTAAAGGTAAGGGAAGAAAGGGAAAGAATGAACTATTGGGACTTCATCAAGATAAAAAGATTTTTAAGGCAAAAGAAAGAGTCAGCAAAGCCAACAGACAACTGACAGAATAGGAAAAGATATGGCACATGACATATCGGATAAAGGGCTAGTATCCACAATCTATAAAGAACTTATCAAACTCAACACCCAAAGAACAAATAATCCAATCAAGAAATGTGCAGAAGACATGAACAGATATTTCTGCAAAGAAGACATCCAAATGGTCAATAGACACATGAAAAAATGCTCACCATCATTTGGCATCAGGGAAATAAAATAAAAACCACAATGAGATACCACCTCACTCCAGTCAAAATGGCTAAAATTAACTAGTCAGGAAACAACAGGTGTTGGTGAGGATGCAGAGAAGGGGGAGCCCTTCTACACTGTTGGTGGGAATGCAAGCTGGTGCAGCCACTCTGGAAAACAGTATTGAGGCTCTTCAAAAAGTTGAAAATAGAGATACCCTACAATCCAGCAATTGTGCTACTGGGTATTTACCCCAAAGATACAAATATAGTGATCTGAAGGAGCATGTGCACCCCAATGTTTTTTATATATATATATGTATATGTATATATATATATATATATATATATGTATATATATATATGTATATACACACACACACACCCCACACATACACACACATATGTGTATATGTATCACACACACGTACATAATACATACATACACACAATAGAATATTATGCAGCCATCAAAAAAGTAAATCTTACCATTTGCAATGGTGTGGATGGAACTATAGGGTATTATGCTAAGTGAAGTAAGTCAACAATTATCATATGATCTCCCTGATAGGAGGAATTTGAGAAACAAGACAAGAGGATTGTAGGAGAAGGAGGGAAAAATGAAACAAAACAAAACCCAAAAGGGAGACAAACCATAAAAGACTCTCAATCTCAGGAAATGAATTGAAGGTTGCTGGAGTGGACGAGGTTGGGGGGGATGGAGTGGTTGATGGACATTGGGGAGGGTATGTGCTATGGTGAGCACTGTGAATTGTGTAAGACTGATGAATCACAGTCCTGTACCCCTGATACAATACATTATATGTTAATTAAAAAAAAAGAACTATTGGGACTTAATCAAGATAAAAAGCTTTTGCACAGCAAAAGAAATAGTCAACAAAACCAAAAGACGAAAGGCAGAATGGGAGAAGATATTTGCAAGTGACATATCAGATAAAGGGCTAGTATCCAAAATCTATAAAGAACTTACCAGACTCAACACTCAAAGAACAAATAATCCAATCAAGAAATGGGCCGAAGACATGAGCAGACATTTTGCAAAGAAGACATCCAAGTGGCCAACAGACACATGAAAAAATGCTCAACATCACTTGGCCTCAGGAAAATACAAATCAAAACCATGATGAGATATAACCTCACACCAGTCAGAATGGCTAAAATTAATAAGTCAGGAAATGATAGATTTTGGTGAGGATGCACAGAAAGGGGAATCATCCTACACTGTTTCTGGGAATGCAAACTGTTGTTGCAGGATGGAAACAGTTCAGAGGTTCCTCAAAAAGTTGGAAATAGAGCTACCCTATGACCCAGCAATTGCACTATTGGGTATTTACACCAAAGATAGAAATGTAGTGATTCGAAGGGGCATATGCACCCCAATGTTTATAGAAGCAGTGTTCACAATAGCCAAACTATGGAAAGAGCCTAGATGTCCATCAACAGATGAATGGATAAAGATGATATGCTATATGTATACAGTGGAGTACTATGCAGCCATCAAAAATAGAAATCTTGCCATTTGTGGTGATGTGGCTGGAACTAGAGGGTATTATGCTAAGTGAAATAAGTCAGTCAGAGAAAGACAATTATATGATCTCACTGAGGTATGGAATTTGAAAAAGAAGACAGAGGATCACAGTGGGAGAAGAGGAATAAATGAAACAAGATGAAACCAGAGAGGGAAACAAACCATAAGAGACTCCATCTCAGGAAACTAACTGAGGGTTGCTGGAGTGGAGGGGTTTGGGAGGGATTGGGTGGCTGGTTGATGCACATTGTGGAGGGTATGTGCTATGGTGAGCGCTGTGAATTGTGTAAGACTGTTGAATCACGTACCCCTGAAACAAATAATACATTATATGTTAAAGAAAAAGAAAAATGTGCTGTTAAAAAAAACAAGGAATAAACCAGCTAACCAAATAAAAACCCATGCAGTTGCCACTAAGCCTATGTAAGCATCCCTGGAAATGACCAAAAAGTAGTTCATGAAAATAATTAATCCTAAACAAGCTTGGAAAGGTTGCTTTTTCCTTGCAGTGTGAGTACCAATATTTTTAGCTCATTTCAGAGATACGTATTCTTTTGAGGCCTGCTAGTGTATGCTCTTCATTCTTGCTCTACAACTTTCAGGATTCCTTTGTTTTGATTCCTGTTTTAAAACTGAATTTTGCATTCTCTTGGAGTGTCCTAAGTATAGTAAATTTTAATCTGAGTTCATAGTTAAAACTGATGACTATAGCTGTTGTCCTCTCTTATTATCTCTTTACTAGAATGATGTCTTTAGTCAAGAGCCTTGGGTTTTAAAACTGTTTGTTCATATTAATATGTAATACTTACCAAATAGTATTAATTATAAAGTGCTTCTTTTAATTATTTCATTTTTTTCTCTCCAATTTAGTATAATATAAAAGGAGGTCATAGTCTACAAAACCGGGAGAAGCGTTTTAAGAAGTTTGTTTCAGATAGTCCAGGACCAGCGAGCTATGATCAGTTTTATCCTGGAACATTAGATATCATGAACAGAAAAGCACTACAGGTTAAAGAGCATCTTCAATCAGTATGTTGCTATTTTAAATTATACTCTGACATTTCTTTTAGTTAAAATAGAAAAGGTTTAATATTTTATGTGGTAAGTACATTAAGAAAAACTTTACTATAAAAATTATTTTTATTAGTATCCATATTGTAGTTTATAATTAAATTAATATTAAATGTGTATAAACTAGTTTTTTATTGTATTAACAACTGACTTCGTTTTTGCTTTTAATAAATCTATTATCACTTCCAATTTCTATGGTAAATGGAAAGTAAAGGAGATTTAAAAAACCACCCGAGTGCTCTACCTATATATAGAGAGAAAACTCTGTAATAAGTACTGTTAATAATACAGTGAAATTGAAAGCATGATTCCTGAAATTAAAAAAAACTTAAAATTTAGATGAGAGAGAGCTATATAGATTGTTACTAATGCAAGATGAAATATGATAGGTGCTAAATGAATAACCGTGTAATTGAATTCCATAGGAATTTTAAAATTACATTAATTTTGTTTTTAGAGGGACGCCTGGGTGGCTCAGTTGGTTAAGCAGCTGCCTTCGGCTCAGGTCATGATCCCAGGGTCCTGGGATCGAGTCCCACATTGGGCTTCTTGCTTGGCAGGGAGCCTGCTTCTCCCTCTGCCTCTGCCTGCCTCTCTGTCTGCCTGTGCTTGCTCGCTCTCTCTCCCTCTGTCTCTGACACATAAATAAATAAAATCTTAAAAAAAAAATTTTTTTTTTTAGAGAGAGCAAATGGGGCTGGGGGATAGAGGAAGAGGGAGAATCTGAAGCAGGATCCATACCTAGCATAAAGCCCGAGTCAGGGCTCCATCTTATGACCCTGAGATCATGATCTTAGCCAAAATCAAGAGTTGGATGCTTAACAAACTCAGCCACCCAGGCCTCCCAGTGCCATAGGAATTTAAAGGAAGACTACTACATCATGGCAAAGTATACTTTGTAGAGGATTTATAGAGAAGTTTGGCCTTGAAGAATAGGGTTGGATTATACCTTCCAGGCATGGAGAGCTATAGAGGTGAAGGTAGTGTAGTAGGGTCCATAGAAGACCCAAGATTGTACTGACCCAAGTAAAAAATTCATGTAGGAGACTAGCAGATGACATGTTTGGAAAAGTACATTGGTGTTATATAATGAATAGTTTTTATACCAAAGGCCTAGCCCTTTGAAATAAATAATCTAGATTTTGGTCAGTTTATTTAGAGTGGTTCTCTTTTCTTTTTCCATAACTCCTTCACATAGCTCATTTTAATTACATTTTAATCAGCTTTGTTTAGGGGACATATTTTAGAGCTAAGTGCTCAGTTGAATAATGTCAGTACAATGACAATGAAGTTAAGGTTTATAAGTATATTTAAATATCTGCTATTTTGTAAGTGGGAACAAAGTAAGTGTTCATTTGCTTATGCAAGGATTTATCAGATCTTTTTAGAGAAGGAAACACTTACTTTATTTGACTTTAATCTTTTGCATTTTCTTAATAACACTGTGATATTTTCTTCTGAAAAGTAGTAAGTTATTTTTTTTCAAGACTTGTGAATGCTTTTTAATGGACAAATTAGGAATTTCTTCCTCCCCTTCATCCCCTTCCTTCCTTCCAGTTTAAAATAAATAAGTCATGGAGAGGAAAAGTACAGCATAGGGAATATAGTCTGTAACATTATGACTATGTATGTGTGTCATATGTCACCATACATATGTCACCATATGTATGGTGACAGATGGTAACTGCACTTGTGGTGAGCATTGTGTAATGTATAGAATTGTCCAGTTACTATGGTGTGCATTTGAAACTAATATCAGACATTTTTTTCCAGAGACTGTGTATAATAGACATAATTCTAGGCACTGGCAACACATAGAAGACAAATCATTGCTTCCCAGGATCTATAATTTTATTTTTTATTTTTATTTTTTTAAGATTTTATTTATTTATTTGGCAGAGAGAGAGAGAGAGAGAGATCAGAAGTAGGCAGAGAGGCAGGCAGTTGTGGGGGTGGGGGTGGGAAGCAGACTCCCCGCTGAGCAGAGAGCCTGATGCAGGGCTCAATCCTAGGACCCTGAGATCATGACCTGAGCTGAAGGCTGAGGATTAATCCACTGAGCCACCCAGGTGATCTGGATCTATAATTTTAATAGGGAAATTATATAATTCAGTATTACATATTTGATGCAATGCTATTTTAATAAACATATATCATAATAAAATGTCTGCTAGTAGCCCAAAGTAAAGAGTTTTTGGAGGGAATAGTGATATCACAATCAAACTGGATCTTAAAGGATTCACTAAGTGTTAAAAATAATGGGATAAAAACACTACAGGAAGAGAAAGCCATGTGAATAAAGACATTGCAGTTTTTAGTGGGTTGGTATGTCTTGGGAAGAACAGAGTTCTTTAGAATATTTGGAGTATAGGATCTAAGGTAGGAATAGAGGGTAGAGAAGGAGATAGGGGACATATTTTGGAAAGTCTTGATATCATGGAAATAATTTTTGAAAGTAGTTGGAGAAGCTATTCAATATTTCCTGTTATAATTTGATGATCAGTATATGGTCTCTAATGATTAAAAAAAAGTAAAATTCTGCCAGTGATAGTATATTTATAACGTAATTGTCTATTGGGCATGTGGGCATGCATACAGTAAACTATAGCATTTATTTATTCAGAAACAACAGAGGATCAATATATTCTTAAGAAGTTTTCCAGATAACTAAATTGTTTATTTTTTAAATTAAAAAAATTTTTTAACTAAATTGTTTAAATGCCAGCATTTCATTTGCTAAATTTTATACTAGTATTTCTACTATATGTTGCTTTCTCTTTTTGTTTAACTTATAAAATATTTCATGCTAAAGGAAATTTTAAAAAATAATCACCCTAAAACTTCTGACTATAACTTGGATAATTCTGTTAATTTTTGCATAGCTTTTAAAAGTTCATCATTAAATCATATATATTACTATATATACTTATGTATGATTGCATGTGTCTTACTTAGACATACATTCTATTTTTCTGTTTCCATTTAGGATTATGTCATAGACATTTTTCTTGCTATCTGGTCAGCATAATTAGGATATTTATATAGAGCACCAGTAATATGGAGGTAAATTAGGAGCTGATTTAGCTGAAAGAATGAAGCTGGGAAATGTTACAGAAAAATATAAAGTTTATTTTTGCCGGGGAGATACTATGATAGTATAGCACAAGTAACCACTTTGAACAGGCGATTGATGATGAGACTAGGAGTGAATGCCTGCTTTTAGCATCAGTATTACTTATTTACTAAGTAAAATAAATAACTGAGCCAAGTGAGGGAGACTCTTCCTCTTAAGGTGGCTTTAATGGTAATACTGTATATTATCTTAATTTATATGATTAGGTGAGGCTTGAATTTACTCCTTTAAATTACTTTTATAGAATCAACATTTCTGGTTTATATTATGAAAGTCATTAAGTCAATATTTATATTTGCCTTTTAGTAAATTTTAATATTTGGTTCTTTATTCCTTTTCTTACCTCTAAGTAAATAATGTAAAATGTTTTCTTATAGAAAATTTCAAGAGTACCACCTACAGTTTACAGAAGTGTTGATGTTCCTTCAATTCCTTCTTGTGGATGGTCATATGGTTATGATATTAATGAGGATGGCAGTATTATAAAACATTCTCCACCTGCTAGTGACAGTACACTAGGTCCAGCATACTATAAACCTCAATTTGTAAGTAAAATGTATTTTCTGTTGAAAGTTGGAAGATTGTTTGTGATTATGCATGTTTTAATTAATGTAATGCCAACTTCAGTGATAAATAGACCCCCAAATCTCAGTGGCTTAATACAACAGAAGTTCTTTTTCTCCTCATTCATATAGGTATTCCTTGTTGATAAGAGACTTTCCTCTATGTAGAGATCCAGGGGAACAGGCTTATTCCATTCATGTCACTATCATCATCGAAGGGCTTCAGTTCATCTGTATCCAGCTGGCAAAGGGGAAAGAGAATGGAGAACTGCTAGTGGGAGGATTTTGTAGCCAAATCTGGGTATTAAAGCTTAATCATAGAGGCACACTTAAGGCCAAGAAGGCTGGTAAATATAGTCTAACTACATCTAGGAAGAAGAGGAAACAAGTTTCACTTACAAAAGTGTCTGCTACAATGTATAATCTTATGCAATACATAGATATTCCTTTCCTGAATTTGGAAGGGAAAAGGGATTTTTTAAATAAAGGAATTTGAATCTGATAGTATAAGGATTATTTATTTCACAAAATTTTTTAAAAAAGTTAAGGAGCTTCTCTTTAATTAAAATATCAAACATATTATAGCACGTCCATCTCATGCAGGTTTTTGGGTTCAAACCTGGCCAAAACTGAGCCAAAATTTCATTTAGCCAATTAAAATATATGAATTATCCATGAGTTTAAGTGATTTGTCTGGTTTTACTTAGTTACAAGACTGAAGTACGTAGTGCTTTTGAACTTAACATTTTTATACTTTTATGAGATCTGGAAGAAGTAATCCCCATGAGGAAGATGGCCAGAATTAAGCATAGACTTAAGGAGAGGCTGAAGAGTGACAAACCTTGGGCAAAGAATATGTATTCTCAGATTTGGCTTGACCTTCAATTTTAGTACTCTATAAGTTTTGTTTGTATATGTCTCCATCTTTGGGCTTAGACCCAAATATCTTTAGAAACCATTTGGTTTGTGGCTATACTGGGACATTTTTGCGTCTTAGATCCTTTGAATTGTTAAGAGTTTTAAAAAATATGTATTTACTGTAATTTATATAATTACACATAGAACAGTACAAACATAACAGATACCCATGAATGTAAACTAGTGCAGCCACTGTCGGGGTGGCTCAGTTGGTTAAGCATCTGTGTTCAGCTCAGGTGATGATCCCAGGGTTCTGGGATGGAGTCCTGTATCAGGCTCCCTGCTCAGTGGGGAGCCTGCCACTCCTCCTGTTTGTGTACTCTCTCTGTCTTTGTCAAATAAATAAATAACATCTTTAAAAAAAAAAAAAAAAAAGTCCTTTAATTTGGAATGGTTCTTTAGTCTTTGTCTTTTGTAACCTTGACTTTTTGAAGAGTATAGCCTATTTACTTTGTAGAGTACTTCTTAATTTTGGCTTTATGTATATTTTATCATGATTAGAGTAAGTTTATATATTTTGGCAGGAATACTCCAGAAGTGAGTATTCTCAGTGCATCACATAAAGAGGCACAGGATATTTGCTTATCTCATGATTGGTGATGTTAATTTGAGGTGGCATCTTCCAGTTATAGTGTAAATTACTGTTTTTAAAAAATTTATAAATATTTTGTGGGAGTTACTTTAAGAATAAGTAGATATATTTTTCGTCATCAAACTTCACTAGTTAAATATCCTTTCATGATGCCTGATTCAATTTTGCTGTGATGTTTATCAAGGAGTGGTTTTATGACCCATCTTTCCTTTAACATGTGTTTGTTGGCACTTTAAAGGAGAGCTTTCCTTATCTTTTTTCCCATTTATATCATCACGGATTCATGAATTCCTCTTTTACTAAAAAATTTATCATTTATTACTCATTATTTATTCTGAGGTTTAAGTTACCCCAGAATTGATCCTTGGGAGCCCTTTTAAGCTAGCATCTCTTGTCTTTTTTGACATGTCCTCATCATTCCTTGAGCATTTCTTTACTTTCTGGTGCAGTAAGATGTTCCAGGTTCACCAATTTTTTTTCCCCTGCTCCAGCTTTGGATTCAGACATTTCTTTAAGGAGCCCTATTTCCATTTAGTGGAGAATGGTATTTCAAAACAAGATCATTATACTATGTATATGTATTGTTCCTGCGGTGCTTCAGGCTGTCAATGGACAGGATTAGAAATCCCTACTTGTTTCTTATCTATCTATTAAAAACTTTGAGTTTATGCTGATACCTGATTTTGATAATTATGTTGTGGTTATAAAAGACAGTATCTTGTTCTTAAGAAATTCCAATCCAGTACCACAGGTTTGTTCTAGTTTTTGCTTTTCAGTGAGAGACCTTTTATTCTATTATTCTCAATATATTTACTTACTTGCTTAGTCCTGTAAAACACTGAAAGAAATTTCATTGCTAACCCATCCCTGCAAAAAACAGACTTGAAAAGATAGAAAGCTCTTATCTATAGGTAAGGCTACTGCACTGGAAGGTAGACTAATAGACTGCCTATATGAACATTGAAGGTGTGTGCTGACACATGCACAGAGCACCACTGCAAAAGTTGGAGACTTATTAGTTCAAGGCATTTAAGGAAATGACTTGTCCTACGATTGTCCATTACCTGACCACTTAGCTAACCAGGCTGAAACTTCAGTAGACACATATGACAAAGAATGCAGAATCTAGAGATAGTCCAGGGACATCACTAACCAAACAAGCACCAACAAACACTTCAGTGGTAGGGGGAGATTCTGATTTCTATAGTTGCCATATTATATTATCTAAAATGTGCAATTTTCAACTTAAAAAATGAGAAATGCAAAGAACAAAAAAATACGGTCCATATGTAGGAATAACAATCAATAGAAACTGTTTTTGAGCTTGAGGAAGCCAGTATGTTGGGCTTATTAGACCAAGTTGTTAAATCAGCTATTTTAAATAGATTCAAAGAAGTAAAGGAAGCTATGTCTAAAGAACTAAAGGAAAATGTAGGAACAGTGTCTCACTGAATAGAATGTATCAATAAAAAGTTACAAATTTTAGAAAGAAATCAAATAAAAATTCTGGAATTGAAAAGTAATAGTTATGGTCTTGAAAATTTACTAGAGGGATTCAGTAATGGATTTGAACTGGCAGAAGAAGGAATCAGGAAATTTGAGGACAAATAAATTGATACTATATAGTCTGACAAAGGAAAAAGGAATGAAGAAAAATAAACATAGCTTGAGAGACTTGTGGGACACCATCGTGCAGACCAATATATGGATAATGGAAGTCCAGGAAGGAAAGAAGAAAAAAAAGGGTCAGAGAGAATGTTTAAAGAAATAATGGCTAAAACACCCCAAATTTGTTGAAAAAAACATTGATATATACATAAAAGGAGCTCAGTGAATTCCAAGCAGGATAAAATATAAAGGGATGCATACCTAGATCCATTATAGTCAAACCGTTGAAAGCCAAAGACAGAAAGGTGTTAAAAAAGCAGAAGTGACAAGGAGTTCTCCAGTAAGATTAACAGTTGATTACCAGAAACGATGGAGGCCAGAAGGCAATGGGATGATATTTTCAAAGTGCTGGGAAAAAGAAAAAAAGATGGCCAATTGAGAATTCTGTTCTTGGAAAAGGAAGGTGAAATAAAACATTCAAAGTAAACAGAAACTGAAAGAATTTATCTCTAGTACTTCCTCTAAAGAAATGCTAGAGGCAGTCCTTCAGGCTGAAATGAAAGGTCATTAGGTAGTAACTCAAATCTATACAGAGAATTAAAGAACAATGATAATGGCAAATACATAAGCCAGTATTATTTTATTTTTAGCTTGTAACTCCCCTATTTGATTTCTGTTGATTATGGAATACAGTAGAAATGATACTTTTTTATGTTCAAGTACAGTTGTTTGTTTTCATTATGTTCATTCAGTCAACATATGCACATCATAAGGTTTTGTTATAGTGTTCAGCAATTCATTAGTTGCATATAGCCCAGTGCTCATCCCAACATGTGCTCTCCTTGACACCCATCACCCAGTTACCCTATCCCTCCACCCCCCTCTATTCTGTAACCCTCAGTTTTTTCCCCAGAGTACAGAGTCTCTCATGGTTTGGACTGTTTTATGCTATAAAAGTTACAAAGAACCAGGTTATCTCTGGAAATATGGATAGGAAGGACATTGTAATTTACAGATGTGTCTCCTATTCTCAGAGACTTCTTCCGACTCTGGGGTCATTTCTTCTGACTCTGGGGTCTTTTGTTCCATGAGTATCTTGCCTTCTTTTTCTATGCCGTACCTGGTTTTCCAGGCCTTGACTATCCCACCATCCTGTAAATAATCTCAAAATAATTAGTCTTCAGCAGACAGTGCCAGTATTTTAGATATTTGAGTAAGATGCTTAGAAGAACAGTAGAGATAAATTATGTAAAAATTGCAGTGAAATTAGAGAATCCTATGGTTTAATAGCAGTATATTCTGTTCAAGGTGAGGAAAAGTTAGGAGATGTAGTTGAATGGAGTATAGCACCTGGGTTTGTTTCTTGGCTTCACCACTTAATAGTTATTTGTCCTTGCATAAGCTGTTTTTTACAATAGTCCTGGATCTTTGGCCTTAACTTAAACAATTCTCTGAATATTTTACCTTAAATCTCAAAATGGTTATTCTTTCTTTAAAATTAAACTTTTCATATGCACTATTTCTTTGTTTTGGAATAGTCTATCATCTATTCAAGGGCTAGAACCTTGCCTCCAAGCTTACCTAGATGTACAAAACCTGGATTACCTTAAGAATTGTTAAACAGTTGAACCACAAAATCACAACAGTGTAAATTAACTTGAAGAGTTTCCTATACCTAATGAATAAACATTACTTTGACATATAAAATTTATTTTATTTTTCCTGTAGCCAAAAAAAATACAGATTCCTATAGACTGTATAGGAATTGTGAAATTGATACTGTAGTAATGTTCATTTAGATTTTACCCAATTTATGATAATTCTATGTATCTCTTTAGTTGCTTTGTGAGATAATCTCATATATGGGCTCAGTTTCTAGATGAGTGAATTTTAATAGAAGATAAAGAGAATAATCCAAGAGGTGTGAAATAGTTGTGGTTCTTCCCTGAACTGGTGAATAATATATGCTGGAGATATTTTACATAGTTTAAATAGAAAACAGGCTTTGAAATTAAGAGTTATATAAGACTCTAACCAACAAATGATAAGTTTTAGCTTATTCAATCTGTAAGGGAAAAGTCTGTACATAAATTACTTTGTATAACATTTGAGTTATAAAATTTAGTGTCTCTCTTGTGTTCTCTCTCTCTCTTTTTTATTTATTTATTTATTTGACAGAGAGAGATCACAAGTAGGCAGAGACTCAGGCAGAGAGAGAGAGGGAAGCAGGTTCCCTGCTGAGCAGAGAGCCTGATGTGGGACTCGATCCCAGTACCCTAAGATCATGACCTGAGCTGAAGGCAGCGGCTTAACCCGTGGAGCCACCCACACACCCTCTTTCTTTTTTAAGAAGAACCCAGGTAACCATTAGAAGCCTACTTTTTAGAGGTGGACTTCACAAGCAAAGTTCGTGGTGAAATTATGGCACGGACATTTGCTAATGATAACATGCTGGGAGCTATCGGTGTGCTGCCACGCTGGAGAACGGTCCATTAGTGTTTGAATTGATGCACTTTGGGACTTTTAATTCTTCAAAAATTCTATTTCCATACTTAATTATGGAAAAGACATGGTGGAAAAGTTGCATAGCCCCTTCATACATTTTATTGTCAATGGGAGTGTTAGTTAGTAATTCTTCTTCAAGTTATATTACAGCATTTACTTAAAATAATGCAGCCCCCTGCTGAGTTTGCTTCAGTTAAGTCATATTTTATTTGCTAATGATTTTCCAAGTTGACAATGACCTTGAAGTTGGTATTGTCAACACTTCTTGACATAAAGAGAGTATGATTTAGAGTTAAGAGTGCATTAGTTTATTTTTCATTTTCTGTCCTCCATCTTTAAGAGGCTTCTAAATTAAATTTCAGATTGAACATTTACCTGAGTAACCTCTGTAGTCAAGAGTTCAGTGAAAAAATTAATATGATTTGGGTAAAATGAATTTTAGTGTAGGTACAGGAAAAGGATTTTGCTAATGTCTTGAATGGTGTGTATGTATATTTATACATGATCTTTCCTTCTGCTGGATTACTTTAAGAATTATTAAACAGTTGAACCACAAAATCACAACAGTGTAAATAACCTGAAGAGTTTCCTGACCTAATTCTATTCAAGGTCTTGAAATGCTGTGTTGAAAGAATTAATATAAAACTTTAACATGTATTTTTTAGGCTATAAAAATGTGATGTAAGAGATGATTTACCAAAATGCTGTCTTAAAATGCTGATTTAAAAAAAAATCTATAGGCTATAGTAAATAAACATAGTAGATATGCTTCTGCCTGAAATATATAAAATATCTTATATATCTAACATGGTTATGTTATATTAGAACAGAGTTCTACATTTGTGTACTTATTATGCCTAAAATCTGCACAATTATGGAATTTCTGTTAATTTCTAATTAGAAAATAAAATATAGCACAATGAAGATATTTTGCTCTTTCTGTACACAAAACTATGTATTTTGAAATTCATGGCTATGTTAGATAAATCCATTTGAAAGATGATCTACAACACTTACTTTAGAAAAAAGAAGTCTTGTGTGGCTTGACATTCTTTCTTTTCCTAAAGCTCTGTAGGGTGCAGCAGTCTTTGGAGTTGCCACTGACCCAAAGGAACAGGCTGCTTTTCAGCTACTCTAGTGGATGCCACAGTTTCTTCCAGTATTCATCTGCTACCATCTGTAGCTCTGTTGGACATGTCAGGGTGTTCCATTTTTCTATACTCTCATGCTAGGTGTTACATTTGTCTCTGTACTCCAGATCCAAAGCCTTTGGGTGATCTGACTGCCTTATTTCCTTTTGTGTTATGCTCAGGAGTGCCAAAGCAATGTATACTCTAAGTGCTATAGAGATTGGTGAGATAGCTCTTTCAATTTTTCTTCATAACTCTGTTCCTTCTAGTACTGACAAAGATCTGGGCTTGAGAATCATGTATCAACTAGACAGCCTACTTATGATAATAATGGTTATAATATCACCTTACTTTGATATAGTACTTTATAGTGTTATAGCTTCATAAGTGTGTTAAAGCTGAATGTCTATAGTGAAGATAGGAAAATACCTCTCTGCTCTTTGTGTTGTAATTCATTAGAAGGAATCTACATATTAATAATCTAAGTACATTGAGGCCCTTATAGTGCTGGAAATATTCCTAGTGGAAATAAGAATTAATTCTTTTTATTTATGTAACAAGTTTTCCCAGGCTTCATTGGATTGTGGGTTACTAAAACAAGTCACAATTTTGTTAATAACTCTAATGTAAGTATCTCCTCCTATTGATTTAGAGGTCTTCTAGCCTTCTGTAACTTCTTTTTGGGTGTTGCCGGGAGTTCTCAGGGGCTGTCTTGACCACACTCCTGAATAAGTCTGTTTCCACTGAGACAGCTGCCATTCCACTAGGCACTTCAGTGTCTTACCAGATGGTGCTGTCTGCTGGGAATTTCTACCAATGTACCTGATCACAGTTAAAGCTGCATGATGAGCTGGGGTGAAGTTGGGGAATAATGTCTTTCTCTTTTTGTTTTACATTGTATTATAGAGGTATAAAAGTAGCACTGAGTTTTACCAGTGTTTAATGAAAGAAATCTTTCAGATTTTTATCATAGCCTTTTGGTACCCTCCAGGACACAGGCAAAAATCCAGTGGGAATTGTTAGAGGGCTAATTCAGTCCACAGAAAATATTCAACATTTAACATTTGCCACTTTTTGGGCAGTAAGATTTTCTTACTGGATGAGGGTCCTTATGATTAGCTGCTTCCCATAGGATTAGTTTTCACATTCATCTTCTGGTTGATTTGCCCTGTTAGTTCACTAGACATTTAAAAACATGTCTGAATCTTACTTAGATTTAATTAATAACTACCCTCAGCTCCAACATCCTCTACCACCCCAAGCGAGGAATAAACAGGGGAAATCAAAGCAGGGGAAACCTGTAGAAAAACTGCAGTTCAATTTCTCTGTGGGATTACATCTGTAAAAAGAATCGACAAAGGTCCTATTTCACTTCATGGAAACATCAAAGTTCTGTCAGAGATTTTATTGGCCCCTATTTAATTCTTTAAGACAGGAGGGTGTAGAAGGGAAAGTTTAGTTTTATTGTGTTGTATTCTGTAACATCTGAGGGATAGTTAATGGTAAGTTCTAGGAAGTAAAAGGCATTTTCATATAGTAGGGAATTGTAGTGCTGTACCAGATACTTTTTGGATTTTGTTGTGGCATACCAAAGCTTTCTGGAATGGTACCGCTCTAAATAGAGTTTGTCCTCATTAGGGGCTAGTGGCAGAGCTTCCAATTTATTTCCAACCATGCATGCCAAGAATAGTGTGGGTGAACATTGTCTTTCATCTCTTTATGTAATGGCCGTGGCACAAATGTATGAGGGTATTAGTAGTTTTGAGAATTCCTCCCTACTTTCCACTAAAGAGCCCATCCTAATCTCTGGTTTCTGTCTCATTGGGTTCATTAGTAGGCTTCAGAGGAGGTTCTTTTCACATGTGGTGAGTTCTATTTCTGGTTGTAGTCTCTGCTATGTTATATTTTCCAGAAATTCTTTGAAGATTTGGAACATGATTGATACTATCTCTTAGATTCTAGTACTGGTGATTTGTGTCTATTTTATAAAAAATTTTTTGAAATTTTGCTAGGAGCTTGGCAGATATGGGTTTGATTCACCATTTTGAATTGGACTTATACTTTATTCACGAATATTGCTGTTTATTTTATTAATTATTATTTATAATGATGATTGAGAGAGGTTGGTACCACTGTTTTAGAAGAATAATACTTACCTGGGACAAGTGACCCTGTTTTATGCAGTTGAGCTACAAGTTTGTTATGGGGGATTTTATTTTTTATATGTATATAAATCGGATTATTAATCCAAGCTTATTTTAAAACTATATTTTTACAAATATGAATTAAAAAATAAGGTAAGTAGGCCAGAGTTTACCTTTTACCCTAGTTAAGAAATGATTTTTAAAGAAGTTTTTGAATGATTGCTCAATTTAGAATCTAGTAGGTGAACAAAAGAGAATTTCTATAAGAGAAGTTACTGTTCTTATATTTCATTATTTTATGAAACCATGTCCTTTAACTTCCCTAAAGTAAACTTTTTAGGGTCATGCTTAAATTTTGACATTTACTATAGTGGATGCAAAGGAAACATGCTTGTTGATATCTCTTGTCACAAATAATTTCTTTGGCATTTAATTTGGTATTTAATTCGTTTGTCATATATTTGTTGCTATTTGAAAACTTGCATGAATTTGTTATAGTTTAAATGCTAGGTAATTAAAAATTATCTACTATCTGTTGGTGATACTTGAATTTGATTTCTGGAAATTAATTTAATTTCTATTTAGTTAAGATCATTTTTAACAGACTCTCTATTCCCTAAATCATATAGTTCTGCCCTACCCTCCCTTTTTAAAATGATGAGGTGCTCATGTTTATTGCCCTTAAGGTTTTAGATTGCTAAGTGTACTGCCAAGAGAGCTGTTCATATTGGTTGAGGATGACTAGAGATACCTCTCTAGGAATCCTGGCTGACTCAGGAGTGGGATAGGGCACAACAATTTTAATTTAGGTTGAGAGAAGAGTTTTGCAATTGTTAGCAGAACCTCCTTGACTAAGGCTGTCCTTCCTTTAGATTTAGACTTAAATGAAGTTAAACATTGTTTTATGGCTTATTAAAACTATGTCTCATCTTTACCTTTTTTTTTTTTTAAGGATTTTTCCAATACAACTTTGAAATACAAGGGGATACATTTTGGCAACTCTTTGGGAAGACTCGAGTTACCTACAAAGTCAGGGCCTGGTCCTGGACAGTATAATATAGTCCAGTAAGTAAAAAATACATACATACATATGTAACTGTAGTATACCTCTAATGTAGTTCTTGACTGTAAAGTATTCTAATATATTCATTTGTGCCTGGCTCTGGTGTCCATTCTTCTGACTAAATGATAGATTTAGAAGCCATTTCTCAGTGTGGGCTCAGAGCCATGGCATCAGTTTGGAGGTTATATTTAAGAAGTTTAACTAGGAAATACATTTCTAGTAAAATAACTCATTCTGTCTTTATTTTCTTCTACTCCCATTCCTACTTTATTTTCTCCTACTCATACTCCCATGAGGCCTTAGACGTGGGTCCATGGAAGACAAAATTCAATGACAAATAACATGTGGTTCTCAGAATCTATCACCTGTTTTCATCATTGTAATTTTTAAACAAGATCTAGCTTATCTACCTGATTCATTTTCTCTTATAGGATGAGTTTTTTTTTATAGGAAGTCCCCCCATAATTACCTATTTAACTAGTTTCCTAGATAGATTCAAACATATCTATATACCAGTGGTGGCTGTAGCTGAGACTTTCTTAGTCACCCTTGCTAATGTTCATTTACTGAACAAACATTGTTTGAATTCTTTCTGTGTGGTAGTACTACACATAGTAACTGGGAATACAAAGAATAAAACATGGTTCTTATTTTTTGGAATTTATACCCTATTTTCTTTTCTTCTTCATTTTTCTAAACTCTCCTAATATGAGAGGTACACCTTGTATTTTTATTCTTTTAATAGTACACTAGAACTTTAATATATTTAGCTTAGTGGGGTCTAACTTAATGTCTTTGTCATTATTCCAAACAAAACAGTCTATGAAATGTTCTGATTAGCTCTGTTCATCCTCTTGATATATGTTTTCGTTCTTCAGTATTCTAATTTTATCCTTTTTTCTTTCAGTTTGGCTGGTTTGCTTATCTATCTTTCTGTCTGTTTGCCTGCTTGCCTGCCTACATGCTTATCAGTTTTATTGAGGTTTAATAAATATAAGGCAAAAGTAACTTTTATTAAAGGTATGTAGTTCTTTGAAGATTGCTTTCCTTCCATTCCACTACACTTCTAACTAAATACTGCAGGCATATCTGGGACTCTGTTTAACTTTATTGCTCTGATTTTACTTGGCAGTTTTTCCCAACAGTCTCTTTTGTTTCTCCAACCCTGTCCCACTCCCATTCTAATTCCTCGTTTTTTTAATGTTACTTCTCTTTGAATTTTTTTATATCCTGTGTTTTTCTATTCATATTTTCACTTTTGCTTTGAAATGTATCCATATAGGGGGCATTCTAGACTGCTTCATATATGTCACCATTTCCATAATTTGTTTGCTCTTTGATTTTGCTGCCTTCACCTTACCTTTTATTTGGAGTTGTCTTGGTTCTCTCTGGTAGTTAACATTTTGTACCTTTTTATTTTTCATTTTTCTTAATCTTTTACTTACTGATTAAGTCAGAATGATTCTGGGATATTTGATACAGTATAAAAGTGGAGATACTTGGTTACTGTAAATGGAAAGATAAGCGTCTAGGTCTCTTTTTGGGAAAGATACAGACCAAAATGATATGTGACCCTTCAGATCTCTCAAATATAAATTTGTTATCCACAAAAGTATTTGAGGTTTTGAAAAGAAGTTCATTTGTTGAATTTTGTGTGAAAAAAATCAGTGAAGTCAGCTTTCATCAGTGAACCGAGATGTTCAATGGGTATTTAAATCATAGCAATGTCAAACAGATTATTTGCAATTACATAACTTAAATATTTGTTTTTATGTTTTTTCTTTTACCTGTTTTAAAAAAGTTTATGTTCAATATAGTTCATTGAAAATGTTTAATTGAGGTTTCTTTTTTTTTAAATTCTGTTTAAGAAGTAGAAGAAATAGTATAGTCAGTATAGCCTATTTAAAAATAATTCTTGCAAGAGCACCTGGGTGGCGCAGTTGGTTGAGTGTCTGACTCTTGGTTTTAGAGCAAGTCATGATCTAGGGTCATTGAGACTGAGCCACGCATCAGGCTCTGTGCTCAGTGGAGAGTTTGCTTGAGATTCCTTTTCCTTCTCCCTCTGCCCCTCCTCTTATGTTCTTTCTCTCTAAAATAAATAAATAAATCTTAAAAAATACTTGTAGTAAGGATAGCTCAGTTATTGTGTACTTATGGGCCATGCATGGCATTAAATACTTTACCTGTATTACTTAACTTTAATCATTACAATCTTAATAATTGGTTGTTTCTATTTCCAGTCAGGTAAAGAATCTATTCTGAAGTTTAGAGAAGTAAGATGATTTGTATAAGGTCACTCTACAGCTAGTAGGTGCTAGGATTCACATCAGGCTGTCTGACTGCTGGGCTGTTAATCACTTTTATTTTCTTATTCTTTCTTGAGGTTGTGTAAATTTCAGTGAAAATAAGCTTCTCTTTTATTTTTAAAGAACTTTATGTCCTTTTTTGTTTTGTTTTATAAATAGTTGAAATATCAAGGGATTTGAAATTTTAAGAACGTTTTATGTTAAATGGAATACTCAGGAAACTTTTCTGGGTAGCTTTTTATTTAAACTCCTAATATATATCCTACATTCTGTTTTTTTTTTCCTGGGGTCATTATAAGTTTATTGTAATGCTCTGAATTAGAAAATGTACAACTAACCAACAGAGATTAATACATTTTACAAAATTTAGTGTATATTGGCCTAACACACCCAGCTGATCATAGTACTGCATACTTTTTAGGCAGACAATGTTGGTGCAAAACACTGTCTTTGCTTATATGAACAATAATATATTTGAAACTGAGAGCTCCTCAATTTTTCTGACTTTTCTAAAGGAAAAAGACACCTCATTATGAAAATATTAACATCAAGAAAGATCAACGACAAAATTATTGCTTAAATCTCCCACGATTTTATGAAGTAATAATATTACAGGAGGAAAAAAAGGTAAGTTGAAATGTAGCTATTTCATCTACTTTCTATATTTTAGGATCATTGACTATGATCATTACAAGGTTAGAGTACTCTTAGATCTACTGTGCCTCTTAGCTAGCTAGTTGTTACTCAATGAATATTATCGAAGGAATTATACTTTAATCTCTATGAAGTAACCACCATCTCTGCTTGAACACTTCTTGTGATAAAGAACTCACTAGCTCTAAGGTTTATTGTTTCAATAGTGGACAACTCCATCCCTTGCAATTTCCTTCTTAAACTGATCTAAATTTGCCTGCCTGCTGCCTACTTTTTCTCCATTTCCCTGTGACTTCTCTTCAATCTCTTTCTCAGTCTTTTTCTAGTAAAGATAAATGTTCCAAATATTTTTGACTATTCTTGTTATTTAAATTCATGATAATTTATTTTCCTTTGAAGTTATCTAGGGCTCTTCTTTGGTTTGTGGGTCTCCTTTCTCTTTCTTGCTCTCTCTTTTTAATATGATACTGGAACTAAGTGTAATATTCTTGGTGTATTCTGATTTGCACATAGTAGGATTTTCATCTTCCTTCTGGATAGTGTATATTTATTAACATAAAACCTAAGATTTCAGTACTTTTTTTTATAGCTATGTTTCAGTTTATTCTTTTGGAACTTGTAGGCAAATGAAACCATAGACTTTTTTATCCTTCTTTACTATATTACTATATTTGAACACAAAACCTTGAACAATGTAATACTATACAGCTATAAAAAGAATGTGATCTTGCCATTTGCAATAACATGGTTGGACTCAGGGTATTATGCTGAGTGAATTAAATCAGAGAAAGATAAATACCTTATTATTTTACTCTTAGATGAAATCTAAAAAACAGAACTGATGAATAGACAAGCAAAAAGCAGAATCAGACTTATAAATAAATAGAACAAATTGACAGTTACCAGAGGAAAGGGGTGTGTGGGGGGTTTGGGAAAAATAAGTGAAGAAGAGTGGGAGATAAAGGTTTACAGGACCCTGGGATCATTACCTGAGCTGAAGGCAGAGGCTTTAACCCACTGAGCCACCCAGGTGCCCCCATAGTATTCCTTTATTATTCTTTTATGTTTATGGGATCTGGAGTGATGTCCCCTCATTCACTCTGATATTAGTAAATGTCTTCTCTTTTTTTCTTAGTTTACCATGCTAGAGACTTACAGATTGATCTTTTCTAAGACCCAACTTTTGGTTTCATTGATTTTCTCTATTTATTTCTCATATTCAATTTTATTGATTTCTGCTCCAATTCTACTCATTTATCTTTTGACTACTTCTAATTTAATTTGGTCTTCTTTTTTATTTTCCTAAGGTGGAAACTTAGATTTTCCTATGTGCTTTCATTGCTATACATGATGTCAATTATATCTATTTTTGATTATGGTGTTATTGATTCCAACTATGTCTTTACTGATTTAAGCCTGCTACTCTGTCTATTTCTGAGAAAAGGTATTGAAGTCTTCAACTGTGATAGTGGATTCATTTATTTTTACTTGCAGTCCTATCAGTTTTGCCTCATATAGTGCTGCTTTGTTGTTAGGAACATACATGTTAAGAATTGTTATGTCTTCTTGGAGAACTGGCCTCTTTAGCATTATATAATGATATTCTTTAGCCCTGATAATCTTCCTTGCTTTTAAGTCTGTACTCTAAAATTAATATATCTACTCTTGCTTTTTTTTTGATTACTGTTAGCATGGTATGTTTTTCTCCATTTACTTTTAATTTATATTTGTCTTTATATTTAAATTGGGACTCTTATTGATAGCTAGACTACTATACAAGTCTTATATAGTGGGTCTTACTTGTTGATCCCCTCTGACAATCTTTTTTTTTCTTTTTTAAGATTTTATTTATTTCTTTGTCAGAGATAGCACAAGCTGGCAGAGTGACAGGCAGAGGCAGAGAGAGAAGCAGGCTCCCTGCTGAACAAGGAGCCTGATGTGGGACTCCATCCCAGGACCCTGGGATCATGACCTGAGTCGAAGGCAACATCTTAACCGACTGAGCCACCCAGCTACCCGTCGCTATCTCTGTCTTTTAATTGGTGAATTTAGATCATTGACATTCAAGGATTATCGATATCATTCAAGGATATCGATAGTTGGATTAATATCTACCACATTTGTTACTGTTTTCTATTTAATGCCCCCCCCCCTTTTTGGTCCTATTTTTATCATGCATTCTTTTTCTGCCTTTTGTGTGGTTCTCGCCTGTTTTCGCCTTCTATTTTTTTTTTTTTTTTATTCATTAGAGCATTTAGGATATTAATCCTACTGGTTTTAAGTTCCCTATCTGATGAGGGCACTCTCCCTGCCATGTGTGGCTCTGGTGCTTGGCCAGCCTCCAGCAGTTCTTCAATTATAGTTTTGGTATTCCTATACTGGCATTGTTTTCCACAGTATTTTCTACCTTTAAATCTCTGCTATGTTAAGCTGTGACACTCTGTATTTACTAGTCTGTTTCTCCAATCTTTGGGCAGTGGTTTGTCTTGTATTTTTTGCTCTCTCGTGGATCTAAAAAGAGTTTGATTTACGTTCTATTCAGGTTTCTACATGCTGTTAGGGAGGAGTGGCAATATCCAAATTCCTTATGTGTGGAACTGGAAACTGGAATTTAGGAAATTATTATTTTTTTAAACCAGAACATTTATTATGTGACTAATCATTGAAATCCTTAAAATGAACTTAAGGTGCACCTTAAGATGGTGCAACAGCTGCCTTCTTGGGTGCAGGTGCTGTTTCTTCACAAAATCTATGCCTGCATCTGTGGTATACAATTTTTAGGGGCCTCATTTGACCAGTCCTAGTGGTATTTCATCTTTTAGTCTTAGCACTCCAGTTATTTTCTCTCTTCTGCTTGGCAGGGTAGCCGTATGTGCCACAAGTCAACTTTTGACATGAAGATGTGGTAGGGCTGAGGGCCATAGTAGTGGCACAACGTGTGCTTCTTATTGTGATGCTTTTCAGTGGGTGATGTCCCCTTTGTTACCTTTTTTCTATGATTGAGATCGAAGAATGGAAATGAATCTTTTTTTTTTAAAGATTATTTATTTATTTGACAGATAGAAATCACAAGTAGGCAGAGAGAGGAGGAAGCAGGCTCCCTGCTGAGCAGAGAGCCTGATGCGGGACTCGATCCCAGGACCCTGAGATCATGACCTGAGCCGAAGGCAGAGGCTTAACCCACTGAGCCACCGAGGCACCCGGAAATGAATCTTTTATTTATTTATTTTTTTATTTTTAATTTATTTTTATTTTTATTTTTTTTAAAAGTTTTTATTTATTTATTTGACAGAGAGAGATCACAAGTAGGCAGAAAGGCAGGCGGAGGGAGAGGAGGAAGCAGGCTCCCCGCTGAGCAGAGAGTCCGATGCGGGGCTCGATCCCAGGACCCTGGGATCATTACCTGAGCTGAAGGCAGAGGCTTTAATTCACTGAGCCACCCAGGTGCACCCGGAAATGAATCTTTTAAACGTAAGGTATTTTCTGGATTCACATCAACAAAATGGTGAACTAGGAGTCCCAACACTCATTTCCCCCCATTAAAAAAAAAACAAATTATAAGTACCTACATACTGATGAAAATAGCTCTGGGAGAGCTTAGAGTGCAATTAAGAAGCTACAGACACATTTAGGGGCTTAAAACTCAAGGTGGTCACATAGAAAAATTTAAGAGGCATTTTACTTGCTTCACACCATTCAGTCCATCATAGTTTGATGCCAAGAAAGATCCCAATGTGTAATTTCCCCCCATGCATGAAAGGAGAGGAGGAAGACAATAACAGCTTCTGGACACCTTCTGGACATCTGAAACTGATGCTACTGAGGATACCTGCAGTCTTCACTGATGTTTAACCTAGCAGATGGAGCTGCCTGGAGTTCATACCACTATGCCTCCCCCTGGAGAAGGAGGCATCACAGTTCCTACATTCTTCTGAGGCTGCAGCTGCCACTCATCATCATAACTGTGTACATACCTGTGATCCTGGCTCTGTGGCAGCTATATGTGTACCCATTTTAGACACCAGCACCAACACTGCAGCAAGTATACTCCTGTACTATAGCAAGCCCCAGGAGGATACTTTGGCCATGACTTCCTCCTGTGGGGAAAAAGAAAACAAGGAAATTGCAGCAGATTTTGACACTGAAGAGCCAATAGCCCTTGTTGCTGCTGTAGAACCTACACTCTTGGTGTGCCACAGAATCTTGTAGTTTTTTTATGATGTTTACCTCATGTATATGAGCTTCATACTCATATACTGCTGCAACTTTCCTGAAGCCAGAACCTTCTCTGTGGTTTCCCCTCCCTTCAGAGGTAGAGCCGCTGTTCTACTCAGCTAGTGTCCTGACAACCACCCATAGTTCTTTCCCCACTGGAGGTAGTCCATAAAATCTGGAAGAGGTGACTGCTTCTTCAAATGTGCAGACATCACTGCAAGCCTATAAGAAACACAAAAAGTCAAGGAAACATGACTCCACCAAAAGAGCATAATAATTGTTTAGTAACTGGCTGCAAAGAAAGGGAGACAAATTATTGTTTTTGTAAATTCAAATTATTGATTTTATTTATTTATTTGACATAGAGGGAGACAGCAAGGGAGGAAACACAAGCAGGGGGAGTGGGAGAGGGAGAAACAGGCTCTCCGCTGAGCAGAGAGCCCAATATGGGGCTCCGTCCCAGGACCCTGGGATCATGACCTAGCCAAAGGCAGATGCCTAACAACTGAGCCACCCAGGCACCAAAATTATTGTTTTAAGGAAGCTCAGTGAGCTATAAGAGAACAAAGTTATACAACTTAATGAAATTAAAATAGCAATAATTGAATAAGATGTGAGTTTAACAGAGATAGAAATCACAAAAAAAGAACTAAACAAATTCTAGAGTTAAAGAGTACAATGAATGAAATGAAAAATGCAATAGAGTGCTTCAATAGTAGACTCACTCAAGTAGAGAAAGAATCTGTCAACTCAGAGAAAGTTCATTTGAAATAATCCAGCCAGAGGAGAAAAAAGATAAAAGAATGAAAGAGAGTGAGGAAATCTTACACGATTTATAGGACAGAATGGAGAATCAGTGTGTGCACTTTGGGAGTCTCAGAAGGAGAAGAGAGAGAAAGGAACAGAAAGAAATAATGGCTGAAAACTTCCCAAATCTTTGTAGGGAAGTAGTCATCACTATTCATGTAGCTCATAGGTCCTGAAATAGGCTCAACCCAGTGATTACACTGACACATTATAGTTAAATTGTTAAGAGTTAATGACAAAGAGAATTTTTAATGCAGTAAGAGAAAAGTGATTCATCACATATAAGACTTTCCCTCCCCAAACTGTTCCCCAAGAGCATAAGTCGATTTCTCAGTAGAAACCTTGCACCCAGTAGAGGGTGGGAAGATATATATAGAGCACTGGAAGAAAAACAAACAAACAACAACACTGCCAAATAAGAATACTGTACTCATTCCTTAAAAATGGAGAGATAATGTGTTTCACAGACAAACAATAACTGAGAATTTGTTACTCTTAGTCCTGCATTACAAGATATGCTTAAGGGATTTCTCCAAATTGAAATGAAAACATGCTAAACAGCAGTATGAAATCTCATAAGTAATGGAAAAAAATAAACATACATAGGTTAGTATAATAGTAAAGATGATTTGTAAATTGCTTTAACTTAATGTGAGAGTCAATAGGTAAAAATATTTTTACACAATATAAAAAGAAACTGTCTATAAGAGCACAAACTGTATGTATATGTGGAGATAATAAAAGATTAGTGTTTTTATACATGGTTGAAATTGTTACCAAAATAAAATGGAAGGTCATAGTTACAAGATTTTTTTGCAACTCTTGAGCTAATCATGGAAAAAAGAAAAACTATAATAGGCACACAAAAGATAAAGGGAAAAAATACACAAAAAAATCATTTCAAAAAATTATCAAGTAACAAAGTAACACAAGAGAAGAAGAGAAAAACAAAACAATTATAAAAACAAAACAATTTTTAAAAATAGCAACAGTAAATTTCTCACTTAATAATTACCTTAAATGTAAATGCATTAAAATTGCCAGTCAAAAGGCTTATAGTGCCTGAATATATTGGAAAAAAAAAAAAACAAAAAACAAAAACCAAGATCCAGTGATATTCTGTCTATAAGAGACACACGTCAGTATTAAAGACACACATAGGGGCACCTGGGTGGCTCAGTGGGTTAAAGCCTCTGCCTTCAGCTTGGGTCATGATCCCAGGGTCCTGGGATCAAGCCCCCGTATCAGGCTCTCTGCTCAGTGGGGAGCCTGTTCCTCCTCTCTCTTTCTCTCAGCCTTCCTCTCCACCTACTTGTGACCTCTCTCTGTCAAATAAATAGACAAAATCTTAAAAAAAAAAAAAAAAGACACACATAGGCCAAAAGTAAAGGGATGAAAAAAAGATGTTCCATGCTGGTGAGGATCACAAGAAAGGAGGATTGGCTATATGTGTGTCAGAAAAAATGAAATTTAAGTTTAAAATTTTCTGTTAAGGTCAATACATAATGATCAAAGCATCACTTCACCAGAAAAATAGAACAATTTTAAATGTGCTCAATACCAGTATACCCTAAATATAGAAAACAAATATTGACAGATTTAAGGCAGAAATTGACAGAAATACAAAATAATACGGTTTATAATACTCCACTTTCAATAATAGATAGAACATCCAGACAGAAAGTCAATACAAAAATAGCTGACTTGAACAACATTATAGACCAAATGGATCTAACTGACTTATGCAGAAATTTCTACCCTAGATCAGAATACATATTCTACTCAAAGTCATACTGAATATTCCAGATAGATCTCATGAAAGGTCATGAAATGAATCTTAACACATTTAAGAACATCAAAATCACTCCAAGTATCTTTTCTGACCGAAATGGAATAAAAATAAAAATCAGCCATAGCAAGAAAATGGGAAAATTTACAAATGTGTTGAAACTAAATAATTTTGTCTTAAGAAACTTTGGGTCTAACAAACGTCTATCAATAGATGAATGGAAAGAGAAGAGGTCCACATACACACACACAGACACACAGACACACACACACACAGAAATACTACTAAGCCATAAAAAAGAATGAAATCTTGCCATTTGCAACCACAACAGATGGACCTAGAGAGTTAAATTCTAAGTGAAAGTAATCAGTCAGAGAAAGACAAATACCATATGATTTCATTCATATGTGAAATTTAAGAAAAAAAATAATAATAAAAAGAAATGAAAACATGGACTCTTATAGACAAAGAACAAACTGGTGGAGGTTTCCAGAGTGTAGGTTGGTGGGGGGATGGGTGAAATAGGTAAAAAAGGATTAAGAGTATACTTAATGAGTGCTGAGAAATGTGTGGAATTGTTGAGTTACATCATACACCTGAAAGTAATATAACACTGTATGTTAATTATACTTAAATGAAAAAAGTCCTTTAAAAAAATGAGAAAGAAACAAAAAAGGGAAAAAATTATTGGGTCAAAGAGAAAATAAAAAAATAGTTTAAAAAGTATTTTAAAACAAGCAAAAACAACATATCAAATCTATGGACTGCAGCAAAAGCTAAGAGGGAAGTTTTAGTGAATTATGCTTACATTAGAACAGAAGAAAGATATCAAACAAACTAACTTTATACCACAAGGAACTAAAAAAACAAGAACAAACAAAGCCCAAATTAGCCAAAGGAAGGAAATGATAAAAATTAGAGCAGATGTAAGTCAAATGGAGGATATCAAAAAAAGAATGAAGCTTTTTTTAAAAAAAAATTTAAATATTTTTATTTATTTATTTGACAGCAGAGATCACAAGTAGGCAGAGAGGCAGGCAGAGAGAGAGGAGGAAGCAGGCTCCCTGCTGAGCAGAGAGTCCTTGATCCCAGGACTTTGGGATCACGACCTGAGCTGAAGGCAGAGGCTTTAACCCACTGAGCCACCCAGAATGAAGCTTTTGAATTGGTGTTTTAAAAGATAAAATTGACAAACTATTAGACTAAGAAAAAGAGAGAAAAGACATAAAATGAGATGAAAGAGTAAACATTTCAATGGATGCCTCAGGAGGAAAAAACAGAATTTTAAGGGACGGTTAGGAAAAACTATATACCAACAAACTGGACAGCCTACAAGAAATGAATAAATTCCTGGAAACAAGCAACCTAGCAAAACTGAATCAGGAAGAAATAGAAAGCCTGAACAGATCAGTAACAAGGAACTAACCCAGTAATAAAAAATCTGCCAACAAAGAAAAGCCCAGGACCTAGTATCTTCAAGGATGAATTTTACCAAACATTCAAAGAAGTATTATTAACAATCCTTAAATTCTTCTAGAAAACAGAAGAGGGAATGCTTCCAAACTCAATTTATGAGACTAGCATCATCCTGATACCATAACCAGGCAGATACTCCAAGAAAATTATAAGCCAATATTCCTGGATAACATTGTTGTAAAAATCCTTAATAAAATGTTAACTATTGAAAAATTTAACTATTTGAAAATATAACTAGATGAAATGAAAATATAGTTAAAATTAAAACTTATTTTTTAAAAATTATAAAAATTAAAATTAATTATTAGTTATATAGTTTATTCATTATTTATTAATTAGTTATTTATTATTTATAATAATTCACTAACTTATTATAATTTATTTTAAAAATTAAAACAATTATTAAAAATTTATTAAAGTTAAAATTTTGGTTAAAATATAGTTAAAAATTTAACTATCAAAAAATTTAACAGTGAATTTTTAAAATTAACTTGCATTATTTGCTTCAGGATCTGTGAATCATCAGTCTTACACAATCACACAGGTCTGTGAATCATCAGTCTTACACAATTCACAACTCTCACCATAGCAATACTCTCCTCAATGTCCATAATCCAGCGACCCTACCCCCACCTCCACCCCCACCACAGCAATCCTCAGTTTGTTTCCTGAGATTAAGAGTCTTACAGTTTTTCTCCTTCCCCTGTTCCATCTTGTTTCATTTTTTCCCTCCCTACCCCCCCATGACCCCCTGCCCTGCCTCTCAAATTCCTCATATCAGAGAGATCATATGATAATTGTCTTTCTTTGATTGACTTATTTCGCTTAGCATAACATCGTTTAGTTCTAGCTATGTCATTGGAAATGGCAAGATTTTTTTTGATGGCTGCATAGTATTCCTCTGTGTGTGTGTGTGTGTGTGTATACCACATCTTCTTTTTAACACTGCACTTAAAGAATCATACACCATGCCAAGTGTGATTTATTCCAAGAGTGCAAGAGTGGGTCTAACTGTATGTAGTTTACCTCTTTTTCCTTTAAAAATCAACTCTGTGAAAACAATTTTGATAAAGTAAGAATATTGATAATATTTATGAGAGTCAATAATATGAATGTATTGATATTTTCTTCATAGTTATAATATAAAACTAATAAATGTTTTGTTCAAAATGATTTTTTCCCCAAGCTTTTTCCATGAGACTATCCTGACCTACATAATAATAATAGAATAAGAATAATTTTTCATTTCTTTATCCTATAAATAGTAAAAGGAATAACAACTTACAATGAATGAATTGTTGGGGCACCTGAGAAGCTAAGTGGGTTAAGCCTCTACCTTCGGCTTGGGTCAGTATCTCAGGGTCCTGGGATCGAGCCCCACATCGGGCTCTCTGCTCAGCAGGGAGCCTTCTTCCCCCTTTCTCTGCCTGCTTCTCTGCCTACTTGTTAATTCTGTCAAATAAATAAAAATCTTAAAAAGAAAGATGAATGAATTGTTTTAAAATAGAATCTTAATTGTACATGGCATTTCTCAATTTTTTTTGTCTCTTCAAATATTTGCTTCTAATATGTAGAAATTTTTAATTTACATTTTGAGGTAACAAAAGAGATGGACTTTTTTCCATTTTTTAGAATCTAGCTTTTTTGTCTTACGAAATGGTAAATTGTAATTTCTTAATGATTATTAGACTGGATTCGGAAAATAATGTTTTGTAGTGCCTCTCCCACACCTTAAGAGCAGTTGCAAGAAGTTTGACTTGGGACTGTTGGTAAATTTAGTGTGGGATAGGCTATCTTTATTCAATTTTTTGTTTCTATGGTTTTATTCCGCTGATGCACTGACTCCTAAAATAGATGATACATAAAGATTAGTTATAGGTAGTGATTTCTTAAAACTCTCTAAATTGCTCTTTACTTATATGGAGTCCATTGCTGTTTCTCTTGTTTTCCCGATCTCACTCAGATTTCTGGCTTGTATTTACACATTCCTACTTCTTTTTTTGGTGTATTAGACTTTGGCTTCCCTGTATGGTTTTTATGTTTTCACATCTTTACAAAATTCTTCCTCTGAACCCTCTAGGTCTGGCTTAACAGGAAATTAATGTGTACCAGAAGAGAGGGTGTAGTTTTGTCAGATTGGTTTCTCAACATGTACTTTTTTTTCTTGTCATTTAGAGTTTATTTTGAAATGCATTTCTTTTTGAATTTAGGAGTTTATTTTTAAAAAACAGCTCTTTTGAGATACAATTCACCTATCTTAATTCATCCATTTAAAGTACATAATCGAATGGTTTAGAGTATTCACAGAGTTGTACAACCATCACCACAATCAATTTTAGAGTAATTAACTCACCCCAACTAGCAGTCACTCTTATTGTAATCTAGTCCTCCCAATTGTAGGCAATCATTAATCTATTTCTGTCTCTTAGACTTACCTATCTAGACATTTGATGTAAATGGAATCGTGCAATATTTGTCCTTTTGTGATTGGCTTCTGTTACTTGGCATAATATTTTCCATGATATAGCAGGTATCAATATTTCATTTTTTATAGCTAAACATTCTCTTACATGGATATACCACATTTTATTTATCCATTTTATCAGTTGATGGACATTTGGGTCAGTTATACTTTTTGGTTAAGAATAAAAGTAAGTTTAATACTATGCTAAACAAAAGCATAAGAATGAGCATAAAAATAATTCTGCTATGAACATTAATATGAAGTCTTTGTGTGCGTATGTTTTCATTACTTAGGAGTGTATATCTGAGAGTGGAATTGTTGGATAATATCATAGTTCTTATGTTTTAACTTTTTGTGGAACTATTTACAAGCAGCCACACTATTTTACATTGGTGTAAAATTGAAGGTTTCATTTTCTCCACATCTTTGCAATGCTTGCTCTTGTTCATTTTTCTGATTGTAGCCATCCTAGCTGGTGAGAAGTGGTATATCATTGTGGTTTTGCTTTGCATTTCCCTGAAGACTATTGATGTTGACTATCTTTTCATATACTTGTTGGCCATTTGCATATTTTCTTCAAAGAAATGTCTAGGTAGAATCTTTGCCCTTTTAAAAATGGATTATCTTTTTTATTATTGACTTATAAGAGTTCTGCAAATTTGCTCTGCTTTTTTTTGATTTATGGTTTGAATAACATTTCTTATATATGGAATCTTTAAAAAAATGTTTATCTTACATTCCCAATGAACTATTGTTTCTAAAGAATAGGAATCTTTCATTCTGCTTATTTTTTGATACCTATAGTTAGTGGAGTGAGGATAATATTTATTAATGCTTTTTGAATAAATTGATTATAGATCTGAAAAATGGGCAGTTTTATTTTAAAATTTGAATTTAGAGAAAGAACTCTTAGGTTTTTTTCCTTCCTCACGTTTATCCTACTGCCTTAGAAGAATGTTTTTTTTTTTTTTTTGGTATAATTTTTTATTTTCTATAAACATATATTTTTATCCCCAGGGCTAGAAGAATGTTTTAAGCAGGAAAATAAATAAGTACTCTAGTGTCTTTGGATTTAAGCATTTTCTGATGATACAAAAAAAAATATAATATGAAGATAATATTTTAATGAACAATTGAAAGCGTTAAAAAATTTATCATATTCTTGAGATCTATCTAATTCTGTTGTATATGTAGTGTTGTTTCAGTACATCTTTTAAATGTATTGTGGTGCTCTACTGAGAATTTCTGTTAAAGAACCACAAAATTAACTTTTATTCAACCTCAGTATTTTCCACAGGAATTTTTCTTGCTTGTGGCAATGAAATTCTTTTTAGTACCTTCCTTAACATTAATGAAGTCTTTAATATGCAAAGACATTTAACAATAGTTTCTGTTGAAATTTTTTTATTTGGTAATGCAAAATTTATGGAGTTGCTATATAATAGCTTCTTATCAGTTAAAAAACTGAGTAAAATTTCACTAGGTGGCGCCAGTATTTTGGATTTTTATGGACATAAACAACTAATTATTTCTCATATTCATTAAAACAAATGTTAAAAAATTATGTGGCAAGATATGAAAATTTGCCTTGTTCTGAGAAAACCTAAATTGGAAATTTTAATTTTTTTAAGTTCTGCTAAATGGAAATAACTTAGCAGTAGCTATATTAAAATGTATTTGAATTCTGGTTGCAAATTAAGTTATAGAACTGTCATTTCTCTTCATTTATTTATATAAATTTATGAAAACTGTTAGAATTTTAAAGGTTACATTTTATTTATTTATTTATTTATTTATTAAAAGATTTTATTTTTTTATTTATTTGACAGAGAGAGATCACAAGTAGGCAGAGAGGCAGGCAGAGAGAGAAGGAAGCGGGCTCCCTGCTGAGCAGAGAGCCCGATGTGGGACTCGATCCCAGGACCCTGAGATCATGACCCGAGCCGAAGGCAGCGGCTTAACCCACTGAGCCACCCAGGCACCCTAAAGGTTACATTTTAAAGGTGTAACTTATAAACTAGGTTTTTCTCTGGATTAGTAGATTGCCTAAAAATAATTTATTAATTGTAAGTAGATTGCAAGTAGTTTTAGTACTTGAGTAGAAAGGTGTAGTTTCAAGTAAGTAAAAATATGCTTATAAACATTAAGAAGGATATAAGAAGTAGAAGTAATATATAGCTTTTTGTGATTATTTTTTTGAAGCCTGTCAATATATTATTACTAATGGTTTTCTCCTATGGGTGGATTGTTCCTTTATTTAGATGCAAAAATTTTATCTTTTCACTTATTATTGCTAGTTTTTAATATTTATTAAGTTGCCCGATTGGTTGCCATTATAACAAGTACTTGGCAATTTATTGCAGTTAGTGGTGGCTTCAAAATACTCAAGTTTGAGGATAAGCAAAGATTTAGGAAGACTTGCACACAATTAAATGTGTTTTTCTTCCCCAAACACAAATTAGTTGTTTTTGTAATGGATCATGTACCTAAAAGTTGGAATGCTCACTTTTTAAATTTTTTTTCACTTTATTTATTTACCAAGAAAACTTTCAACATTTTTAAATTATGAGTTTCAAAGAGAAAAGAAAATATGTCAAAATGGGAAGAAAGGGTTGAATTATTAAAACAAACAAAATTATGTGTGAGAAGAGGAGTAAGGTAGAGGTTTGGAAACATTTATTTATTGCTCAGTGATTATCTTTAGAAGAGCATTTGATATTTCCAAGTCTAATTGTAAAATAGTTTGTACTGTTATTAATGACTTTTATATACTGAAGTCATACGCATTTGTGGTAAAATTTTAAGAACTATATAAAATAAAAAAAAGCATTCTTTGATTTATTGATGATTTAGTGGTGAAAAGTTCAGGCTTTAGAATCACACCGCAGTTTTTTGCTCCATCATATAGTAGTTGTGTACCTTGGGCAAGTTATTTTGCCACTTTAAGCTTAAATGTTTTTTCTTCTAGATTTCCAAAATATGAATAATATCTATAAAAAGTTTATTGTGAGAATTCAATGAGGTATAATTATATATACACATACATATAGCTTAACACGGTATCTGACATTGGTTAACACTCAGTAAGTGATACATATTACTATTGTTCACTTAATGGGTATTTACTGAATACTTATTCCCTGTTGTGGATAGAAAGATGACGAATACTACAGAGGTTTTTTTTTTTAAAACGTTTTATTTATTTATTTGACAGAGAGAGGGATCACAAGTAGGCAGAGAGGCAGGCAGAGAGAGGGGGAAAGCTGGCGAGCAGAGTGGGCCTGATGTGGGACTTGGTCCCAGGACCTTGAGATCATGATCTGAGCTGAAGGCAGAGGCTTAACCCACTGAGCCACCCAGGCGCCCCACTACAGAGGTTTTTAAGGAGTTCACACTTTGATGGAAAACACAAATATGTAAAAAATTACACAATAATGTTCTAATCAGGTACAGTGGACTTCAGAAGAGAAACTCATTGTTTCTTCTTAGAAGATGGCAGAAGTAAGGAAAGGATTTCAAATTATGTTTAGGCTGTGTTTTGAAGGTTGGGTAGTTATTTGGATGGAATAGAACATTGTAGGCAAAGAGAATGTGCAAAACCATGAAAATATGAGGAAAGCAGTTTTTATTTTTATCTGTAGGTGATGATGAACTAATAAATATTTTAATCAGGAAACAGCTGTGTGATTTTAGAAAACTAGGACAGTTAGCTATGATTCAAATGTATGGGATGTGGGGAAAGGGAAAGAAGGAGGAGTCATAAGTGATGCACAGTGATTCACATAGTGGATGCCTGTTTTAAGATAGTGAAAAGAGCGTAGAAATGAGGGGAAAATGACAAATATTTGTATGTTAACATTGATTTTATCTGGTGGTTAGTTTGATGTGGGAGGATGAGTGGGAAAGACGTATTGAGGATGACTGCTGGATTTCTTACTTTGAGTACTATATGAATAGTAGAGAGAGTTGGAGAGAATATAGAAAACATGCCATAGTGTGTGTGCTTGTACACACATGTTTGTAATGTGTAGTACTGGGAAATCACATTATTTTATCTATTTATTATATAGGTGGAAATGTCATGAAGGTAATCAAAAATTGAGCAAAATCTGAACTAAAGATTTAAGCAGTTAGTCTTTGGTTTAAGTTATATAATCCATAAGGGGTGAGGATTGAACCTGAAGATTGACAACAATTAATGAATAAGTGAAGGAAGGGGAATCTAAGAAACAAAGATGGAGAATTAAAAATGATTAATAGGTCATCAGAGGGGGAGAAAAACCAATGAGAGACTCTTAACTATAAGAAACAAACAGGGTTGTTGGAGGCAGGGAGGGTGGGGGAGTGGGGTAATTGGGTGATGAGCATTAAGGCAGGCACGTGATGGGATGAGCACTGGGTGTTATATGCAACTGATGAATTATTGAACTCTATATCTGAAACTAATGATGTACTATATGTTGTCTAATTGAATTTAAATAAAAAAAGGAAAAATCATTAATAAAAAAACCCGAGTATGAGTAGAATGGGGAAGGAGTCATCTCAAAGGAGTGAGAGGAGGATAGTTGCCACCTGTGTTACATACTTTGGATAGGTAAATACAGAAAAGAACTGAAAAGGATCCACTGAACCTGGCAGAATTTTGAAATTAATGGTTATTTTAGCAAAACAGTCTGATGGCGCAGGTTGCAGACAGTAGATGACAGTGGATTTAAGAATGGGTGGATGGTGAAGAAGAGGATTTTATGAGTATAGACTGCTCAGTCTTTCAGGAAGCTTACCTAAAACGAATGCAAGAGATAAGCTCTTATTGAATAACTAGAGATTTTGTTTTGTGTTTTTCTAAAGGACAGACTTTATAGTTCTTGCCACTGTAATTTTCTGCATGTGTTATTTATTTCTTGCTAATTTAGGATTATTGTCAAAATAAAAGCTAGGTTAATAATTTTAAGTAACCTGATAATTAAGTTATTAATATTCAATTTAAGAAGCATTTCTTGGGGTAATTATGGTTAGCATTACATTAGTTGCCTTAGGACTTCAGATATTTAAAAAAAAACTTATTTGCCTTCTAATTGGAGACAAAAATCACATATATGAAACAATTAGAGAAAATACATGGTGTTTTCCCTAACATTTGATGAATGAATGATGTAATTCTTTGAGGGTTAAAAATAGAGTATATGTGAAATAGAGGGATATGCTGAATGAAATGGGCTTTAATACTTCTTATGACATACAAAGCTGTTACAATCTGACCCTAAACTACTTCTCCAAATGCACATTTCACAGTTCTTCTCTATGTTTCCTGTAATTTAGTCATAATGAACTATCTTTAGTTTCTTGAGCTTACCATTCTTCCCCCTCATTCCCCACCTTTCTCCCTCTGCATAAGCTAGTCTCTACCCTGGGATCCCCCCCCCCCCTTTTTTTTTTCTCATGTGGCTGACTTCCACTCATTCTTTGAGTTTCAATTCCTGGTACCTTACACATACCTCAATCATGGCATTTATCATTGCTGTATTAGCATTACTTGTTTCTGCCACCAGACCATGCCATTCTTGAGGTCAGGGATTATGTCTTATTGATTTTAAATCCCTAGCACATGGTAGGTTAAAAGTATTATTGAACTAAGGAATAAAATTACACTGAGATAGCTCTTAAAGGAAATATTGGGCAGCAGATTGATGGAGGGTAGCAAATGACATTTTGGGTTGAAGTCGAAACCATAACATTTGAGTAGCTGGCAGAGTAATCTAGGTGGCTGGTGAGATTGTTTTAGTGAGTACTGAGAGAACACTGAAGATGGAATTAATGGAAGGCTTTTAATGCAATCTGGAAATGTCCAGATTCCATATAAATTGTAGTAGTCATTATTAAGCAGAAAGGTGTAGAAAAATATTCAAGTTGTTTATTTTAATAGTTGTTCATTTTATAGAACTGCTTTGTTTAAATCTAATCCATTTTTAAATGTCCATCAACAGATGAATAGATAAAGAAGAGGTGATATATATATATTTATATATACACACACACAATGGAACACTACTCAGCCATAGAAAAGAATGAATCTTGCCATTTGCAAAAATGTGGATGGGGCTAGAGTGTATTATGCTAAGAAATAAGTCAGTCAGAGAAAAACAAATACATTATGATTTCACTCATATGTGGAATTTAAGAAACAAAATACAAACATAGAGAAGGGGGAAAAGAAGAAGGGGAGGCAAACTATAAAAGACTCAACTGTAAAGAACAAACAGAGTTGCTGGAGGGTGGTTGGGTGTTGGATGGGCTCAGTGGGTGATGGGTATTAAAAAAGGCACTTGTGAGGGGAGGAGTCAAGATGGCGGAGAAGTAGCAGGCTGAGACGAATTAATCTAGCAGGAGATCAGCTAGATAGCTTATCTAAAGATTGCAAACACCTACAAATCCATCGGCAGATCAAAGAGAAGAAGAACAGCAATTCTAGAAACACAAAAACAACCACTTTCTGAAAGGCAGGACTGGCGGAGAAGTGAATCCAAAGCGATGGGAAGATAGAACCCGGGGGGAGGGGCTGGCTCCCGGCAAGCAGTGGAGCAACGGAGCACAAAATCAGGACTTTCAAAAGTCTGTTCCACTGAGGGACATCGCTCCAGAGGCTAAACCGGGGCAAAGCCCACGTGGGGTCAGCATGGCCTCAGGTCCTGCAGAGTCACAGAAGGATCGGGGGTGTCCGAGTGTCGCAGAGCTTGCGGGTATTGGAACCGGGAAGCTGGCTACAGAGAGAGAGCCGACAGTAAGCTCACAGCTCGGGATTACCTTGAACTGGTCGCAGGCTCGGTGAGCTCGGAGTGCGGCCAGAGGTCAGGTAGATGGGAGTTACTAGGCGCTGTTCTCTGAGGGCGCACTGAGGAGCGGGGCCCTGGGCTCTTGGCTCCTCTGGGCCGGAGACCAGGAGGCCGTCATTTGCATTCCCGTCTTCCGGAACTCTACGGGAACTCTACGGAAAGCGCTCAGGGAACAAAAGCTCCTGAAAGCAAATCCGAGTGGATTACTCAGCCCGGCCCCTGGTAAGGGCGGTGCAATTCCGCCTGGGACAAAGACACTTGAGAATCACTACAACAGGCCTCTCCCCAAGATCAACAAGAAATCCAGCCAAGACCAAGTTCACCTACCAAGGAGTGCAGTTTCAATACCAAGGAGATCAGCAGAACTCCATAGGAGGAGAAAGCAAAGCACGGAACTCATGACTTTCTCCCTGTGATTTTTTAGTCTTGCAGTTAATTTAATTTTTTTTCTTGTTCATTTTTTTTCTCTTCTTCTGCTAAAATTTTTTTAAACTTTACCCTTTTCTTTTTTAACGTTTTTTAACTAGTTTATCTAATATATATATATATATATTTTATACTTTTCTTTGTTTTCTTTTTAAAATTCTTTTCTTTTTTTTCTTTTTCCTTTTTCTTTCTTTCTTTCTGAACCTCTTTTTATCCCCTTTCTCCCCCCTCATGATTTGGGATCTCTTCTTATTTGGTTAAAGCATATTTTCCTGGGGTTATTGCCACCCTTTTAGTATTTTAATTGCTTCTTCATATACTCTTATCTGGACAAAATAACAAGGCGGAAAAATTCATCTCAAAAAAAGAACAAGAGGCAGTACTGAAGGCTAGGGACCTAATCAATACAGACATTGGTAATATGTTAGATCTAGAGTTCAGAATGACAATACTCAAGGTTCAAAATCTGTGGGACACAACAAAGGCAGTCCTGAGAGGAAAATATATAGTGGTACAAGCCTTTCTCAAGAAACAACAAAGGTCTCAGGTACACAACCTAACCCTGCACCTAAAGGATCTGGAGAAAGAACAAGAAAGAAACCCTAAGCCCAGCAGGAGAAGAGAAATCATAAAGATCAGAGCAGAAATCTATGAAATAGAAACCAAAAAAACAATACAGCAAATCAACAAAACTAGGAGCTGGTTCTTTGAAAGAATTAATAAAATTGATAAACCCCTGGCCAGACTTATCAAAAAGAAAAGAGAAAGGACCCAAATAAATAAAATCATGAATGAAAGAGGAGAGATCACACCTAACACCAACGAAATAAAAACTATTATAAGAACATACTATGAGCGACTCTACGCCAATAAGTTAGACAATCTGGAAGAAATGGATGCATTCCTAGAAACATATAAACTACCACAACTGAACCAGGAAGAAATAGAAAGCCTGAACAGACCCATAACCAGTAAGGAGATTAAAACAGTCATTAAAAATCTCCAAACAAAAGCCCAGGGCCAGACGGCTTCCCGGGGGAATTCTACCAAACATTTAAAGAAGAACTAATTCATATTCTCCTGAAACTGTTCCAAAAAATAGCAATGGAAGGAAAACTTCCAAACTCATTTTATGAGGCCAGCATCACCTTGATCCCAAAACCAGACAAGGATCCCATCAAAAAAGAGAGCTATAGGGACGCCTGGGTGGCTCAGTTGGTTCAGCAGCTGCCTTCGGCTCAGGTCATGATCCCAGCGTCCTGGGATCGAGTCCCACATCGGGCTCCTTGCTCCGCAGGGAGCCTGCTTCTCCGTCTGACTCTGCCTTCCACTCTATCTACCTGTACTCACTCTCGCTCGCTCTGACAAATAAATAAAATCTTAAAAAAAAAAAAGTGAGCTATAGACCAATATCCTTGATGAACACAGATGCAAAAATTCTCAACAAAATACTAGCCAATAGGATTCAACTGTACATTAAAAGGATTATTCATCACGAACAAGTGGGATTTATTCCAGGGCTCCAAGTTTGGTTCAACATCTGCAAATCAGTCAATGTGATACAACACATCAATAAAAGAAAGAACAAGAACCATATGATACTCTCAATAGATGCTGGAAAAGCATTTGACAAAGTACAGCATCCCTTCCTGATCAAAACTCTTCAAAGCGTAGGGATAGAGGGCACATACCTCAATATCATCAAAGCCATTTATGAAAAACCCACGGCAAATATCATTCTCAATGGAGAAAAACTGAAAGCTTTTCCGCTAAGGTCAGGAACACGGCAGGGATGTCCATTATCACCACTGCTATTCAACATAGTACTAGAAGTCCTAGCTTAAGGAATCAGACAACAAAAGGAAATTAAAGGCATCCAAATCAGCAAAGAAGAAGTCAAACTTTCACTCTTTGCAGATGATATGATACTATATGTGGAAAACCCAAAAAAGTCCACTCCAAATCTGCTAGAACTTGTACCGGAATTCAGTAAAGTGTCGGGATATAAAATCAATGCACAGAAATCAGTTGCATTTCTTTACACCAACAACAAGACAAAAGAAAGATAAATTAAGGAGTTAATCTCATTTACAGTTGCACCCAAAACCGTAAGATACCTAGGAATAAATGTAACCAAAGAGGCAAAGAATCTATACTCAGAAAACTATAAAGTGCTCATGAAAGAAATTGAGGAATACACAAAGAAATGGAAAAATGTTCCATGCTCCTGGATTCGAAGAATAAATATTGTGAAAATGTCTATGCTACCTAAAGCAATCTACACATTTAATGCAATTCCTATCAAAGTACCATCCATCTTTTTCAAAGAAATGGAACAAATAATGCTAAAATTTATATGGAACCAGAAAAGACCTCGAATAGCCAAAGGGATATTGAAAAAGAAAGCCAACGTTGGTGGCATCACAATTCCGGACTTCAAGCTCTATTACAAAGCTGTCATCATCAAGACCGCATGGTACTGGCACAAAAACAGACACATAGACCAATGGAACAGAATAGAGAGCCCTGAAATAGACCCTCAACTTTATGGTCAACTAATCTTCGACAAAGTAGGAAAGAATGTCCAATGGAAAAAAGACAGCCTCTTCAATAAATGGTGTTGGGAAAATTGGACAGCCACATGCAGAAAAATGAAATTGGACCATTTCCTTACACCACACACAAAAATAGAGTCAATATGGATGAAGGACCTCAATGTGAGAAAGGAATCCATGAAAATTCTTGAGGAGAACACAGGCAGCAACCTCTTCGACCTCAGCCGCAGCAACATCTTCCTAGGAACATCGCCAAAGGCAAGGGAAGCAAGGGCAAAAATGAACTATTGGGATTTCATCAAGATCAAAAGTTTTTGCA
This sequence comes from Mustela nivalis, assembly GCF_964662115.1. NCBI lineage: Eukaryota > Metazoa > Chordata > Mammalia > Carnivora > Mustelidae > Mustela > Mustela nivalis. The sequence continues at coordinate 108,332,460 of NC_139023.1, forward strand.
CAGCAAAGGAATCAGTTAACAAAACCAAAAGACAACTGACAGAATGGGAGAAGATATTTGCAAACGACATATCAGATAAAGGACTAGTCCAAAATCTATAAAGAACTTAGCAAACTCAACACCCAAAGAACAAGTAATCCAATCAAGAAATGGGCAGAAGACATGAACAGACATTTCTGCAAAGAAGACATCCAGATGGTCAACAGACACATGAAAAAGTGCTCCATATCACTCGGCATCAGGGAAATACAAATCAAAACCACAATACACCTCACACCAGTCAGAATGGCTACAATCAACAAGTCAGGAAATGACAGATGCTGGCAAGGATGCGGAGAAAGGGGAACCCTCCTACACTGTTGGTGGGAATGCAAGCTGGTGCAATGACTCTGGAAAACAGCATGGAGGTTCCTCAAAATGTTGAAAATAGAACTGCCCTATGACCCAGCAATTGCACTACTGGGTATTTACCCTAAAGATACAAAGGTAGTGATCCAAAGGGGCACGTGCACCCGAATGTTTATAGCAGCAATGTCCACAATAGCCAAACTATGGAAAGAACCTAGATGTACATCAACAGATGAATGGATCAAGAAGAGGTGGTATATATACAAAATGGAATACTATGCAGCCATCAAAAGAAATGAAATCTTGCCATTTGCGACAACGTGGGTGGATCTAGAGCGTCTCATGCTCAGTGAAATAAGTCAAGCAGAGAAAGACAACTATCATATCATCTCCCTGATATGAGGAAGTGGTGATGCAACATGTGGGCTTAAGACGTAGGAGAAGAATCAATGAAACAAGATGGGATTGGGAGGGAGATAAACCGTAAGTGACTCTTAATCTCATAAAACAAACTGAGGGTTGCTGGAGGGGAGGGGTTTTGGGAGAAGGGGGGTGGGCTTATGGACAATGGGGAGGGTATGTGCTTTGGTGAGTGCTGTGAAGTGTGTAAACCTGGCGATTCACAGACCTGTACCCCTGGGGATAAAAATACATGTTTATAAAAAATAAAAAATTAAAAAAAAATTAAAAAAAAAAGAAAGGCACTTGTGATGAGCAGTGGGTATTATATGTAAGTGATGATTCACTAAATTCTACCTCTGAAACCAATATAACTCTGTTAACTAACTAGAATTTAAATAAAAACTTTAAAAAAATCACAGCCCCCCCAAACCCAAAAACCAAAAAATTGAAAAATCAATTGTCAGCTGAAATTGTAAAATCAATCAGTCAGCCAACCAATCAATCAATCAATCAATCAATCTAATCCATTCCTGAAAACATATTGAACAGCAAATTTTAGGTGACAGGAACTTACATTCTGTTAAGGACAGAAGATAATACATCTGGTTCATGCAAAATCCTTCATCAGTTTCCCAAATAAAATACACTTAAACATCTATATACCAATTTCACAAGGATTTTTGCAAGCATTTAAAACACCAGTTACTTAATTAAAACATATTTATTGAGCTCATTAGTATATTTGTGTGTAGTCAATAATGCTTCTACTCTATATCACATATAACCTTTTATTTTACAAAAAACTATTCTGTAATTTCAATAAACAGTACAATAATGTGTTATAAATACCAAAAATATCTAAATTGTCTGGGTTGATTATATCCTTAGTCATGTGGAGTACTAAGCCTGGGAGGAGGTGGGAAGATAAGGTCATTGCAGAAATGCACTGCACTTTAAACAAAACCAGGAGTGATCTCATCAGCACAACCGCTAAGACTGTGGTGCATGCTAAATGTTCTGCCCAGATTTGTGAGGGCGTATTTTTTGCTTCTATGCACCTGCATACAGCAAGTTTCTATTTAAGTATTGAATTTTGGGTAAGGCGTTTGGCAAGTCATTATTTAAATATTTGGATTCAAGAAGTGAGAGCTTGGATAGTGGTGCAGATCTATATTTAATTATGTTCTTTTAAAAATGAAATATATTACTTTTAATGTGGACTTACAAGTTTTTTTATTTGTTAAATTCTTCTTCTTAATATTATATAAAGCAGAATTTTTCCTTGATATTGTGTATTTTTTAAAACGTGCCTTTTCTGCCTCTTGTTGGTTTAAAGGGACAAACACTGAAAAACTATAGCATGGACTTTATGAAAGTCAGACCTGGGTTGAGTTCTGCTCCAACATTTGCTAGTTGTAGGCTTATAAAAAAATTATTTGTTTCAAGGCTCTTTTTTAAAATGAGGATTATCTCATAGTTTGTTATGAGAATTAATTTCAAGACTACAGGAGATGTGCTTACTATGGTTTTCCTTATAGTGATAAATACATGATATTCAATAAATAATTTATTATTTTATATAACATTAAAAATATAACAAGTTTAAAATCACAGTATGTGTCAAATTTTTCTTTTGGATTGTATCTGACTAATATATATTCATTTAACTTAACTCAGTCAAATTGACATACTTCTGACATTTTTTGAGTTTATTTCTATGTTCACTTAAGCCATTGCTTACCCTTGCCCCAGTATGATTTTGTATTTTTTTCACTTTTATACTGAAACAAAATATATTTAAAAGGAATATGAGAATTGTGATAACCATTGATTATGATTGATCCATTTGTATTGATTTGGTCATTTTAACACCCATGATGAACCCAAGGACAGAATTATTCTCTCGTTTTTCCATTTTTCTTTAATCTAATTTCATTAGATCATTTCTTTAATCTAATGAAATTAGATTAAAGCTGATTTAAATTAAAGCTACTAGAACTAGTGAGTGTAGCATGAGCACACAATACAGGGTCAATATACAAAAATATATTGCTTTTCTATACCCTAGCACATAAAAAATAAAAAATTTAGCAACTTCATTTCTAGATATTTACGTAATATAACTGAACATACATGTTCAGATACTTACACACTTATTTTTATGGCAGATTTATTCACTATTATGAATATTCCCCAAAGTGGAAACAACTCAAATGTTTATCAATAAATGAATGGAAAATAGTTTGATATTCATGTGATGTAATGCTACTCAGCAACAGGAAGAACTACCCATTGAATGACTCATTCACAAAACCTCATGGTAAATCTCAGAAACATTCTTCTGACCACAAAAAAACATATATTTTAAAAAAATACTATATAGTTCCATTCATATAAAACTCTAGAAAAAACAAATCCAGTCTATAACAATAGAAAACAAGTTAGATGTTGTCTATAGCCTAGGATGGAAAGATATTTGGGGAATGATACAAGGATATTTTGGAAGAGTGATAGAAACACTTTCTATGTCTTGATTATGGCTTTACGGCTTAGTGGTTATGGAATTAATGAATCTGTCAAACTCTTTGGAATGTATATTTAAAATAGGTATATTGTTTGTAAATTACATTATAGTATATGTAAACTGGATGTTATATACCTTACCGGCATATAAACTGTGAGAGGGCAAAGATTTTTGTTTTTATTGTTCACTGTGGTATCTCCACTTCTTGGAACAGTCCTTAGTAGTGCAATGTTTGATGAATGATTGAAAAATCTGATAGATATTTCAATTAAATATACTATAAACATTTTCTTCTCAGTATTATTTTCCCACCATTTTTTTTGATTTGTCAATGTTGGATATTTTTCTTATTATAATAGGGTTTTATTTCACATTTTCTAAGAATTTCTATGAATAAAAGGATTAAACTCCACTAAAGATCTGCTTGGCCTGTTTAAAGTAAAGGAAAATTTTTATCAATGTAATATTTATATCAATGATTTGGAAAGGAGCAATTCTGATATCCTTAAATATTTTGTAATAGTTAATTCTAAATTCTTTTTCCACCAGGATTTAAATTTTAGAGATTTGTTATTTTTCAATTTTCAGTGTTCAGGAATCATTATTTCATGTGTGGGTTTTCTGAGATGAGAATGAGAGAGTGTTCAAAGAAGGCCGCTGGAGCTGCTGGAGTTCAGTGTGAAAGGAGAATGAATGGTACCAAGATGATATTTGGGAGGTAGGGAGAGGCAGGCTTTATAAGCTTTGGCAGGAAGTTCAGGTTTTTGTTTAGGGCAATAAAGGGTTTTACATGGGGTGGGTAACATGATATTTCTACTGAATGGATATTTCTCCATTTCTAGAACAGAGGGGGCGAGAATGGAAGATTATGGTAATTGTGGCAGTAGAGATGGAGTAGATTTATTCAGGGTATGGTTAGAAGATAGAAGAATGGCTTTGTAATGCCGATCTATGGACTGTGCACTTTATGGTATAGGCAAAAAGAAATAAATGATTAGATTAGTTATTTAAAATGTTTGGCAGTGGTAAGGGTGGACCTTCATAGTGGGTAGAGGGGCAGAAGGGAGACCAGGTACAAATTTCGTTAATATTCCAGGTTAGAAATGCTGGAGTTCTGGGTCTGGAGTTTTCTGACTTTCCCTCTAAGGTAAATGAGATCTGGAGGCACTCCGTCTGTACAGGAGTTACAAGATGGGGCAAGACAAAATTGAGACTAATCTGGCTTGATTGCTTGTGATGGGGTGGGTGTACCTTAATATAGAAAGTGGGTTCAAATTGGAGGGTAGGAAGTAGAACCTGGAGAAATTTCCTGAGGCACTAGAGTACAAGGTATTTGCAGGGGTTTTACCTTAAGCTCCAGTGGCCTCCTTGGTGGGTGGGAAGTATGGTGTTAAGGATAGCTAAATTGCCTTTATAATTTTCTCATAATCTTTTTTCCTCCTATTTGACAGTACCTCTCAATTCTTAATGCTTGAGTTTCTCCCTGGGTAGTGGCTTTTAGTACCTATGCTACTTAAACCCTTACCATGGCCCCTGTTAAATTAAGCTATTTGCTGTGACCCAGCTTGTCAGATCTTGAACTGAATTAACGAATAACTTCTTTTTGCTTCCTGTCCTAAGTTAATAAAGCCCAATGCATATATATATATTTTAAAAATTTGAGTGTAGTTGACATGCAGTGTTATATTAGTTTCAGCTGTGTGGCATAGTGATTCCACAAATTTATGCATTATACTATACTCACCTCAACTCTAGCTACCATCTATCGCCATACAGTGCTAATACAGTCTCACTGACTATTCCCTATGCTGTGCCTTTTATTCCTGTGGCTTATTCATTCCATACTGGAAGCTTGTTTCTCCCTCTCCCCTTCACCCATTTTGCCCATCCCCCTGCATCATCCCCTCTGACCATCATCAGTTTATTCTCTGATTCTGTATAAAGCCTAAGTTTTGATCCCTAGTCAACCTCCCTTATTTTAATGTTATGCATTAGAAGAACTTACAGATTTCTAGCTATCCTCAAGATTGAAATATTTTCAAGAATTGAAAACATTGACTTCCAGACAAAGAATCTGATTCTGCTGGAAAAGATGTAGGGAATACAAGGCATGTCCTGTGAGCACACGTTGTACCCCGAGACAAGATTAAGTGTTTTGCCACATATTTAGCTTTAGCTTTTAGTAAAATGTGATACCTTGCTGGAATAATAGATCCTGTGAAACTAAGTCAAGACTCTGCAGAAATTCTCATGGTTATTTCCAGAGCTTTATTCTGGGATTTTCATAAATGATAGTCTTCCTTTAGATTTTTCTTATTGAAGAAAGATTGATCAAGTTTTCATAAGAGAACTTATTACCTTATATCTCTTATTTTCCCTTGCTGCGTGCATATCTCAAGGAAAGGAAACTCAGTGGATGATAATGATCTACTACAAAGAAGGCTGTATGCTCTGGCTTTGAGGAAGTTATAATCCTGGGATCACTATTAGAGAAAGGTTCAGCATATACTGATATTCAAAACAGATAAAAGTATCATGGTGCTTAGAATTTGATCAGTATGGTAATTCTTTTGTTTTTATTTTAGTGCCTTTAATTTTTAAATTTGGAACCCCTAATTCCATGTCAGCATCTTATCTCAGCAGCCAGGATGCTGAGCTGAACACCATTCACTTCCATACATATTCTGCTCTGAGGACTTTGAACCACTTATATGGTCCTGCTCTCAGAGCTGAGCTGCTGCCTTGACAACCAGGGTAAAGGCATAAAAGTGTCCAAGGCAACATCTGAAATGTAGATAAGGAGGGCAGGGAAAGTCCAAAGCTAGCTGATTATCAGGGCTGAAGAGTGGGGTTAGATTATAAGTAGGAAAGAGGGGAAACAGTTCAGAATCTGGTAAGATCAATATTAAGTTGGTAAACATAGTAAGAGGCAGTTGAGGCAGTGTCAGAACAGAAATCATGAATAGTGTGAACATGTTGAGGCCCATTTTTATGTACTGATGGCTGTGTGTTTTAAAGATGGGCTGGACTAGGTAGCACTTTGAAGTCAGACTATGTATCATTCCATTGAACTTGCACTTCATTTCCTCCTTTTTAAAAAGCTCGAACACTAGAGTATTTTGCAATGTTTCCAACTCTTGTTTATCATTTGGAAAGGGCCTCCTGTGTTGATAGTCTGCTATACATGCACTGTTATCTGTGTATACTCTTGTGTGTAAAATCTCTGGGCCAGGATACATCCCACCCTCTTCAGTCAGTAATTGGAAGATATTTTTAAGATCCCCTGGGTCTTTTGAGATTGCAGATAGTCCTAAATTTGCAGATTCACCAATTTATCTAGAAATAATTTAGTTTATAATGACTTGGGATTTCTGTGCATCAATAGAACATTATTCTAGGAAAACAAAAGGTTTTAATTTTGTTTTGACATTATAGAAGTGAAATGAAAATTTCTGCAACTCTTCTCTGTCATTAAACAGCTTTCTATTGCCAGCTCCAAGAAAGTATACTTCCCTGATCTCTAAATCCATCAAATAGTTTATTACATTAAATATATTAGGGAAGTTTATTACATTAAATATAAATATATATACTAGTAAACCAAAATACCTACTTGTAGTTAAACAGGAATCCCACGTACATCAGGATGGACCTTCATTCCTGGTGCACTTTTGACATTGTGGGTACATTCCATCACGTCTCACCCTAGTTAGAGAAGAAGGCAGAGATTGGGCTGTGGTGTCTGGTATTAGGAGGTATCTTCTAGGTGTTGCAGAGCAACAGCCAAGACAAGTCTAAGTGGGCCATTCAAAACCATTTTCTACCAGAAAGAGACTTTTGGCAAGATGAGATTGCTTTTGGATCTATTCCTTTGTTCTGGTCTTCAAGTGCCTTGAATGTTTCTGATACCATGCCTCACTACACTTTCTGCCCCTACAACACTCTTAACCATGTCAGTTAGATCACACACTAAACCTGCCATTAAATTTGTGACTGTTAATGATTGTTAGTAGAGAGCCTACAATTTCCTGTTTTTCTTTTTCTTTTTTGGAAGGATTATATGTGGTTTAGATCACTAAAACATTGTTAGGTTAGGAAATAAAATATAAACAAACAGAAGATGAATGAAGATATCAAGTACTTGGCTGTGACAAAAACCAACAATCTGAATTTTTTGCTTGTGGGATATTTCTTATGCTTACTTGTAGGTATCTTGTGCTTTTGTCTGATGTTTAGACTTTGTTTCATAAATCCATTCTAGTTGGAGACATTACCCTTGGTAAATGATGTGTTATTGTAAAGCAAGAAACATGTTGTGGTATAAATCGAGTAGGCCATGCTTTCAGCTTTGAAGTGTGGGGAAAAAAGATCCTGGGGATTATGAATCAGAAAATATGAATGTGAAATTATATTCCATCTGTTATTAGGTGTGGATGTTTAACTTAATTTCTCTGAGCCTTTTTGTTTATAAAATGGGAGTTATGATAATTCCTACTTCACAGGATTATATAAGAAATGAGATAATGCATGTGAAAACATTATCTTGCTGCATTTAAGATGTTACATATATTGTTGCTTTTTGAAGAAATCCATATTTTCTTTTTTGATGTAACACTCTAAGATTCTGTAAGTGAAGAAGGCAGCCATGTATAATTCATCTTTGTATACTGTTTTTAAACATAGTAATTGTGATAGCTATATCACTACCTTTATATGAATAAAAATGCTGTATTTCATAATGTGATTATGCTGTTGCTGTATTTAGAATTATACTTTGACTTTGCCCAATTTTAAATTATTTAAATAGTCCTATTCTTTTTCTTAAAAACATTATATTAATTTTTTACTGAATATTTTATATTTGTCAGCCTAAAATGAACACCTTTTCATGCTAAAAGATTCTGACTCTAGTATACTCATTTGTTTTAAGAGTAAGTAGTCCATTTGTGACTTAAACAACAATAGATTGTTTTAAACATCTATATAGAAAGTGAAACTTACAGTAATAATGTTTATAAATGGTCAACTCCTTCAAACTTAAGTATTAACAATTACATTAAGTAATATTTCTCATAGTTTTATTTACATAAAAATGTACCTTTAAAAAAGTTATATGTTTTCACTTTTCATTTGTACATCTTTACTTTTTATATGTAAGAATTTTTCTAAGAACCAAGTTATGGATGTATTAGATTTTTAAATATTGTTTATATGTTTTAGAATAGAAGTAGATTAAAAAAGAGCTGCAAGAGGGCACCTGGGTGGCTCAGTGGGTTAAGCTGCTGCCTTCATCTCAGGTCATGATCTCAGGGTCCTGGGATCGAGTCCCGCGTCCGGCTCTCTGCTTAGCAGGGAGCCTGCTTTCTCCTCTCTCTCTCTCTGCCTGCCTCTCTGCCTACTTGTGATCTCTCTCTGTCAAAATAAATAAAATTCTTTTTTTTTTTAAAGATTTTATTTATTTATCAGAGAGAGAGGGGGAGAGAGCGAGCATAGGCAGACAGAATGGCAGGCAGAGGCAGAGGGAGAAGCAGGCTCCCTGCCGAGCAAGGAGCCCGATGTGGGACTCGATCCCAGGACGTTGGGATCATGACCTGAGCCGAAGGCAGCTGCTTAACCAACTGAGCCACCCAGGCATCCCAAAATAAATAAAATTCTTAAAAAAAAAAAAAAAAAAGAGCTGCAAGAATAGTAGTTTCCTTTACCCATTTTCACCTCACATTCCTATTGTGTTTCCAGAACATACACTTTTGATTCTTTCTGTAGTCCATTTTCAGAATTTGTATCAGAGGATCATCTTTAACAGTCATTTTCTTTTATCCTTTTAAAAAAATTATATGTTTGGGGCGCCTGGGTGTCTCAGTGGGTTAAAGCCTCTGCCTTTGGCTCAGGTCCTGATCCCAGGATCCTGGGATCGAGCCCCGCATTGGGCTCTCTGCTCAGTGAGGAGCCTGCTTCCTCTTCTCTCTCTCTGCCTGCTTCTTTGCCTATTTGTGATCTCTGTCTGTCAAATAAATAAATAAAATCTTTTAAAAAAATTATATGTTTAATTTTAATTCCAGTATAGTTACCTACAGAGTTATGTTAGTTTCAGGTATACAATGTAGGTGTTCAGTAATTATTCTGTACATTACTCAGTGCTCATCATAATAAGTGTACTCTTAATCCCCTTCACCTATTTCACCCATCCCTCCATCCATCTTCCCTCTGGTAATCATCAGTTTCTTCTTTATAGTTAACAGTCTGTTTCTTGGTTTGTCTTCCTCTCTCTTTTCCCTTTACTTATTTGTTTAATTTCTTAAATTCCCATTAGAGTGAAATAATATGGAATTTGTCTTTCTCTCACTGATTTTGCTTAGTATTTTACTCTCTAGCTCCAACCATGTCATTGCAAATGGCAAGATTTCATTCTTTTTTATGGCTGAGTGGTATTCCATTGTGTATGTATATATACACAAACTACATCTTTATGCATTCATCTGTTGATGGACATTTGGGCTGTTTTCACAATTTAGCTATTGTTAATAATGCTGATTAGATGTAGAGTTGCATGTATCCCTTTGAATCAGTGTTTTTGTATTTTTTTGGGGGGGGTAAATACCCAGTAATGCAATTAGTGGAGCACAAGGTGATTCTATTTTTAACTTTCTGAGGAACCTCCATATTATTTACCAGGGTGGATGCAACAGTTTGTATTCCCACCAATAGTACATGAGGGTTCCTTTATCTCCACATCCTCACCAACACCTGTTCTTTCTTGTGATGTTGATTTTAGCCATTCTGATAGGTGGGATGGCGTATCTCATTGCAGTTTTGATTTGCATTTCCCTGCTGATATGATGTTGAGCATCTTTTCATATGTCTTTTGGCCATCTATATTTCTTTTTTCCAGAAGTGTCTGTTCATGTCTTCTGACCATTTTAAAAATTGTATTATTTGTGTTTTTGGGTGTTGAATATCAGTTCTTTTATTTATTTATTTATTTTTTTGACAGAGAGAGAGAGAGAGAGAGAGATCACAAGAGAAGGGGAAGCAGGCTCCCTGCTGAGCAGAGAGCCCAGTGTGGGGCTAGATCCCAGGACCCTGAGATCATGACCTGAGCCAAAGGCAGAGGCTTAACTCACCAAGCCACCCGGGTGCCCCTGAATATCAGTTCTTTATATATTTTGGATATGAACCCCTTATCAGATATGCCATTTGCAAATATCTTCTCCCATTTCATGGGTTTCCTTTTAGTTTTGTTGATTGTTTCCTTCTCTGTGTGGAAGATTTTTATTTTTATCTAGCCCCAAAAGTTTATTTTTGCTTTAGTTTCCCTTGCCACAGGAAACATATATAGAAAAATGTTGCTATGGCTGATGTCAGAGAAATTACTACCTGTGTTCTCTTGTAGGATTTTTATGGTTTCAGGTCTAACATTTAGGTCTTTCATCCATTTTGAGATTATTTTTGTGTATGACGTAAGAAAGTGGTCCAGTTTCATTCTTTTGCCAATAGCTGTCTAGTTTTTCCAACATCATTTGTTGAAGAGACTTTTCCCCATTTTATATTCTATTTTGCTTTGTCAGAGATCAGTTGACCATATAATTTTGGGTTTATTTCTGGGTTTTCTGTTCTGTTTCATTTATCTTTGTGTCTGTTTTTGTCCCAGTACTATACTGTTTTGATTACTACAGCTTTTTACTACAACTGGTAGTTGGATTGTGATACCTCCAGTTTTGTTTTTGTCTTTTTTTCGTGGTTGCTTTGGTTATTTGGGGTCTTTGTGATCTTTTCCATAGGAACATTAGGGTTGTTCATTCTAGTTCTGTGAAAAATGCCGTTTGTATTTTGATTGGGATTGCATTAAATCTGTAGGTTGCTTTGGGGTAGAGACATTTTGAAAATATTTGTTCTTCCTATCCATGAGCATGGAATGTCTTTCCATTTCTTTGTGTCATCTTCAATTGCTTTCATCAGTATACTTTTCAGAGTACAAGTCTTTTACCTCTTTGATTAATTTTTCTAGATATCTTATTTTTTGATGTAATTGTGAATGGGACTATTTCTTAATTTCTCTGCTGCTTCATCATTAGTATATGGAAATACAACAAATTTTATATTTGTATTATATATTTTATATAAATTATATATTTATTTATATTGATTTTATATCTTGCAACTTTACTGAATTCATTGATCAGCTCTAGTAATTTTTTGGTGGAGTTTTTAGAGTTTTCTTTCTTTTTTAAAAAAAATATTTAATTTATTTATTTGACAGACAGAGATCATAAGTAGGCAGAGAGGCAGGAGAGAGAGAGAGAAAGAGGGGAAGCAGGCCCCCCCGCTGAGCAGAGCTAGATGCGGGGCTCAATCCCAGGACCCTGGGTTTTTTTTTTTTTTTTTAACATTTTATTTATTTTTTTGACAGACAGAGATCACAAGTAGGCAGACAGGCAGGCAGAGAGAGAGGAGGAAGCAGGCTCCCTGCTGAGCAGAGAGCCTGATATGGGGCTCGATCCCAGGACCTTGAGATCATTACCTGAGCCGAAGGCAGAGGGGATCTTGACCTAAGCTGAAGGCAGAGGCTTTAACCCACTAAGCCACCCAGGCACCCTAGAGTTTTCTATATAAAGTATTTTTTCATCCAAATTGTGAAAGTTTTACTTCTCTACTGATTTGAATGCCTTTTATATCATTTTGTTGTCTGATTGCTATGGCTAGGATTTCCAGTGCTATGTTGAATAAAAGTGGTGAGAGTGGACATTCATGTTTTGTTCCTGGCTGTGGAGGAAAAGCTCTCAATTTTTTCCCATTGAGTATGATGTTAGTTGTGGATTTTTTCCTGTAAGTTCTTTATTAATGTTGAGGCAAGTTCCCTCTAGACCTACTTTGTTGAAGGTTTTTATCATGAATGGATGTTGTACTTTGTCAAGTGGTTTTTCTGGATCTACTGAATTGATCATATGTTTTTAATTCTTTCTCTTATTTCTTTTTTTTAAAGATTTTATTTATTTATTTGACAGAGAGAGATCACAAGTAGTAGAGAGGCAGGCACAGAGAGAGAGAGAGAGAGGGAGAGAGAGAGAGAGAGGAGGAAGTAGGCTCCCTGCTGAGCAGAGAGCCCGATGTGGGACTCGATCCCAGGACCCTGAGACCATGACCTGAGCTGAAGGCAGTGGCTTTAACCCACTGAGCCACCTAGGCGCCGTAATTCTTTCTCTTATTGATGTGAGGTATCATGTTGATTGATTTCTGAATATTGAACCACTCTTGCAACCAGGAGTAAATCCTACTTGATTGTGGTGAATGATTTTTTTTAATGTATTGTTGGATTTAGTTGGCTAGTATTTTGTTGAGGATTTTTGCATTTGTGCTCATCAGGGATATTAGCCTGTAATTCTCTTTTTTTGTGGTGTCTATATCTGGTCTTGGTATCAGGGTAAACTGGCTTCATAGAATGGCTGTATTAAATTTTATTAGAGAGTTTAAGTATAAGACATATTTTATTTTGAAAAACAATTGCATAAATTATTATTTTTGAATTTCACCCACAGCACCTTTCAGAAAGTGAAATGCCATCTCTATACATTTTTTATGGGTATATAAATATTTCAGGATTGGTCTCTATAAGTGAATATTCTTTTTGGAATCTGAGTGAAATAATTCTATTTCAGAGCAGACAATGACAGTAATATTTTTCAAAGTAACATTTTAGAAAGATTGACATTGATGATTAAGTTATATATAAACTTACCTAAAGAGTTTTATGGCATAGGAAAATACTAACTTTTTGTTTCACATATATAGCATTGCAGTATCACAATATGAAATTGATATCTTGTGATTTATTCAGTAGAGAAATTTAGGAAGAATTAATTTCTCGAAAGTGCTAGCAAGGTTATTTTTAAAAAGTGGTCCAATAGATAATAGTATTTTCTAAGAACTGATGAAGGGAAGTAGTAAAGAGTGAGTATGTAAGAGAAGTGAAAGTAATGACCTGATAAGACTAATGAGTATGTGAAATACTCATCTTTGATTTTCAAACTAACCCTTCTGGGTCATCAGTCAGTGAAGAGTGGCAGGTAGTGACCATTAGGTGGATTCATTAACACCCTGCAGCCTGCTTGTTCAGGGTGACCCACATCTGTCTTCATTAGAAGTTTTCTAGTTGCCAGTAGTGAACAGATGGGTCATTATTGCCAACATTGCCCTCTGGGCCTACCTGGAGGACATGCAAAGTCATCCTATACAGGACACATATCCATATTTACGTAATAGGGTGTGAGCCAAGTATTTTGAGTAATGGCGATATAGTAAGATATTTTTAACCAAAAACCTGTCCATATTGGTTTATATTTGTAACTAGTTTATGCAAAAATATTATTTTGGAGGAGAGGGAAATTATTTAAATGTATTTTTAAATGTATCTATTGTGAGTATCTTTAAAAACTAGGGTATGATTGAATTGTAAATTAGGCATACCTTGATAAATTTTCATTCAAATTATATGAATCTAATAGTATATGAAAGACTTCAGTAGAAACATAATATGTAATAGATATAGTTATTATTGATTGATGCTTTTATATCATGAAGATTTCTATCCATTTATCTGATAGAGTTCAAATAAAATTATACTTGATAACATATGATATTAAATTCCAAAGTTAAGGTATTAAAAGCTTAAAGATTCATGTATTTAATCGATCTACCTGATTTAAATAATAGGAAAATAATTTCATAGTCTTAAAATATGCAGTTTTAGCACTTAATGTATCTTTAAAGAGAGTATTTTCTTCAGTGGAAGCAAGTACCTTTGTAAGGGCAGATTAATTACATCTGTTGTAATATCCTGGGGGTAAATGATGGAAAGATATTGACTGTGCACATTTATTTCTGCACTCCTGATTCTCTTTTTATCTACTGAGATGCCTTTGTTCATGAGCATTCAGGGTCACTGCAAATGCAGGCTATATGTGTATACTTAGAACACTGAATCAGGAAAACTATTTTATGAAATGGTTACTCTCCATAGAATCATCCTGTGAAGCAGTATTTTAAAGATTTTATTTATTTATTTAACAGAGATCACAAGTAGGCAGAGAGGCAGGCAGAGAGCAAGAGGGGGAAGCAGACTCCCTGCTGAGCAGAGCCCAATGCGGGGCTTGATCCCAGGACCCTGGGATCATGACCTGAGCTGAAGGCAGAGGCCTTAGCCCACTGAGCCACCCAGGTGCCCCTGAAGCAGTATTTTAAATCTGGTGTTCTTTATTTAGAAATCTGGAAGCTAGGGATTTGGAATACTTAGTTATTCTAGTAAATAATTTTTTCCCTAAATCTGAACAGCCAGCTAGTGATGAATTTGGTTTCTTTTATGTAAGTCTCTAAAAGACTTATATTGTGAGGGCTCCTAAATGATAGTAATAATAATAATTGTGGGCAGTTCTCCCTTTTGAAGGAAATTCTTAGAAGATATTCTTTGCCTACTGAATCAAATGAGGATATACTTAGAAACACAGTACTCCACTTTTTGTTAAGAAATATGTGTTTTCTTCATGAGGTTTTTTTTTTCTTCTTCACATTGATTAACTTGCTTTATAACTGGGGATAAGAAACAAAGATTTTTAAGGGTCATATTTGAGATGACCTTTAAGCTCTGCATCTGAGATAGAATTTATTTTAAGAAAACTGTCATTTTAAGTTTCAAGTGTTGAAGGGAACAAAGAGAATAAAAGAATTAGGAATCTGTTGTGGTATATTCAGGCAATGTCTTTCTTCCGCCATTGTGATTCTCATTGAAATAGTTAAAAGTTCCGGAAGGTCACTAGAATAGTATGAAGTTTTAGTCTTGTGTATTAGTTCGCAGGAGGTGCCATAACAAAAAAGTAGAATGGATGGCTTAAACAACAGAAATTTATTTTTTTATAGTTTTAGAGGCTAGAAGTCCAAAATCAAGGATTAGCAGGTTTGGTGTCTTCTGAGAGCTCTATGCTTAACTTACAGATGTTCATCTTCTTGCTGTGTCCTCACAGAATCTTTTCTTTGTGTATGTGCATCCCTGGTATCTCTTCCTCTTATAATAAGGACACCAGTCCTCTTGGATCAGGGTCCTATTCTTATGACCTTAATTACCTCTTTAAAGGCTCTATCTTTGAATATAGTCACACTGGGTATTAGGCTTTCAACAAATGAGATTTGGCAGGATATAGTTCATTCACACATCCTGTGTGAATAGGAATATTTGATATTGGTGAATTTTGTTTTTTGATTTAGGTTTTATTGTATTTTATTGATACTCTTCAACATTGAGGATTTATCAATATAACATACAAAATTATTTTTTTATTTTTATCTTGTGTGATGTTTTAAAAAATAGTTCTGTAGATAAAGCAACACTTTTTTTATTTGATTATTTGCTCTCTTAATTTATCATTTAGATTGTAGGCCTCTGGTTCTCAAGCTTCTTGGCCTTAGGACTTCTTTGTACTCTTAACATGATTGAGAACTCTAAAGAACTTTCAACTATACACACACACACACACACACACATAAATATATAAAGTATCTTATATTTTATATATATAAATATTGGAGTCGAGTTGATATACAATATTATTATTAGTTTTAGGTATACAACATAGTGATTTGGTAATTCTATACATTATTTGGTGCTTACCATGCTAAGTGTTGTTATCATCTGTCACCATACAGAGTTATTACAAAATTATTGTTGACTATATTCCATGTGCTGTACTTTTTATCCCTGTGGCTAGAAAGGTACAAAATGGAAGTTTGTACCTTCTAATCTCCTCTACCTAATTTGTTCACTCTCCCCTCCTCTCTTCTAGTAACCAGCAGTTTGTACTCTATATTTGTGTAACAGTTTTTGTTTGCATGTGGGTATGTATGTATATGTGTGTGTTTGTTTGCTTGTTTGTTTTGTTTTTTAGAGTCCACATATAAGTGAAATAATTTGGTATTTGTCTTTGTCTATCTGATTTATTTCACTTAGCTTAATACCCTTTAGGTCTATCCATGTTGTAAATGGTAAGGTTTCATTATTATTATTTTTTTATGGTTGGGTAATATGCCATTGTGTGTGTGTGTGTATGTGTATTTTATATATACATACACTACATTTTCTTCATCCACTTATCTATTGATGGATACTTGGATTTCTTCCATAGCTTGGCTATTGTAAATAATGCTGCAATAAACATAGGGGTACATATATCTTTTTGAATTGGTATTTTATTTAATTTTATTTATTTATTTATTGAGTAAATACCCAGCAGTAGAATTACTATACTGTATGGTATTTCTGTTTTTAATTTTTCAAGGAAGCTCTGTTTTTCATAGCGGTTGCCCCAATATTCATGCTAAGCAATAGTACATGAGACCTTCGGAAGGTGATGAGGATATAAAGGTAGAGCCTTCATGCATAGGATTAGTGCCCTTATAAAAGAGACCACAGACAGCTCCTTTATCCTGTCTACTAAGTGTAAACACAGTAAGAAAATAGTCTTCTATGAACTAGTAAGTGAACCTTTGCCATACACAAAATCTTGGGCTTCAGACACCATACTGTGAGAAATACATTTCTGTTGTTTAAGCTTTCCTCGGTTTATGGTAATTTCCTATACTGCCTAAGAGACTAAAACAGTATTACTATGAAAATAATTTTGATCTTGAGGAATCCCTGAAAGCGCATGGACTTCCCAGGAGTCAGGAACAAACTAAGAACCTTAACTGTAAGGGTCTTTGATGTTATAAATAGCATTATTTTGTTTCTTGATTAAATACCTAGGCCAAAGAGTCTTTAACATGTTGGTAAATGGTTAGTAGTGAAAATTCTAAACCACATATATTACAAAGTTGTATGTTTTAATGTATATGTAGATTTTAATAGAAGTATTTTTAGTTAATAAAATACAATTGTATCCTTTTTTTAAACACACAGTGACATTGTAATTGGGAATGAGAATAGATTTTTTAACTATACCTGTTAAAATTTTAGTGACCTTTTGAGATAATACTGGCATTTGCAACTCTTACATCAAATGTCTTTCAACCTTACATTGTCAGCAGTAAATATGAGGATTGGCTAGTTTGAAATGGCAGGCTTAGGCAAAGACATAAACTTTGAAATACCCATAACTGCTTTTAATGTCAAAAATCACACATAGTCAATGTCAACATTTGTTTCAGTGGTTCTAAAATCCCTACAAATTTTTAAAATTACATTTGAGAAGCATCTTCTCACTTGAATTTGCCTCAAATGTTCATATGGAAATGAACATATTGATATTTTCAATTGTGATAGAAGATGAGCCAGAAAACAGGAACTATGAGATTAAGGTTGTATAAGTTTTAAGAAAAATTTAAAAGACTTCTGTCTTACAGAAGAAATTCTTTTTTGAGTTTTTTCTTCTTTCAGTTTATCATGATGGATTATTTGGACACTTTACCTTTCATTTGCTTCTTTAATACCTTTTAAAATTGTATGGTCTTTCTTGCTGGAAGATTTTACAGGTACTCTCAAGGGTTTCAAACTTTATAGTTAAACTCTCAAGAAAAATAGAAAACTTTATGTGATGGTCTGAAGAATAAAGGGGCTTCTTTTCATAATCTACAGACTATATTCCTACTATTGAGGTTGGATTTTATTATTACATGACTCATTTTTTCCTTCTCATTTAATATTATTCAGTTACATACTTCAGTATGTTAAAAAGCACAGTGAAGATTTCTGTTTCTGGCTATATTGGAGTAGCTTGTTATCAGCCCAAATATCCTGCTGAGAACAATTATAGACTAGATGAATTATATGATTGCTAAATAGCTGTAGGCAGCAGAGAACAACCAAAGGAGATGGGACTTAAGGGATAAAGATTACAGAAATCAAGAGAAATGCATTGAGGTTAACCTGACATTTTCTGGAACTTTTTCTATCAAGGCATCTTTTGATTTGTAACTGGCATAGGAAGAAAGGCTGAGATACTAAGCAGAAATGGCTGGTATAAATCTTTCTACAGTCTCAAAGTTTGGGGAAATGAAAAACTGAAATTTAGGAATACCAAGGTAGTCAAGGCTTGAGAAGCCTAGAGTACTGAGTAAAGAGAACTGCAGCTTAGCAATCCTGACATTCTGTGCTGCTTTTTTTTTTTTTTCTGAGGCATTTGTTGGTTTCTAAGATGTTCAGTCAGGAAGCCAAGAATCTACATAGGAAATGGCAGCTAAAAATGTAGCCTAGCTTTGGCATTTTCATGTGCGAGGGAGACAGAAAATAGCGATGAGGTATACTCAGAAGGAGTAGTAAGAGAGCCCTGGTAAACACTCCAGATTTTCAAGAATAAGGGCAAATAGGAAATAGATTGGCTTCCCCAAAGATATAAACTCAGCATCAAAAATCTCTCAATCCCTGATTGGCCCAAGATGATCTGACTCTATTTAACTGTAAGACCCAAGAATAGTAAATCCTCTCTAGTGGAAGATAACATCATTCAGTTTATAAATTTTCCTGTAAATAATGATTAGCATTCAATAGCAATCCAAGAGGACAGCAGACCCTTTAGTTGATAAAGATATTTGACTTTTCAGCCTTCAGAGTAGTTATGGTTATTATGCTCAAGAATAAGGAATGAGCTGGAGATTTAATAGAGAACCATATTTATTTAAAAAATCAAATGGAGATTTGATTTTTAGTACTGAACATACAATGCATGAAATTAAGAACTCAATCAGTAGGTTTAACAGAACTAAGAGACCCTTTTGTTATTTTACTAATCCTGAGCAGAAGAGAGGATTAGTAAACTTGGCCAGTTGAATAGAAAATATTCAAACTGAAAAACGGAATAAAGGATAGAAGATGCAGAAAAGAGTGCAAGAGACATATAAAACATATGTGTAATTAGAGTCCCAGGAGAGAAAAAAAAAAGAACGGACAGATGTTTTCCGTGAAGGGTATTGGAGGAGAATTTTCCTAAAGAGACAAAAGTCATCAATTTACGGATTAAAGAGTCTCTACAAACTTCAGGGAGAATAAACACAGAGTAAACCACATCAAGACACTGTATTAAAATTGCTGGAAACTAAATACAAAAGAGAAGTTCTTAAAAGAATCATAGAAAAAGACACAGGACTTTCAAAGGACCAAGAATAATCTGTAGATTATTATTACAGGGATGATGGGAAGTTAGAGATAGTGAAATGATATTTTTAAAATTACAAAGGAAAATAGCTGCCAACTTAGCATTTTATAATCACAGAAATTATCCTACAAAAAATGAAGGTGAAGTAAAGATATTTTCATCATCAGTTACATTTTTAAAAAAGTTTTACAGAGAGAGAAAGAGAGAGAGTGTGTGTATGTGTGTGTGTGTTGGGGGGGGGCTGGCAGAGGGGAGAGAAAGGGTCTTAAGCAGGCTCCATACCCAGCCCAGATCCTGATGCTGGGCTTGATCTCACAACCCTGAGATCATGATCTGAGTGAAAATCAAGAGCTGGTGGCTTAACCGACTGTGCAACCCAGGTACCCTTATCATCAATTACATTTTTCAAAAAATTTTATTTTATTTCTTCAGTGTTCCAAGATTCATTGTTTATGTACCACACCCAGTGCTCCATGCAATACGTGTCCACAATACCTATCCACCACCAGGCTCATGCATCCCCCGCAGGGTGCCAAACCCCTGTTTGTTTCTCAGAGTCCACAATCTCTCATGGTTCATCTCCCCCCTCTGATTTCCCCCAATTCACTTTTCCTTTCCTTCTCCCAATGTCTCCATGTTATTCCTTATGCTCCACGAGTAAGTGAAACCATATAATAATTGACTTTCTCTCCTTGACTTATTTCCCTCAGTATAATCTCTACCAGTTCCATCCATGTTGATACAAAAGTTGGGGATTCATCCTTTCTGATGGAGGCACAATACTCCATTGCATATATGAACCATATCTTCTTTATCCATTCGTCTCTTGAAGGGCATCTTGACTCTTTTCACAGTTTGGCAGTTGTGGCCATTGCTGCTATGAACATTGGGGTATGTATGGCTCTTCTTTTCACTGCATCTGTATCTTCGGGATAAATACCCAGTAGTGCAATTGCAGGGTCATAGAGTAGCTCTATTTTTAATTTCTTAAGGAATGTCCACACTGTTTTTCCAAAGTGACTGCACCAACTTGCATTCCCACCAACAGTGTAAGCGTGTTCCCCTTTTTCTACATCTTCTCTTACACGTGTTTCTTGTCCTGTTAATTTGGCCAAACTGGTGTAAGGTGGTATCTCAATGTGGTTTTGATTTGAATTTCCCTGATTGCTAATGATGATGAACTTTTTTGCATGTGTCTGTTAGCCATTTGTATGTCTTCATTGGATAAGTGCTTGTTCATGACTTCTGCCCATTTTTTGACATGATTATCTGTCTTTTGGGTGTTGAGTTTGAGGAGTTCTTTATAGATCCTGGATATCAGCCCTTTTTCTGTAGTGTCATTTGTGAATATCTTCTCCCATTCCACGGGTTGCCTCTTTGTTTTGTTGACTGTTTCCTTTGCTGTGCAGAAGCTTTCGATCTTGATGAAGTCC
Organism: Mustela nivalis; assembly: GCF_964662115.1. Lineage (NCBI taxonomy): Eukaryota > Metazoa > Chordata > Mammalia > Carnivora > Mustelidae > Mustela > Mustela nivalis. The sequence goes on from NC_139023.1 coordinate 108,353,297, forward strand.
CCAAAGTTCATTTTTGCTTTTGTTACCTTTGCCTTTGGAGACATATCTTGAAAGAAGTTGCTGTGCCCGATGCTGAAGAGGTTACTGTCTATGTTCTTCTCTAGGATTTTGATAGATTCGCCTCACATTGAGGTCTTTTATCCATTTCGAATTTATCTTTGTGTATGGTGTAAGAGAGTGGTTGAGTTTCATTCTTCTATACATAGCTGTCCAATTTTCTCAGCACCATTTACTGACTGTCCTTTTTCCACTGAAAATTTTTTTCCTGCTTTGTTGAAGATTATTTGACTATAGAATTGCAGTTCCATATCTGGACTCTCTACTTTGTTCCACTGATCTATGTGTCTGTTTTTGTGCCGGTACCATGCTGTCTTGGTGATCACAGTTTTACAGTAAAGCTTGAAATCAGGCAATGTGATGCCCCCAGCTTTGTTTTTCTTTTTCAATATTCCCTTAGCAAGGCTAAGGCTGTCAGCTTTTCCCCAATTGAGAATGATATTTATTGTGGGTTTTTTTATAGATGGATTTTATGAAGTTGAGGAATGTTCCCTCTATCTCTATACTTTTAAGAGTTTGAAGAGTTTTAATCAGGAAAGGATGTTGTATTTTGTCAAATGCTTTTTCTGCATCAATTGAGAGGACCATGTGTTTCTTTTCTCTTCTCTTATTGATTTGTTCTGTCACATTGATTGACTTGCAAATGTTGAACCACCCTTGCATCTCAGGGATACATCCTATCTGGTCATGGTAGATAATCTTTTTAATGTACTGTTGGATCCTATTAGCTAGGATCTTGTTGAGAATCTTGGCATTCATATTCATTAGGGATATTGGTCTGAAATTCTCCTTTTTGAGGAGTCATTGCCTGGTTTGGGGTTCAGGGTAATGCTTTCTTCATACAAAGAGTCTGGAAGTTTTCCTTCTGTTTCTATTTTTTGAAACAGCTTCAGGAGAATAGATGTTATTTCTTCTTTGGATATTTGGTAGAATTCTCCAAGGAGACTCTCAGGTCCTGGGCTCTTGTTTTTTGGGAGGTTTTTCATCACTGCTTCAATCTCGTTGCTGGTTATTCAGCAGTCTCATTGTTGGTCTATTCAGGTTGTCAGTTTCTTCCTGTTTCAGTCTTGGAAGTTGATAGGTTTTCCAGGAATGCATCCATTTCTTTTGGGTTGCTTAATTTATAGGCATATAGCTCTTGGTAATAATTTCTTTTTTTTTTTTTTCTTGGTAATAATTTCTGATGATTGTTTCCTTGATGTTTGTCATGATCTCTCCCTTTTCATTCATAATTTTATTAATTCCCTTTTCATTCATAATTTTATTAATTCCTTTCTCTTTTCTTTTGGATAGGTCTGGCCAGTGGTTTACTGATCTTATTAATTCTTTCAAAGAACAGCTTCTAGTTTCATTGATGTGTTCTACTGTATCTCTAGTTTCTAACTCATTGATTTCTGCTCTAATCTTAATTATTTCCCTTCTCATGCATGGGGTTGGCCTAATTTGTTCTTGATTTTCCAGTTCCTTAAGGTGTAAAGAGAGTTGGTATATTTGGGGTTTTTCAGTTCTTTTGGGTGAGGCTTGGATGGCTATGTATTTCCCCCTTATGACTGCCTTTGCAGTATCCCATAGGTTTTGGACCAATGTGTCTTCATTCTCATTGGTTTCCATGAATTGTTTAAGTTCTTCTTTGATTTCCTGATTGATCCAAACATTCTTGAGTAGGATGGTCTTTAGCTTCCAAGTGTTTGTATTCCTTCCAAACTTTTTCTTGTGGTTAAGTTCCAGTTCAAAGTATTGTGGTCTGAGAATATGTAGGGAATAATCTCAGTGTTTTGGTATTGGTTGAGCCCTGATTTGTGACCCAGTATGTGGTCTGTTTTGGAGAAGGTTTCATGTGCGCTCAAGAAGAATGGGTATTCTGTTGTTTTAGGGTGGAATGTTCTATATATATCTATGAGGTCCATCTGGTCCAATGTGTCATTCAAAGCTCTTTATTGATGTCATTCAAATGTGTCATTCAAAGTTTCTTTATTGATTTTCTGCTTAGATGATCTGTCTGTTGCTCAGAGTGGCATGTTAAGATCCCCTGTAATTAATATATTGATATCAATTTGACTCTTCATTTTGATTAACAGTTGGCTTATATAGTTGGCTTCTCACGTATTGGGGACATAAGTATTTACAATTGTTAGATCTTCTTGGTGGATAGACCCTTTAAGAATGATGTAGTGTCCATCTTTATCTCTGACTACAGTCTTTAGCTTAAAATCTCATTTATCTGATATGAGAATCACTACCCCAGCTTTCTTTTGAGACCTCTTGGCATTAAAGATGGTTCTCCATCCCTTCACTTTCAGTCTGCATATATCCTTAGATTCCAAATGGGTAACTTGTAGACAACATATGGACGGATCCTGTCATTTTATCCAGTCTGCAACCCTGTGCCAGTTTATGGGAGCATTTATGCCATTCACGTTGTGAGAAATTATTGAAAGATAAGTTTTTATTGACATCATGTTGCCTGAGATGTCCTTGTTTCTATAGATTGTTTCTGTAAATTTCTGTTCTATGTCATTCTTGGGTTCTTCCTTCTCTTATAGAAACACCCCCCTCCCCCTTAATATTTCTTATAGTGCCAGCTAGGTAGGTGGTCACATACTCAAACCTTGCCAGTTTCGGAAGCTATTTATCTCTCTATCCATTTTGAATGTCAGCCTTGCTGGATAAAGTATTCTTGGCTGCATGTTCTTCTCATTTTGTGTTCTGAATATATCTTGCCAGCCCTTTCTGGCTTGCCAGGTTTCTGTGGACTGGTCTGACGTTATTCTGATGGATCTTCCTCTGTATGTAAGGATTCTCTTCCCCTAGCTGCCCTTAGGAACTCTTGTCTAAAATTATGATTCATGAATTTCACTATTAAGTGTCTGGAGGTCTTTCTAGATTTATTCATCTTGGGGGTATCCTTTCTGCAACTGGGACATGAACACTTGTTTCTTTCCCCAGACTAGGGAAATTTTCATCCAGAATTTGTTCAACTATATCTTCTAGTCTTCTCTCTTTCTCCACCCCCTCAGGGATCCCAATAATTCTGATGTTGGAACATTTCAAGATGTCATTTACTTCCCTAATTCTGTTTTCATGGCTTCTAAGCTGTTTGTTCCAGGCGTCCTCCTGATCCTTCTTTTCTATCAGTTTGTATTCTAGATCATTAATTTGATCTTCTGCCTCACTTACCCTAGCTGTTAGAGTATTTTGATTAGATTGGATCTCAGTGATAAAATTTTTTGTACTGCCAGATGAGCCCTCACTTCTACCCTTAGAGTTTCTATGTTGCCACTAATGGTCTTCTCCAACCTAGCCATTGCCTGGGTAATTGTTACCCTGAATTCCCTTTCCAACATACTGTTTCTGTCCATATCCAGTAGTTCTGTGGCAGACGGCACAGTCTCTGAATTTTTCCTCTTTGGGTGTTCCTCCTCCTAGTCATTTTGGTGAGAGATAGTTGAGGGCATATAAAGCTGAATATATCAACCATGATCTAGACAAGGTGCACCCTGGGAAGTTTTGGAGCAATTGGAATTCACCACCAAAACGAAAGAAAAAAGAAAAAAGAGAGAGGAAAAAAAGAAAAAAAAAGAAAACCCAGCCAAAATGATTCCCAAAAGTAAGATTTGTAAGGTACATAAACAAAAACAGATAAATAAAAAGACTGACAAAAGCAAAAGACAAGAAAAAAAAAAAAAAGAAAAACTCAGCCAAAATGAACCCCAAGAATAAGATTTATATTGTATAAAAATAAAAACAAATACACAGAAACATGAACAGAAAAATAAGATGGGAAGATGTTTATAAACCCTTATGTGGGTGAGGAAGTTTATTTCAGATCTTCCTGGGTGAATCTTGTTAGCTTTGTTAAAGGACTCAACTTTCCAGGGACACAGGGAAATTAAAACTGTTTTAGGGGTAGTATTGAATAGGGAAAAAGGATTACCTTGAAGCTTATATCTATATGTATTAAAAAAAAAAAAAAGAAAAAGAAACACAGGACTATGTATAAAAAAAGTTCAAGTTAAACAGTTACTATGCAATATGTTGTATTGAACCTCTGGTTTTAATGGTAAGTAGGTTAAAAAAAATTAAAAGAACGAGAATCCTGAGAACAAATTTAAAAAAAAAAAGGAAAAAATAAGGAAAACATATCTATGAAATATACAGCTTTGGGGGCAATACTGGGAGCTTAATATATTGTTTTCCTCTGATGTTGGGATTTTACATTTTTATGGGGACCCTGTGGTGATTGTACTCTTGTTCTTTAGGCTTGTCTTCTGGGAGAGGGGCCTGCTGCATTGTTTTGCAATCAGTCCTGCTCAGGCTGAGTCACCCTTGTCCCGATCAAGGGGCTTGGCTCTGTGGAAACTGGGTTTTCAAGCTTTTTTTTTTTTTTTAGTTTACTCAAACGGATTTATATATATATTTTTTTAATTTTTTAAAAAATTTATTTATTTTCAGCATAACAGTATCATTATTTTTTCACCACACCCAGTGCTCCATGCAATCCGTGCCCTCTATAATACCCACCACCTGGTACCCCGACCCCCCCCCCCCCCCACCGCCACTTCAAACCCCTCAGATTGTTTTTCAGAGTCCATAGTCTCTCATGTTTCACCTCCCCTTCCAATTTACACCAACCCCCTTCTCTCTAACTCCCCATGTCCTCCATGCTTTTTGTTATGCAACCACTTACTTGTGTTTTTTTTTTTTTTTTAATATAATTTTTTATTTTTTATAAACATATATTTTTATCCCCAGGGGTACAGGTCTGTGAATCACCAGGTTTACACACTTCACAGCACTCACCAAAACACATACCCTCCCCAATGTCCATAATACCACCCCCTTCTCCCAAACCCCCTCCCCCCAGCAACCCTCAGTTTGTTTTGTGAGATTAAGAGTCACTTATGGTTTGTCTCCCTCCCAATCCCATCTTTCAAGCTTTTGTTCTCTCGAGGTTTTTTGTTCTTTAGTGGCTTTTCGAAGCAAAGTGGAAAGCAAACTATCTGCACCCAGGCCTCTGCCTCAGAGAGAAGCCTTAGTCTGCTCCCCTCTGGGTGGTCTAGAACACACAGACTCCCCCTCTAAAAACTCTGCTGAACACTGTAGCCTCCCAGATGTGGTGCGCACCCCCAGCCACCTTCTCAGTGGTGTCCTGAGGCCCCTGCTTATCTCTGCAAACCCGAGCCGCTAACATCACGTGTGATACTGGTCTGGGCGAGCAGTAGTTGCCCTTGCTGGGACTGCTGTCTGTGGTCCATGCCCATGCCCAGTGTGCTCGCACCCTGCAGAGGCACAGGTCACAGAAGACTGCAGGCCAAGGGATCCTGAACTGAGACTGCACTCAGACTCCACCACAGCACAGGTCATGGAAGACTACAGGCCCAGAGACCACAGGTGGGTGCCCACACCAGGCTCTCTGAGGCATGGGTGGAAGTATGTCCAGCTGGAGCAGTGGTGCAAGCAGTGGAAAGCCTCGAGCTCAAGGACCTCAAAGTGGACCCCCACTGGGCTCTTTCTGGCATGTATGGTCTTGGGTAGTAACCATCCTGGGACTGCGGGGTTAGGCCCGTGCCCATAACCGCCTGATTCCCCTTAAGATCTTTTGCTCTTTTTGAGTGCTTTTAACTAGTCTCCAAGTTAATGCTTGTCTCCAATCACAGGGCAGTCTAGTATTGGGGATTACTTTGGAAACCAATGTCAGCAACCAATGGGTTGCTTCTGGTCGCTCCCTCTCCTTCCCATTTATCTTCAGATATCCATCCAAGCATTCCCACTCCACGTTACCTTTCCACTGACGTCTTCTGCCCTTGTAGAGATCCAGAAGTGTATAATCTTACATTTCAGGTTGATTTTATGGGTGTTCAGAGTGATCTCAAGATATTTAGCTCATTTAAGGGGACTGGTTAAAACAGTGTTTCCTACTTCTCTGCCATCTTGCCCCTCCTCCCATCAATTACATTTTAATAAAATAATCTAAAAAGTTGTAACACGCAAAGTAACATCAGTGACTACGTTACCTTTTAGGTCAGTGATTTTCAGTGGGAGGTAGGAGAAAAGAGCATATCAGAATACACCTACACATCTCCCAGCACCTGGAAAATAAAAATCAAAATTGTGTCAAGGAATATATACCTGGGGCGCCTGTGTGGCTCAGTGGGTTAAAGCCTCTGCCTTCAGCTCAGGTCATGATCTCAGGGTCCTGGGATCGAGCCCTGCATCGGGTTCTCTGCTCAGCAGGGAGCCTGCTTCCTCCTCTCTCTCTGCCTGCCTCTCTGCCTACTTGTGATCTCTGTCTGTCAAATAAATAAATAAAAAAGTAAAACATCTAAAGGAATATATACCTGAGGAGAGGGGATTTATGTTGTTTGGAGGAGCTTTGTCATTGATTCTGATAGTCCTTTCCTTGCCTCTATTCTAGAAATTGATATTCTCTGTTTTAGGCAGTGATTTATTTGGTCTGCTTCCAAATTATATTTGTAATATATTTGTGATATGCTTTTAACAGTGGAAGAATGCTTTAAGCTATGCATTGTCACGTTTGTTTTTAATTCTTAATTTCGTTGTTATTTTTGTATCATCCAAGTTATTTTTAAGGTTATCTGTGTTAGGAACATTGCTAGAGTATTTTGAATGAATACTAAATATACACTGATACTATAAGAAAAATCTAGCATAGTGACTATCATGTATGTATGTTGAATATAAGTTGAATTAGAATCTGCATATTAGATTCTATGAGTGAACTACAAAGAGGTATGAGAAATAATTTTTTTTTATTAACATATATTATTAGCCCCAGGGGTACAGGTCTGAGGATCGCCAGGTTTACAAACTTCACAGCACTCACCATAGCACATATCTTCCCCCATGTCCGTAACCCAACCACCCTCTCCCTACCTCCCCGTCCCCCGGCAACCCGCAGTTTGTTTTGTGAGATTAAGAGTTTCTTATGATTTGTTTCCCTCCTGATCCCATCTTGTCTCATTTTTTCCTTCCCTACCCCCTAAACCTCCCACTCTGCCTCTCAACTTTCTCATATCAGGGAGATTATATGATAATTGCCTTTCTTTGATTGACTTATTTCGCTAAGCATAATACCCTCTAGTTCCATCCACATCATTGCAAATGGTAAGATTTCATTTCTTTTGATGGCTGCATAGTATTCCATTGTGTGTGTGTGTGTGTATATATATATATATATATATATATATATATATATATATAATTTTATTTTTATTATTTTTATATTTTATATATCATATATAAATATATATCTTATATATATATCACATCTTCTTTATCCATTTATCTGTTGATGGACATCTAGGTTCTTTCCATAGTTTGGCTATTATGGACATTGCTGCTATAAACATTGGGGTACACGTGCCCCTTTGGATCACTACATTTGTATCTTTAGGGTAAATACCCAGTAGGGCAATTGCTGGGTTGTAGGATGGCTCTATTTTCTACTTTCTGAGGAACCTCCATGCTGTTTTCCAGATTGGTTGCACCAGCTTGCATTCCCATCAACAGTGTAGGAGGGTTCCCCTTTGAGAAATGATTTTAAAATGTGTTCTATTTTTAATGTATAAGAAAGCTCAAGTGGAAAAAATGCTATTACTCCTTGTACCCAATTGTATGGACTGTGGAACAGAGTAAGAAATCTGGAAATAAGTATAAAATGTTTTTTACATAATATAAATAAGTGAATGAATGAATGAATAAAGAAATGTTAATAATAATATCAGTAGTAACCATATTTTTTTTAGGCATGGTAACTACCTGCTTTTTATAGAGCATTCCCTTCACAAAAGTCTTCTGCAGTAATTATTATTATGTACATTTTACAAATGAGATCACATGAGACAGAGATTAAGTAGTTTATCCAGTATCACAGTACTAGTAAGTGGTGGGACTGATGTCATGTGATCAAACAGTTTCTAAGCAGTAGTGTGGTGGAAGCTCCTAGGTTGCCTTCGTACTCCTTCATAGATTTGGCTTCCAAGGAGACAAGAAGTAAATGGATTTAGACAGTTTAATACTTGCAGTATTAGCAATGGTGACATCTTGGCTCTGGTCGCAGATCTGTCGCAGATCTTAGAGTAAAGCTAATAGGACTAAGTACTGCCTACACAATTAGTGGGGATGCTTTACCCTCCAAACGTCTGGAGAGAAACCCTGACTTGGAGACTTGATCTTATATGAGAGTTGCTGGAAAAACTGCCCCTTCCTTACTTTCAGAGAGAGATTATCTTCATTAACCTGGAATGTAGCAATTCTACCCCAAAAACGGGAGGTAGACATTTTTTGTCTTTATTACCTTGACTGTCTTTAGGAAGAGGGATGTAAATAAATTTGCTCCATAAGTCATCTTTCCAGAGCTATTTGTTTATGCAGATCTTGAAAAGGTAATCTGAGCAACTGATTGTTAATAGCTCCTTGTGTGGAAATGTGAGAGATTTATGGAGATTCTCCCAATAGCTAACACTCAGACTCTGTTCTGATAAACACCAAGTTTGTAGCCACTAAATTCATTCTGTTTTTTTGTTTGTTTGTTTGTTTGTTTTTGGCTAAGAGAGACCCTTAGAACGTATTTTTCTCACTTTAGGTATCTATCCATAAAACTTTTATTGTTTTATTCCAGCCCAGCAAATTAAAAGAACTGGTTAGGGGCAAACTAACAGAAGCAGGTCATGATGACAGATAAAGAGAAGGCAAAACTTTATAAATAATATACACAAGAATTATAACTTCATAGAGCTATTTGTTGTGACAGAAACATTGAAATATCAGTTTCTGAATTATTCAATAACTAAAAATACTTAAATTTAAAAAGAAAATTATTTAAAGATTAATTTTCAGTTATCTAGAAAATTTATGTGTATAGAACATTAAATTCTATTAAGTATTATAATACAAGTATTTAAAAAATGGTGATTGATACACTTATATAGATGGCCAATTACAGTAGAATGAAAAAATATTCAAATCTTTATAGATATATTTTAATATTTAAAAAAAAATTTTTAACTGTTTGCTCCCTGCTCATATTCTGAAATGTAATATTCTATAGAGGTTGTCACTGTACTTAAACACTCCCACACACAACTTTCAGAAGTTGTTGTTGGAGTCTGGATCCAGAAAACACATACACATTATTTAAGGGAAAAATGGATACTTTTCCTCTCTTGAGGAAAATGCATCACAGAAACAAATGCTAGGGAGGAGTAGTATTCAGGATTTTCAGGGTTTAAATAAAGGAATTTGACCTAGTCATGGGGATCAGGAAAGAAAAGCTTCCTTTTAGAAACAAGGTTTGAGGGGCGCCTGGGTGGCTCAGTAGGTTGGGCCTCTGCCTTCGGCTCAGGTTGTGATCCCGGGGTCCTGGGATTGAGCCCCGTGTTGGGCTCTCTGCCCAGCGGGGGGCCTGCTTCCCTTCCTCTCTCTCTCTGCCTGCCTCTCTGCCTACTTGTGATCTCTCTCTGTCAAATACATAAATAAAATCTTTAAAAAAAAAAAAAGAAACAAGGTTTGAGGTGAGATCTGAGGGAGAGCATAAATTAGGAGGGATGAGGGAAGTACATTCTAGGCAAAAGGAGTATCGAAGGCCCTGTAGTGGCAAGGGCAGAGAGAGATTAGTCAATGGAGCACAGCCTAGATGTTTCTTGACATACATACATGCAATGAAATGTACAAAAAATTATGAATTACTTTGTAAAATCATCATGTTATTGTAGAATTAAGATTAAGTTTAGACTATCCAGGTCTTTTAGAGCACACTATCAGGAAGACACTTTTTTTAATTAAAATTTTTAAATTTATTTGACAGAGAAAGAGAGCCAAGCAGGGGGAATGGCAGACAGAGGGAGAGGGAGAGGCAGGTTCCCAGCTGAGCAAGGAGCCTTATATGGGACTTGATCCAAGGACCCTGGGATCATGACCTGAGCTGAAGGCAGATGCTTAACCAACTGAGCCACCCAGGTGCCCCAATCAGGAAAACTTTTGTCAAGAGAAGTGAAAGTTGTAAAAACTGCTTTTGTTTTTTTCTAACATCAATAATAAAAGGCAGATGGGATTTTGGATGTTGATAGAAAAATATATATTATGGGCTTAGGAACAGAAGGATTCTTGATCTGTATTACCCAATAAAGCATAATATTAGTGAGGCTTCAACCTAAAAAACTAAGTTGAAAGATAAGGGTTTATCAGGAAACCTCTTTTGCTTCAGTGCTTATTGTTGAAAACCTTTAAAAAAATATATGAGCCTTATCCCTCATCTCTTCTAGCTTTGTGCCTAAATAATGTAGTACAAATAATACATTATCTGGATATGGGTGCTTTCAAGGTATAAAATAAGTTCTTGAATGTATTTTATTTTATATATTGATATTGTCCTCCATTTTTAAATTGTCTTCCTTTCTTGCTCCAAAACAACACTATTCAAAGTTTAATAGCTAAATTACTGTGTTTAATTCAGTTACTCATTGGATTAAAAATTCTTTAAAATTAGATATATAGCATCTACACCGATAATTCAGCTATAAGTTTACTACAGGTCAAAGTAATTTCTTTAGTGTTTTCATTGTGGAATTCAGGCTTTATGAAGCACTTGTCTGAGCTATAGTTTCAAATTGCTTTCTGAAAACAAAACAAAACAAAACAAAACTCATCCCTTTTTGCACGATAATCAAATAAACAACTTTATTCTATTGTCTAGGTATTTTTGTATGAGGAGAATGTTTGACTCCATGAACTAGACTGATTGTTTAGATTCCTAAAATTAGAAGAGGTGAGAAAGAAACATTTGCTCAATGTGTTGGTATAATTGATGAGGCCATGTTTGAATTTTGAGCCCTCTGACATCTTGTAAATGCTAAACTGTTAAAAGAAGAATGTAATTTCTTCATGTTTCTGAATATATATTATATATTTAATAAAAAGAACCATAACTGATATTGTCAGAAATAATAAACTTCTAAATAAATAAAACACTTGCTTGTATAGTTATAGGTAGCAGAGAGTGAATTAGGCACTTTGAGTCCCTGTTATTCACTTAATCGTGACAGTGACTAATGATATTACATCTTCCTGACTCATGAATGGTAACACTAATAGTTGGTCTAGTAGAAAAGGGATCTATCTCCTGCCATTTCTACTGTATTTTATCAATGTTCCTACAGATGAAGATATATTTTCTTTTTAAGTGTAAGTAAAGGAATGTGACATAAGCTCTTTTTTCAGGGGGAGTAAATCTTAAACTATGGCTTTCTCTTTAGATTTTGACAAATAATTTCCATATTAAGACATACATATATCCATACTCAATTTGCCTTTTGTGAGAATCAGGTTGGATTACATTTCCCCCCAAACTGTGTAATTTTGAAGAACTTAATTAGCCACTTTAGCCACTAAAGTTATTTACATATTTACATAGATGATGTTTGATTTTATTATGAACACTCTGTTTTTGATATATAGAACAGACTTTCCCCTGCTTTGGTAGATATATTCAACTGCATACTGTTTTACATCTAAGTAGCTGAAGACTCTGAGGCATCAAATTGTTGAGTTATATTTTAGTCATAGCATAATCCAGTAGAAACATGAAATATAATGAAAGATATCAACTTCTCACAAAATATGCTCACAAAATATACTGTAGTACAATACTTTATAAACTGCAGATAGAGAGCCACGTTAAAACATTGTTACATGTATTTGTAAATTCACTCATACTGATAAAAAAAAATGTACGACTTAAACATGCTCAATAAGTCAATGTCATAGCAGTGGTTTTCTGAGTGCATCTGTATTTATTTATTTATTTATTTATTTATTTATTTATTTATGTTTTTGAGTGCATCTTTCTGTAATTCAGTAGCAATATCTAGGCAGTTGTTTGCCTAGATATTGGGGCAGTCATTTAGACAAAGTAGCTGAGTGTTGTCAAAATGAAAGATTGGTGATGAAGGAGTCTTGGTCTTTATCTATATTGATGGATGGGTTATTCAAATATATATTTGTTTGTTTTGCATACTCCTTACAGGTAGATATATACTTTTCTTGGTAGGTGTTATCAGGTCACAGTGAATGGAACTCAGTGTGTCTTAACTTAAATAGCAAGGGAATTCACTGGTACATTTTAGAGTAGATCTGTCTCAGGTACTGTTTTAGGCTCCAGTAATGTCACCAGGACCTGGTTTCTTTCTTTCACTTCTGAAAACCTCTTTCATACTTATTTTGTTTACAGATAAAACAATAGCGGCAAGATAGCTATTTCACTAAATAGCTTCACAGTCTCTTGTTTACGTATAGGGAGAAAAGAATATCTCTGCTGCTGGATAACTGAAACAAAAGTCCATTTGGAATGATCTATTGTTTACAATGTTTATTTATCATATAGTAAATTCTTATATACATTTATGATCAGTTTTTGGGCTATGTAGATTGTTCATACAGGTAATATAGGGCAGAGATATTGTAGAATAAATATTCTTTCTGTTATTATTAGAGCTAACTTTGAGAAGAGAGTTATTTTAGAGAATGGATATGATAGTACTGTTGTAATATTATTAGAGAAATGTTTATAAGCACATGTAATAATGATATTTGTAAGTTTTGCCTTCTTGGTATATAATAAACATATATAATGTAGTTTTTGATTCTATTTTTTTAAAGACTTTTTTTTTTTTATTTGAGAGAGAGACAGTGAGAGAGAGCATGAGTGAGGAGAAGGTCAGAGGGAGAAGCAGACTCCCCATGGAGCTGGGAGCCCGATGCGGGACTTGATCCCGGGACTCTGGGATCATGACCTGAGCCGAAGGCAGTCGTCCAACCAACTGAGCCAGCCAGGCATCCCTATTTTTTTAAAGAACTATAACTGGTATAGACAAAAGATTTTATTTAAAATGGTGAAATTAGTAAAAAAATGATACAAACTTGAATTGATTACAAATGGGAAATAGATAACAGTAAATTTGTGCTATTATGGAAACACATTTATATGGTTTAAGCCCTCCTATGCAAGGCAAAGACTGGATTATAATGAAAAATAAAATTCTATTTATAAGAGGCACACCTATATACAAATATATATAATGATTAAAAGTGAAAGGATGAAGAAGGATATGTCAGGCAAATGGAAGTAGAAAATACAATGTGAATAACAAAATTCTTTTCCTGCAAAGTAAAATTCAAGACAAAAATATTCAAGGTTATATTGAAGCAGATACATTTCTCACTGGCTGAATCAACAGCAGGGAGTGCCACCAATTATAGAGATTTGAGATTGTATTTACAGGAGAAGATAAAACTACATCTCTATGGCTAGCAGAATTTTTCCCCTCCATATTGAAACATATCTCTTTTGGTGTTTGGTTTATAATCAGTTAACTTGGTGGAAAGTTAGAAGGAATCAATTAGGTATATCCTATAGGTGAAGAGAAAGAATAAGCCTTTTTATTAGACAGATATATACATTTGTTATTTTTAAATCTCTTAATAATTTCAGGTTTTTAAAAAAATTGGAATCATTTCTCTGATTATCAAATTTAAGTTGTAAAGTGGCATCTTTTTATTCTACCCATGAATGAAGAAGAGTTTTTATTTATTTATTTTATTTACATTTGTTTACTTTTTATAATTTATTATTTTTTTATTAACATATAATGTATAATTAGCCCCAGGGGTACAGGTCTGTGAATTGCCAGGTTTACACACTGAAGAAGAGAGTTTTCTTGGCAATATAAATGTATGGAGTTCATGTCAAATGGCAATTTCTAACACCTATATTTGAGATGGATTTTAAAACCTCTTTACTTGAAGGAACTTTACATCTTAGGATATAGCGTTCTGTATCCCTGTAATTTACATTTTTTGGTATTTGTCTCTCAATGCACAGGAAAAGAGGTGTGTAATTAAGTGGAAAGAAATGAGATGGAATATTGCTCTAGGTTCCTCAAAAAGTAACAGACTCAGTAGAATTGATACCTACATTTTTGGCTCATGATTTTTTTTGCAAGGAAGATATAATAGGGAAGTATTGAAGTCATCCTCTTATTTCTTTTGGGTTTGTTCTGTACCTGTGCCTTGCAGCATGTAGAAATTCCTTATAGATTCTAATTATATATTTTCTCTGAATCTTACTTTAAAATCTTTTTAAATTAAATTAGGTTAAGTTAAATTTAATATTTATTTGTTTATTTATTTCCTAAGATTTTATTTGACAGAGAGAGCACAAGCAGGGTGAGTGGGAGAGGGAGAAGCAGCCTCCCCATTGAACAGGGAGTTCCATGGGTGGCTTGATCTCAGGACTGCAGGATCATGACCTGAGCAGAAAGCTGATGTTTAACTGACTGAGCCGCCCAGGCTCCCCCCGCCCCTTTTTAACTATTTTGGCTATTATTAGTAAATATGTTGTGTCTTGCCTCTAATTCCTGTTAGTTAACATACAGTGTAATATTAGTTTCAGCTGTACAATTTAGTGATTCTTCACTTCCATACAATACCCAGTGTTCATCACCACAAATGAACTCCTTAATCCCCATCACCTATTTAAGCCATCCTCCCACTCACCTCCCCTCATCAGTTCTTTATAGTTAAGAATCTATTTCTTGGTTTGCTTCTCTTTTTTTCCCTCATGATCATTTGTTTTGTTTCTTAAATTTCACATAAGAGTGAAATCATATGGTATTTGTCTTTCTCTTACTGACTTATTTCACTTAGTATAATACTCTCTAGCTCCATCCACATTGTTGCAAATAACACGATTTAATTCTTTTTATGGCTGAGTAATATTCCAGTGTGTGTGTGTGTGTGTGTGTTTGTGTATGTATGTGTGTATATACATATATGTATATACATATATCTACCACATCTTTATTCATTCATCATTTGTGAACATTTGGGCTGTTTCCATAATTTAACTGCTGTAGATGATACTATAAATATTGGGGTGAATATATCCCTCTGAATTAGTACCTTTGTATTTTTGGGGTAAATACCTAGTAGTGCAATTGCTGGATCATAGAATGGGTCTATTTTTAACTTTTTGAGGAACCTCTGTACTATTTTCCACAGTGATTGCAACAGTTTGCATTCCTACCAACAGTGTAAGATGGCTCCCTTTCTCCACATCTTCGGCAACATCTGGTGTTCCATCTGGTGTTGTTAATTTTAGCCATTCTGACAGGTGTGAGGAAATAATCTCATTGTAGTTTTGCTTTGTATTTCCCTGATGATGAGTGATGTTGAGCATCTCTTTATGTGTCTGTTTGCCATCTGCATCTCTTTTGAAAAATGTCTATTCATATCTTCTGCCCATTTTTTAATTGTATTATTTGTTTTTTGGGTGTTGAGTTTGATAAGTTCTTCAAATATTTAGGATACTAACCCTTTATCAGATACGTCATTTGCAAATATCCTGTCCCATTCCATAGGTTGCTTTTTAGTTTGGTTGATTGTTTCCTTTGCTGTGCAGCAGCTTTTTATTTTGATGAAGTCTCAATAGATTATTTGTGCTTTTGTATCCCTAGCCTCAGGAGACACGTCTTGTTAGAAGTTGCTGTGATGTCAAAGAGGTTACTGCCTATGTTCTACTCTAAGATTTTAATGGTTTCCTGTCTCATGTAAATCCCATTTTTTTAAAAAGATTTTATTTATTTATTTGACAGAGAGGGACAGTGAGAAAGGGAACACAAGCAGGGGGAGTGAGAGAGGGAGAAGCAAGCTCCCCATTGAGCAGGGAGCCCAATGTGGGGCTCGATCCCAGAACCCCAGGATCATGACCTGAGTTGAAGGCAGATACTTAATGACTGAGGCACCCAGGTGCCGTGAATCCTTCTTCATGATGATTTTGTTTTTCCTTTCTTTATCTTCTTTTTAAAATCTGCCTTCAGAAGTATTTTATTATAATGTTATTGGTAACTTTGTTAGGACTAGTAGACAACTTTTTTTCCTATATGAAGTCTCTGCTTAAAATATCAAAATTAAATGCCTGTGGATGTTTTTATACTGACTAACTCAGTTTTTAAGGAAGAATCAAGGTTGTACCTTAGTTCTGGTTACTCAGGACATGAAAAAAAGACCCATTCACCTCTGCTCGTTAGTTTTATTTCATTCATTCAAAAGAAAAGCAGATATATTTAACTTTTTTTTTTTTTATTAAGGGAGAGTCCTTCATAGAGGATTACCAATAATAATTTCCCATATATAAAATTTTCTCATGAACTGTTCCCTATTAAATAAAATATTCCATATGGATTTAGGCTCTTTATTGGGAAAGTATTGCTTAAAGTCTGGAGGTGCCTCTGAAGAATATGCCTTGGAGCAGCTGTGATAGAAAGTAAGCCTGTGTTATATAAAACGGTTTGTTTTTCCCATCATTTAAATATTGTATACTTTTTAGTCATTCCACATCTGATGAGTTAAGGATCCTTATTGTATATCTTCCAAAGCCATTTCCATTTGGGATTTCTTCTTTATGGAGAGCTTTGTGGCCCCACAGTCTATCCTATTTCTTCAGCAAACAAAGGGGTGAAGGTGAGGTGGTGGTGGAGGCATATACTGTTTAACCTAGCCACTTGTGGTCCTTAGTGGGTGAAATCGGAGCTGGTGTCTATTCAGCTATACCATGGCACTTCCATAGTAGCTCATCTGAATCTCTTGAAATACTGACTGTGATAAGCTGAGGCTTTTGGTAGTGCTATATCTCTGCCATGTCTTGAAATATAAAGACATATATGGGATGTGTTACCAATCAAACAGACTTAGAATTTACAATATTAGAATTTTCTTAGATTTCTTTTCCATTAGAGTTATGATTTTATTCTTGTACTTTAGTATGTGACCTTAGTCTTTACTGCCCTATTATTTCCTTCCATTGCCTCTCCAAACATAGCAGATCAAAGGTCCTTATGTTGTATCCTAGTTTTGGAGCATTCTCTTTTAGACCTTTCTGATAGAAATCTATTATTTGTATACCTCTTGAAGGTTGATGGCCAGTCAGGGTACTATCTTGGGCTTTGATTCAACATCTTTAATTCAACTATGCATTCAGACTCCTAAAACTGTATAAGCCATATTTGGAACAGTCTTTTTTAAAGGGATATGTGATAGGAACCACCGCTTCTCTACCAAAAAACATCAGGAATTCTTCTATAGGAGTCCTTTTAGTAATTAAACAGAATTATGGCTCACATGCAAGAAGATTTGATACATTGTCTGGAGAGTATGGTATTTTCCCAGGATTGAAAGTCTCATACCCTACAGGAATCAGTATCTGTGGTAACTATTTCGTAGATACAGCTTCCAGGAGCCTCACAAGGAACATGCCAGCTGAAAGTGATAAACAAAGCTATGGTGCCCCGTCAGGTATTTATAGTTCTCCAGGTACAGATGTATCTTACCAATCAGGGGGCATTTTACTTTAAGTAATGTTGCCTAGCAACCCAGTAGACATATTCTCTTTTCAGGTTGTCAGGGGAACACAGCTAGCAAAGGCGAAATACTTTATTAATCCTTTTCCCATGTCTACTCCCTATCCTTTGGTTAACAACAGTCACATAGAAAAAGACAAACAGCATGTTTTATGACCACAGTATTTTCATTATTCAATGAATGGGACATTAATGTTTATTATCTATTAATTGATTGGAATAGAATTTTGGCCAATTAGTTTTATAGGGCCCACCATATCTTTTAATGCTGTAAATCACATGGACATTTACAATAGGGAAAAACATGACAGTGTTTAGTAAACTGAACAGTACAGTGTTTTTTAAATATCCTTTTTATCAAATATGTCTCTTTCATTTTTGATGGTATATTTTAAAAAATACCATTGGTAAATCAGGGGATCAATGCAGTCTGAAATCATTGTCAAATGCAGATATTTTTTTAAAGATTTTATTTATATATTTATTTATTTTTTAAGATTTTATTTATTTATTTGACAAAGAGAGATCACAAGTGGGCAGAGAGGCAGGCAGAGGGGGGAGGGGGAGCAGGCTCCCTGCTGAGCAGAGAGCCCGATGCGGGGCTCAATCCCAGGACCTCAAGATCATGACCTGAGCCGAAGGCAGAGGCTTAACCCACTGAGCCACCCAGGTGCCCCTCAAATGCAGATTTTACTTTAGTCTCTGGGCTTGGGCTTTTAAAATACTCAATTATCATAGAAGTTACTTTATAAAGTTTATTTTTATTGATAATCATAACAAAGCAGGTTATGTTGGTCAGGTATTGACACCCTGTAGTCTTGCTTGTTTTTGCTGGCTAATACACAGTGACATTTCTTGAGTGTGACCTCATCCCTTCATCAGAGTGGTAGGCTTACATGCCCACCTTTACTTCCTAGCCAGAGTTTAATTTGGTCAACAGTCATCATTACTTACTGCACAATGGTGGCTGGGTTTCTGACTGGTAATTAATTAATGGACCACTATGGGAGTGAGTGGTTTTTCCTCTTAGCACAAACCTGGATTCCCTCTATCCTTTATTTGCTCCCACAAGAAGACATCTTCTATTACATGTCTTAGAAATTTTCTTTAAGACTGAAGGTAAATAAGATCCCTATCCAGGCATCAGTATCTCATTAACATCTCCTGCTTCTTCTTCTCCATTCATTCATTCTATCTATCTATCTATCGATCTATCTATTTATCATCTATCTAATCATATATCATCTCTTCTACCTCCCAATCCTTTTTCACTCATAGTTCTTTGGACACTTGGATCAAAGATCTGGAGATCTAGCCTATACTTTCATGCTTTAAATCAGTCTACTCAGAAGAATATAGGCCAGAAACCTTAGCTTAGTAGCAGGGCAGCATCAAGCATTTGCCTTCTGAAGAAGCTGTACAGTCTCATAACTGTATAGCTCAGGTGCAGGAAAATTACATGATGTAGGTGTAAGATCCTCCATGGCTTAAAAGCCTCTTGCCTCCCCACTGGAGCTAATATCTTTTGTAACAACTTCATAGCCATGGCTTCTAGAGTCTTTGCAAGAAATATACCAGTTACAAGAGTCATCTTATTCTGGGGAAGCTGGAAGCAATGGTATGACCATTAGGTATTTAGAGTTCTCTCATTCCTGATACAGTGTACAATAAGGTGTCTTTTTTAACCCAAGGAATGTAGCCTGCAAGAAAGTTGGTCTACCCTTATCATGTTACCAGAGCAGTAGAGCTTGGCTTCTGACGTATTTGCACCCACTGACAACCCTATGGTATAGTTCATTTGTTTTTATATTCTAGAACCTGTTACACTACCAATCATAAATTAAGTTCTTTTTTTGGTACAGAATTAAAATAAGCTTTGATTATTTAAAACAATTTTTATTGAAGTATAGTTGATGTAAAATATTAATTAGTTTCCGGTGTACAACATAGTAATTCAACATTTATGTACATTATGAAATAATCACCATGGTATCTAGTTACCATTTGCCACCATTCAAGGTCATTACAATATGACTTTATTCCCTATGTTGTACTTTACAGCCTTGTAACTTAAAAATAAACTTTAAACTTATTATTTTTATTTTTTTAAAATATTTTATTTATTTATTTGACAGACACAGATCACAAGTAGGCAGAGAGAGAGAGGAAGGGAAGCAGGCTGCCTGATGAGCAGAGAGCCTAATGCGGGGCTCGATCCCAGGACCCTGGGATCATGACCTAAGCTGAAGGCAGAGGCTTTAATCTACTGAGCCACCCAGGCACCCCAAACTTAAAATTTTTTTTTTCTAAGATTTTATTTATTTATTTGACAGGCGGAGATCATAGAGAAGCAGGCAGAGAGAGGAGGAAACAGGCTTCCTGCTGAGCAGAGAGTCCAATGCGGGGCTTGATCCCAGGATCCTGGGATGATGACCTGAGCTGAAGGCAGAGGCTTTAACCTACTGAGCCACCCAGGCGCCCCCCCAAACTTTAAATTTAAAGAGTATTTCCTGGCTCATTCTGGATCACAGTAATGATTGTATATCACATCACTATTTCTTCAGCTCTTTTATCCATTCATACCTATTCTTCCCTTTCTATGCTTAGCATGCTTAGATTGTGTCTTCCTCTGTACCTCTACATTTCTTAGCAAAGATTTAATTTGGTTTCATGGCCTTAGATACCATTTATGTGCTGATTATTTGCAAATTTCTATATCAAGCCCTTCATATTGTAGATGTTTTTATTTAATTTCATATTCAGCATCTCTCCTTGGATGGTTGATAGGCATTTCAAATCACCCATGTGCAAAACAAGATTTTTGATTTGCCCCACTTGTCTTTCCCATTCAGTCCATCTAGCCAGTCACTAAATAGTGCCAGTTTCTTTTACCAAAAAACTTAATTAAGAGTTTTAACCTCTTTTCATGATCTATACTACATATATATCATTCAGAGATGTTTTATAAAATAAAGTCAGATTCAGTACTTCCCTTGCTCAAAACCCTCCATTGATTTCTACCACTTTAAGAATAAAATTCATGCATTCAATCATAGTGTATAAGGTCTTTAATGATAGAGACCCAGCCTACTGCTTCAATTTTATTTTCTGCCATTTTTCTCCTTACTTACTCTTATATATGCTATTATTCTTTTTCAGTTTCCTAAAACATGCCAAACTGGTTCCTGTTTTCTGCTCTTTTGCATTCCTTATTTCTTTTGTCTAGAATGCCTTTGCTGTTGACAGGCTTTTCCCTCATTTCATTCACATTTCTGCTTCAATATCACTTCTTTAATGAGGTCTTCTCTTGACTACTTAATCTAATCACCCTCCATGTAGCAGTTTTCATTTTTCAACATTAAGTATAATATTATGCATTACATATTTATATATTTGGTTAAATTTTAAACTCCAGGAGGAGTTTAGAACACACTTTATTTTATTAAGTTTATCTGCAGCACTTAGGAAGATTCCTGGCATATAGTAGATCAACAGTAAAATTTGTTAAAAGAATCAAAGAATGATCAAAGATAGGGAGTTGAGATATTCTACAAGATGCCTTGGATCTTTGTGCTAAAGAAACTAATTTTACCAAATAATCTGGTGAGAGGAGTATGATTATAAGGGCATTCATGTAAATTTACATCCCAGAGGAATATGATTGGATCCTATTAGATATTCTAAAGTAGAGCCATAGCGGATGACCCTTGCTGCATTAAATGTTACCACATGACTGTAAGCCTGCAGCTCTCACTTGATGATCTCTGTACTCTTGTCCTTCATAGACTTAATCCTGTACTACTTAACCTAACTTGTTGCATGTAATGAACTCTGACCTGGACAGTGTTTTCAGACTCTGATATTGGCTCCAGGGTTCTCCCATTGGCTATTTCAGGTTTCCATAATACAGTTTTCTCCCAGACCCATTGTGACCCAGACCAGTTGCAGCTTCCTCTGCCCTAGCAGGGCTCCCAGGAACAAGACTCTAGTTAGCCTTGTCCTAGCCCTAGATGCCAGGATTTTTTTTTATTATAAGAAATTTTGTGCATAGTTATTACATAAAATATTTATTAAACTTATGTCTAAATTTATGGCATTATTGAAACCTTGTGAAAATGCCACCAAAGGGAAATTGCAAGAGAATCACCTAATGGTGTGCACAAAACTGTCATTATCTTAATTCTTTTCAGAGTTAATAGTTTTGGTAAAATTTTCAATAATTAAGAGCTTCTGGACAGACTCCAAAGTGGATCTTAGTTTTAAGAATTTCATCTTATAGTGAATGTAAGATTTATTAAGATTAGTGAAAAGTTTTAGCAAAATTATTATACCAAAGAATTTTGGGCTCTAAGCATCTAGGAATATCACATTTAATGATCTTTAATAAAATAAACCCTTATGCTGATTAATTTTGCTCAGCATTGTAATCCAAACTGTAGTAATGCAAAGGCTTTTTTTTTTTTTTTTTTGTATTCATGGTTGTTTAGGGTATTCCTTTTGAAGAACAACTTTTCTCATTTGCATTTTGGTTCTTTAGAGTAAATTGTATTAAAATGTGAAGTGCAAAATTAAATATTACATGAGTGATATCTGTGCTTTAAAAAGAAAAAGATAATTTATTTATTTATTTTAGAGAGAGAGTAAGAGAGAGATTTTGAGCAAGCAGGGGGAGGGGCAAAGGAAGAAGAGGAGTGCGAATCTCAAGCAGATTCTGCACTGAGCATAGAGCCTGAGGCAGAGCTTGATCTCATGACCCTGAGATCATGACCTGAGCCAAAATCAAGAGTATGCTGCTTAACCAACTGAGCCACCCAGTCACCCCTGTATGTGCTTTTTATACCCCATCAAATGGGAGTATGCATTTTGATTTAATTTCTTGCTGAATATCGGCTGTTTTACATGAAATTTATGAAAACATAATGATCATGAAGGAATGGTGAGAAGTAAAAATAGGAACATAACCTAAGCTATTTTCATCTTAAAAAATTTATGTTCTGGGGGCACCTAGGTGTCTCATTCAGGTAAGCGTCTGCCTTTGGCTCAGGTCATGATCGCAGGGTCCTGAGATCAAGCCCCAAGTTGGGTTCCCTACACAGTGGAGAGCCTGCTTCTCCCTCTTTCCACAACACCCTCCCCACCCTTGCTCTCTCTCTCTCAAATAAATAAATAGACTCTTTAAAAAAAATATGTTCTGTAACTGTGATCTTTAGTTTTTTTAATAAGGAGTATATTTATAAGGAGTATTTCCCAAAGAGATCAGAGAAAGTACTTAGCTACAAGTTAAAGGCTTCAGGATAAACCAACCAAGTAGATAGTATATTTTGTCTGAAATTAAATTATAGTGAGATTATAAATTACAAAAATAAATGTGCACAATCATGATCAGTGTTCAAAATTGAACTACGAAATTTAGGACTGCTTAAAAAGTCTTCAGTAGTTTATGTGTTGAAATCATATCATTCAACAAACAAATTTTCAGATTAAAAACATAAAAAATCAGATATAACTACCCTTGCTCACTTTTTTTTTTTAAGATTTTATTTATTTATTTGACAGAGAGAGAAAGAGCACAGAGAGAGAAAGAGAGAAAGAGAGGTAGGCAGAGGGGGAGGGGGAAAGCAGGCTCCCCGCTGAGCAGAGAGCCTGATGCAGGGCTCTATCCCAGGACCCTGAGATCATGACCTGAGCTGAAGGCAGAGGCTTAATTACCCTCTGAGCCACCCAGGTGCCCCTACCCTTGCTCACTTTGTAAACTAAAACATATACCTTAGATTTATATATCTTTACTTCCAGGGAAATGAACAATGTATTTTTCACAAAATGTTGCCTAAAGAAACCAATCAGTACTTTCATGATTATGTCTTGAGACAATCCATAAAATTTGTGTGAAGGACAAAGATGAAATTATTGGTTGTCTCAACTGATGTGTAGAAGGAAATGAGAGGAGAAAGTATATTATAACACAGATATCCAATAGAAGTCAAAAGTCACTGAGGACTTGTTATAATTTTATGCTAATTTAGATTTTGAAGTATTTGCTTTTGTAAATATCTTAGGGATTGATTCTTAGAAGTTTTATGTAGCTCTAGTTAATGGCTCATGTAGAGTCAAGTTCCTGCTAGAAAGGTCCATAGAAACCAGAATATCGGGTTGCCTGCATGGCTCAGTTGTTAAGCGTCTTCCTTCGGCTCAGGTCATGATCCCAGGGTCCTGGGATCGAGCCTCACGTTGGGCTCCCTGCTCAGGGGAAGTCTGCTTTTCCCTTTCCCAACACCCCTGCTTGTGTTTTTCTTTTGCTGACTTTCTGTCAAATAAATAAATAAAATCTCTTAAAAAAAAAAAAAAGAAACCAGAATATTAATGGTTATGCGATGCTGTGTTTCTATACTCTAAAGAGGGGATACTTGAAGTGTGATTAAGCAGATGGATTCTCATGAACGGTTAAAAACTGGTTTCCAGTTGAATGTTCTCATTTGTTTCTCTTCGAAATCAATGACGTTATTGGCAGCTATTCTGATGATGTATTTCAGGTTAACAGAGAATAAGTCCTTTAATTCTACTAATGTACCTGGATTTTCATACTATATTTATTATTTTTTCCCAGTTCTTTTTTATCAGTTTGTTACAAGAAATTGAGACTGTTTAGTGTAAGTTGGCCTCATCTTTTTGTCAGGAAAACTCACCAGCTAACTAACTTGAGAACTGATGTTTCATTAGTCCTTGTGTATTTCTGGAGCTTTGAAAGGTTAGGTATATGTTAGAGTAATCTTTTTCTGAGAATAAGACTATGTTCTCTCCCTCATTGAGGTTAGGGAGGAAAAAGATTGGATTTAGTCACTAAATTTACTAGCTCTCTTTTAATAGGTGATGCTTATTTGTGAGTGTATCAACATAATATGAAGATTCTTCTCCATAACGTGTCCATCAATTCATTGTCTGCTAAGTGATAGTCACTGCAATTAGATATTTTAAATTTGTGATCTTTTTTAGTTTTTCTAGTTACCAAATATTTATCTCTATTAATTCTCCTAATAACTGTATTAGTATAAATTGTTAGCCTTATTTCATTGTACTACATATAGAGATCTATATATATTAAAATGGAATGCTTGATGTCAAGAAAATATTACTGATTTTTAAAATGCATTATTAAAACAGCAAAACCCATTTAATTTAAAATTATATTATGAATAGTATATGCTTGAGGTCCTAAAGAATTTTGATCAAAATGTTAACAGTGGTTAGTTATTACTGGGGCTAGAAAGGAGGTGTGAGAATTCATGGATACATAATTTTTAAAAATTAAAAAAGAAAAGGACAAAAGACAAAAATAAGTGGCCCAGTCTTTGACCCAACAAGTTCAATTATGTTTAAACTCCTTTCCCATTAAGAGATAAAGAAATAGGGACAATAAGAAGGTTCTTACCATGAGATATTGTGAGATATCAAGCAACAAGTTCCATGCCTATCCAAAAAGAACTCCTGGGGGATAGAGGATCTCAATCTCTATCAGATATTCCTCTGCTACTTAAGGAATTTCTGGGAAAGAATGATTTTATAGACCATTTTGCTGGTTAAATGTGAATTTGTTTCCATTTATACATAATAGCTTGAATTTCTCTCCCTCTCTGATACTGTCAAGCCTCCTATCCTTTCTTCTTTTTCTTGACAATCTATATAACTTCCAAGACACTCTATCTAGAGATGGTTTTCTTCTGTGCCAGAAATTTTTTTTCCCAAGGAATGATAAAGTAGCCCCAACAGGTGCTTCAGTTTTGATTGAATCAACTTTAACTTTGGCAGTTTAGCGAACTTTCTCCACATGACTAGAGCCAGGTGCCTTTGGTGGGGTATTTTGTTGATTAGGCAGAGACCCAAAAAGGGTTCACCAGTTATTTAAATTTTCTAAGTAATTTAATACCTTTATGTCCTACTCTTTGAATTGATAAAGACCTACATTGGGCTTTGCAAAGAGGAGGACATGGTGCCAACACTTCACACAGACCAAGAGATTCTTGGTCAGTAATGATTCTTTACATGATTTTTAAAAAAGATTTATTTATTTTATTTTAGAGAGAGTGCAGTTGGGGGAAGAGGGAGAGGGGCAGAAAACTGTTCACTGAGCATGGAGCCCAAAGTGGGGCTTGATCTTACAACCCTGAGATCATGACCTGAGCTGAAACTTAAGAGTTGGATGCTTAGCTGACTGAGCCATCCAGGTGCCCCTACATTCCTTAAAGGATGCTGTACAACTTATTGTACACTTGGCACTTACAGGGAAGTTTTGTTCTAGCCACTGGTGAGGCATGGCTATCTTATCTTCATTCTTAATGCACTTTGTCCCAGTCAGTGCCTGTGTGTGGTCCATTTGCAGTTATTGGTTGCCTGAACTTTGGGCTTTAAACTTATATACTTCATAAGACAATTCTTAGGGGTTGGTGAATTATGGTCTATGGACATAACCATGGCCTATGGGACTATTCTTTTTATATGGGCCCTTGGGCTAATAATGGGCTTTATATTTTTTATGAAGTTGTAAAATAAAAAAGAATATGCAACAGAGACCATATATTGTCTACAATGCCTAATATAATCCCTTTGGCCCTTCACAGAAAAATTTTGCCAACTACTGATCTGTGGGATGTGACCATGGATTAAACATTTTGACAGAAATTACACTACATTGACCTAGTATGTGAACAAGAATACCAATTATATATCACTGAGAAGTGGTATATTTGGTACTGCGTGGGCTCAAAATATTCCCCATTTTGAATGTTTTTTTTATATTTCAGTCTAGTCTCCCATTTCTTCTTTTCTGTTATCTGTACATAAAATGAGCTTTCTATATGGTGTTGGATTCAACCACATGAGCATCTGTCAGATTCATCTCATCAGAAACTGTTGCCTTTGCAGTTTTTTTTATAGTACAGTACTAGTTTCCAAGGCTTAAAGTATGTTCCACCCCATTTTTAAAATGTTAGTATGGATTTTTCTGTTTCGTTAGCAGCACTTTTTTGATGACTGTCCTTTAGGAGTTTTGGCCCAAGATGGAAAGCTTGTAGATGAGCTTCGTCAGGAACCCAGGCTCTGCCTTGGACTCACTGTCCTTTAACTCTTCCAAGGATACTGGAGGCTGCAGTGAGCTCAGCAGAAGGGTACTTCCCTATTGGCAAGCAGCCTGGTAAATATGAGGAAGGCTTGCCAAGGAGGGAGGGGGCATAAATCTATTTTTTAGTTTAAAAAGACTTAATATGAACAATTTATGAACTGGCTCAGAACAATATGAACAATTTAAAACATACTCAAAAGTGGACAGACTATGATAATGAGTTACTGTGTGCTTATCACCCAGCTTCAATAATTTACTGGGCACAGTCATGTTTATCTCTCTATTCTCCCTCTCAAACTATTGTGTTGTAAATCCTAGATATTATATATTTTAATCTATCTAAAACACAAGCATTATATTTACAAAATGAAAGTAGTTTAATATCCTCAACCTGACACTTGTTCAAAGTTTCCCAGTTGTCTCATGTTTTTAAATTTTTTTTGGTAAGAATCCAACTAAGATTCATACATTTGTAATTGGTTGATATGGCTCTTAGCTTTCTTTTAATATATAGGCTTTCTCTCCATCTCTTTATATGTTATATTTATTGAAATAAACAGGTTATTTTTCTCTTAAATCTCCCACAGTTTGGCTTTGCTGAGTATTTCCCAATGATGTCTTTTAATATGTTCCTTTGTCTTTTTTACTTTCTGCAAATTAGTATTAGATCTAGAGTCTTAATCAGATTAATGTTACATCTTTTCAGCAAGAATACTTCATAGGGGGGATTGTGTACTTCCTTCAGGAGGATATCAGGAAGTTGTCTGTTCTCTGACCTTTTGTGGTATTGGTGGCCATTGATGGTCATAATCTAGACCTAGAGTATTTATTAGGGTTTGTAAAATGGTTATATTCTACAATTTTCCACCTTGTTTTTTAGTCAAAGTACATACAACTATTTGGTTATACTCTGGTACATTTCTACAGTTCATGTACAAAGTCAAGATAGGGGTGCCTGGGTAGTTCAGTCAGTTGAATGTCTGCCTTCAGCTCAGGTCATGATCCCAGGGTCCTGGGATTGAGTTCTGGACTGGGCTCCTTACTCAGCAGGAGGCCTGCTTCTCCGTCTGATGCTCACCCTGCTTGTGCTATCTCTCTCTTTCTCTGACAAATAAATAAATACAATTTTTAAAAAGTAAGTCAAGACAAATCCTTGATTCATTACTCTTATTTACCACTTTTCAAAGTAATGCATTGTTGATTAGCATTCTCCAGTGGTGATCAGTGATCTTTTGAAAATATCATTATGAATTCATGGAGTTACATATATTTGTGTTTCAACCAATATTCTTACTACTGTCCTACATCTTCTAGTTCTGGCAGTTGGGAACCTAATTTATGTTAGCTCCTGAGCTCTTTTTATTTAAACCTGGCAGTCTTTGATCACTTTCTTGTTTTCTAGTATAATAAAATGTTCCTAGCTCATCCTTAAAAGATATGTATCCAGTCATTTCCTAATGGAGCCCTGGTTCCTTTTAATATTATCCTTATTTCAAAGCCAGAAAAACTGAAGTTTGGCCAATGTTTTATAGCTAGTAAATGAAGTGTCTGATATTCTGACTTAGAACCATTTTATTCTAAAACTTTAAATCCAGTGTTCATTGGAGATTCTTCTACTCTATGAATTAAATTATTATTTAGTGGGGCACCTGGGTGGCTCAGTGGGTTAAGCCGCTGCCTTCAGCTCAGGTCATGATCTCAGGATCCTGGGATTGAGTCCCGCATCGGGCACTCTGCTCAGCAGGGAGCCTGCTTCCTTCTCTCTCTCTCTCTGCCTGCCTCTATGCCTACTTATGATCTCTCTCTGTCAAATATATAAATAAAAATCTTTAAAATGTTAAAAAAAATTATTATTTAGTATTGTTTAACCAAGATAAATTTCCAGGAATTCTGCTTTAAGAGAAAAAAGAACCCAAAACTTTTTGTGTGTTGTTTCTTGTACTTTGTATATCAAAAAAACCTACATATAACTTTACTTGCTCTTTTCAAGTTTAAGAGAAAATTTGTTCTTTAGTCAGGATTAATTGCTTTACTGCTATCTTTAATTATATGAACTCTTATCCAAGATAGAGTCTTATTATTTTCAAGAATCTAGAGTTCCTCTGTACAATCTTGTACCTATTTTATCTTCTTTTATCCTGTGAGTTAAAAGAGAAAGCCAAGAGAAATCAGGCCAGATTATAATGCATTGCTTCATCCTTTCCAACCTTGAGACTTAACTCCTTCTGCCTCCTTGCCCTGTGCATTTCCCCAGTGCAGTTCTTATTGTGGGATGTTCATTAGAATTCCATATTAAAAAAATATCTTTATTTCCAGCTTCTGAGTCAATGAGGTTGGGAGAGGGCTACCTAGTGTATTTTTGGAGACTTTTTTCTGGTGATTCTGATGCTACATTTAATTGAGTACTGCTGTTTTAGGGGCTCCACAATCTCTGTCAGAGTTTCCTCATCAAGAGGAAAAACATTATCTGTCCTATTTATGTATCACATGTACATTTACCCTTAAGTCCAGGCTTAATTTGCACTTCATTAACATTTTAAAGTCTCAATACATTTTAGACAAGGTTGTGATAAACAAAATATAAAGAATAATTTAATAAATACTTATGTATTTAAAATGGGGAGTTTGGCTTTGGTTATTTTTAAAAATAAGTCAATCAGAGAAAGACAATTATCATATGGTTTCACTCATATGTGGAATTTAGAAAACAAAGCAGGATCATAGGGTAAGGGAGGAAAGAATAAGACGAAATCAGAGAGGGAGACAAACCATGAGACTCTATTTTTACTAATTTATTTATTTATTTTAAGATTTTTTATTTGTTCATTTGACAGACAGAGATCACAAATAGGCAGAGAGGCAGGCAGAGAGAGAGGGGGAAGCAGGCTCCCCACTGAGCAGAGAGCCCAATGTGGGACTCAATCCCAGGACCCTGGGATCATGACCTGAGCTGAAGGCAGAGGCTTTAGCCCACTGAGCCACCCAGGCACCCCTAATTTATTTATTTTTAAAGATCTTATTTATTTGAGAGAGAGAGCACACAGAGGAAGAGTGAGAGGGAGAAGCAGACTCCCCACTGAGCAGGGAGCTCAGTGTGAGACCCGATCCTAGGACCCAGGATCCCAGTTGCATTCTGATTGAGCTACCCAGGCACCCTTATTTTGCTAGCTTTAAAAAGGATTATGAATGAGTGTTGAAGTTCATGGATTTTTTATGTGGTTAAAATTATCAAAAGAATTTTCTCTTTTAATCAGTCAATGTCATGGATTATGTGGATAGATTTTTCTGATGTTAAAACATCTTGCATTTATTGTATATTATTAGTTTTAAATTTTACCGATATGTTTACTTCTGTGTTATAGTGGGATTGTTGTATGCTTTCCTTGTGTTCTCCTATTTTGGTTTTGGTATGATAGATTTACAAGTTTTCTTTTTTTTCTACTTATTGAAAACACATAGAAAAAGGAAATTTTTTCTTCCTTGATCTTAGTAGAAATTATTTATAAAATTATCTGAGCTTAGGGATTTCTTTGTAGGGGAGATTTTTGTATGTTTATCAAATTTTTTTAATGAATATTTATTCAGGCTTTCTATTGTTGGGTTAATTATTTCTAATGCTAGTTTACAGAAAATTGTCTGTTTTAGCTAAGTGTAAGAATTTTGTCTTGAATTTTACTATATTCTTTTATGGCTAAAAAAAAATATACTTTTTGCTTTTTTTTATTCTTAAAGTTGTTTATTTCTATCCTTATTCTTTTTTCTTAAAAGGGGCGCCTGGGTGGCTCAGTGGGTTAAAGCCTCTGCCTTCGACTCAGGTCGTGATCTTTGGGTCCTGGGATTGAGTCCCGCGTTGGGCTCTCTGCTCAGCAGGGAGCCTGCTTCCCTTCCTCTCTCTCTGCCTGCCTCTCTGCCTACTTGTGATCTCTGTTTGTCAAATGAATAAATAAAATCTTAAAAAAAAAAAGGCTCTTTCCATAGTTTGGCTATTGTGGACATTGCTGCTATAAACATTCGGGTGCACGTGCCCCTTTGGATCACTACGTTTGTATCTTTAGGGTAAATACCCAATAGTGCAATTGCTGGGTCATAGGGCAGTTCTATTTTCAACATTTTAAGGAACCTCCATGCTGTTTTCCAGAGTGGCTGCACCAGCTTGCATTCCCACCAACAGTGTAGGAGGGTTCCCCTTTCTCCGCATCCTCGCCAGCATCTGTCATTTCCTGACTTGTTTATTTTAGCCATTCTGACTGGTGTGAGGTGATATCTCATTGTGGTTTTGATTTGTATTTCCCTGATGCCGAGTGATATGGAGCACTTTTTCATGTGTCTGCTGGCCATCTGGATGTCTTCTTTGCAGAAATGTCTCTTCATGTCCTCTGCCCATTTCTTGATTGGATTATTTGTTCTTTGGGTGTTGAGTTTGGTAAGTTCTTTATAGATTCAGGACACTAGTCCTTTATATGATATGTCGTTTGCAAATATCTTCTCCCATTCTATCAGTTGTCTTTTGATTTTGTTAACTGTTTCCTTTGCTGTGCAAAAGCTTTTGATCTTGATGAAATCCCAATAGTTCATTTTTTCCCTTGCTTCCCTTGCCTTTTGCGTTGTTCCTAGGAAGATTTTGCTGCGGCAGAGGTCAAAGAGGTTGCTGCCTGTGTTCTCCTCAAGGATTTGGATGGATTCCTTTCGCACATTGAGGTCCTTCATCCATTTGGAGTCTATTTTTGTGTGTGGTGTAAGGAAATGGTCCAATTTCATTTTTCTGCATGTGGCTGTCCAATTTTCCCAGCACCATTTATTGAAGAGGCTGTCTTTTTTCCATTGGACATTCTTTCCTGCTTTGTCGAAGATTAGTTGACCATAGATTTGAGGGTCTATTTCTGGGCTCTCTATTCTGTTCCATTGATCTATGTGTCTGTTTTTGTGCCAGTACCATGCGGTCTTGATGATGACAGCTTTGTAATAGAGCTTGAAGTCCGGAATTGTGATGCCACCAACGTTGGCTTTCTTTTTCAATATCCCTTTGGCTATTCGAGGTCTTTTCTGGTTCCATATAAATTTTAGCATTATTTGTTCCATTTCTTTGAAAAAGATGGATGGTACTTTGATAGGAATTGCATTAAATGTGTAGATTGCTTTAGGTAGCATAGACATTTTCACAATATTTATTCTTCCAATCCAGGAGCATGGAACATTTTTCCATTTCTTTGTGTCTTCCTCAATTTCTTTCATGAGTACTTTATAGTTTTCTGAGTATAGATTCTGTGTCTCTTTGGTTAGGTTTATTCCTAGGTATCTTATGGTTTGGGGTGCAATTGTAAATGGGATTGACTCCTTAATTTCTCTTTCTTCTGTCTTGCTGTTGGTGTAGAGAAATGCCACTGATTTCTGTGCATTGATTTTATATCCTGACACTTTACTGAATTCCTGTATAAGTTCTAGCAGTTTTGGAGTGGAGTCTTTTGGGTTTTCCACATATAGTATCATATCATCTGCGAAGAGTGATAATTTGACTTCTTCTTTGCCAATTTGGATGCCTTTAATTTCCTTTTGTTGTCTGATTGCTGAGGCTAGGACCTCTAGTACTATGTTGAATAGCAGTGGTGATAATGGACATCCCTGCCGTGTTCCTGACCTTAGCAGAAAAGCTTTCAGTTTTTCTCCATTGAGAATGATATTTGCGGTGGGTTTTTCATAGATGGTTTTGATGATATTGAGGTATGTGCCTTCTATCCCTACACTTGATGTCCATCAACAGATGAATGGATCAAGAAGATGTGGTATATATACACAATGGAATACTATGCAGCCATCAAAAGAAATGAAATCTTGCCATTTGCGACAACATGGATGGAACTAGAGCATATCATGCTTAGCGAAATAAGTCAAGCAGAGAAAGACAACTATCATATGATCTCCCTGATATGAGGAAGTGGTGATGCAACATGGGGGCTTAAGTGGGTAGGAGAAGAATAAATGAAACAAGATGGGATTGGGAGGGAGACAAACCATAAGTGACTCTTAATCTCACAAAACAAACTGAGGGTTGCTGGGGGGAGGGGGTTTGGGAGAAGGGGGTGGGATTATGGACATTGGGGAGGGTATGTGCTTTGGTGAGTGCTGTGAAGTGTGTAAACCTGGTGATTCACAGACCTGTACCCCTGGGGATAAAAATATATGTTTATAAAAAATAAAAAATTAATTTAAAAAAAAGGGCTTGTTGAAAATCAGTTTTATTAATTTTCCAAAGAATCCGTTTTTGAACATCTCAAATATTTTTTATGCTAATTTCCTTTCTTTCAAACTTTGGGTTCATTAGGTTATTCATTTTCCTTCTGACTTTTTAATAAAAATAATTGAAAGTTAAAAAATTTTGAATAAGTGACACCTTTCACATGGTAAAAATTGATACATATTCAAAAATTCACATAGGGAAAGTTCTGCTTTCTACTACTTTTCTCTTTCTATTTCTCAACATCCACCCCATAAACAAGTCATTTATATTAGTTGACATTACTTTTTTTTTTTTTTAAGATTTTATTTATTTATTTATTTGATAGAGAAAGGAAGCACACAAGCAGGGGGAGTGGGAGAGAGAGAAGCAGGCTCCCTGCTCCATCCTAGGACTCTGGGATCACAACCTGAGCCCAAGGAAGACGCTAACCTACTGAGCCACCTAGGCGTCCCAATAGACTGCTGGTTAATGAAGCTTTTCTATTCCAAAGTCTGAATGAGCCAGTTTTTATTATAGAAGCTTTATAAACCTAAGAATTTCTTAATAAGGGTTGGGTGAGATTAAATTAGGATATTTCTCCTTAAGGAAGTCTTTAGATGAATTTTAAAGTAGCTAAAAGAGGATCCCTGAGAAGGAAATGATGGAGACTCTGAGAAGATTTGGAAAAATCCCAAGTAGAGAAAATGGCCAATCACTGATGATTTGAGCTACATGTGGGTATATGAAGGAAGAAGGATGATCTAATAAAAACTCTTTTGAATTACTTTATTTTATTTAAAAGGCTACTCTCAAAATGCTTACATATGTTTTGCAAGAGGAAATTATGATTATAAACCTTTGGCATAGATTACTAGATCAGTTTCAGTTAACTCTGGAAAGAAAATTATTCCTAGCTAAATCTAAACCAGGCAGGTAACTTTGCCAAAGTAGAGAAGTATAACATAGGTGTTTCTTTCTCATACAGTGTCATAGTGGAGGTGAGATTAGGGGTTAAGAAACAGGTTGAGATGAGGCAGGGTACTGCAATGAAAGGGGTGTAGACTTTGAAATCAAACAGACCTGGTTCAAATTCCATCTCTACCTTTTCTTGATCATGTGACATGAGACAGATTAATCAAAATATTTTATTTTTCCATTTCCTTATTTGCAAAATACCTAACTCATAGGGTTAGTATTAGAAGTTAGTATTACATAAGACTGACTGACTCTTTCTTTCTTTCTTTCTTTCTTTCTTTCTTTCTTTCTTTCTTTCTTTCTCTCTCTCTCTCTCTCTTTCTTTCTTTCTCTTTTGTTCTCTCTTTCTTTCTTTCTTTTTCTTTTTAATAAGTTTTATTTATTCCTTTGAGAGAGAGCACAAGCAGGGAAAGCAGCAGAGGGAGAGGGAGAAGCAGACTCCCAGATGAGCTGGGAGCCCAAGTCAGGGCTTGATCCCTGGACCCTGAGATCGTGACCTGAGCTGAAGGCAGTGGCTTAGCCGACTGAGCCACACAGGTGACCCTAGTTGACATTACCTCTTGAAAATTTTATGCACATACTAGTAATATACATACACATTTTTACTTTGTGTTTTCACAGAAAATGGTAGATTTTCT
The DNA here is from genome assembly GCF_964662115.1 of Mustela nivalis. NCBI lineage: Eukaryota > Metazoa > Chordata > Mammalia > Carnivora > Mustelidae > Mustela > Mustela nivalis. The sequence goes on from NC_139023.1 coordinate 108,387,725, forward strand.
AGGTGAAATCAGCAGATTTTCTAGGTGAAATTAGCTTATTCTAATTAGAATTAGCAGATTCTAGGTATTCTTCTGAAGCTTTTCTTAAAAATTTAACAGAAGTAGATATGTTCATATCTGTTTATTAAAGAGTATTCTTTTTAAAAAAGGTAGAGGCCCCTGGGTGGCTCAGTGGATTAAAGCCTCTGCCTTCAGCTTGGGTCATGATCTTAAGGTCCTGGGATCGAGCCCCGCATTGGGCTCTCTGCTTAGCGGGGAGCCTGCTTCCCTTCCTCTCTCTCTCTGCCTGCCTCTCTGCCTACTTGTGATCTCTGTCAAATAAATAAAATCTTTAAAAAAGGTATATAGCATTGTATCATACTTATGTATCATGATTTACTTTGACAGTTCCATACTGATACAAAATCATGTTGTTTTCAGGCTTTTGCTATTTTTCAGACAATGCCAAAATTAATAACCTTGTATTTGCTCCTTTACACATATGTAATTCTATCCATAGAATGATTACTAACTTTAGAATTGGTGTTTAAAAGGATATGTGCATTTGTAATGGTGCTAGATATTTCCAGTTTACCCTCTCACCATAAATATATGAGTGTTCCTATTTCTCTTGTTGCCAGTAAAGTGGTCTGTATCTAAATTTTGGATCTTTTAAAATCTTATACATGAAAATGGCATCTCAGTTCATTTTTCTTATGAAAAATTATGTAGCTTTTCATAGGGTTAAGATTTGTTTGTATATTTTTGTATTTATTTAAAATTAGGTGGGTTTTTTTTTTTTTAACAGTTTTATAGGAACTTTGTATATACTAAAGTTTATCCTCTTGTGATTGGGTTATAAATATTACCTCCAAGTTTGTTATTTGATTTTAGACTTTGGTTATGATAATTTCTGTAGTACAAAAGTTTTGGATATTTTTGTGGTCAAATTTATCCCTCTTTCTTTTTATGGCTTTTGAGTTTTATATCATAATTTAAAATGCCTTCTATGCATTCCTGTTCTAAAATACATTTTGCATGGTTTCCTTTAGTACGTTTATGGTTTTATTAAAAAATACATTTTGATTTATTTACAGGAAACATCCACCTTTTTCCTAAAAGACCATTGATTATACCAACAGACATTTTTAAAAAGATTTTATTTATTTATATGAAAGAAAGTGAGGAAGGGAGGGAGGGGGAGAAAGAGAGGGGGGGGTAGAGACAGAAGGACAAACAGACTCCCCACTGAGTATGGAGCCTAGGTGTGACACAATCCCAGGACCTTGAGATCATGACCTGAGCCAAAATCAGACAGTTACCTGACTGAGCCACCCAGGCACCCCCCAAAATAGCATTTAATCAATATATTTTTACTCACTATTTTTAGATGCTATTTTTTATCATATATTAAATTATTGTACCTTTTTGGTTTATTTCTAGGATGGCTACAAATTTTATTTTGTACAGTCCTACATTGCACCTGTAATTATGTGTCCTGTTTATTAATATGAGTTCTTAAGTCTATGCATTTTCTTCTAATTTGGCTTAGCTATGTACCATAGGTTCTGACAAAAGCTGTTGCAGGGGCACCTGGGTGGCTCAGTGGGTTAAGCCTCTGCCTTTGGCTCAGGTCATGATCTCAGGGTCCTGGGATTGAGCCCCACATTGGGCTCTCTCCTTAGTGGGGCGCTTGTGTCCCCCTCCTCTTCTGTTTGCTTCTCTGCCTACTTGTGACTTCTCTCTCTGCCAAATAAATAAATAAATAAATTCTTAAAAATAAAAAAAAAAGCTGTTTCATTTCTTGAAAGGAGAATGGTGAATGAAATTATCTTACTGTGTTATGATTTGTCTTTGTATTCCAGTAGTTTAGCTCCAAAATAAGCGATATTCGTCAGGCTTCCCATCTTGTCTCCATGTGCCAGTTATTTATTTATTGTCCCACAGCTCTACATCTACCTTTCTCTGCCCCACACTGTGATGCTAGAGTTGGACATGTAAACATTTCTCTTTTGCCAGCTGGTATAAGGTTAGATTTTGTCAATACATGGTATTGGAGGGATAGAGCTAGGAGTAGCAGAAGAATAGGCTTGTCCTGGTTCTGATATGCATTTTCTTCCTTCTATGGCATGGTTACCAGCAGTTCAGGACTAGTGCTCAATTTCAGCTAGCTTCTCAGGCACCCAAGAGGCTGAGAGCCAGACTCAGCATACTATTGCCCCAAAAGACAGCTTCCTGAAGATCAGCTTTAGGCCACCATGCCCCAGGGAATGCTTTCTGGAGGACAAATGCTGGCCCATCAGTGCCCCAGTGGGCAACTTCTTGTGAACTATTCAAGCCCTTTGACACAGCAGCATACTTCTCCTACCTGCTGCAGTTTGCTGTAGCAACACCCTAATTGGTTAGAATCCAGCCTTAGTTTGTGAGAATTGCCTTCTTACAAAGTCTTAGTTTCTTCCATGTTTGTCCTCCCTCAGTTCTAGAGGTTGTAAATGCTTCTTACATTAGCAATTACTGTATTTCAATTAGAGTATTCTTTTATTACATTTAGTGGATGACTACCTTTTACCTGTTAATCATTTTTTATATTAAGTATTCCCTGTTTAATTACTAACTTGGCTTCTCTCACCTGGCCTCTGACCAATCCAGAATTGATACAAAGGGGAGGGGTCCCAAAAGATAACTAACAAAGATAGATTTGAGATTGCTTTGGCCATACTGTGAGGCTTGAGCAGTGTTGATTTCCTCGTAATGGGAAGTGGTGTACTAATAATTCATGGCGTAAAGTGGCATCACAGTTAATTGAGCTGTTAATTGTGGAGGATTATGGTGCAGTGCCAATTGAAGCAGGTGCCTTTAGAGCTCCTTTTGAGGACACAGCAATTTTGCCATATGTATATCCTATAAATTCTTCTTCAATCCTTGTACAATGGGATCTGGGTCTAGTTACCTGAGTGCTCTAGGAAAAAGGAAGTTGTCGGGAAGACTGGTTGCTGGCTTTGAGTTGATGCTAATTCTTAGGGGCTTAAAATACCACTGTGGTCCAGTAGTCAAACTGGGGAGTATGGGGGTCAGTTGATAGATGAAGTCTTAACTGAAGTTAGACTGATAGAAGGCAGTTTGTTCATAGATTTATTTTGTGTTTATAACTCCAGTTTCTGAAAGTATAATTGGAATAGATACACTTAGAGACTGGCAATATCCCCATAGTGGCTCTCTGACATACGGAATTGTGGGCCATGACAGTAGAAAGAGCTAAGTGGAAGCCTTTGAAAATTCTATTCCCTGCTGAGGTATTAAGCTTGATGCAATATTGAATTCCTAGGGAATTATAGACTTTAGAGCCACCATCAAAGGATTTGAAAGATTGAGTAGTGATGATATCTATTACATTTCTGTTAACTATCCAATTTGATTTGTGGAGAAGTCCGATGAATTTTAGGGAATGATTGTGTATCATCATAAACTTAATCAGGTTGTGATGCGGATTGCAGCTGCTGTCCCAGATATAGTTTCTGTATTAGAGTAAAACAACATGGCCCGCTATATTGATAGAATTAGCTTGACTAGATTTGATGAACAGGAATTAACAGGAACTTGACATACCTTTGGAAGACATATACATATCAGACAGTAGAAAATAAACCCCATAAAATTTCAGGGACCTTTTTTCTCAGTGATTTTTCTGGGAGGTCTAGTGGTTTGGATTATGTCAAGATATTCCCTCCAAGGTGAAGGGCAAGTTGCTATTTCTTCCACATCTCTACCATGAAAAAGAAGCACAACTCTTGGCACACCTTTATGGTTTTTAGAGGGAAATGTATATTGCATTTGTGTGTGTTACTTTGGTCCAACTACCAAGATCGGATAAGTCTGCCAGTTTTAACCAGAGCAAGAGAGGGTTCTACAGCAAGTCCAGGCTGCATTTCAAGCACTCTTTCACTTGGGCCTTATGATTCAGAATATTTTATCATACTTGAAATATCTGTTGCAAATTCGAATGCTGTAGAAAACTTCTGGCAAGTACTAATATGAAAATAAGAGTATATATACCTCTAGGATTTTGGAGCACTTCTGTGTCCTCTTCTGCAGATAACTATTTTCTTTATAAAAAACAGCTCTGGCTTGCTATTGGGCCTTGATAGAAAGTGAATACCTAACTATGGCACATCAGATGACCCTGTAGCCTAAGCTTGCCGTCATGAACTGGGCGTTTTCTAACGAACTGGCCTATAAGGTTTGAAGTGTGCAACAATATTGTATAATAAAGTGAAAATGGTATAGAAGCAACCATACCCAGGCATGTCCAGAAGACACAAGTAATAAAGTACCCAAACTCCTTAGACACTGACGCCTATGGTGCCAGAAATGCAAATATATAAATCAATATGAATGATGTTTTTAAAATTTTTTAAAAAATATTTTATTTACTTACTTGACAGAGATCACAAGTAGGCAGAGAGGCAGGCAGAGAGACGGGGGGGGAAGCAGGCTCCCTGCTGAGCAGAGAGCCCGATGTGGGGCTCGATCCCAGGACCCTGAGATCATGACCAGAGTCGAAGAAAATTGAAGAATACGATGGAAAATTCTTTCAGTATACTTATGATAGCATACTATGATTTGAAGCTAGACTGTGATGTTAAAGATGTCTAGGAAAGCCACTAAAAAGAAGTTCAAGGGAAATTGCTAATAATATAGTGGTGGAGATAAAACAATCATTAAAAATATTCAACTAATTCAAAAGAAGGCAAGAAATAAGAAAAAAATACCAAAGGACAGATGCTACAAATGGAGAATTTAGAAAAACTATGCATCTATCAACAAAATGCCAACATAGCAATAATTTTTTTAAATCCAAATTGTCTAATCACTTCAGCTAGAATACAGAGATTGTCATATGGGCTGTAAAAGCAAGAGACAACCATGCTATCTCTAAGGAAACACACTTAGAATGTATAGATAAACAGGTTAAAAGTAGAAGAATGGAAAATGACATACTATGCAAACACCAATAGAAAATGGTTATATCAGACAAAGTGGATTGGAGGACAAGGAATATTACCAGAGATAGAGAGGGACAATTCATAATAAAAAAGAAAAAAGTCATCAAGGACACACAATAAATCCTAAATGTGTATGTATGTGTAAATATAGTTTCAGAATACATGAAGCCAAAACTGGCAGAATAGACTGGAGAAATAGAATAACTCATAATTAAAGCTAGATATTATATTGCTCTGGTCTCAATAATTGATGGAATAAGGGAACAAAACATTAGTGAGTTTATAGAAGACTTGAACAACACTATAAGCTGTCTTGGTCTCTTAGAGATTTGTAGAACACACTATCTAAAAACAGTAGAAATATACATATTTTCAAGTGCACATAGGGCATTCATCTACACAGACCATATTCTGGACAATAGAACAAGTTTTTATATATTTAAAAGAATTGAAATCATAGAAAATATACTCTTCGATTGCAACAGATTTAACAAAAAACAAATCACAAAAAATACATGGAAAATTCACATATATTTGGAAACAACATACATTTATTATTTTTTTTAGAGATTTTATTTATTTATTTGACAGCGATCACAAGTAGGCAGACAGGGAGGCAGAGAGAGTGGGGGAAGCAGGCTCCCTGCTGAGTAGAGAGCCTGATGCGGGGTTCAATCCCAGGACCCTGAAATCATGACCTGAGCCGAAGGCAGAGGTCCACTGAGCCACCCAGATGCTCCAACAACATACTTTTAAATAAATTGTGGGTAAAACAAGAAATCATGAGGGAATTAGGAAATATTTTGAGCTGAATAAAAATGAAAACACAGCTTATCAAGATGTATAAGATGGAGCTAACAGTACTTAGTGAGTAATACATAGAATTAATGTTTATATTAAGAAAGAAGAAATGTGTAAAATAAATGAAATCAGCTTCATTTTTAGGAAATAGAAAAAAGAGCAGATTAAACTCAAAACAAGGAGAGAAAATAAAAGTGAGTGGACATAGGTTAAATAAAATTCTGTAACATCTATTCTCTACAAGGAAATAAGGAACTTCTAAGGTTCAAAATATCTTGTATAAAAATAAGATAAATTTATTAATATCTTTTGAAAGTTTATCTTCAAAAAGTTTATATGCCTTACTCCCCCCACTCCCCTATTCTTACTAGCTGTGTGAAGAGGGGCAAGTTATTCAACCTATTTCTTAGGTTTTTCATTTGTAATATGGGGTATAATAAGTTTTAAGGTCATAATGATTGAGAAGGAATGAAAATATACAAAGATTTTAACACCCTAGAATTTAAAATTTAGAAGCACAAGCTAAATTAAATAAAATTAATATTATAAAATTTAAAATCTGAATCAGGTAAAATGTTTCTAATGACTGGAATCTTGAAGTATTAAAATTATCTGTACAAGCCTCTGAAAATATATCTTACTAAGAAAATACACTAAGACTAAGTGAAGCCTGTAGTGAAGGACAATTAGAAAAGTGAATTTAAAAAACTGGCTTGAATATATTGAATTATTAAAAAGGCAGGCAAAATTTACTGAGCAAAATATAATTGAGGGAGAAAAGAGGCCCAAATAGATGAGCTGTATGTGGTAGGCAAAAACTAATCCCCCAAAGATGCCTAAATCCTGGAACCTGTGAATGTATTACTTTACATGTATAAGATCTTTGCAGATATAATTGTTCATTATTTTTAGATGAGGTGGTTATCTTGGATTATCTGGACAGTCCAGATGTGATTACAAGGGTCCTTATAAGAGGGATGCAGGAGAGTCAGAGAAGGCAATGTGATGACAGAAGCAGAGGTTAGAGAAATACGAGGCCATGAACAAACCTCTAAAAACTAGAAAAGGAAGCAAACAAAACTTTCTCTAGAATTTCCAGAAGCAGGACAACCCTGCCAGCACCTTGGATAGATATTTTGGTTCATACTTGTGTTAAACCACTGATTCGCGGAATATGAAGCAATCCTTGCTTATTTGTGCTACATATATATTTGGGAAAAAATTTGACAATTTTAGTTATATCTGTCTTTGGAAAGCAAAGACAGCAAAGCGAGTAATGTTTCTATGATTTAATATTGTGGCACACATGGACTTGAAAACTCGCAGTGGAATCAGCAGTAGATAGCACCAATCATATTGGCAGTATGGAAGAGTGTTATGTAAATTAAGAGATTCCACCTGAGTGGCATTCCATACTCTGCTTTGTTTATAGAAAAGAGTTGATAATCAACAGTATGCTTTCTGATTTTAAATTGGATTTGAAATAAATAGTGAAAAGTATGAATATATTCAAATTGCAGTCAGTGAATCTATGTATTTTAAATATGGATAAAGAAAAAATGAGTAATGGATACAACACACAATGGTGTGGTGGATCACACTAAAATTAAGAATATTGGTGAGGAGACAGATGATTATATAAATTGTTGAAATAAAATATAAATTTAATGCCAGTAAAGACCATTATAGTTTCATGTGGTCTTTTCAAGGAACATATCTTTGTACCTTGAGTGATCTGAACCCTTCACTTCCAAACCAAAATACTGTGCTTTTAAACATTGAGGATATTTTCTCCTGAATTTTAAAGCCAATGAAACTGCAATACAAATAGCTTGAGTTTGACATTTGGACTTTTTCCCAGCTCAATGTCTTTTTTAGTTTTTGGAGAAAGAATCTGATGATATATTATTTAACTAATATATAAAGCACATCCAAATGCTGCAACAGAGCATGAAGAAATAATTTCCAGAACTGAAAACAAGAGTGGATTAGAAATACATTTACTGTTGTCTTCCAAGTTGAAACATCTAACCTTCCAGCTTTTGGCTGTAAAATGTTAGAATTTATCATCTATTAGAGTGGTGAAAGTAGTCTGCAGTGAGCCGTCTCTCCATAATTTCTGGGCCATTTGTGTTTGATATGAATATCCAGACTTTCTGGCAGCCATTAAACACTTGGTGACATTTACAATGATCTATGATTGTGAATTTAAAATTTCTAATTTAGTAGAAGCTAGCATGAGAAATCAATGGCAAATGTAACCTAAATGATAAATTAAGCTATCCACCATTGAGTTCTATAATGTTGCCTTGGTAAAAGACTGCAAACAATATTATCCTTCTCATTGAAATAAAACATTTTATTTATTTAAAAATATTATGGTTAAAAAAAATATTATGGTTAGTTTTTTGTTATCAAGAAGACTAACAAACATATTTTTAAAAAATTACCCAAAATTGATGATCTTCATGTGCACTGATTACCCATTAAGCGGTATTAAACTTTATAAACAGGCAAAGAATCTCCTTCACCTTGGGTATTAAATGCCTTGTTTCAGTGCTCTGAGATAATCACAAGTATCCTCAATTTAGGGAATTAGAATTTCCCCATCATCATCTTGATCTTTATATCCCTATGAAATCTATATTGACATTCCACCACACAGAGTCAGAGAAAGTTCTTTTTTTTTTTTTTTTTTTAAATGTTTTTTTTTCTTTTTTCTTTTCTTTTCTTTTCTTTTTTTTTTTTTTTTTAAGATTTTATTTATTTATTTGACAGAGAGAAATCACAAGTAGGCAGAGAGGCAGGCAGAGAGAGAGAGAGGAGGAAGCAGGCTCCCTGCTGAGCAGAGAGCCTGATGCGGGGCTCGATCCCAGGACCCCGAGATCATGACCTGAGCCGAAGGCAGCGGCTTAACCACTGAGCCACCCAGGCGCCCCGAGAAAGTTCTTATCCTGGTACTTTCATTACTTGATGACTTGGTGTACAAACTTCTCTGTCAGGGGGTTTATAACTCTGTCGAACTGAGCTTACTTTCACACTTCATTTTGTGGTTGCCACCAACATCTATCCATACACTTAGAAAAGTGGAAGAATAGAAGAATGGAAACTCCAAATTTATTGTATTCACTATTTTGGGAATGTAACAGGAAGTTAGATAATCTTTCATAACAATGAGAATTGTGAAGATAAAACAGTCTCTTCATGGTGTTAGGCCATGCCTTTGATGTGATTCAGTGGTCTGATCACATGAAAGTAATCCAGCGAAAATAAGTATGAGTAATTGAGCCCTTTCCTATACAGCATTTCAGAGATAATATTTCAGATGTAGGCAATCTTAGTTTCAGAACCATCAGTGTGTGTGAAGATCGAGTCTCTGCTAATCACTTGTAATTATGAACATTATTATTTTATCCTGATACTGCCACAAGGCATGGAAAACTCCGGCTCAGTTATTAGAACTTTGATTTTGTGAGATTTCAAGTTATATGCAGGAATTCATATAAAGGGATATGTTCTTAATATATTTAGATTAAGATAGACTAAGCAGAGTGTGGAATCTAGCAGTCAGTAGGTTGAATTTAATCCACAAGTGGATTATGGCCAATTTGTAGTTATAAAAAATAGAATTAATTGCCAGCATTTGTAATGTGTAGCATTTCATATACAAATGAAGATTTTCAGCCTTTCTCAAATCAAATAAACAAACAGACAAACAAACAAAAAACAAAAAAGAGATCCCCAGCAACCAAAAATGAGAAACCAACATCCCATCCTAACAAAAATCAACTGGAACTAACTAAATTCTACCCCCAGGAGTGAGGGTGAATGATTTCCAGTGTACCATTTTCCATGGAACTCCAGCTCCAGTAGACATTTGAATTCTTCATCCATGTCAGTATAATATCAGTTAATCTTATGTGGGTCCTTTAGCTTCATTTAAGATTTATAACTTTTAACATTATTTTATCTGTATGTGTTCAGTTGTCTTTGTATTATTAAGTGTTACTGTTTCCTTTTCCTTTTAAAAGAGAATTTGCGTTTGCAAAGAACAGGAAGATACAAACATATTAAGTAACTATTCAGAAGTTCCTGTTGCATTGCACAGTAATAAATGTTAATGAACTCTGAACATTTACTTGGCACTAATTTACTGAAACAGATATTATAAATCTTGGCTGCTACTAGATAATCCACCATATAAGATACAGTAATTATGGGGAAACTATATAAACTACTTGTATATATTTTCTCTTGGTGAAAAATATTTGAAAACAAAACTCTTACATAATTCTTGATCATTGTGGTAAGATTTTTCAGGATAGTCACACTTAGTCCTATTTACTCTAGTTCAGAACTTGGCAGGGTAACTTCAGATTTACTGTATTTTGACTGAACTGCATTGCTAACACCAGTGTTGATATGAACTGTTATTTCAGCAGATATATTAAGGAATTTAAGTAGCTTTTCATCTGCCTTACTTCATTGCATATTGGAATGGTTGGGACTGCATAAAATAACCCTCTACTTCAGAGCAACAATATATAGTCAAACCTAGTGGCTTGAATTCTGCCTCTCCTGATATACTTGTTTAGATTTACATGGGAAAACTACTTTTATTTTCTATTTCTGTTACTGAATATATGGTAAGCTAACTAGTTTATGATTTATCCTACAAAGCATATCCTGTCACTTAATTTTCTTATTTTGGTGGTATATAATGGAATTGTTGTGTCTGAGACCCAATGACACTTGTAGTTCTCTTATTAACATGGAGTTACTTTTCAAATCTGTTTTGTTCACTTGGAGTTTTCCATGCTATGTTAATTTGATTGGGTTCTTTTTAAATTTAATTAGTTCTTTAAAATTAGTTCTTTATACAGGGTATTTGTTTCCTGAGATCAGAAAGAATGAATTACACTTTCTAAATGAACCAAAAGTTGTCTTGCAATTATGAAAATGAACATAAGAGACACATGTTCTTTTCTACACTCTCAAGTAAAAGATATATATTTCTTTGGCTGATCAGTCATTATGATGAGTCACTTAAAAATTTAACTAAATCCAGGGCATACTTATTTTTAATTTTAAATGAAAAGGCACTTTCCTTTTATTAAGAACACAGTGCTAAGTATAAACAAATAGCAAAAATAATGTTGATAGAAGCATGCTGAAAATATTTTAAGTTGCAAACTTTCCCCCCCTTTTTTTTTTTTTTTTTTAAGATTTCATCCATTTGAGAGACAGAGATCACAAGTAGGCAGAGAGGCAGGCAGAAAGAGGAGGAAGCAGGCTCCCCGCTGAGCAGAGAGCCCGATGTGGGGCTCGATCCCAGGACCCTGAGATCATGACGTGAGCTGAAGGCAGAGGCTGTAATCCACTGAGCCACCCAGGTGCCCTGCAAACTTTCCCTTTAAGTTGCTTATAAATTCTTCTCATTATGTTTATATTATATAAATTTGTTTCTCCTAATACATTATATTATATTATAAAGGATGCTGAGTATCATCTTTTTTTTTTTTTTTAGGAATTAGAATAGATATTAATTCAGCTCTGGAAAATAGAATAATCACCAGTCTTGCCAAAATATTCAGTCTAGATATTAGCTGAAGAATATGGTATATGACTGGAAAATTGTTAGAATAAAGTCTAGGTAGGACTAGAATGATTCATTAATTCATATAGGCCCTTAAAAAGATGAATGATATAAGAATATGATCAAATTAAAATAATATAATAAAATATATAAAGAATCACATAAATCTTGCATGATATTCTAAGACCTTTCTTTATATAATTTTTCTTTATATAATTTTCCCAGAAACCACATTTAGTTTCATGGCTTCAGGTACCACCTATTTGTACTGATCATTTTCAAATATACAGATTGCTTCCAGTATGTATTTATACCCTGAACTCTCTGAACTCCAGTCTTCTATGAATTACTGTCCATATGATATCTCTACCTTGACATTTTATAACAACTAAAGAACTAATATTTCAGAATTGAACTTGTCTTTCTGTCAGTCCTGCTCTAGCTTCTATTTTCTCTCTCAGACAAGTGCTTATATTCATTAGCCAGGATATTGTCACATGCACCCTTCTCTGGCAGAAGGTGGTGGAAAGGGAGATTGGAAATTGGGATGTGGTAGCAACCAGTAATATCTGTCTCATATGCTTTCAAACTCTGTTGCTTTTGGAAGTAATTTGTGGGACAGTTTTTTTTTTTTTTTGTCTTGAATTGAAGTAATACCTGACAAATAGTAGGTGCTTAGTAATTCTCAGTTGTTGTTTCTGTCATCTTTTGTTGCATAACCAATCACCCTAAAATGCAAAGTCTTAAAGCAACAATATAACAACAAAAAACCAATTTGTTATTTTTCATGATTGCAGTAAAAGTGGCACCTAGGGCTGGATTGACAAAGAAGACTCAGGGCCCCAAAGGACAATTCTTTTTTTTTTTTTTTTTTTAATTATTTATTTATTTTTTTAAATTTCTTTTCAGTGTTCCAGAATTCATTGTTTATGTACCACACCCAGGCTCCATGCAATACATTCCCTCCATAATACTCACCACCAGGCTCACACAACCTCTTACCCCCTGCACCTTGAAAACCCTTAGATTGTTTTTCAGAGTCCACAGTCTCTCATGGTTCATCTCCCCCTCCAATTTCCCCCAACTCCCTTCTCATCTCCATCTCCCCAAGACCTCCATGTTATTCCTTATGCTCCACAAATAAGCAAAACCATATGATAATTGACTCTCTCTGCTTGACTTATTTCACTCAGCATAATCTCCTCCAGTCCCATCCATGTTGATACAAAAGTTGGATATTCATCCTTTCTGATGGAGGCATCATACTCCATAGTATATATGGATCAAATCTTCCTTATCCATTCATCCATCGAAGGGCATCTTGGTTCTTTCCACAGTTCGGCAACTATGGCAATTGCTGCTATGAACATTGGGGTACAGATGGCTCTTCTTTTCACTACATCTGTATCTTTGGGGTAAATACCCAGTAGTGCAATTGCAGGGTCATAGGGAAGCTCTATTTTTAATTTCTTAAGGAATCTCTACACTGTTTTCCAAAGCGGCTCTATCAATGTGCATTCCCACCAACAGGTTTAAGAGGGTTCCCCTTTCTCTACATCCTCTCCGACAAATGTTGTTTACTGTCTTGTTAATTTTGGCCATTCTAACTGGTGTGAGGTGGTATCTCAATGTGGTTTTGATTTGAATCTCCCTAATGGCTAGTGATGATGAACATTTTTTCATGTGTCTATTGGCCATTTGTATGTCTTCATTGGAGAAGTGTCTGTTCATGTCTTCTGCCCATTTTTTGACATGATTATCTGTTTTGTGTGTGTTGAGTTTGAGGGGTTTTTTATAGATCCTGGGTATCAGCCCTTTCTCTGTAGGGTCATTTGTGAATATCTTCTCCCATTTCATGGGTTGCCTCTTTGTGTTGTTGACTGTTTCCTTTGCTGTGCAGAAACTTTTGATCTTGATGAAGTCCCCAAAGTTCATTTTTACTTTTGTTTCCTTTGCCTTTGGAGACATATCTTGGAAGAAGTTGCTGTGGCTGATGTCGAAGAGATTAGTGCCTATGTTCTCCTCTAGGATTTTGATACATTCCTTTCTCACATTTAGATCTTTTATCCATTTTGTGTTTATCTTTGTGTATGGTGTAAGAGAATGGTCTAGTTTCATTCTTCTATATATAGCTGTCCAAATTTCCTAGCACCATTTATTAAAGAGACTTATTTTTCCACTGTATATTTTTTCCTGCTATGTCATAGATTATTTGACCAGAGAGTTGAGGGTTCATATCTGGACTCTCTACTCTGTTCCACTGGTCTATGTGTCTGTTTTTTTTTGCCAGTACCATGCTGTCTTGGTGATCACAGCTTTGTAGTAAAGCTTGAAATCAGGCAACATGATACCCCCTATTGTTATTCTTTTTCAACATTTGCTTAGCTATTTGGGGTCTCTTCTGATTCCATACAAATTTTAGGATTATTTGCTCCAGCTCTTTGAAAAATGCTGGTGGAATTTTGATCGGAATGGCATTGAGAGTACAGATTGCTCTAGGCAGTATAGACATTTTAACAGTGTTTATTCTTCCGATCCATGAGCATGGAATGGTCTTTCATCTTTTTGTGTCTTCTTCAATTTCTTTCATGAGTGTTCTGTAGTTCCTCAAGTACAGATCAAAAAGGACAATTCCTAAAAGTAAGTTTATTGCAGAAAAACAACAATAACAACAACAAATAGCAACAACTTTAAAGAAAGATTATCCTTTATAGTTAAAGGCTACATGGGTTCCACAGAGATCAGGAGTGAGCTCTAATTGTATTCCTTCTCTAAGGCCACCCCAGTGCATTCGTTATACATTATGTCTTGATCAGAAAATTCAGACAAATGCATGAACAGCTCAGAATCGGGGAGCACAAATGGAGTCTTTTCCCACGGTTTCTTGTACTTTGCTGGCCACATAGGATATTTTGCTACATAACCAGTACTAACAGTAAAGCCCTGCAGGAGTCTCACCAAGACCAGGTGCAGATCATCCATGTCCTTGTTATCAGTGCACGATGCTAATAAGCTAATGCAAACAATTCTGAAATTCATGGGAGCGATAATTGCAAAGCAAGGTTATTAGTCAGTAGTTTCATACCTTGACCAGGGATCAGTGCCTGGTAGATACTTTAGTAAAATAACTTATACTAATTCTAGGCCTACTGGAATTAGTCTTCACAAGTACAATGATTCTCTGGTTTTGCTGGACTCAGTTGCCTAGTTTCTCTAATCCATATGATATCAGCTGGAATCACGAATATGACTGCATTCCAAAATATATAAAATAGGGCATGTTCCCATAATAGCTTAATACATTTTTTCAATAATTTTTGTCACAATATCTGCAATATTGACCTTTTGTAATACTTCTGGGGTAGGGGGAGGGAAGAGGAGTTTTGTAGTTACTCAGACCTTAGTTTAGTTTGTGCCCCTACTAGTTGTGTTTATTTTTTTATTATTATTTTTAAAGATTTATTATTTTTATTATTATTTTTAAAGATTTTATTTATTTATTTGACTGACAGAGATCACTAGTAGGCAGAGAAGCAGGCAGAGAGAGAGAGAGGAGGAAGCAGGCTCCCTGCTGAGCAGAGAGCCTGTTGCGGGGCTCGATCCTAGGATCCTGGAATCATGACCTGAGCCAAAGGCAGAGGCTTTAACCCACTGAGCCACCCAGGCGCCCCTACTAGTTGTGTTTAAAGCTAAGTTATTGAATCTCTGTGGATCTTATTTTCCCTATTGGGCAAACTTGAGTAATGTTGTCCATCTTACAGGATTTTTAAGGATTAAAGATAACATAGGAATATATCAAGTATAGCGCCTGCCACACAGTGGTGCTCGGTAAATATAGGGAATTAATGTTTCTTCATTTTATTTGTGAGAAGGATCAAAGATAGGATGAACAAAAAGCACTACCTAAGAAAGTATTGATTGCAGAAGTGAGAGCTTTATAGACTAAGAAAAACCTCTTAACTGCAAGAAAACCTTTCTGTGATACCTAGATGTATGCTAGTAAAAGACCTAAGTACCTCTGTATCCCCCCATGCACCCTTTGTGCAATGTCTTAGTATTATAGCATGGATATATATGGATAAACTTTAGAATGAGGCCACTTTCAAAATTATACTGGCAGAACAAGCAACAATTAAATTAGATGTGAAACTAAAGTGTATAGAAGAAAATGAAAATCTCAAAATCTTAATGTTAGACTTCTCTGTAGATTTTATTACACCAAACCTTGTTTGATAACCATTGTAATTTTGTCAGTTTTGGTATTTTTTGTTTTGAGTTCTATATTGGAATATTAAGTTTAAGTCCATGGCATAGTTTCAGGTACAATATGCATACTCTTATGTTCTGTGCAAATATGAGAGATCTTGCAAAAACTATCATCTGTATTTCAAAGAGAGATGCAGAAATGCCACAAGTTATAGGTGGTATTCATCAGTCTATCTTTATAGTCCCATCTATTCAGTTAGTGTTATTGAACTATTATTTGTCAGAAGTATAAAGCTGACTTTTTCCTTCTCAAAATTACCATCAGCATAACTCTTAGACTTGGTGGGTATCATTGTTATATTTTCTGCTATATTTCTATCTTCATGAAATACTTTATATTTTTTAGTTTTGTTGAATGGGATAGATGGACTTCTGTTGAACAAGGTAGATTGAATCCATGCTTATATCTTGGGTTCCTCCCTTCTTAGTTTGCTAGGAATGTCACAACTGAGTGCCATAGCCTGAGAGGCATAAACAGAAGAAATTTATTTTCTCACTGTTCTGGAATCTAGAAGTCTGGGATCAAGGTGTTGGCAGTGATTTCTTCTGAGACCTCTGTCCTTGACTTATAAATGGCTGTCTTCATTTTGTGTCTTCACATGGCCTTTCCTCTGTGTGCACCCATGTCTATGTTCAAAATTCCTTCTCTTAGGAAGACACCAGGCATACAGAATTACGGACCACCCTAAAAACCTCATTTTACCTTAATTATATCTTTAAAAACCTTATCTTCAAATACAGTTATATTCTGAAGTACTGGGGGTTAAGACTTCAGAATATGAATTTGGGAGAGTTACACTTAGGACCATAACACTCCCAAAGCCCCACCAAACTAGTAAGTAAAAGGATAAAGAAGGTGCAATACTCCAAACACAAAATGAATGGGAGAGGAGATGATCATAGATAAAAGATAAAAGATGTCTTCAGTTTTCAAATATGGAAAACTGATGGGTAAATGTGAAATAGTAGAATAGAGAAAGCTGCTATGTAACTACCTTTAGAGAAGGATGCCAACAAGAAAGCTAGTCACCTTACAGTACCTTTAAAAAGCCCAAGAATATCAATGACTTTGGAGGTGGTAGGTGGGACTGAAAACAGCAGGGTTGGTGATAATCCGGATAGGAAGCACAATCTCTTATAGCTAGGTGACTTCCTCATCGCCACTCCTGGAGAAGATGTGAGGTCTGTTGGTGGAGAAATCAAATGAGATAGTCTCTGGACTTAGGAACACTGATATAAGAGAGGAAAGGGATGAGACAATGTAACAAAAATGGAGGGTATTCCTAGACTCCAGATAAAAAGAGCTCCTTGGATAAATGGCTAATTCCAGGTCTGGGGCAGAAATTATATCTGAAGAATCTGAAGCACTTTGTCATACCAGAAATCAAGGGAACCATGAAAGACTACTGGGATTATGTAAAAAAGACTTAAGTTCCCACTAGCTGAAGATGGGATGATTTCAGTATCAAAGAGCAATACAAGTGTATTTAATCAATGAGTTTAAAATTAGAATTTTGAAAGACCTGTTGATTGGTATTGGAATATGCAAGAATCTGCTTGGTAGATTCTTTGCACATATTTTGAAACTGATAAATAAAAGGAATAAAAAACCCCAAGCATTTATCTTCCTTTTCCTATATGAACTATACCTTAGGGTAACTAAATAATTATTGAGAGAAGTCTCTCTTTATAGAAGCATTTCAATTATAGAACTATTTCAGGCAATAAAGAGGAATTATAGAATTATGTAATCATTTTGGAACCCCTACTAAGTTGCTGCACCTAGTCAGAAATCATTTATGGCTGCTAATGGTGCAGAATTGAAAGAACCAGCTGTTAAAAGTGCCTCCTGATGGAAGTATACAGCACCATCTATGAAGTAATCTTGAAAAAAATTGAATTAGAATCTGATCAAGCCCTTATATAAACTGCTGGCTTACCGAAGTATGAGGGATAGGAGACACATAGATATTTAGTCAAGAAAATACAAGATGTGAAAATGATTAAAAATTGTATAAAACTTAGCTTTTTCATCAAATAAAGTGAAATTAAAAAAATAAAGTGGTGGAGAAGAAAACTACAGATTATAAGAGTCTTGATTCCTGCTAAGTATGGGCTTTAATTGGGTTCTGATTCAGATAAACATATAAAAAATATATACATATATTTATTGTACACATAAATTTATGAGGTAGTCACAGAAATTGGAACTGAATAAGTAAGGAATCAAATCATTGTTGATTTTTAAGATAATAAAAAATGGTTTTTTGTTTATGTTAAAGAGTCTCTTATTTTTCAGAAATATATGCTGCTTGAGGTATGTATTGATAAAATTATGATATTTTGGATTTGCTTCTACATTATTGGAGTGAGGATTGGGGAAGTTGGGAGGATTAGGAAACAAATTTGGACATGAGTTGAGAATTATTGGCCCTGGGTAATGGGTATAAGGAAATTCCTTAACCTATTCTCTCTCTATTTTTTGCATGCTTTTAATTTTTCATAATTAAAAGTAAGACAAGAAAAAAATCAGGGTGTAAGTGAAAGTTTATATATAGAAGAGAGTTCCAGGTACCTTTCCCACTCTCCTAACTTGTCATCCAGACTTGAGAAAAAACTGATGTTTTGGGGCCCACTAATGCAAAGGCTGAGTTATGATTCCATCACAGCTTAATGAAGTCCAATACGTTTTAAGTCGAATCTATCAATATGTGGGGTTTTTCAACCAACTCCTTTAGTGGATCACTCTTAAATCTGAATGGGGAGCAAGAGATCACCAGACATTTGAGGAATCCTCCAATGTGAAACACAGAGAAAGACAAACAAAACACCCCTAATCAATAAAACTTTAAGAAAAAAGACAATAAAGAGAACAGAATTATCAATAAAATTATAATTAATATCCTTGGAAAGAAAGAACATAATACAAGTGTGAATAAAGATTTAGAGAATTGGAAAATTAAAAATATGATTGCAGAAGTTAAAATTATAGAATGTGAGCTGAAAGAAATACCTGGTAACCTGGTCTCACTGTGGTCCTTATTTACGTGAAGGGGACTCAGAAACTCTAGGAAACAATGGTGGTTACAGGACCTTTGGAGTGATTGCATCTGGATGAGGCCTTGCAATGTGATTTTTAAAACGATTTATGTCTCCATCCCGACTGCACATTAGAATCAACCAAAAAGCATTAGATTAAACCACAACAACAACAAGACACCTGGGTCTCATTTCCATTGGCTTTAATTTGAATAGGCTGGAATGAGTCATTATTATTTTTGTAAGTTCTTCAGATGATTATCATGTGTAGCCTGGGTTTAGAACAACTAAAGTGTCAGTTTCTCAAAAGCAGACCCCATGTTTATTACTATATACCAGTTCTTTGCACATAGTAAACTTTTAATATTTTTAATGAAAAAAAGAAAATCATCATTGATGTTGACTCCAAGGTAGAGGAGTGAAGGTAAAACTGTGTGGCTTCTCCTAGTTCCCCTAACCCCTGTAATGCCATACCCCGGTTTTTATTTGAAGCAAGTGGCCCATTTTTATTAGGTTACACATGAAAAAGATAAACAGCCTTCCCCAGTAATCTTTAACCTCTGTTCCCAGTGCAGAGGCCTTCTTCTTTGGGATGTATGCATGTGTTTAGCAGAAGATGCTGTAATAGTGACCTCTTTTGGACTGAGCTGTTGTTCTTTGTTATGCATGAGGATCATCTGTGAAGCTTGTTATAAGTGTAGATTCCTCTACCCAACAAGATTCTGATCCACTAGATCTCAAATGAGACACTGTGGGGGAAGGGGCTGTGTATTTAATAGGTTGATACTAATGTAGGTGGTCTGTTGATAACAATTTGAAAAAGCAGGATAAACGTTATAGCATTTTCAGCCTGTACCTAGGGTTTGGTCTTCTCAAAGTCTTCCTACTTTATAATGTTATAAATGGAGACTTGTCATGAGTGGTCATTATCTTCTATTTTTAAAAAATATTTTAACTGGCTATTAAATCCTAAGCTTAACTTTTTAGAAGCAAAAGACTAATTGTACTGATATATCTTATTTTAGTGAAAAAACTTCAGTAACATTAGAAACTTTTTGAAAAAATGGTAAAAAAAGAAAAATAAGTACTCATTGAAGAGGTCAAGGTTTCATTTCTTCTTTAATGCAAAATATTTCCCAAGACTAGATTCACTTATCTAATTATTCGCAGTCTTTTCCTTGTGATCTATAGTAATGGCCACTTATACTACTGTTTATAACAGTAGAAAGTTATCCCGGTTTGTCAGTAGCTGAATATTTTTTACTAAGCCTGTCTATATGGGGAAGATGGATAAAGCATGTCTGTAAAGTTCAAGAAAATAGATTAATATTATGTATTTGAAGTTATGGTTTCTATATTTCTGTGTTTGATTCATATCTCATAGGTTTTTATAAACAGGGAGTTCTGTAGACATTTCTTTAATTCTAAATGTAACTCACTGTAAGTTCATAGATTTAGAAACAATCTTACATGCCATAGCCAAAGGGCATCTATTCCACCAGGCACAAAATAATGGCATAGATTTGTTCATCTGAGACAAGTTAACACAGACCTTTGCATAACTTTTTAGAATCAAATCTATTAATATGAAAACTTACATATGAAAATTTCTCCTAAACAGAAATTTCCCAAGTATTATTATTATTAAATATAAATTAAATATGTGGGCTTTAAGGTATTTTACCATTATTCAAAGTGGTTAATGTTCTAATTTGGAGCTGCATTATTTCCCAGAGAAACATATCTCCAAATCCATTAGATGATCAGTGAAAATCTAGGATTCAATGCATGCATTCATGCACTCATCCATTTTTTTTGGCAAATATTTACTGAGCACCTACTATGCTCCACATACTCCTCTGTACTCTAAAGAAACAGTAGCAAGCAAAACAAATAATAACTGTCCTGTTGGGCCTTACAACATAGCAGAAAATTGTAATTTGGATAGTAAAAAATGATAAGGTTAAAAAATAGGTGGGAACGAGGGTGGGAAGTTTTTGGAGGATGCAGTTAAATTTTAGATTGGGTGGCCTGGAAGTGACTCATTAAGAAGGTAACATTGAGTAGTGATATGACTGAAAAGAAGGAGTGAGCTATGGAGCTATTTAGGAGAACATCTCAGACAAAGAGTGCAAAAGTCCTCAGGTTGATATATGCCTGATCTTTGTGATAAACAGAGTGAGTGGAAATCTGAGAGTAATAGGAGATTAGTTAGAGTGGTGATAGTGTGTCTGGGGTGAAATTCATATCATATTAAGGACCTTGAATTTTGTTCAGAGTGAGATTACGAGGCATTGGATGGATTTGAGAAGGCAAGTGGTGCAGTCTAACCAGATCCAGCACTAGCTGCCATGTTGAAAGTGGACTGAAGGAGGGCAAGGCCACGTCGAAGTGGGGTGCAATCAGAAAGATCCTGGTGAAAGATGGAGGCTTGGATCATGGTGTCTGTGAAGGTGGAGAGAAAATGTTGGCTTTGGACATATAATAATGATAGAGATGACAGGATTTGCTGAGGGAATTTTATTATATATCCAAGTACGTATTTCATAAATTCAGAAATAATTCTTTTAACTATAGAAAAGTAGAGGAGGTATATATCAAACAGAAGATTGGAAACCTTTTTATACTGTGAAAGGAACTCTGTCAAGGTAATTAAAGTATTTGATGATTAATATATAACACTTTCTGTTATATTTTAAAATAGCACTTCTTGTATATGTTTGATAAATATATATGTGTTTAAATTCTTGATACATATTTATACATATAAAGTTAGGTATGTTTAATTAAGATAATAAAAAAGTCAACCTCGGAATTTACTGAATTAATTTTTATCTCTTGTAAAGCATCTGGTTAAAACTTAATGTCTTACTTTTTTTCCATTTTTTTACATTTGTGTTTGAAATAAAATATATCCTGAAGCTTCTTTGTTGGAAAAGAAGTAGCCTATTGGTTAAGAGAAATTTGAAAAGACAGTGAAATATTTTCTTAGAGAAGATTTGGTTGTATATATTTAAATAGAAAAAATATAGGAGCCACTTTTATTCATTGTAATGTTTAATTATGTGAATAGACCATCTTGTCTGTGCTCTATCAGTAGAGGGCAGCAAAGTTTCAAGCAGTGTGTTTTTCAGGTTCCTAGGGAGCTTTGCTAAGAGAAGTTTTTTCATTGTTTCTCTTAAGAAGTTTGTTCTGGCTTTCCTTTTAATGAAGTACTTTGGTAGTATCACATAGGAATTTGCTTAAAAACCCTGTAGCTTTGGTTCACATATTTAGCGAACTGTTCCCTTAGGTACTATAGATGCTTTCTTAATGAGAACATGTATTTTTTCTTTCTGTAATTTAGGGAGTACCAGGGCCTGGAAAATATGACATTAAAAGTCAATTTCAGAAGGCCGAAAGTATGATACCAAGTGTAAATGATGCATCACCTGCTTTTCTTTCTCAATCCCAGGTAATGTTCTATAGTCATTTTCATACATAGAACATAATAGATACAATGTGAAGCCAGCAAGCAACAAATCTGATAGTGTTTAGGGAGATCATAAAAAGAAAAGTGATATTTAAGCAAATTGGAAACAGACATGGATAGGGCAAATCATACTGCCAGAATTATATGGGTAAAATGAAATGAAATAAGATTATAATATTAATAGTAACATGCAAAGGTGAATATTTGAATTGAAACCATCTATTAAACATTTTAAATTTGTATATGTGAACGTTCAGTTTAGCTTATAAGAGATTTAGTCTGAGTTTTAAAATGTACTCTGCCAGTGAATAAGTAGAGTATTAACATGTAATCTTTAAAGACATTCATATTTTTCAGAGAAGGTTCTGAAGGCTTTCTGTGGAGGGTGGGGATAGAACATATCTACAAATCTACAACTGCAACTAGGGTCTTTATTTGTGATACAAGAGTATATTTCACAGTAATTGTATCACATTTTCCAGGGTATATACCAAGGCAACTTGAAGGTATCTAAGATATTTCCATGGCAATTTAATACCAGCAAACTTTTATAATGTGGCAGCCTCTAGATCAAGGTAGTTGCAGTATTTATTCAACTGTACTACATTCAGCTCTGATTATTTTAATTTATCTTAGGTTATTAGTTTAATTTATCTTAGGTATTAGGTTATTTAATTTATTTTAGGTTATCAGGAAGGTTATAAACTTTCACATGCCTAGAAGTTACTGTAGTTTCATTGTGCTTAAGAGGCACCTCCTTGGAGATAAGGAGATGAATTGCAGGTATATTTTTGGAGACATAATTAACATGACTTTTTAATGGGTTAGACATTGTGCTGAGGGACTGGGAAGAATCAAGAATGAATACCAGGTGTCTGCCTTGAGCGACTTGATAGTATTTAAGGTACTTTATAAAACAGATGTGTGAGAATAGAATATTTTGAGTGTGTGTGTATGTGTATCCTTGATTTTTAAAAAAATATCACTTTCATAACTAGAGCCCTCAGTTCTTAAGCTGTTTCTATTCCTCTAATATATAGACCTTATTTGATATCATTTGGCATCAGTTACAAAATTTTGAATATATTTTCAGAAATCGAAAATATGATATAAACTTTAAGGGGATGATGAAGAAAACATAATTTTTGGTTTCTAGAATAGAATAGAATTTTCTATTTCTAGAAATAGACATTTTTCTAAATATTTATTTTAGTTAAGGAGTTCCTTTGTTTTTTATCTAAATGCATTGAATTTCTTAGATCTTCAACTATTAGTTTTTAAAACATAAGATTTCTTTTATAACAATGGTGCTTAGTCTTGCTGTGTATTAAAAACACCTGGGAAATTTTAACACTTTTTTTTGGAATTGAAATTTTTTAAATTAATAGATAATGTATTATTAGTCCCAGGGGTACAGGTCTGTGAATCATCAGGCTTACACACTTCATAGCACTCACCATAGCACATACCCTCCCCAATGTCCATAACCCAACCATCCTCTCCATACCCACTCCCTGGCAACCCTCAGTTTGTTTTGTGAGATTAAGAGTCTCTTACAGTTTGTCTCCCTCCCAATCCCATCTTGTTTCTTTTTTCCTTCCCTACCCCCAAACCCCCCATGTTGCCTCTCAAATTCCTCATATCAGGGAGTTAATATGATAATTGTCTTTCTCTGATTGACTTATTTCGCTCAGCGTAATACCCTCTAGTTCCATCCACGTCGTTGCAAATGGCAAGATTTCATTTCTTTTGATGGCTGCATAGTATTTCATTGTGTGTGTGTGTAAATATATACATACACACACACACATACATACCACGTCTGCTTTATCCATTCATCTGTTGATGGACATCTAGGTTCTTTCCATAGTTTGTTTGGCTATTGTGGACATTGCTGCTATATAAACATTAGGGTGCACGTGCCCCTTCAGATCACTACATTTGTATCTTTAGGGTTAATACCCAGTAGTGCAATTGCGGGGTCATAGGGTAGCTCTACTTTCAACTTTTTGAGGAGCCCCCATGTTTTTCAGAGTGGCTGCACCAGCTTGCATTCCCACCAACAATGTAAGAGGATTCCCCTTTCTCCACATACTCGCCAGCATCTGTCGTTTCCTGACTTGTTAATTTTAGCCATTCTGACTGGTGTGAGGTGGTATCTCATTGTGGTTTTGATTTGTATTTCCTTGATGCCAAGTGATGTGGAGCACTTTTTCATGTGTGTGTTGGCTATCTGGATGTCATGTTTGCAGAAATGTTTGTTCATGGCCTCTGCCCATTTCTTGATTGGATTATTTGTTGTTTGGGTGTTGAGTTTGCTATGCTCTTTATAGATTTTGGATACTAGCCCTTTATCTGATATGTTATTTGCAAATATCTTCTCCTATTCTGTCAGTTGTCTTTTGGTTTTGTTGACTGTTTCCTTTGCTATGCAAAAGCTTTTGATCTTGATGAAGTCATTTTTGCCCTTGCTTCCCTTGCCGTTGGTGATGTTCCTAGGAAGATGTTACTGTGGCTGAGGTCAAAGAGGTTGCTGCCTGTGTTCTCCTCAAGGATTTTGATGGATTCCTTTCTCACATTGAGGTCCTTCATCCATTTTGAGTCTATTTTCATGTGTGGTATAAGGAAATGTCCCATTTTCCTGCATGTGGCTGTCCAATTTTCCCAGAACCATTTGTTGAAGAGACTTTTTTCCATTAGACATTCTTTCCTGCTTTGTCGAAGATTAGTTGACCACAGAGTTGAGGGTCTATTTCCGGGCTCTCTCTTCTGTTCCATTGATCTATATGTCTGTCTTTGTGCCAGTACCATACTTTTTTGATGATGACAGCTTTTTTTTTCTTTTTAAATTTTTTTTTTTAAATTTATTTGACAGACAGAGATCACAGGTAGGCAGAGAGGCAGGCAGAGAGAGAGGAAGGAAAGCAGGTTCACTGCTGAGCAGAGA
Organism: Mustela nivalis; assembly: GCF_964662115.1. Lineage (NCBI taxonomy): Eukaryota > Metazoa > Chordata > Mammalia > Carnivora > Mustelidae > Mustela > Mustela nivalis. Next base: position 108,412,828 of record NC_139023.1, read on the forward strand.
GCCCGATGCGGGGCTCAATCCCAGGACTCTGGGATCATGGCCTGAGCCGAAAGCAGAGGCTTTAACCCACTGAGCCACCCAGGCGCCCTGATGATGACAGCTTTGTAATAGAGCTTGAAGTCTGGAATTCTGATGCCACCAACTTTGGCTTTCTTTTTCAACATTTCTCTGGCTATTCAAAGTCTTTTTGAGTTCCATATAAATTTCAGGATTATTTGTTCCATTTCTTTGAAAAAAATGGGTGGGATTTTGATTGGGATTGCATTAAATCTGTAGATTGCTTTAGGTAGCATAGATATTGTACAACATTTGTTCTTCCAATCCATGAGCATGGAACGTTTTTCCATTTCTTTGTGTCTTTCTCAATTTCTTTCATGAATACTTTATAGTTTTCTGAGTATAGATTCTTTGCCTCTTTGGTTACATTTATTCCTAGGTATCTTATGGTTTTGGGTGCAACTGTAAATGAGATTGACTCCTTAATTTATCTTTCTTTTGTCTTGTTGTTGGTATAAAGAAATGCAACTGATTTCTGTGCATTGATTTTATATCCCGACACTTTACTGAATTCCTGTACAAGTTCTAGCAGATTTGGAGTGGAGTCTTTTGGTTTTCCACATAAAGTATCATATCATCTGCAAGGAGTGATAGTTTGACTTCTTCTTTGCCAAAATGGATGCCTTTAATTTCTTTTTGTTGTCTGATTGCTGAGGCTAGGACTTCTAGTACTATGTGGAATAGCAATGGTGATAATGGACATCCCTGCCATGTTCCTGATCTTAATGGAAAAGCTCTCAGTTTCTCTCCATTGAGAATGATATTCACTGTGGGGTTTTCATAGATGGCTTTGATGATATTGAGGTATGTACCCTCTATCTCTATATATTGAAGAGTTTTGATCAAGAAATGATGCTGTACTTTGTCAAATGCTTTTTCAGCATCTGTTGAGAGTATCATATGGTTCTTCTCCTTTCTTTTATTAGTGTATTGTATCACATTGATTGATTTGCAGATGTTGAACCAAACTTGCAGCCCTGGAATAAATCCCACTTGGTCGTGGTGGATAATCCTTTTAATGTACTGGTGAATCCCATTGGCTAGTATTTTGGTGAGAATTTTCGCATCTGTGTTCGTCAAGGATATTGGTCTGTAATTCTCTTTTTTGATGGGATCCCTGTCTGGTTTTGAGATCAAGGTGATGCTGGCCTCATAAAATGAGTTTGGAAGTTTTCCTTCCATTTCTATTTTTTGGCACAGTTTCAGGAAAATAAGAATTAATTCTTCTTTAAATGGGCTCTTGTTTGTTTGGAGATTTTTGATGACTGTTTCACTTTCCTTGCTGGTTATAGGTCTATTCAGGTTTTCTATTTCTTCCTGGTTCAGTTGTGGTAGTTTATATGTCTCTAGGAATACATCCATTTCTTCCAGATTATCAAATTTGCTAGTGTATAGTTGCTCCTAATATGTGCTTATAATTGCTTGTATTTCTTTGGTGTTGGTTGTGATCTCTCCTCTTTCATTCATGATTTTATTTATTTGGGTCCTTTCTCTTTTCTTTTTGATAAGTCTAGCCAGGGGTTTATCAATCTTATTCTTTCAAAGAACCAGCTCCTAGTTTCATTGATTTGTTCTACTGTTTTTTTTGATTTCTATTTCATTGATTTCTGCTCTGATATTTATTATTTCTCTTCTCCTGATGGGTTTAGGCTTTCTTTGCTGTTCTTTGTCCAGCTCCTTTAGATGTAGGGTTAAATTGTGTATTTGAGACCTTTCTTGTTTCTTGAGAAAGACTTATATCGCTACATATTTTCCTCTCAGGACTGCCTTTGCTGTGTCCCACAGATTCGAACAGTTGTATTTTCATTATCATTTATTTCCACGATTTTTTTCAGTTCTTCTTTAATTTCCTGGTTAACCCATTCATTCTTTAGTAGGATGCTCTTTAGCCTCCATGTATTTGGTTTCTTTCCAACTTTCCTCTTGTGATTGAGTTCTAGCTTCAGAGCATTGTAGTCTGATAATATGCAGGGAATGATCTCAATCTTTTGGTACCAGTTGAGACCTGATTTGTGACCCGGGATGTGATCTATTCTGGAGAATGTTCCATGTGCACTAGAGAAGAATGTGTATTCTGTTGCTTTGGGATGCAGTGTTCTGAATATATCTGTGATGTCCATTTGGTCCAGTGTGTCATTAAAGGACTTTATTTTCTTGTTGATGTTTTGCTTGGATAATCTGTCCATTTCAGTGAGGGGGTGTTAATGTCCCCTCCTGTTATTGTATTATTGTTGATGTGTTTCTTTGATTTTGTTATTAATTGGTTTATATAGTTGGCTGTTCCCATGTTAGGTGCATAGATATTGAAAATTGTTAGATCTTTTTGTTGGACAGACCCTTTGAGTATGATATCTTTTATTATAGCCTTTGGCTTAAAATCTACTTGATCTGATATAAGAATTGTCACCCCAGCTTTCTTCTGATGTCCATTAGCATGGTAAATTGCTTTCCACCCCCTCACTTTAAATCTGGAGGTGTCTTTGGGTATAAAATGACTTTCTTGTAGACAGGTTTTTTTTTTTTTATCCATTCTGATACTCTGTGTCTTTTGATTGTGGCATTTATGCCATTTACATTCAGGGTAACTATTGAAAGGTATGAATTTAGTGCCACTGTATTGCCTGTAAGGTGACTGTTACCATATATTGTCTCTCTTCTGTTACCATATATTGTCTCTCTTCCTTTCTGGTCTACTAGTTTTAGGCTTTCTCTTTGCTTAGAGGACCCCTTTCAATATTTCTGGTAGGGCTGGTTTGGTGTTTACAAATTCTTTTAGTTTTTCTTTGTCCTGGAAGATTTTTATCTCTCTTTCTATTTTCAATGATAGCCTAGCTGAATATAGTATTCTTGGCTGCATGTTTTTCTCATTTAGGGCTCTGAATATATCATGCCAGTTCTTTCTGGCCTGCCAGGTCTTTGTGGATAAGTCTGCTGCAAATCTAATATTTTTACCATTGTGTGTTACAGACTTCTTGACCCAGGCTGCTTTCAGGATTTTCTCTTTGTCGCTAAGACTTGTAAATTTTACTGTTAGACAACAGGGTGTGGACCTATTTTTATTGATTTCATGGAGGGTTCTCTGTACCTCCTGGATTTTCATGCTTGTTCCCTTTGCCATATTAGGGAAATTCTCTACAATAATTCTCTCCAATATACCTTCTGCCCCCCTCTCTCTTATTTCTTCTTCTGGAATACCAATTATTCTAATAATTATTCTAATATTGTTTCATCTTATGGTACCACTTATCTCTCGAATTATCCCCCTGTGGTCAAGTAGTTCTTTGTCTCCCTTTTGCTTAGCTTCTCTATTCTCCACGATTTGGTCTTCTATATCACTAATTCTCTCTTCTGTCTCATTTATCCTAGCAGTAAGAGCCTCTATTTTTTATTGCATCTCATTAATAGCTTTTTTGATTTCAGCTTTGTTAGATTTTAGTTCTTTCATTTCTCCAGAAAGGGCTTTTATTTCTCCAGACAGGGTTTCTCTAATATCTTCCATGCCTTTTTTGAGCCTAGCTAGAACCTTTGGAATCATCATTCTGAACTTTAGATTTGACATATTGCATATGTCCATATTGATTAGGTCTCTAGCCTTTGGTACTGCCTCTTGTTCTTTCCTCCCAAAATTTTAAAGAAAGAAAAATTTATATATACACAAAAATAAGAGTGAAATTTATATATACACAAAAATAAGAGTAAACATGATGAAGGGATAGAATATGACTTTAGAGATGAAAAATTTAAAAAAAATTCTAAAAAAGGTTTTAATAAGATATGTTGGTTAGAAAAAGAAAGTGGAGGGACGCCTGAGTGGCTCAGTTGGTTAAGCAGCTGCCTTCGGCTCAGGTCATGATCCCAGCGTCCTGGGATCGAGTCCCACATCGGGCTCCTTGCTCAGCAGGGAGCCTGCTTCTCCCTCTGCCTCTGCCTGCCATTCTGTCTGCCTGTGCTCGCTCTCTCCCCATCTCTCTCTCTGATAAATAAATAAAATCTTTAAAAAAAAAAAAAAAAAGAAAAAGAAAGTGGAGAGAATTTGCTCAGGTTTGAGACTAGAACAAAGCCCTGTGCTAGATTTAAGGTGTAATTTGATCTATTAGAATAAATTGTATCCCAAAAATTTTTAGAAGAAAAAACCCTATATGTATAAAAAAATAAAGTTAGATATAAGGAAGGATAACATATGACTATAATAATGAAGGTTTAAAAAGTTTTTTTTTTTTTAAGCAAGGTATTGTTAAGATAAACTAGTTAAAAAATGTTATAAGAGGAAAGAGGAAAAGTTAAAAAAATTAGAATAAGAAAAAAATAAGATAAAAAAAAATTTAATTAACTTTGCAAGGCTAAAGAATCATGGGGATAAAGCCATGAATTCCATGCTTTGCTTTTCCCTCCTTGGAATTCTGCTGTTCTCCTTGATCAGTGAGCTTGGTCTTGGCTGGATGTTCTTGCTGATCATCTGGGGGAGGGCCTGTTGTAGTGATTCTCAAATGTCTTTGCCGGAAGGGGATGATTCTCAAATGTTTTTGCCCGAGGCGGAATTGCGCTGCCCTTGCCAGGGGCTGGGCTAAGAAATCTCCTTAGGTTTGTTGGCTCTTGGAGCTTTTGTTCCTTGAATGCTTTCCGAAGCGCTCTAAAGGATGAGAATGAAAATTGCAGCCTCCCAATCTCCAGCCCAGAGGAGCAGGGAGCTTGAGACCCCACTCCTCAGTATGCCCTCTGAGAAAAGCTCTCAGTGATTCCTGTCTCCCTGGTCTCCAGCCAAGCTCCGAGCTAACCCTGCCTGGTACACAGTCCCATTAGGAGTCTCCAAACCTGGCAGATCTAGCCACTCTGTTCTTCCAGCAGATAGAGGTGGGTCTCCCCAGATCTGCTTCTTGTGGGGTCTTTGCTCAAAGAGCAGTGGTCTGACTGTGCTGCAGATTACATTTTAAGATAACCCCCTAGCTGAGAACTCACTCTTTTTGGCTCTATCTCCATAGCCGGTTTCCCGGCTCTGATACCTGTGAGCTCTGCTATACTCAGACACTCCAGATCTTTTATTGACCCTGCGGGACCTGAGACCACACTGTCCCCACGAGGGCTCCACCCCTGCTTAGCCTCTGGAGTGATGTCCCTCAGTAGAGCAGACTTTTAAAAGTTCGTATTTTGTGCTCCATATCTGCACTTCTTGCTAGGAGGCGGCCCCTCCACCCGTGGTCTATCTTCTTGTCACTTTGGATTCACTTCTCTGCACATTCTGTCTTTCAGAAAGTGGTTGATTTTCTATTTCTAGAATTACTCCTCTTCTCATCGATCTCCTGTTGGGTTTGTAGGTGTTTGGAATGGTTTGATAACTATCTAGCTGAACTCCTGTGACCTGATGTCATTTCGGTCTGCTACTCCTCTGTCATCTTGACTCCTTGAAATTTTAACACAGTTTCATACTCAGTTGCCTTATTTCCTCTTTTCCAGAGACTGATTAGATTCATCCAGAATCAAGCCTAGGCATCAGTACTCCTTTTGTATAAGAAAGAAAGGAAATTCAGAAACATACATATGATGCTGCAATAAGTAGAAAGGTGCATATATCTTTTCAAGTTAGTGTTGTTTTCTCTAGCTAAGTACCCAGTAGAAGAATTGCTAGATCATATGACTAATTTTATTTTTAATTTTTCAAGGAAACTCCACACTGTTTTCCACAGTGGCTGCATCAATTTACATTCCCACCAATAGTGCATGAGGATTCCTTTTTCTCCACATCCTCACCAATATGTTATTTCTTGTCTTTTTGATTCTAGCAATTCTAACAGGTTTAAGTTTGTGATCTTGATATGCATTTCCCTAATGATTAGTGATGAACATCTTTTCCTGTGTCTGTTGGGCATTTATATGTCTTTGGAAAATGTCTGTTTGGAAGTTTTTATTTCAACACTATTTGCAATAGCCAAGATATGGAGGTTACCCAAGTGTCCATTAGTAGATGAATGGATAAATTAGTGGCATGCGCACACACACACGCGCGCACACACTGCACTGGAATATAAGCTGTAAAAAATAATGAGATCTTGCCATTTGCTATGACATGAATGGACATAGAGGTTATAATGCTAAGATAAATAAGTCAGACAGAGAAAGACAAATACCATATGAGTTCATTTGTATGTCGAATTTAAGAAACAAAACAAATGAACTAATAAGGAAAAAAAGAGACAAACAATTACCACCCCCCTCCCAGACTCTTATACATAGAGAATAAACTTGTGGTTGTTAGAGGGGAGATAGGTGGGAGGATGGTTGAAGTAAAGGAGATTAAGAATATACTTATCTTGATGAGCACTGAGTAATATATAGAATAATACAACCCTTATATTGTACACCTGAAACATACCCATATCTGCTTATTTTTTATATAAACACATAACGTATAAACCAGAAAACAATGAAGTTGGTTACCTACAAGGGATGATAAAGAGATGGAGTGGAAGTGCTGGTATATTGCAGGAGTTCATTTCTGTTGGCTTGCAGGAACCAACTGTTAATTTTTCTGGTTTTGCATGTTGGTTGATGTTATAATGGTAGTGTGAGATTAGCCACGTGGTGGTGTGACTAATAATTTCCATACCATGAAAATAAGCAAATGTTATAAGTTTGGATGGTTTTCCTCTAGTGGTGCAGCATCCATGGTGTAGAAGGGAAATGAAGGGAGGGTCATGTGAGTATACTTTTTGAAATACATATTTGTCTTTTAGAATCATGTCAGTGTTCCATATAGTCAAAAATAAAAATAAATAGATAAGAATGGGAAGGCTTAAAAAAACCCCTAAAGCTGAAAGTGAATGGAAACAAATGTACCATTGTATTCCAAGTGAATACTTATAACCACATTGAAGGGGGAAAAAGAATAATCCATGTAACCGCAGTGTTTGACTATACATCATTCTTGAATAGGATGAAGTTGGAAGGGATAGTGAGTGCAAGAATTACAAACAAATTCTGAATTCTTTTTTGGAGGTTGGCTTATTATAGTGGCATGAGTGAGGCAATAATGAAACTATTTTAGATGTATAACACTGAACAAAAACTCAGTATTGTGAATCAGCATTTTCACTTGGAAGAAGGTACATACAAATATGGCTTGGGGGAGGTGGAAAAGGTCTAGATTTGAATTGAAGGTTTGATGTGAACTCATGATTTCTAATATATATATTATGAATCATATATATATGTATATGTATTTGTGTGTGTATAGATATAGGTGTAGGTAATATAGATATATAGATATGTAACCCAGCTTGCTAAGTATGTTAAGAAGCAGGGACTGGGCAAAGTAGGTGGAAGATGAACCTGAACAAACAAAAAAAAAGATGATGGCATATCATAAGAACATATGAACCAAATTAAAGAGCTGCCTACTGGTAAAAAGAAACACAGATATTAATTATAAATAGTTAAAACTGGTATTCATATTTCCATATGGACTATAAATATATAAATAAGTGGATAAATAAGTAGATAAATGATGAAATGAATAATTTAGGGGGAAGAGGGCTCTCGCTTACAGTAGAATGTTGAGTGCTTACTGATAAATGCAGAGGGAATATTCAATTTTATAAAATTAAATGACCACTGAGGTTCAAGAACATCATGTATCCCTAGAAATGATATATATATATATATATATATATATATTTTTTTTTTTTTTATTTTAAAAGATTTTATTTATTTATTTGACAGAGAGAAATCACAAGTAGATGGAGAGGCAGGCAGAGAGAGAGAGGGAAGCAGGCTCCCCGCTGAGCAGAGAGCCCGATGCGGGACTCGATCCCAGGACCCTGAGATCATGACCTGAGCCGAAGGCAGCGGCTTAACCCACTGAGCCACCCAGGCAACCTGAAATGATATTTTGAGGAAGAAAGCTACATCACCTGTTTAGTATGCTGCTCAGAAATGCATAACCTGAATATAATCGTGAGAGAAGTCCCACTTAATGAAGGCTTTATTTTTTATTATATTCTTTTAATTTTTTATTTTTTATAAACATATATTTTTATCCCAGGGATACAGGTCTGTGAATCGCCAAGTTTACACACTTCACAGCACATACCCTTCCCAATGTCCATAACCCTGCCCCCCTTCTCCCAACCCCCCTCCCCCCCAGCAACCCTCAGTTTGTTTTGTGAGATTAAGAGTGACTTATGGTTTGTCTCCCTCCCAATCCCATCTTGTTTCATTGATTCTTCTACCCACTTAAGCCCCCGTGTTGCATCACCACTTCCTCATATCAGGGAGATCATATGATAGTTGTATTTCTCCGCTTGACTTATTTCGCTAAGCATGATACGCTCTAGTTCCATCCATGTTGTCGCAAATGACAAGATTTCATTTCTTTTGATGGCTGCATAGTATTCCATTGTGTATATATACCACATCTTCTTGATCCATTCATCTGTTGATGGACATCTAGGTTCTTTCCATAGTTTGGCTATTGTGGACATTGCTGCTATAAACATTCGGGTGCATGTGCCCCTTCGGATCACTACGTTTGTATCTTTAGGGTAAATACCCAGTAGTGCAATTGCTGGGTCATAGGGCAGTTCTATTTTCAACATTTTGAGGAACCTCCATGCTGTTTTCCAGAATGGCTTCACCGGCTTGCATTCCCACCAACAGCATAGGAGGGTTCCCCTTTCTCTGCATCCTCGCCAGCATCTGTCATTTCCTGACTTGTTGATTTTTGCCATTCTGACTGGTGTGAGGTGATATCTCATTGCGGTTTTGATTTGTATTTCCCTGATACCGAGTGATATGGAGCACTTTTTCATGTGTCTGTTGGCCATCTGGATGTCTTCTTTGCAGAAATGTCTCTTCATGTCTTCTGCCCATTTCTTGATTGGAATACTTGTTCTTTGGGTGTTGAGTTTGCTAAGTTCTTTATAGATTTTGGACACTAGTCCTTTATCTGATATGTCGTTTGCATATATCTTCTCCCATTCTGTCAGTTGTCTTTTGATTTTGTTAACTGTTTCCTTTGCCGTGCAAAAGCTTTTGATCTTGATGAAATCCCAATAGTTCATTATTGCCCTTGCTTCCCTTGCCTTTGGTGATGTTCCTTGGAAGATGTTGCTGCGGCTGAGGTCGAAGAGGTTGCTGCCTGTGTTTTCCTCAAGGATTTTGATGGATTCCTTTCTCACATTGCGGTCCTTCATCCATTTTGAGTCAATTTTCGTGTGTGGTGTAAGGAAATGGTCCAATTTCATTTTTCTGCATGTGGCTGTCCAGTTTTCCCAGCACCATTTATTGAAGAGGCTGTCTTTTTTCCATTGGATATTCTTTCCTGCTTTGTCGAAGATTAGTTGGCCATAGAGCTGAGGGTCTATTTCTGGGCTCTCTATTCTGTTCCATTGATCTATGTGTCTGTTTTTGTGCCTGTACCATGCTGTCTTGATGATGACAGCTTTGTAATAGAGCTTGAAGTCCGGAATTGTGATGCCACCAACGTTGGCTTTCTTTTTCAATATCCCTTTGGCTATTCGAGGTCTTTTCTGGTTCCATATAAATTTGAGAATTATTTGTTCCATTTCTTTGAAAAAGATGGATGGTACTTTGATAGGAATTGCTTAAATGTTTAGATTGCTTTAGGTAGCATAGACATTTTCACAATATTTATTCTTCGAATCCAGGAGCATGGAACATTTTTCCATTTCTTTGTGTCTTCCTCAATTTCTTTCATGAGTACTTTATAGTTTTCTGAGTATAGATTCTGTGCCTCTTTGGTTAGGTTTATTCCTAGGTATCTTATGGTTTGGGGTGCAATTGTAAATGTGATTGACTCCTTAATTTCTCTTTCTTCTGTCTTGTTGTTAGTGTAGAGAAATGCAACTGATTTCTGTGCATTGATTTTATATCCTGACACTTACTGAATTCCTGTACAAGTTCTAGCAGTTTTGGAGTGGAGTCTTTTGGGTTTTCCACATATAGTATCATATCATCTTTGCTGATTTGGATGCCTTTAATTTTCTTTTGTTGTCTGATTGCTGAGGCTAGGACTTCTAGTACTATGTTGAATAGCAGTGGTGATAATGGACATTCCTGCCGTGTTCCTGACCTTAGTGGAAAAGCTTTCAGTTTTTCTCCATTGAGAATGATATTTGCAGTTGGTTTTTCATAGATGGCTTTGATGATATTGCCCTCTATCCCTACACTTTGAAGAGTTTTGATCAGGAAGGGATGCTGTACTTTGTCAAATGCTTTTTCAGCATCTATTGAGAGTATCATATGGTTCTTGATCTTTCTTTTATTGATGTGTTGTATCACATTGACTGATTTGCGGATGTTGAACCAACCTTGCAGCCCTGGAATAAATCCCACTTGGTCATGGTGAATAATCCTTTTAATGTACTGTTGAATCCTATTGGCTAGTATTTTGGTGAGAATTTTCTCATCTGTGTTCATCAAGGATATTGGTCTATAACTCTCTTTTTTGATGGGGTCCTTGTCTGGTTTTGGGATCAAGGTGATGCTGGCCTCATAAAATGAGTTTGGACGTTTTCCTTCCATTTCTATTTTTTGGCACAGTTTCAGGAGAATACGAATTAGTTCTTCTTTAAATGTTTTGTAGAATTTCCCCAGGAAGCCGTTTTGCCCTGGGCTTTTGTTTCTTTGGAGATTTTTAATGACTGTTTCAATCTCCTTACTGGTTATGGGTCTGTTCAGGCTTTCTATTTCTTCCTGGTTCAGTTTTGGTAGTTTATATGTTTCTAGGAATGCATCCATTTCTTCCAGATTGTCAAACTTGTTGGCGTAGAGTTGCTTATAGTATGTTCTTATAATAGTTTGTATTTCTTTGGTGTTAGTTGTGATCTCTCCTCTTTCATTCATGATTTTATTTATTTGGGTCCTTTCTTTTTTCTTTTTGTTAAGTCTGGCCAGGGGTTTATCAATCTTATTAATTCTTTCACACAACCAGCTCCTAGTTTCGTTGATTTGTTCTATTGTTGTTTTGGTTTCTATTTCATTGATTTCTGCTCTGATCTTTATGATTTCTCTTCTCCTGCTGGGCTTAGGGTTTCTTTCTTGTTCTTTCTCCAGCTCCTTAAGGTGTAAGGTTAGGTTGTGTACCTGAGACCTTTGTTGTTTCTTGAGAAAGGCTTGTAGCGCTATATATTTTCCTCTCAGGACTGCCTTTGTTGTGTCCCACAGATTTTGAATCATTGTGTTTTCATTATCATTTGTTTCCATGATTTTTTTCAATTCTTCTTTAATTTCCTGGTTGACCCATTCATTCTTTAGAAGAATGCTGTTTTGTTTCCATGTATTTGGGTTCTTTCCAAACTTCCTCTTGTGGTTGAGTTCTACCTTTAGAGCACTGTGTTCTGAAAATATGCAGGGAATGATCCCAGTCTTTTGATACCGGTTGAGTCCTGATTTAGGACCGAGGATGTGATCTTTTCTGGAGAATGTTCCATGTGCACTAGAGAAGTATGTGTATTCTGTTGCTTTGGGATGAAATGTTCTGAATATATCTGTGATGTCCATATGGTCCAGTGTGTCGTTTAAGGCCTTTATTTCCTTGTTGATCTTTTGCTTGGATGATCTGTCCATTTCAGTGAGGGGAGTGTTAAAGTCCCCTACTATTATTCTATTATTGTTGATGTGTTTCTTTGATTTTGTTATTAATTGGTTTATATAGTTGGCTGCTCCCACATTGGGGGCATAGATATTTAAAATTGTTAGTTAGATCTTCTTGTTGGACAGACCCTTTGAGTGTGATATAGTGTCCTTCCTCATCTCTTATTATAGTCTTTGGCTTAAAATCTAATTGATCTGATATAAGGATTGCCACTTCTGCTTTCTTCTGATGTCCATTAGCATGGTAAATTCTTTTCCACCCCCTCACTTTAAATCTGGAGGTGTCTTCGGGTTTAAAATGAGTTTCTTGGAGGCAACATATAGATGGGTTTTGTTTTTTTATCCATTCTGATACCCTGTGTCTTTTGACAGGGGCATTTAGCCCATTAACATTCAGGGTAACTATTGAGAGATATGAATTTAGTGCCATTGTATTGCCTGTAAGGTGACTGTTACTGTATATGGTCTCTGTTCCTTTCTGATCTACCACTTGTAGGCTCTCTCTTTGCTTAGAGGACCCCTTTCAATATTTCCTGTAGAGCTGGTTTGGTGTTTGCAAATTCTTTCAGTTTTTGTTTGTCCTGGAAGCTTTTAATCTCTCCTTCAATTTTCAATGATACCCTAGCTGGATATAGTATTCTTGGCTGCATGTTTTTCTCGTTTAGTGCTCTGAAAATATCATGCCAGCTCTTTCTGGCCTGCCAGGTCTCTGTGGATAAGTCAGCTGCCAATCTAATATTTTTACCATTGTATGTTACAGACTTCTTTTCCCAGGCTGCTTTCAGGATTTTCTCTTTGTCACTGAGACTTGTAAATTTTACTATTAGGTGACGGGGTGTGGGCCTCTTCTTATTGATTTTGAGGGGCATTCTCTGAACCTCCTGAATTTTGATGCTCGTTCCCTTTGCCATATTGGGGAAATTCTCTCCAATAATTCTCTCCAGTATACCTTCTGCTCCCCTCTCTCTTTCTTCTTCTTCTGGAATCCCAATTATTCTAATGTTGTTTCGTCTTATGGTGTCACTTATCTCTCAAATTCTCCCCTTGTGGTCCAGTAGCTGTTTGTCCCTCTTTTGCTCAGCTTCTTTATTCTCTGTCATTTGGTCTTCTATATCGCTAATTCTTTCTTCTGCCTCATTTATCCTAGCAGTGAGAGCCTCCAGTTTTGATTGCACCTCATTAATAGCTTTTTTGATTTCAACTTAGTTCGATTTTAGTTCTTTTATTTCTCCAGAAAGGGCTTTTATATCTCTCAAGAGTGTTTCTCTAATATCTTCCATGCCTTTTTCGAGCCCGGCTAGAACCTTGAGAATTGTCATTCTGAACTCTAGATCTGACATATTACCAATTTCTGTATTGATTAGGTCCCTAGCCTTCGATACTGTCTCTTGTTCTTTTTTTTGTGTTCAATTTTTCCTTCTTGTCATTTTGTCCAGATAATAGTATATGAAGGAGCAAGTAAAATACTAAAGGGGTGGCAATAACCCCAGGAAAATATGCTTTAACCAAATCAGAAGAGATCCCAAATCATGAGGGGGGAGAAAGGGGATAAAAAGAGGTTTAAAACGAAAGAAAGGAAAAAGAAAAAAGAAAAAAAAGAATTAAAAAAAAGAAAACGAATAAAGAAAAATATAAAAAAGAAAAAAAATATATTAGATAAACTAGTTAAAAAACCTTAAAAAAGAAAAGGGTAAACGTTAAAAAAAGTTTTAGCAGAAGAAGAGAAAAAAAAATGAAAAAGAAAAAAATTAACTGCAAGACTAAAAAAATCACAGGGAGAAAGCCATGAGTTCCGTGCTTTGCTTTCTCCTCCTCTGGAATTCTGCTGGTCTCCTTGGTATTGAAACCATACTCCTTGTAGGTGAACTTGGTCTTGGCTGGATTTCTTGTTGATCTTCTGGGGGATGGGACTGGTGTAGTGATTCTCAAGTGTCTTTGCCCCAGGCGGAATTGCACCGCCCTTACCAGGGGCCGGGCTGAGTAATCCACTTGGGTTTGCTTTCAGGAGCTTTTGTTTCCTGAGCGCTTTCCGTAGAGTTCCGGAGGACGGGAATACAAATGGCGGCCTCCTGGTCTCCGGCCTGGAGGAGCCGAGAGCCGAGGGCCCCACTCCTCAGTGCGCCTTCAGAGAACAGCGCCCAGTTACTCCTGTCTGCCTGACCTCTGGCCGCACTCCAAGCTCACCGAGCCTGTGGCCGGTTCAAGGTAACACCGAGCTGTGAGCTTACTGTCGGCTCTGTCTCTGTAGCCGGCTTTCCCGTTCCAATACCCGTAAGCTCTGCGACACTCAGTCACCCCCGATCCTTCTGTGACCCTGCGGGACCTGAGGCCAGGGTGACTCTGCATGGGCTTCGCCCTGGTTTAGCCTCTGGAGCGATGTCCCTCAGTGGAACAGACTTTTAAAAGTCCTGATTTCGTGCTCCGTTGCTCTGCTGCTTGCCGGGAGCTGGCCCCTCCCCCCGGGGTCTATCTTCCCGTTGCTTTGGATTCACTTCTCTGCCAGTCCTACCTTTTAGAAAGTGGTTGTTTTTCTATTTCTAGAATTGCTGTTCTTCTCTTCAATCGGCCGATGGATTTGCAGGTGTTTGCAATCTTTAGATAAGCTGTCTAGCTGATCTCCTGCTAGCTGAAGTAGTCTCAGACTGCTACTTCTCCACCATCTTGACTCCTCCCTCAATGAATGCTTTATTATACAAAAGGGGGGTGCTATATTCTTCCAAAGTCCTAGAACACAAAGAAAGGTTGTAGAAATGTTCCTATATTAAAGGAGGCTAAAAGCAATATTTGAACCGAGTGTAAATTATATACTTGAAAGGGAAAAATGCAACAGAGGCATTATTAGATCAACTGGCAACTTTGGAATATGAATAGTTGATTAGATAAAAATATATCATTGATACATTTACTGAAGTTGATAACTGTGCTTCAGACATGTTAAAAAAATCCGTATTTTTAGTAAACACATAGCAAAGAATTAAGGGGTAAAGGGCCATGACATATGTAACTTTTCATTAAATGGTTTTATATATATGCTGCATGTTTGTGTGTGTGTGTGTGTGTGTGTGTGTGTCTCCACAGACACACACAGGGAGACACAGAGAGGAAGGAATGGATATACTGAAAGAAAGAGAAAGAGAGTATGGGCAAATGAAAAAAACAAATGTCATAATGTTAACAATGGGTGAATCTGGGTAAATATTATATATATTTTCTTATTTATTTTTATTCATGTAATTTTTTTGGTAAATTTGAAATTAACTCCAAATAAAAATTTAAAAAATATAATGCTATACTTCATGAGTTATTATATGTATGTTTAACATTAAGTTAAATATTACAAGTTTATAATAAATTTATTATGTTTATAAATTGAATATTATAAGCTAAACCAGATTTATATATCTCTTGAATCTAAGATTTTTTTCTTAAGATATTTAATGATATTGTTGAATTAGTTGAATATGTATATGAAGGAACTTTGTCAATTTTTATTAATTTTATTACATAAAAGAAACCATGGGTGAGCCTGGTGGTGGGTATTAGCGAGGGCACATATTGCATGGAACACTGGGTGTGGTGCATAAACAATAAATTACAGAACATTGAAAAAATAAAACTAAAAAAATTAAAAGAAAATAGAACCGATGTTAGATCATATAGGTTTTTTATTTACTATCTTAACTTACAGAATAATTTAAATGTGAAGATTGTCCATATATTATCATCTAGAATCTCATCTTGAGATAATTCCCTTTAAAATGTCTATTTAGCATCGTAAAGTACATAATGCATTACTGTTTATATATATATAATGTATATATATATGATTTTACTAAAAGTTATATATTTTATGTTTTGATAGGTATAAGATCTTAATTCATCGGTATTTTTCACTCTGTTAAGAAATAAATTAGGGGCGCCTGGGTGGCTCAGTGGGTTAAGCCGTTGCCTTCGGCTCAGGTCATGATCTCAGGGTCCTGGGATCGAGTCCCTCATCGGGCTCTCTGCTCAGCAGGGAGCCTGATTCCTCCTCTCTCTCTCTCTGCCTACTTGTGATCTCTCTCTGTCAAATAAATAAATAAAATCTTAAAAAAAAAGAAATAAATTAAACTCCATATGTTATATTAACTAAGAAGGCAGCTTTTAACTCATGAAATATCAAAATGTACTATATAGTACCTTTTTCATTGGCATATTTTCCTGTTCTTTACCAGAGATTTGTACCTATCAAGTCAATCACTCCAGCTCCTGGCACATATAATGAACCTCGAACTGCTTTCAATTCCTTGAAGAAAACACCAGCACTGAAAAGTACTCCATTTGGTCAAAGTGCTGCTCGATTCACACAGGACTCCATGACAGAGGAAACGCCAGGTTAGTAATTAATCCATGTAGTTTCATAACTTAATATTCAAGGCAGATTACCAAAAAGTACACATCTTTTGTTCTGTGGTTTGTGTTGTCATTTTAAGTCACATTTTTAAAGTATTGACCATACACTAAACACAGATACATTAAAAATAATGTATAACTTTAAAAAAAGATTGCAATTTAACATGTCACCTACCTTATTGGTAATTTTCTATTATTTTCCTTCATTCAATAATTTCCTAATTTCTCTTTATGAGTGAACTTATTTATCAACTATGTGGTCACCACCAGTATTTTAACTTATGAAATGCACTTTTGTTAAAATTTTATTTTGGGGCTATCCTAAAACATTCTAGTGTTCTCACTGGATATTTTAGTATATAGAATTAAGAATCTAGCACAAAAATAACTTATGTAAATGTTAACATATAGTTATGTGTTGCTGCATAACAATCTCAATGGTATAAAAACACAGGGTTTTCTTTTGTATCTTACTATTTTGTGGGATGGCTGGAAGGCAGAGCTTAGATAAGGCTGTCATTCAGTGTGCATGCATAGCTTCAGCATTGCTGCCCCAGGGTAGCTAATCTTTTAATTTGGTAGCTCAGGACTCTACAGGACATGGCAGATGCTACAAGCCTTATTTCCTAATGTCAGAAATCCCACATTCCATTTGTTAATCAGGTTACTAAGGGCACTACATATTGAACAGAAGAGCGTAACACTTTATCTCTTAATGACATGAGTAACAAAGAATTTTTGGCCATCTTTAATTTACTATAGGCTACCCTCTGCCCACAAAACATTTACAGTTGTCCTCCATGTTTTCTCCAGACCTTCAAAGTTTCATGTAATTATGGTGTGATCTTGAAGTCCAGGATTTTGTTACCTAAGAATTGTATTGCTATAGATCAGAATTTTTGGGTGTGATACTTTAGAGAAGCTTCTTGAGTATGACTTCTATCTGTTAGACAAGTTGTGAACTAAAGACACACATTATCTGCCTCACACATCCCAAAACACAGCAATGGGAGAATTACAGGATGTTCATACTACATGCTCCTATTCAGAAAAGAGAAAACTAGAAGCCCTTAATAGTCATAATCCTATAACAACTATGAAATCTAACCAGGCACATTTTGTAGTTTCCTTGATTAGGGCCCAGGTGGGCTCCCTGGGAATGATTTTCCAAGGTCCTTTGTTCTACCTGTTGGGCTCTTGATTCCATGTTTTGAATTATCCTTCCTTTCTGTAAGAAATAGGCTATGTTTCTGGCTGCCTAACTTGCTTACACCAAGTTCCACCCACTGTGTTCTGGCAGGACTGCCCTTCTCAGTCAAGACTGCCACAGTCACAGAAGATATGGTCCCTTGCCCCAGAAACCCCTGTCTATATCATATCTCCTGATCAGAGAGTTTTGCAGGGCTTCAATTCTGGCAGAGTTGGTGTCAGATCTCATTTCACAAGCAGACCAGAGTGTACCTAGTTAAAAACTCACCACATTCAGTCCAGGGACCAAACACTAAACACAGCAGGCAAGGAGAGTATCTACAGACAACTGGCCTGAAGGTTAGAGCAGCCAAAATACAATAGCAGAGTGCACGCAGCACAACTGGAGACATTTCATGAAGTGGTACACCCTGAGCACTACATGACCTCTTTTTCATTAGGCTGTTACTCTCAGGAGCAGCCAACATAACTGGCTTTTCTAACAGAGAAGAAGGCAGAAACTTATACAAAATTCCAAGACAGAAGAATTTATTCCAAATGAAAGAACAAGATAAGGCCATGGTCAGAGATCTAAGCAAAAACAGATCGAAGTAACATGCCTGATGGAGAATTTAAAGCAACAATCCTAATGATACTCACAGGGCTTGAGAAAAGAATAGAAGACATTAGGGAGACCCTTACCACAGAGATAAAAGAGTTAAGAAAGAATCAATCAAGAGATGAAGAATACAAAAAACGGGACTGGACATGGGTTGATGCAATTAACAGCAGGCCAGAAGAATCAGAGGAATGAATTAGTGACTTAGAAGACAAAATAATGGGAAAAAATGAAGCTGAACTAAAAGGAGAGTATGAATTATGGGACATGAGAGTAGGCTTAGGGAGTTCATGACTCCAACAGATGCAATAACATTTATATTACAGAAGTCCCAGAAGAAGAAGAGAGAGAAAAGGGAGTAGAAAATTTATTTTAGGAAATAATAGCAGAAAATTTTCCTAATCTGGAAAACAAAACAGATATCTAGATCCAGGAGGCACAGAGAACTCCCATCAAAATGAACAAAAGCAGGTCCACACCAAGACATATTTTAATTACACTTGTAAAATATAGTGATAAATAATCTTAAGAGCAGCAAGACAAAGGAAATTCTTAATTTACAAGGGAAGACCTTTAAGGCTAGCTGGAGATTTCTCAACAGAACCTTGTCAAGTCAGAAGGAAGTGGTGTGATATATTCAAAGTGCTAAATATGAAAAATTTGCAGCCAATAGTACTTTATCCAGCAAGGCTATCATTCATAATAGGAGAAATAAAGAGTTTGCCAAACAAACAAAAACTAAAGGAGATCATGGCCACTACACCAAGAAATATTAAAGGGAACCCTTTGAGTGCAAAGGGAAAACCAAAAGTGACAAAGATAATAAATGGTAAGAGAAAATATCCAGAAACAATGACAAAACAGGTAATAAAATGTCAATAAATACATATCTACCAATAATTACTTTGTGACGATAAATGGACTAAATGCTCCAGTCAAAGCCACAGGGTGTCAGAATCAATAAACAAACAAGACCCATCTATATGCTGCCTACAAAAAACTCATTTTAGAGCAAAGACACCCGCAGATTGAAAGTGAGGGGTTGGAGAAATATCTATCATGCAAATGGATGTCAAAAGGAAGCCAGAGTAGCAATATTTATGTTGGATAAACTATACTTTATTTTATTTATTTACTTTAAATATTAATTTATTCATTTGAGAGAGAGAGAATGCAAGAGCATGGAAAGGAGGAGCAAAGGGAGAGGGAGAGAGAAAAATTCAAGGAGATTCCATGCTGATTGTGAAGCCCGACATGGGGCTCGATCTCACGACCCTGAGATCATGACCTAAGCCAAAGCCAGGAGTTGGTTGCTTAACTGACTGTGCCACTCAGGTGCCCCCAAACTAGACTTTAAAATAAAGACTTTGAGAAAGAGACAGAGAAGGGCATTATATAACCATAAAGGGGTTGATACAATAAGATATAATAATTGTAAATATTTATGCACTCAACATGGGAGCACCCAAATATATAAAATGATAACATAAAGGAACTAATTGACAGTAACATAATAATAGTAGGGGACTTTTATACCCCACTGACATCAATGGATGGGTCATCTAAATAGAAACTAACAAGGACACAGTGGCTTTGAATGCTACTCTGGACCGGATGGTGACTTAACATATATTCAGAACATTCTATCCTAAAACAGCAGAATACATATTGTTTTCAGGTGTACATGGAAGATTCTCCAGAATAGACCACATATTAGGTCACAAAACAGGCCTCAACAAATACAAAAAGTTGAAATCATTTTCTGACCACAACACTATGAAACTAGAAGTTAACCACAAGAAAAAATTTGGAAAGACCACAAATACACAGAGATTAAACAACGTGCTACTAAACATTGAATGGGTCAACAAAGAAATCAAAGAAGAAGTAAAAAAAAAGACATGGAAACAAATGAAAATGAAATCACAGTGGTCCAATAGCAAAAGTGGTCCTAAGGGATGTACATACCAATAAAGGCTTACCTCAAGAAGCAAGAAAAAAATCTCTAAGAAGTAGGCTGTGTTTGTAGTTGGAGCTTTCTCCTATAGAAAATGAGGCGACTACAGCCACTTTTCATTTTGCAGTGTTGTTGTCTCTTTCTTTCCAAGTTTGTATAATTCCCTTTTAAAAACTTTGTAAGTACCTTATTATATTGACTGAAAATCAAATACACTGGACAAAAGCCACATTCACATATACTTCGTGGGGAAACCCTTGTCCACTTTGGGTCACCTTTGGTGATGCTGTGTTCTGATACTCTTAGATTCTTCTGAACATTATTATTTTAGCCAAGAGGGTCTATAACATATGACCTTAAAATTCTTGGAAGCCTTTCCTTTAACTGAAAAATTCTATACATGGTTATCTTAAATCTTTCTGAGGTCTTAACAAAGGGTCTTGCAGTCATACCCTGAATTTGGTCTTTGATCTCAGGCCATTTCTTGAGAGCTTTTTGCTATTGTAGAGATGGGATAAAAAAGAATTTTACTTTCAAACCCATAAATTTTGATTTTTTTCATTTTTTATGAATTCTCCTTGAAAAAAACAGTTTGAATTCATCTTTTTCTTTCCATACCTTGTCACACATGGCTAAAAAGAACCAGCTGGCCTTTTTGGATATTCAACCTGAAAACTTCATTAGCTAGAAACTACTTATTTGTTAAATATTTTCTTCATGATCTCAAGCGTTAAGTTTTGTTAAAATCTCTGCCATTACATTATTCAAATTGTCTTTTCTCTAGCTTCCAATAGCATTTTCTTCCTGTCCCATCACTAACTGTCCTGTCATGTCCCTTTCTCTAAGTCTTGAGTTGTTCCAGCTTCTGACCCATTGCCTGATCTCAAACCATTGGTATAGATTTTGTTATGGTAATTTGTTATGGTAAGTCTCTATTGGTACAAAATTACTTACTACTCATGCCATTGAGAAGTTGAGTCTTGTTTTTCTCCATTCTAATCTTGGTTAGTCTGGTGTCTTTTCTGACCAATAACATGCAGTGGAAGTGATATTTTAGCACTTCTTAGGCAAAATCATGAGCTTTACAGTATATAACTGAGCCTGTTGAAACAGCTGGTCTTGGAGTCCTGAGCCTCTGTGCAGTCTGAGTATTCTAAGACTGCAGTTCTGAAGAGGTCATGTGTAGGTGGCTGGCACTACACCAGCTGAGCCTATGAATCTGAAATCCAAAATATTTCTTTTTTTTTTTTTTAAAGATTTTATTTATTTATTTGACAGAGAGAGATTACAAGTAGGCAGAGAGAGAGAGAGAGGAGGAAGCAGGCTCCCTGCCGAGCAGAGAGCCTGATGCGGGACTCGATCCCAGGACCCTGAGATCATGACCTGAGCCGAAGGCAGTGGCTTAACCCACTGAGCCACCCAGGCGCCCATGAAATCCAAAATATTTCTAAATATGAATCTGAGATTCATGAATCTAAAATCCAAAGTATTTCTAAATATGAACTTATTGACTGGTCCAGTTGCCTTAGAATTGGGTCTTGTTTTCAGTTTTGTGGTCCACTGTATTATGAATAAAGCATTACAAATTCTCTAAAGGTTGGTTTATTTGTAAAGGATACAGTTAAATTATGATGACCCTTCCATGCTAATCCTGAATCTTACATAATTTAAGAATTAGTGAGAATGGCCCAATGGAACTTCAATTTTTTTCTGTGTAGATATTAGTGTACAGTAATAGATTGGGCCCATCAATCAGTTCTAGAACATACTTATAGGTTACTTTTAGAAGGTGACCTTAACTCTCTAGTTCTGGGGTTCCTGGGCATTTCTATAGTTGCTGACTAGAAAAATGAATGTGAAAAAGCTCTAATGTGAGTGAATTACATGATTAGGATGGCTTTTCACATCAGAGGCTTAAGAAGGTACTACTTGTGATGTATATACTTTGAGTGAGGACCCTATATTTAAACACTAAGCTGTAATGTCTTCTGTTGTCTTCTCCTGCCAGAAGAGAGACAGAACTCAGATACTTGTCTTCTAAATACCTTAAATGGTGGTCCAAATAGTTTTCATTACACTTTCTATTTACCTTCTCTTCTAAACATTACAAGTGGAGGAATGTTTGAAGATTGCAGAAAAAAGATATTAGCATTTAGGTTTTGGAGAGTTGGCACAAGATAATTTTTGGTAGAGATTTTTGAGAAATAGATATTAAAACTGGAATATTTGAAAATTGGGAAGAGTTTATGGGTAGCTTCTTTGAGAAAAACCTTCTATTTGATTATGTATGATGATTTGATCACTTTTGTCCAGAAAGCACCTAAAGTACCTTTAGCCCCATACCAAAGTGCCCATTTGTCAACTGTTTGTTTCCTGTCTACAATGAGAAAGAAGATTGTACCAAAATGTAAATCAACACAATCCTTCCTTTATGGAGAAAGACTAGGAACAAAATGCTTAGCTAAATAGTCAATTTACATTTAATTATAAGCTCTTTTTCTTGTGGATTGTTCTTGGACAAGCAACAGCCCACAGTCCACATTTTGAGTAACACTGATATAGTCAATTTCTGTATCTTCAGACAAGGAACTTGCAGCCCAGAAAAACAAATGAGATTGAAGTTATGTTTTATAATTATTTAGGTGTAGAGCTAATTTAGTAGAATTAGTTGATAACATGAGTACAACTAAATTAAGTGTTCTTTCAAGTATATATTGCATTTTTATGGAAATTGCTGGTCACTGAAACTAATTTTTTAATATTACTACATTGTAAAACGTATGTATAAATATACAAAGATACAAAAATCTAAATATTTGTTTCAAATATTTTAATGTTTTGATAAAACTTTTTTCAATGGCATAGAAAGTTTTTATGATTTTGAATGAAAAAAACTGTTATTCATTCAGATTGCCACTGTAGAAAATATTCCAGGTTATAAATATGTCCTGAAAGGTAAAAGGCAAAAATAAAGTAACTGTGCTTGCTGGCCGGCCGGTCTGCCTGCCTGCCTTCCTTCCTTCCTACCTTCCTTCCTCTCTTTCTCTTTTTCCGCCTGCCTTCCTTCCTTTCCCTTTCTTTCTTCTCTCTCTCTCTCTCTCTCTCTCTCTTCTTTATTGACATATAATTTACACAATAAAATAATTCATTTTAAGTGCATAGTTTGGTGACTTTTGATAAATATATGTAGTCAGGTAACCACCACTCAAATAAATTTTGGAAATATCCATCATTTAAAAGATGCTCTCTCATTCCCCTCTGCATTTACTTTCCACCCATTCCAGGCTACCGTCTCTTGTCACTATGATGTTGCATTTTCTGGAATTTCATATAAATAGTATCATATGTTATTCAGGAGTTTGTCTATCTTCTCTACTTGCTATCATGTTTTTGAGGTTGATTCCTATTATTGCATTTATATTTCCTATTTATTGCTGAGTAGTATTCTATTGCTTGGGTATAGCGCATTTTTTTTTTTTAATTTACCAGCTGATGGACATTTGGATTGTTTCCATTTTTCTTTTTCTTATAAATAAATAAATAAATAAAGAAATAAATGATTTTTTTCTTTTTTATTAACATATAATGTATTATTAGCCCCAGGGGTACAAGTCTGAAAATCACCAGGTTTACACACTTAACAGCACTCACCATAGCACATACCCTCCCTAATGTCCATAACCCAATCACCCTCTCCCTACCCCCTTCCCCCTCCAGCAACCCTCAGTTTGTTTTGTGAGATTAAGAGTCTCTTATGGTTTGTCTCCCTCCTGATCCCATCTTGTTTCATTTATTCTTTTCCTACCCCCCACACCCCCCACGTTGCATCTCCACTTTCTAATATCAGGGAGAGCATATGATAGTTGCCTTTCTCTGATTGACTTATTTTGCTTTTCATTTTTCTTGGGAAAATACCTAGGAGTTGAATTTCTGGGTCATATTCTAAGTACATATTTAACTTCATAAGAATTTGACAAATTGTTTCTCTAAATGTCATATACAATTTTATCTTCCTGCCAGCAATATATGAGAGTTCTTTCTAAAAAAATTACTCAATTTAAGGTTACTCAGTTTAAAAAAATTAAAAGCATCTTTATTCTTACCTATGATACTCCTCATGGCTTCAGGTCCTGGGTTTTATAATATCCTAAACAATACTATAATCAACAACTTTACCGATACCTGCTTGACGAAACAAAAGAAAAGTGCGTTTGGATCTTCTGTTCCTCGGACTCTCTTCCTGGTTCAGGAAGAAGCTTTTACTGCTCCTGGTCCTGCTGATTATCAGGTAATTTAATAAAATATTAAATTCATATTAATTTAAATAAATTTAAATTAATAAATTTAAATTCAATTAATATTAATATAATATTCTTTATATCTAATAACAAGACTTAGGGCTTAAAAAAACACATGTGACATATATACCTCATTACTTTAAGCCATACTATTATTATTATTATTATTTTTAAAGATTTTACTTATTTATTTGAGAGAGACACCCAGAGAGGGGGTGCACAGGAAGGAGCACAGGGAAAGGGACAAGCAGACTCTGTACTGAGTGCGGAGCGCAACATGGGGCTCAGTCTCATGACACTGAGGTCAGGACCTGAGCTGAAACTAAGAGTCAGATGCTTAACTGACTGAGCCACCCAGGCACTCCAAGCCATACTATTACTGAAATTATTTGTATGTGGTAATTTATGGCATAAGAATAAACATTAATTTGATTCATAACTATGTTTGTAATTTCTTTTCAAAGACGAATCTTGTTTATTTCTTTGAGAATCTCATATGTATTTCTTTAAATATTTACCTTCTTTAAAAATTACTCCACTAAAAAAAAAAAAATAGAATAAAATTACTCCACTATTTTCTGAGGTTAATTTAGGATCCCTTTAAATGATTTTTGTGGTTTTATAGTTTTTGTGTAGAAGTCTTACCCATCTTTATTAATTTATTCCTTGGTATTTAGTCTTTTCCTGTTTTTTAGTTCTAATGGTACCTTTTAAATGTTTCATTGTTTAGCTTTCTTCTATTGGTATAAAGAAATATAATAGACTTTATTAAAGATTTGCTTTACCAATAATCCATACTTCTTGCTAAATTAAATCATTACTTCTACTAATTTATAATTAGTTTGAAAAAAGTTTCCTCAAGCACAATTATGCCACCTGTGAATGACAGTTTATATCTTTTTTCCAAGTGGTTGATCTTTTATATATTTTTATGTTTTCCTGGACTTCTGCATCTCAAAACAGGGTATCAAAGATGATAATTATATGAGTAGATAGTAAAATATTTTGTTGGATTTCTCAGTTTATTGAAAGCAGAATGTTGTACATGATTTTGATTTACTGATAATTTACTTTCACAAAAGGTAGAGAAAGGTATGAAAGGAACTCACGTCTTAGCTTAATTTTGACTAAAGAGAACTAATGAAATAGAAGGGAAGAATCTTTTGTAAATAGTGATCATGTTATTTTACAGTTTAGAATTGTCAAAGAATAGTTTATGGACATTACTAGATATATACAAGGAACTTAGATAATCCCTACTTCAAAATGATCAGCAGAAAATAAGAAATGTTCTTAAGATCAGAGACTCTGACAATAAAACTAGCCTAAAAGGGTTGACAGGAAGATAAAATCATGAGTAAAATTTTGACAATGAAGTTTTGCTCCACATTAAACTTTTTAGAGGACATTTTTAAAAGAACATTGAAATATATGTGTATATATTTATTATTTATTCTTTCTCACTCCTAAAGAATTTGAGAAAGTTTGAAGAATGTACATATGGAAAAGTAAAAGAAGCTAACAGTAAGGGTAAAAAATATAGATAGAGCAGATAGATATTTTATAGGCAGAATATAAATAGAAGTTAAACATTAGGGAAGTTTGAACATAGTTGTCAAATCATAAAAGAACATGTACAAAACAGTGGAAATATAGTATCTGTCTTATTGTAGACACTCAGGAAATTGTAAGTGAATAAATGAATATGAAAGAGAAGCTTAAAGTGAAGGACAACTTATTGTAAAAAATACTACAGAAAATTAAAATTAGTTTGTATAATTTTTGTTTGGCAAAAAAAAAAAAAGTAGCTAAAAATAACTCTGTAGGGGTGTGGTAGATGAAATGGGGATAGTAGAGCCACTGAAATGCTGAATTGGATTTATCCTTCCTATCAGAGAAAATTATTTTCAACCCAAAGGTGAAACACACATGATTTATAGGAAATTGGATCCTAAGATGTTTATGGTGGTACTGTACGAATACTCTTGTGCAATGAAGTTAAATTTTAAAGTCATTTTTGCACAGGCTGCTAATCTTCTCAGTGTTGTTCCAGTTTTAGCATATGTGCTGCCAAAGTTATCACTCAAGTGCTTTAAATTAGTTAAAAACTTCAGATATAGCTGAAATAGATCTCATTGTAATGAAAGAACTGCTGTAAATCATTATCTGTAATCCCCAGGAGTTGCTCAAGATTTGTTGGCATAAAAGAAAAATAGAATAAATACAGGTTTTCCTTATTTAAACAAACATTAAAATTTCACAGTGAGATTTTTATGAATTCCTAAAAAATTTTATTTTATTTGTATGTATATTCTAATGTAGTAAAAAAAAGTGTAACACTAAATTTACCATCTTAACCATCTTAAGTGATGATACAAGTATATTTGAAATGCATCATGAACGTTAGTGCTTTTTAGTATTTTTTGTTGTATTTTGTTTAATATGTACTAGAAGTTTATTATTCTAAGTAACCAGACATTTAAATTTAAAAGAATTATTAGAATTATAACCTGCAAATAATTTTTACAAAGCTCTCATTATAATCTTTATTTTCCACTGAAGATAATGAGACAGCATAGCATAGTGGTTATGAGAATGATCTCTGATGTCAGAGTACTTGAGTGTATTTTCTTGCTCTGTCACTGACCTTGTGTAAGTTATTTAAACTCTTTGTGCCTTGGTAAGATGGAGATCATAATAGTACATACTTTGAAGCATTATTGGGAACACTAAATGAGTTAATACATGTAAAATACTTTAAATAGCTTCTGGTACATAGTAAAACTTTTGTTATTATTGTTGATAATTAAAAATTACCCATAGGTTTAACCCACACTCTTAGTTTATGTAAAATTTGATAAACTGTAATCAAGAGTGAAAGATACAATAAACATGCCTAAGTTTTAAAAATCCAGTCTGATAAACTGTGTTGAATTGCAGTATTAATCCATTTATATTTAGTGTGATTACTGATACATTTGTGTGTACAGAAACCATATTATTTCATATATTTTATTGACTTCTTTGTTTTAGCATTTTTTTCTTACTTCACCTTATTCTTTGAATTAGTAAGGTATTTTATACTTTATTTCATCTATTTCTATAAATTTTTAGTTATGTATTGTTTTATAGTGTTTTAGTGGTGGCCAACAAAATTACAATATGTATCCTGTAGTTTTTGTAGTTTAATAAAAAGGATTCCTTTTACCACTTTCTCAGTATGTGAACTTCAAATATTTTAGTTCCATTTTGGTACCTCCTATTTTGTTAATATTTGTTATACAGCTTAAGTTTATGTATATTATGAAGCCTTTGAATATTATTGTTTTTACAGTCAATATTTCTTCATATTTAACAAAACATTTACCTTCTCTTTTGTATTTTGTTTCTTTTTGCATTTCTGGGTTTCTGTATCAAATAATTTTTCTTCTGCCTAAAAACTCCCTGTAGTACTTCTTTTGGTTAAAGCCTGCTGATGATGAATTATTGTAGTTTTGTCCGAAAATGTCTTTGTCATTTTTAATTTGGGGGATTGGATTTGTAGGTTTGTAGTTATTTTCTTTCAGCACTTCAAGGATGTTATTTTATCATTTTAGGACTTTTGTTATTTCCATTGAGAAGTACATTGTTAAGTTTATTGTTTCTCCTCAAAGGCAACTTTTTTTTTTTTTTTTGTCTTTTTCTTCAATGTGTCAAAACTGTGGTTCTCTGTGATTCTATTTATTTGCCTGTGGTTTTCAGAGCCTCTGGGTTGGTATCTTTCATCAGATTTAAATAATTTTTACTATTATGTATTCATATATTTCTTCTGTCCCATTCTTTCCTATCTTTTGGGGACTCTAATAAATAGATATGTTACATCTATTTACTATGCCTCAAACATCTCTTATAATCCCTATGTATCAGGTTGTCTTTTTTTCTTTGTGTTTCAGTTTATTTTATTTTTTATTTATATTCAATTTACAGATAATTTATTATTGGTTTCAGAAGTAGAGGTCAATGATTTAGCAGTCTTATATAATACACCATGCTCATTACATCATGTGCCCTTCTTAATGTCTGTCATCCAATTATTCCATCCAACCACCCTCTTCCCCTCCAGCAACCCTTTGTTTATTCTCTAATATCAAGAGTTTCTTATGGTTTGCTTCCCTTTCTATTTTCATCTTATTTTAGTTTTCCTTCCCTCTCTCTGTGTTTATCTGTTTTGTTTCTTAAATTCTACTTATGAGTAAAATCATATGGTATTTGTCTTTCTTTGTGACTTATTTTGCTTAACATAATACCCTCTAGTTCCATTCACATCAATGTAAATGATAAGTATTCATCCTTTCTGATGGCTTGGTAATATTCCATTGTATATATACACCTCATCTTCTTTATCCATTCATCTCTTGGTGGACATCTGGTTTCTTTCCATAATTTGGCTATTGTGGACATTGCTGCTATAAACATTGGAGGGCATTTACCCCTTCAAATCAATATGTTTGTATCCTGTGGATAAATAAGTAGTAGTGCAGTTGCTGGTCTGCAAGGCAGTTCTATTTTAACGTTTTGAGGAACTTCTGTACAGTTTTCCAGAGTGGATGTACCAACTTGCATTCCCACCAACAGTGTAAGAGGGTTTCCCTTTTGCCACAGCCTCACTAATATCTATAATTTCCTGATTTGTTAATTTTAGCCATTCTTACTGGTGTGAGGTGGTATCTCATTGTGGTTTTGAATTGTATTTCCCTGATGTCAAACATTTTTTTCATGTGTCTTTTGGCCATTTGGATGTCTTCTCTGGAGAAATGTCTGTTCTTCTGCCCATTCCTTTCTTGATTGGATTTTTTGGTTTTTGGGTATTGAGTTTGATAAGTTCTTTAAAGATTTTGGATATTAGCTCTTTATCTGCTATGATATTTGCAAAAATCTTCTCTCATTCTGTAGATGTCTTTTAGCTTTGTTGACTATTTCCTTTGCCGTACAAAAGCTTTTTATCTTGATGAAGTCCCAATAGTTTATTTTCACCTTTGTTTCCTTTCAGTTTAGAGCTTTGTCTAGCAAGAAGTTGCTACAATTGTGGCCACAGAGGTTGCTGCCTCTAGGATTTTGATGGATTCCTGTCTCACATTTGGTCTTTCATCCATTTTGAGTCCATCCATTTTTATGTATGGTGTGAGAAAGTGGCCCAATTTTATTTTTCTGTGTGTGGCTGTCCAATTGTTCCAAAACTACTTATTGAAGAGATTGTTCTTTTTTTCCATTGGATATTTTTTCCTACTTAGTCAAAGATTAGTTGACCATAGAGTTGAGGGTACATTTATGGATTCTCTATTCTGTTCCATTGATCTATGTGTCTGTCTTGTGCCATACTATCTTGATGATTACAGCTTTGTAATAGAGGTCAAAGTCTAGAATTGTGATGCTACCACCTTTGGTTTTCTTTTTCAACATTCCTTTGGCTATTTGGTTTTTTTTTTTCTGGTTCTATACAAATTTTAGGATGATTTGTTCCAGCTCTGTGAAAAAAATTGATGGTACTTTGATAGGGATTGCACTTAATGTATAGATTGCTGTAGATAGCATAGACATCTTAGCAATATTTATTCTTCCAATCCATGAGCATGGAACACTTTTCCGTTTCTTTTTGTGTTCCACAATTTCTTTCATGAGTATTTTATAGTTTTCAGAGTATAGATCCTTTGTGTCTTTACAAAGAGAGAGAGAGAGAGTGCGTGAGCGAGCGAGCACACAATTAGGCAGAGTGGCCGGCAGAGGCAGAGAGAGAAGCAGACTCCCTGTGGAGCAAGGAGCCCCATGCGGTACTCGATCCCAGGACCCTAAGATCATGGCCTGAGCTGAAAGCAGTGGCTTAACTGACTGAGCCACTCAGGCGTCCTGTTGGTTAATATATTCTTAAAGTTGTGTTTCTTTGGTGTTGGTTGTGATGTCTCTTCTTTCATTCATGATTTTGTTTATTTGAGTCCTTTCTCTTTTCTTTTTGATAAGTCTGGCAAGGGGTTTACCAATCTTATTAATTCTTTCAAAGAGCTAGCTTCTAGTTTTGTTGATCTGTTATACTGTTCTTTTGGTTTCTATTTCATTGATTTCTGCTCTAATATTTATTATTTCTCTTCTTTTGTTGGGTTTAGGCTTTATTTGCTGTTTTTTTTCCAGCTCCTTTAGGTGTAAGGTTAGGCTGTATATTTGAGACATTTCTTGTTTCTTAAGAGAGACTTTTATTACTGTACACTTCCCTCTTACAGCCACTTTTACTCATCTCAATGGTTTTGAACAGTTAGTGCTTCATTTTCACTTGTTTCCATGAATTTTTAAAATTCTTTATTTTCCTGGTTAACCCATTCATTCTTTAGTAGGATGCTCTTTAGCCTCCATGTATTTGAGTTCTTTCCAAATATCTTCTTGTGATTGAGTTCTAGTTTTAAAACATTGTGGCCTGAAAATATGCAGGGAATGTTCTCAGTCTTTTGGTACTGGTTGAGACCCAATTTGTGACCCAGTATCTGATCTATTTGGTGAATGTTCCATGTGCACTCAATAAGAATGTGTATTCTGTTACTTTAAGACAGACTATTCTGAATAAATCTGTAAAGTCTGTCTGGTCTAGTTTGTCATTCAAAGCCCTTGTTTCCTTAATCTTCTGCTTAGATGATCTCTCCATTGTAGTGAGTGGGGTGTTAAAATTTCCTGCTATTATTGTATTATTATCAATGTGTTTCTTTAATTTTGTTGTTAATTGGCTTATATAATTGATGGCTCCCATGTTAAGGGCATAAATATTTACAAGTGTTAGATCTTCCTGTTGGATAGACCCTTTATGGTACAGTATCTTTCCTCATCTCTTATTACAGTCTTTAGTTTAAAATCTATTTTGACTGATATAAGGATTGCCATCCCAGCTCTTTTGGTGTCCATTAGGATGATAAATGGTTTTCTACTTCCTCAGTTTCAATCTGGAGTTGTCTTTGGGTCTATAATGAATCTCTTGACAGCATATCTATGGGTCTTGCTTTTTTATCCAATCTGATATCCTGTGTCTTTTGATTGGGGCATTTAATGCAGTTACATTCAGAGTAACTACTGAAAGATATGAATTTAGTGCCATTTTTTTGTCTGTAAAGTGACTGTTACTGTATATTGTCTCTGTTCCTTTCTAGTCTGTGTTACTTTTAGGCTCTCTCTTACTTAAAGGATCTCTTATAATATTTCTTGTAGGGCTGGTTTGGTGATCACAAATTCTTTTAGTTTCTGTTTGTCCTGGAAACTTTTTTCTCTCCTTCTATTTTAATGACATCCTAGCCTAATAAAGTATTCTTGACTGTATATATTTTTTTCACTTAGTATTCTGAATATATCATGCCAAATCTCTCTGGCCTGCCAGGTCTCTGTGGATAGGTCTCTTGCCAGTCTAATGTTTCTACCCTTGTAGTTTAGGGACCTCTCATCCCAAGCCAATTTCAGGGTTTTCTCTTTGTGTCTGAGATCTACAAGTTTCACTATTATATGTTGAACTGTTGACCTACCTTTATTGATTTTGAGGGGGGTTCTCTGTGCCTCCTGGACTTGAATGCATTTTCCCCCTCCCAGATTAGGGCAGTTCTCTTTTATAATTTGCTTCTAGATACCTTCTGCCTTCCCTATTCCCCTTCCTCTTCTTTAGGGATCCAAATTATTTTAATATTGTTTCACTTTATAGTATCAATTATCTCTCAGATTCTCCCCTTGTGAACCAGTTTGTTTATCCCTCGTTTTCTCAGCCTCTTTATTCTCCATTATTTTGTCTTTCATATCACTAATCCTCTCTTCTGCTTCATTTATCCTAGGAGCTAGAGTCTCCATTTTTTAATTGTCTCTCATTAATAGCCTTTTTGGTATCAACTTGGTTAGATTTTAGTTCTTTTATTTCTCCAGAAAGGAATTCTCTAGTGTCCTCTTTGTTTTCTTCAAGCCTAGCTAGTATCTTTATAATCATTGTTCTGAACTCTAGTTCTGACATCTTACTTATGTCCATACTGATTATATCCCTGGCAGTCAGTACTGCCTCTTATTCTTCTTTGAGGTGACTTTTTATGTCTTGTCATTGTGTCCAGAGAAGAGTAGATGAACAAGAGAACAAAATACTAAAATGGCAACCATGACTCCAGAAAAAATCATACTAACAAATCAGAAGGGACCAAAACCAGGAAAAAACCGCCACCACCACCACCAACAAAATTTAAAGAAAAAAAAAAAGAGAGAGAGAGAGAGATTATAATCAGAGAGGTGAATGGAATAGAGCAGTACACTAGATCCTGTGTGTATTTTGGTCTGTTTGTTAGAAAACTAGATCCCAATATTGTAAAGAAAGAAAGACTTATGTATGTACAAAAATAAAATGAAATATAATAAAAGGACAGGATATAAGTGTAAAAATGAAAATTAAAAGACCAAAAAAAAAAAAAAAGGAGTATAAACTGACAGGTAGACAGAACAGAGCAATACTCTATAGCCTGAGTATATTTTGGTTGGTTTGTTAAAAGAAACTACATCTCAAAATTGTAAGGAAAGAAAAACTTGTATATGTGCAGAAATAAAATTAAATACATTGAAAGCATAGATTGTAACTGTAAAGATAAAAATTTAAAAATATTTTAAAAGGGGTGCCTGGGTGGCTCAGTGGGTTAAAGCCTCTGCCTTCGGCTCAGTCATGATCCCAGGGTCCTGGGATCGAGCCCCACATCGGGCTCTCTGCTTGGCCGGAAGCTCTCTGCTTCCCCCCCACCCTCTACCTGCCTCTTTGCCTACTTGTGATCTCTGTCAAATAAATAAAATCTTTGAACAACAAAAAAAAGAGAGAATATGATGAGAGAGGTGAAGAAAATAGAGACATACTCTACATTCTGGGTGTATTTTGGTCTGTATCCCAAAATCATAAAGAGGAAAAACATATGTATACAAAAATAAAATGAAAAGAGAGAATGTAACTGTAAAAATGAAAAATAAAGATTTTAAAAACGTGGATAAAATAAGAAATTGAAAAAGGAAAGAGAAAAAAATTGAAATTGAAAGACTATAGAATTGTAGGAAATAAACTATGAATTCTCTGTTATATTTCTGTGGTGCTGAAGTTTTACAATTCTTAGTGATTGATAAACTTGGTCTTGGCTGGATGTTTGTGCTGATATTCTGGGGAGGTGCCTGTTGCACTGATTCTCTAGTGTCTTTGCCCTGATTGGAATTGTACTGCCCTTGCCAGGAGCCAGGCTAAGTAATCAGCTCTGGATTATTCTATGTGGCTTTTGTTCTTTGCAGGCTTTCTGTGCTGCTTTAGAAGATAAGAATGAAAATGGCGGCTTCCCATCTCCAGCCCCAGAGCCAAAAGCTCTGGGTCTCATTCCTCAGGGCACCCTCAAGAAAAAGCAGTTAGTCACTCTGTCTTCCTCATCTCCATCTGCTCTCTGTGCTCACTCAGCCTGTGACTGAGTGTTCATATCACAGGCGTGTGACCCTGCTTTGAGTCTCCAAGCTCAAAGTGTGCATCTGAGCTGCTCCTCCTGAAGGAGGAAGAAGCACCTTTCCAGTTCTATGACTTGTTGGGCTCCTGCTTGGAGCGCAGTTGCCCTACTATAGCATGGTTCTTATGGCAACACCGAGCTGAGAGCCCACTCCTGGGATCGTTGATTATAGCCAGCTTCCCTACTCTGATGCCTACCATACTCAGGCACCCCTGGTTTTCCAGTGATACTGAGCATCCTGAGACCACAATATCCCACCTAGGATTCTGCCCTTCTTTGCCACCTGACCATCTGTCATCCAGGGACACTCCTCAGTGGAGCAGACTTCTAAAAACTCTGATTTTTACACTCCACTGCTATATCACTTTCCTGTAGCTGGCTCCCATAGGCTCCCTCCCCTCACAGTTTATCTTCCCATATATAGCCTCAGATTCACTTCTCCACACCTCCCACCTTGCAGAAAGTGGTTGCTTTTCTATTTGTAGAGTTGCAGCTGTTTTTTTCTTAGATCCCTGGTTGATCACAGGTGTTTTGAATGATTAAGCTATCTACCTTAATTCCTGGGACAAGGTGATTCTAAGGTCTCCTATTCTTCTGCCATCTTGGATTCTCTCTGTGCTTCAGTTTAGCTATTTCCTTCAAAGATATCTTTCAATTAACTAATCCTTTTTTTTTTTAAACTGGGTTTCAAATACCATTACATTGATCTAAGTTTTCAATTTCAGATATTCTGTTTTTTAGTTCTAGAATGAATTCTATTTAACTCTTTCCAAGAATTTCACTTCTTAGGAGAAATTCCTCATGTTTTTAATTCTCCTTTTTCATTTTTTTCTTCTGTTTTCTTGAACACATTAATTATACTTATTTTAAAATTCTATGTACTAACTCCAATATCTGGATCACCTATGAGTTTGTTGTTATTTTCTGTTATTTTTTTTTCTTGAGTTTTGATCAAGCATGTCTATCTTTCAACATGCCCACTAATTTTTAATAAAATCCCAGATATTGCATGCAATATAGACTTTAAATGTCGTCACGATCTACTAGAGAGATTTTATACTCTCCTTTGCAAGGCAGATAAAAGTCAGAGATCACCTTAATCCAATCATGAATTACAGTAATTATATTTTTTTCTAGGACTTAGTTTACCTCTGATTTATTCATTTTCTTAAGTGTAGTCCTCTAGGGATTTCAGCTCAAAGCCTGATGTGTTCAAGAACCCTCTCTGTCAGGTTCTGAACTTCAGTATTTAATGCCCCTGTGATTTGGCTTAGACTTCTTTTTTGGCAGAGAGAGAGAGAGAGAGAGAGAGAAAGCATACAAGCTGGGGGAGCTGCAAGCAGAGGGAGAGGGAGAAGCATGTACCCCTTTGTGGGATTCTAACCCACAACCCCGGGATCATGACCTGAACTGAAGGTGGTAGCTTATTAACCCACTGAGCCACCCAGATGCCCCTTGGCTTAGATTTTTAGCATCACCCCATCCCTTATACCCTGGGAAAGAGCTTCATGGGGAAACAGATCATGTGTTTTGAGGCTCCTCAAACCTGTGATTTTGCTATTCTGGCTTAATAAGACCACAATGAGCTTTTTATCAGTTCTTTAACAGCAACCTCTGCCAGATCAAAACCCAAACGTCTTTCTCTGTTACCTGTTATGAGTAAATGCCACTGGGAGAAAGCACCTACAGAGTGATAGCTTATCTTTCAGAGGTTCTACCCTCTTTAGAATCATAACTCCTCTTGTCTATGCTGACTAATCAACATTAAAAGCATTCACAACTGAATGGGGCCTTTAAAAATAAGATTTTCTTATATTTTATCTGAATTAAATTGTTTTTGGTAAAAGTGTGATCTTCTGCAAACTTATTCCCTCTAAAGCCAAAGTCATCTAATGACTGATTCATTTTCTGAACTTTTACCCATAAACAGTAAAAATTGCAAGACATGGGTACCTGGATGGCCCAATTGGTTAAGTGTCTGCCTTTGGCTCAGGTCATGATTTAAGGGTCCTGCATCCAGCTCCCTGCTAGGCAGAGAGTCTGTTTCTACCTATCCCCCTGCCCTATCCCCCTACTTGTGGTTATACTCCCTCTCTCTCTCTCTCAAATAAATAAATAAATAAAATCTTTAAAAAAATTGCAAAATGCTTTTGGATTTATCTATACTATAGTTTTTAATATCATGTACATGATAATAAAATTATTATACAAGTAAATTATTTTAGCAGCATCAATAAATATAAAATCATACAAAATAATAATGCTGGCTCAGATGTTCTATATTTGAAGGCTTTCACAAGATGTGATTAAGTTTTCTGTTTTTGAAAGTGTTAAAACCTGCTTTTTTTTTTTGAGTGACTAGGTAGGAATAATATTAGAAGAGTGGAAAAGCACCAGCTTCAGCATTTAGGGTAGAGAGGCATATAGTTTCAAAGATACAGTATGTGAAGGATGGATATTTTAGTAGATTAATTTTCTTCATAAAGTGAAAAATAGATATCTATTTTACTAGGTATCAAATTCTGAATTATTAAGTATGAATGTCAAATTCTGAAATAAAAACAGTGAAGTGTATAAAAATGGAAAAATAAATTCTCATTTCTTTTGTATACATAAAGAATGTTACTACTAGTTATAGAGTTTAAAATATTAAATGAATGCAGATGACCAAATTATATGATGAATCAGAAAGAGTATAATATCACAAGGATTAATTAATTGCTAATTAAAATTTTAGATTACCAGCTTCATGTAGCCTATTAATTTACATCTTCAGTGTGTGTAAGGAATTACAATATTCAAGAGAGTGTGGATCATTCTGCTTAGAAAATTTATTAATGAAAGGATTTCCTCATAATCAATTTAAATAATTACTGTTAATATGTTTTTATTTTATGTATTAGTAATTGAATACTAACAAATAATACTATATAATATGTAATAATACTATATGATTGGCTAAATATCTTATATTCATATATGTTATAAAACAACAAAAATTGATGTCTGAATCTGACATCACAGTATAGGTAATAACTCACTCTTAATGTGTTTAAATAATGTATGTAGATTCATCCTACTTTTCTAGAGTTCCATATAATTAACTCTTTTTTCATTTTTACATCTCACTGACTTAAAGTCTTTTACTTCTATATCTGTCAAGATAAAGAAATTATCTATTAAAGTCTTTTACTTCTATATTTAAAATTTTTAATGAATATGTCTATCTCTGTTTAATGATAGAGCAACATTGATGTACTTTCTTGAAAATTTATCACTTACTATGCCACTTGAATTGATAAATAGAAATGATATACTCTTTTTATCCCTTCTTTCCCTATGCTTTTTGGAATTCACAGATTGGTGGAATTTCTGATGAACTACCTAACTTGACTAACTGCTATGCTGCTTTCTTGTCAAGAACACAAAGATCTACTAAACTGTCAGATATGGTAAGAAGACTCCTCTACAGCCAAATTTATTTGAAATCTAGAAATCATAGAGGAGACTGTATAACATGAACAGTATATTAGGATCTGAGAGAGGTACCTGGTAGGCTGTTGTAAGATCTTTGACTAGCATAATACTTCCATGTTTTTAAAGTTCAGTAAGATTCTTGAAGCGAAGCAGAAGTCCAGCATTGCTCTGTGACAGACTATTATATGGAAGATCTTCTGTGGGGTTAGAGAATATTTGTTTTTAGGACATATAGGATATCATAATCATTTTGAATATAAAGTGAAAGATTTACTTTAGGTTCAGCTCAGTTTATTCATAAGTGTAAATTTTTTCTTTTCAGTTTGAATCTGTCTTGCAACCTAAGTCTCTTCATTGAGTGCCTTTCTTTAATTCATGTTAATCTGTATTTTAAGCTATTGATATGAATTTTTCTAACTAAATTTCCATTTTTTATAAATACCTAATATTGAATAAGTTGAGATAAGTAAAGCAGATGACATTTAAAAGTGAACACTTATTCATTAAGAATAAATTTACTAAAAGATCAATTTGAAATTTACAGTTAAAAAGTTAGACTTCCATGTACAGGTAGGTATTGTTAAAATGAATTTTTATAGAAATTGGGATGAAATTAATAATAAGAAATTAATGTTATTATTAATAACATCAAAACAGGCTCATAAACCAGGTTTTACAGTGTAGCCATCAACTTAAGAAGTAGCATTGGTTGCTGAAATAAAATTCTAATAGATGCACAATGCCAAGAGTTGATTTATGATGTTTTCCTGGTGAAGTAACTGGTATAAAATTAGGAAGAAAATTTAAAGTAAGGATAAATGTAATGTTAGTGAAATTAATATAGCTGTGAATGTCTCAGAAATCATAGGAATTAATTTGGTGAGAGCCATCAGAAATGGGCTTATTTTTTTTCTGACATATCAGTTTATTGTCAGTTTATTACATATCAGTTTATTGATTATTATATAATCTTATTTTTTTCTAAGACATTGTTTGATGGGGTCAGAATTAGCACCAGGTTCTATGACTTTTTTTTTTGTAGCTATAAATTCAGAGATAGTTAAAATCATCCAGCAGTGTTCTTGACATGTAAGAGATTCTCATAATTGTTAAATAACTGTGGATTTTTAAAAAAAATGCATTGTTTTAATATATATTTTCTTATCTTGAGGAATTTTATGGTTGTGTTGTGTTTCTCAAGTGAGTCAGTGTACAAATTAGGATCCACTCTGAAGTATGTCAGAAGTAATTTATTACTAGTATAAAGGTTTTAAACATAAGAATATTTAGTGGAGTCATAGTTGTTTCTATTGTAATATTGTAGCTACTAGAAATAAAAATGCAAGTCTCTGAAGATGCCCATAGGAATGCATATGTATGTGCTTAATGTTTGTAGTGAAACAAGATGGTGATGTGCCCTAAAGAAAGATGAGTTACTTTACCAATTGCTTTTACTTAGTTTACATTTTTTCTTTTTTAAATTGGTCTCTCACTGGATCTGGAAACTCTTTTTTTAGTATTGTTTTTT
This sequence comes from Mustela nivalis, assembly GCF_964662115.1. Classification (NCBI taxonomy): domain Eukaryota; kingdom Metazoa; phylum Chordata; class Mammalia; order Carnivora; family Mustelidae; genus Mustela; species Mustela nivalis. The sequence goes on from NC_139023.1 coordinate 108,451,451, forward strand.
TTGACATGAAACACTTGCAATTTAAGGTATTGGGTGGGGCTTTGCTTACCCAAGAAGCAAAATAGTTTAATCACATAGAATACTTTGGTTTTAGAAACCTTCTGCACAAAAGATACTCTTCAAACGTATAGGTGTATAATATATATAGCATGAGAAATCCAAATTATTGATCCTAGATCAAAATTAATCTCAAACTTTTGAAATAATGGAATTAATTTTATAATTTTCACATAAAAATATTAGAAAATTTACCTCCTATATTTTAAGGGTATATAGTTTGATTTTCAACATTTATATGTTTCACATAAAAATATTTAAAAACTCAGGCTTCTGGTTTCATATGGGACATATACATACATCTCTCTTCCTTTTACATGGTCCCAATGAATTTTTTTTTTTTTTAGCTACAACATAGGATTAGTTTAATATAAAAGAACAAAGAGATTAAAAATATGATAAATGGAGGCTAGAAACAAGCCAAACATCTATTTATTAGGCATCCATAAATGGAATGCTAAGATAGGAGTATTTGATATAAAAAATGTTAAATTATCATGAACTAAATAAAGACAGAAGTCTTTAGTTAGAAGAACTCAACAACATACCAAGGAGGATGAATTTTAAAACACATACATCCCTTTTACATTGTTTTGCATTTTCAGAAGACTAGAATTAAAATACCCTTGAAGCTTCCACAGAGAAAAGTAACTGGGTCACGTACAAAGGAATGAGAAACATACTGATATCCAACACTTTCCCAGAAGCATTAGCAACATTTCAGAACTAGGAGATGATGGAATAAACACTTTCTTGAATTTCCAAGAGGAAATAAATTTGGATATAGAATTCTACCTTTATCCAATATAAATCCAATTAAATGAGTCAAGAGAATAATTTTCTAGCATACAAGAGCTCAGAAAGTTTTGTACTTCTACATTTCCATATGTAAAGATGCTTCAGGAAAATATAAAAAGAGAAATGAGAGACTGATGATAGACCCCTAGAGAAGAATAGAAACTGAGCATTTCATGGATGAAGTAAAATGAGAACAAATTAATAAAGAAGCCATTTTTAGCTCATTTATGGGTCATTCTTGAGGAGTCATGGATTTGGTGGAAGAATTTCATTTACTTCTGTATGTGTCTGGCCACACGATTTGGTTTGATAAAGAATAACCATGATATTTGAATTTCTGTTTTAATACTGAGTGGTTTTAGATCAAGTTATACAAATTGCAGAGAGCTTATTTATAATACAAAAATATAAATATTAGAAAACTTAATATCAATAAAACAATAAAAACAAGAAGTGATAGGTTAGGATGCAGTAAAATGTGCCAAATTTCTTATAGTACACTGAGTCAAGAGATGTCAAATATTGACAGATCACAGTATAAGTCCTTATATTAAGTTTGCAATGGTTAATACAAAGAAAAAGCCCTCTAAGAAATCCAATTAATGTTAAATTATTTCTGGGAATAGAACTAGAGAGAGGTCAAAGAGGACAATTTTACTGTTCATTTTAGACTCATATATGATTTGATTTTTATTTATACTATGAATATATTATTTTAAAATAAAAATAAAAATGGTACTCAAGAGTTAATGATGAGTATATATTTGGAATGGCATGATCTACGTACCTGGACTGACCCATTCTCTGCAAACAACCAAAATTTTAGATAGAAACAAATGTATTCATGAGTGCTTCCAAGAATTAGGAAGAAGTTAGGAGAAGACAGGCTAAAGGCTAAATGAAGGAGGGGCCCAGAGTGGCAAGTAGAGCACTGAAGTTCAGTTTTACCCTGAAGAACTTTGCTGAACGAAATGACATTGAATTTTAATTTTAATTTTAATTTTAATTTATTTATTTTTTAAAGATTTTATTTATTTATTTGAAAGACGGAGATCACAAGTAGGCAGAGAGGCAGGCAGAGAAAGAGAGAGAGGGAAGCAGGCTTCCTGCGGAGCAGGGAGCCCGATGCGGGGCTCGATCCCAGGACCCTGAGATCATGACCCGAGCCAAAGGCAGCAGCCCAAACCACTGAGCCACCCAGGCGTCCCGAATTTTAATTTTTATAGCCTCCAAGGCCTCCAGGGAATAAAACAAAGCCTCAGGCTCTCCCACAGTGGGTAGTCTCAAAGAAGATTCATTAATACAGTTAAAACTCCAAAGGGCAAGCTGTACAGGTTAAAAGTGAAATGCATATAAATCTAACTTTCCTACCCACCAGAGGATTTGAGAGAAGTTATTTGTATTGGACACTTTGGTTTTGAATGTATATTAGGGGAATCACTCCTGAAAATATGTTACATTTTATTTTCATTTAATGATGTGAATTGTTAAAAATCATAAAACATCTGTCACACATATTAACAAAATTAATTTTATTAATAGAAATAAGAGCTAATGCTTATATGGTGCTTATTCTGTACCAGGCACCATTCCAAATGCATAGTAGCTCATTTGAATACTACAGTTATGGTCATTTTTAAAAATGAGGAAACTGGAGAACACCCGGGTGGCTCATTTGGTTAGGTTAAGTGACCAGCTTTTTCTTTTGCCTGGGGTCATGATCTCAGGGTCTTGGGATGGAACCCCATGATGGGGCTCTGCTCTCAGCAGGGAGTCTGCTTGAGGATTATCCCTCTCCCTCTCTCTCTCTGCCCCTTCCCCCACTTGTGTGCATGTTGTCTGTATCTCTCTCTCAAATAAATAAATAAATCTTTAAAAAATGAGGAAATCTAGGCACAGAATTTAAAGTTTCAGTGACAAAGTCAGAATTCAAACTGAGGCCGTCTAGCAATCGAATTTATCCTTTTTGTGTTATTTTCCTCTGGACTGAAGAATTAGGGTTACAAAAAATAACTATGACAGTATAATAAATGATTTTTATGATTTAAAACAAAAGAGATAAGACTGTGAGTATGTCAGACCTTATTGTAAGGAATAGAACCTTTTTAAAATGCAATTTCTGTTTAGCAGAAACTGATAGAAGATTCTGCATTATGGACAATATTGAAGTTAATAACATTCCTCTAGTTACTGAGAGACTAAAAATTAATGACTATCAATTAAGTGGGAAAGTAACTGGAAGAATTTGCTATACTTTCTTAGGTCACTTCACGTCTCAGAAAGGGGCATCATTTGCTTAATTACAGTTGGCATTAAAAAAATAAAAAAAATTAGAAGAACATTTTCTAAGAGTTAAGAAATGACTTGAATTTATTAGGCTTATATGTTGAATAGTTTGCACTACAACACCTATTACTTGATAAACAGGCTTATAATATAGAGAGTTGAGAATGAAGGGAATTTTAAAAATAAATATTGATACCTATTTATTTATATTTTAATTTATATTAATTTGTGTTGCTAAATATTTTGAATATCATCCCTGAATAGGTTTAAGTTTAATAGCAAAAGCTTTGGAATCAGAGAAATATTGTTTTCTTTTTTTCCCCCAAGTTTTTATTTAAATTCCAGCTAGTTAATATACAATAGTACAGTATTAATTTCAGGCATAGAAGTTAGTGATTTAATACTTACATACAATATCTGGTGCTGATCATGAGGGTTCTCCTTAATCCCCATCATTTGTTTAACCTGTTTTTACCCCCACTTCCATCTCTCCTCCAGTAACCGTCATTTTTTTCCCTATAGTTGAGAGTTTGTTTATTGGTTTGCCCCCTTCTTTTACCCCATGTTCATGTGTTTTGTTTCTTAAATTCTGCATATGAGTGAAATCATATGGTATTTGTCTTTCTCTGACTGATTTATTTCACATAGCATAATACTCTTTAGCTCCATCCACACTGATGAAAATAGCAAGATTTCATTCTATTTGATGGCTGAGTTATATTCCCTTGTATATAAATACTCATCTTTATTCATAGATCAGTCGATGGACATTTGGGTTCTTTCCATAATTTGTCTATTGTTGATAATGCTGCTATGAACAACGGGGTGCATGTATCCCTTGGAATTAGTATTTTTGTAATCTTTGGGTAAATATCTAGTAGTACAATTGCTGGATTATAGGGTAGTTCTAATTTTAACTTTCTGAGGAAACTCCATACTGTTCTCCAGAGTGGCTGCACCAGTTTGCATTCCCTCCAACAGTGTAAGAGGGTTCCCTTTTCTCCATATCTTCTTTCTTCATATCTCCAACACCTGATTTTCTTGTGTTGTTGATTTTAGCCTTTCTCATTGTATTTTTGATTTGTAAATAAATGGATTTTTTATTTCTACTCCACCTCCTAGATGCCTGAGTTTAGGCAACTGTTTCCTCAAATCTGTTTCCTCAAATATTAAGTAAGAATGGTAAATTAAATATGGATAACCTGATAGGATCATAGTAAGAAATAAGTATAGTATTATTTATAACACTTACTTCATTTTATTAGTAAGCTATGAGTAAGTTAATTACAAAAATTGTAAATGGCAAGATTATTGTTCAAAGTTAAGTCAGTTCCATTCCAAAGCCTGTACTCTCTTTTCATCATTTCATAATATTAATGAGGAGCATGTATTGAAATATGGTAATGTCTTTTTCTTTTTAACACATTTTTGTAAGTGACACTCACCTTCTTCAACCAGAGGCACCGTCTCTCTTGCGTGGTATGCTATGTCAGGAATGCAAAGACACAGAAAGAATAAATATTCAATTTTTGACTTGGGTAACATTTCTTGAAGCTCATTTCAGAGATAATAATTGTGAGGTCCATAGCTTTATAATAGAGCCTTGAAAAGCATGAACAGTGTTTTCTAATTTCCACTTTCTTTTAAGTATTCTAGAAGTAGAGGTTGACTAACATCCAAATTCTGTATTAATTAGCTATTTCTGAATGATAAACTCAAAGCTTAGTAGTATCAAACAGAAAGTATTTATTACTTGCAGGTTTGCAACTCAGCTTAGAGAAGTTTACCTCAGACAGCACGTTTGCTTGGGAAAGTCTGCCTTATGCTGCCATTTGGCTGAGGTGGCTCTTGGAATCGGCAGGATAGCTGGGGCATGTTTTCCTCATGGTGATGGCTGAAATACAAGGATCTTACTAGAGGAACAAGGATAGGAAAATTGAAGAGTAAGGGAAATTTCCTGCTCTACTGGAAGAGAGAACCTCTCCTGGATTGGAAGTTTATATAAGAACAGAGAAAGTTAGCAGAGCAAGAGAATTGATATTTGAGTGTGAAGCTTGTGTCATGCTCTCCCATGTTGTGCATGAACTCTGGTAAGCTTGGGGGCTGGGTAGTAGTGGTGGATAAATGGAGACTGAAGTTAAGAAATTCCAGAGATGATAAGTATGAATTCCTCTTAATATCTGAGATCCTGAGATGGTTCTAGAGTAACACTATCCTTCCGCATATTGGGTGGCCTCTGCAAATAGAAAGTTACAATGGTTGGGGCACCTGGGTGATTCAGTTAAGTGTCTGCCTTTGGCTCAGGTCATGATCTCGGGGTCCTGAGGTAAAGTCCTATCTCGGTCTCCCTGCTCAGTGGCGAGTCTGCCTTTCCCTTCTCTCTCTGCTCTGCCCCCACCCCCATGCTCTTTCTGTCTCTCAAATAAATAAAATCTTGAAAAAAAAAGAGAGAAAGTTATAATGGTAGAGAGGACCTATATCAGTCAGACTCTAGCCAGGACATAGAACCACACTAGTTATTTTGAGACAGATAATATAAGGAATTATGTATATTAGAGAACTGAAAAGGCAAAGAGGGAACACTAAAGTATCTTGGAAATAGTAACACAGGCAATCAGTGCCACCATATTTAGACCTTGAGGAATAAAGGGAATAGGTGGAATTATTGACATTTGTAAGGTTGGAGAGACATTTTGTTGCTGGGGTTCAGCCCTCTAAAGGGGAGGCATAACTCAATTGGTGCTAGTGTCTCAGGAGCTCAAAAGACAAATCAAACCCTTGGGATCCTGAAGTTAGTAAAAATATATTAGGAATGGGTTTCAGCTGAATTATTTCACAAGAAGCAAAGTTATTCTGACTAAAAACTATATTACCTTCAATCTTTTAAAATAATTGCTCGCTGGAATATATATAGAAAGTGTTTTGATTTTTGCATAATTTTTAGTTTATTTTGTTTGTTGGTTAGTTTGCTTGTTGGTATCATATTATTCACCCAACCATTGGTGAAGGAGAGCACATTAAAATGAATTTTCTGAATATAGACCCATTAATGCAAATGAAGGATTTTAGGCAAATAATTTCTGGCACACTGGAGAGTGAGTTGGTCACAGTGCACTTAGATACTTTGTATATTTCCGTTATATTGTAAAGCCTTACACATTTTCATATAATTGTTTAACTTCATTAGTTCAGAAAATGGGTTTGATATGCAAGCAGCAATAATAGGTACTGTTGGATGTCATCTTCATTAGAGCAAAGAATAGTGAAGGCAACTCCTGAGCTAGATACGTTGGGATAAGCCAGATTCTAGTAGCCTGCATTTTGAATGGGCACCTTAATTGGGTTTTCAGCAAGCCCTTCTATTGTTCTTTTAGATCAGCTGCTTTGAAATGATGAGGGTATGTTAGACCTAGTGAATTCTGTGAGCGCAAGCCCAATGCTACATTTCTTTTACTGTGAAGTAAGTTTCTTGATCAGTAGTAATGTCTCGAATACTGTATTAGGAAATAAGCCATTCTCTAAGTCCAAGGAGGGCAGTATTGGTGATAGAATTATTGGCAGGGAAGACAGATGATGGGTCCTTCCTTGTAATGACTTTTTTAAGGTTTTGAAGTCAAGGTTATATTATGTCCTTAAAAGAGAGTAAAGTGTTCTTTTTCCTCCTATTCTCTCAAAGTGTTTATTTATTTTTTGCAAGATTGATTTATTCTTCCTTAAATGTTTGTAAAGATTCATTGTTAAAGCCTTCTAGACCTGAGATTTTACTTGTGGGAGGGTTTTAAAGAAAGGATTCAATTTCCTTATCTATTAAACATGTGTTTCTGATTATTTGGCATCTGGGGTCTTGTTGACTTTGAAGAGACTGCCCCTTCCACAATCAGCCAATTATTGGAGATAGAAAGTGATTCTTCTGCAAGTGTGCCTTTCTTATGCAAATGAACCAATCCGGAGCTCACCTTCAGCCACCTAATCTGTGGCATTCTCATACTAGGGGCCATTGTTCTCCAGTTTTAATCATCCCAAGGACAGGTAACCAGATAAGGAACAGCCCACTGTGTTGTAGAGCCTGCTGAAAGTACTCAAATTAGCCAATCCTGAACTTGCATACCTTGCTTTACTGTTTCTTCCTGTGGAAACTACAGTGAAGGCTCTCATCCATATTTTTTCCTTTCTGTCTCCCCATCAATCTTGGTGCTTCTCTGTGTGACCCTCCATGACTCTGTGATTGGTGAGTATAATAAATTTTAAACAAACTTTTTTTCCAATGGCAGTCATCTCTCAATCTGTTCACCCTGACATGCCTAAATAATAATAAAACTGATTTTTATACACTTTAATATGTATTAGACTATTTGTATTTTGTATTTCTTCTTTTGCCTGCTTTTATTCAACTTTTAGAGAAATATATCCATTTCTTCCAAATTGGCAAATATATTTGTTTAATCATAATATTCCTGTCTTTTTTTGTCTATAATTTTTTGTGAGGTCCCTTCCTTTCCCACGTAGCGATAATTTGTGTTTTCCCTACCCCTCCTTCCTTACTTCCTTTTCTCTGTAATCAATCTTACTAGAAATTTATCAGTATTTATGATCTTCTTTAAAAGAAAACTTTTGACTTTGTTGATTTTCTCTGTTTTATATTTTCTATTTCATTGATTATAATTTTTCTTTGTGCTTTTCTTCAGTTTGATTTTTCTTTTTTTAGTGTCTTAAAATAGTAGGTCAGTGATTTTTAGCTATTTTTTTATTATATATATTTTTAAGGTAATAAATTTCCTTCATATACTGCTTAGCTGTATTCCTGACATTTTATATTGTTTTTAATTTTCACTTAGCTTAAAGTGTTATTTGTGGTTTTTATTTGACCTATTTATAAGAGTACTATTTAATTTTTATAAAGTTGGCTTTTTTTTTTCTAATTACTATTCGTTCAAGCTTGCTTCTAATGTAAAAAATGGAATATATTCAAGTATTTCAATATATTGAAAATTTAAAGACTTTTTTTGTGGGTCAGCATGTGATCAACTTTTTGTGTGTGTATGTGGAAGGATTGACTCGTCATCACTTTGTGATATGTGTAGTTTTCCTTAATGCATTAATAATGCACACTATTTTATCTGTAGTATCTTTCAATATGGGGAGATAGAATCTATCAGAAGTTGCTGATTTAGCTTTATTGGGAACATCCTGATTATCTCCAACAATTACATTCAGGTCCTTTGAAATGTATTTTTATGAACCAATAAATGAATTTTTAGTGTCAGTAGGAAAGTTACTTTTGACAGAAAAGATAGGCAATAAATGAGAGGTTTGTAATTTTTTTCTCAATCTTCTAATAGCCTTTTATGAATATCATTATACAAGAATGCCTTTTTAAAATCTTAATTTTACTTTGGACTGCTGTCACACATTTAAGACCATTGCTTTGAAGTTGATTTTTATTTGTCTTAACTTTACACAGATTATTTATTGAAAATAGATACTCTGTTTTCATTGTTATCATTTCTGGTTTTGTATCATACTAGGGACATACTAAGTTCTCAGCATATAGTTTGATATGTAAGGAAGAATATAAAACAGAAGATTCTCTTTTTTCTTATAAGCAGTACTTACCTCAAAGGAAAAATAATGTAATTATGAAATATTTATTGAGCCTAAAAAGGAGATGAAATCCTTGTCAGATTGATATATAGTCTAAAAGAAACACTTGGTTTTATCTACATAAAATTTGAAAAAAAAAGTTGAGAAAGTATATTTTTCTTTTATGTTGTAACTTGCATGTAGTCTAGTTGTGGTGTTTTGGTGCCTACATTTTCTGAAATCCAAGACTGTTTGAGGTAATTTTTATCCTCTATATCAATATAGCTTGTTGGATATATCTTTACATCATATGAATATACTTTTTACTTTATTTTTAAAGTTTTATTATTTAAAAAAAATTTTTTAAAGTAGGGTTCATGACCAACATGGGACTTGAATTCTCACAACACTTAGACCAAGAGTCTCATGCCTTAACAGCTGAGCCAGCCAGCTGCTCCTGAACATACTTTTTAAATATTAAATTTATTTTACTAATTTTCAAATGCTACCATGTATCTAAACTTTTTTTTATTATGTTTTAAATTTTCCTTAGCTGGGTAAGATTGATGTGGGAAACAAAGGCAAAAGAAAATAAATGTCCTTATAACTTAGAGCCCATTGACAAGCCCTTGAGATAGGCAGAGTGACCTTCCTGGAGAAATTTACCTGTCTTGATATTAATACTTTGCTAAAGGTAGAAGGCAGTCTTAGCTTAACATTATCCCAACCTCCAGGATCCTGTAAGTTTTCTTTAACATACAGAAACTTTTTTGGGATCTTTCTTTATCTCTACCCTCCCCACCTCCCAAAAGATACCTGTTGACAGTCATCCTCCAAGCATATGGCCCACTGATAGACAACTGAAAGATCTCATGACTGAGTTTTTATTAGACACTAATAAATGACATTTATCCTAACAATAGCTAGCTCCCTCAAGATCCTGGAAACGTTGCTTCCAAATTCCTTAGAGATTGAAGCTATCCCTAACCCCCTCCCAACCTGAAAATATATAATCAGTCCTCCTTGACAACCCCAGTGCAGCTCTTTATGCCTATGGGTCCTATCTCCATGCTTTTAATAAAACTACCCTTCTGCAGAGAAGATATCTCAAGAATTATTTTTTGATCATTCACTCTGACACTCTGAACCCCAACATTTCCACATGATGATAAGTCAAGCTTGTATAAAAATAAAAAAAATGAAAGTCATTTATTTGTCAGTGTTCTTTGTGTGTTCAGATTTTCTCAATTTATTCTATTTCCAAAATCCATTCCTGACCTTGCACTTTATTTTCTTGGTAACTTACCCCATTTATACTTTCTTTTTTTTTCCTTTCCTTTCCATTTTATTTTATTTTATTTCTTTTCAATGTTCCAAAATTCGTTGTTTATGGACCACACCCAGGGTTCCATGCAATATGTGCCCTCCATGATACCCACCATCAGGGTCACCCAAACCCCACCCTCCTCCCCTCCAAAACCCTCAGTTTGTTTCTCAGAGTCCACAGTTTCTCATGGTTTGTCTCCCTCTCTGATTTCCCCCAACTCACTTCCCTCCATCTCCCCATGTCCTCTGTGTTATTCCTTATGCTCCACAAGTAAGTGAAACCATATGATACTGGACTCTCTCTGCTTGACTTATTTCACCCAGCATAATCTTCTCCAGTCCTGTCCATGTTGATAAAAACGTTGGGTATTCATCCTTTCTGATGGAGGCATAATACTCCATAGTATATATGGACCATATCTTCTTTATCCATTTGTCTGTTGAAAGGCATCTTGGTCCTTTCCACAGTTTGGTGACTGTGGGCATTGCTGCTATGAGCATTGGGGTACAGATGGTCCTTCTTTTCACTACATCTGTATCTTTGGGGTAAATACCTAGTAATGCAATTGCAGGGTCATAGGATAGCTGTATTTTTAATTTCTTAAGGAATCTCCACACTGTTTTCCAAAGTGGCTGCACCAAAATGCATTCCCACCAACAGTGTAAGAGGGTTCCCCTTTCTCTGCATCCTCTTCAACACTTGTTTACTGTCTTGTTAATTTTGGTCATTCTAATTGGTGTAAGATCGTATCTCAATGTGGTTTTGATTTGAATCTCCCTAATGGCTAATGATGATGAACACTTTTTCATGTGATGAACATTTTTCATGTCTGTATGTCTTCACTGGAGAAGTGTTTTTTCATGTCTTCTGCCCATTTTTTAATGTGATTATCTGTCTTTTGGGTGTTGAGTTTGAGGAGTTCTTTGTAGATCTTAGATATCAGCCCTTTGTAGTGTCATTTGCAAATATCTTCTCTCATTCCATGGGTTGCCTCTTTGTTTTGTTGACTGTTTCCTTTGCTGTGCAGAAGCTTTTGATCTTGACGAAGTCCCAAAAGTTCATTTTTACTTTTGTTTCCTTTGCCTTTGGAGACATATCTTGAAAGAAGTTGCAGTGGCTGATGTTGAAGAGGTTTCTGCCTGTGTTCTCCTTTAGGATTTTGATAGATTCCTTCCCACATTGAGGTCTTTTGTCCATTTTGAGTTTATCTTTGTGTATGGTTTAAGAGAATGGTTGAGTTTCCTTCTTCTACACACCTACAGGATACAGCAAAGGTGATTCTAAGGGGGAAATACATAGCCATCTAAGCCTCCCTCAAAAAAATTGAAAAATCCGGAATACACCAGCTTTCTTTACACCTTAAAGAACTGGAGAATCAACAGCAAATTAAGCCAGTCCCCACACACAAGAAGGGAAATAATCAAGATTAGAACACAGATCAGTGAGATAGAAACTAGAGATACAGTAGAACACATCAATGAAATTAGGAGCTGTTTTTTTGAAAGAATCAGTAAGATCGATAAACCATTGGCCAAACTAATCCAAAAGAAAAGAGAGAGGACTCAAATTAATAAAACTATGAATGAAGTGGGAGAGATCATGACTAACACCAAGGAAATAGAAGCAATCATTGGAAATTATTATCAACAGTTATATGCCAATAAGTTAAGCAATCTAGATGAAATGGATGCATTCCTGGAAACCTATATACTTCCAAAACTGAATCAGGAAGAAATTGACTACCTGAATAGACCAATGTCTAGTAACAAGATTGAGGCAGTGATCAAAAACCTCCCAGGACCTGATGGATTCCCTGGAGAATTCTACCAAACATTCAAAGAAGAAATAACACCCATTCTCCTGAAGGTGTTTCAAAAAATTGAAGCAGAAGGAAAACATCCAGACTCTTTTTATGAAGCCAGCAGTACCCTGATCCCCAAACCAGGTGAAGACCCCACCAAAAAGGAGAATTTCAGACCAATATCCCTGATGAATATGGATGCTAAGATTCTCAACAAGATCCTAGCTAATAGGATCCAACAGTACATTAAAAAGATTATCTACCATGACCAGGTGGGATTTATCCCTGGGTTTGCAAGGGTGGTTCAACATTCACAAATCAATCAATGTGATAGAACAGATAAATGAAAGAAGAGGGAAGAACCACATGGTCCTCTCATTTGATGCAGAAAAAATGTTTGACAAAATATAGCATCTGTTCCTCATTATGATGGTTCAAGGTATGGGGATAGAGGGAACATTCCTCAACTTTATAAAATCTGTCTATGAAAAACCCACAGCAAATATCATCCTCAGTGGGGAAAAGCTGATAGCCTTCCCTTTGAAATCAGGAACATGACAAAGATGCCCACACTCACCACTCTTGTTCAACATAATACCAGAAGTCCTAGCAACAGCAATCAGACAACAAAGAGAAATAGAATATATCCAAACTGGCAATGAGGAAGTCAAACTCTTTCTCTTAGCAGATGCTCTTTTTATTTTCTTTAAATTATCCATCTAACTTGAGATAAGGATTTGCCCTCAGCTAGCTATTACTGTGAAAATAACTGTAGAGGGAGGTTTTCTTGCTTATTGATATCAAGTACTGTATATATCCAGTTTAGATAAATCATTTCAAAGAATTATCTTTCATGTATAGATCTAGATCTTATACTGTTATAAATCATGGAAGTTTTATTTTTAGTACCTGTTCTAAAGTATAGTTGATTTGAGCTTCAATATTCTTAGGATTTGTGACAATTTTGTTATTTTTGATTAAAATAAACACTACCAATCAGGACAACCAAACCTAAAAATTTTATTATTATAAATGTTAAAATTTGTGTTGAACTTATTCATTTAAATTTGCCTATTAAATTTAAAATATTAACTCTGAAATTTCAAAGTTAGCATGAAATTGTATATAAAATTTGTATGCATTAGAAATTTTTAAATTTGAAACCCATTGATTCTGTGTGATATTTGTTACATTTAGAAATACGATGATGCCCCTATGTTGAATGAGGATTTTATTATTTAATCCGTCATGTGTAGGTATGTGGTGCAATGTTAATGTTGCTTGGGTATAGTAAATACTTGGAATTACCTATTATCATCCACTGTAATCTTAATTGAGAGTTTAAAATTATACTCCCATTATTATACCATCAAGTAGTAGAAGCTGTTCTATAATTCAAGGACACAGTGGGTCATTTATATCTATAGCCCATCCTCTCCCTTGGCCTCAAATAAAAGTGCAGTTGCCTCTGTGACGTTTCTACTTGGATTTCTAATTGGTATTTTTCATTTTAATGCAGCCAAATCCAATTGATTTTTGTAACTTCTTCATTTGCTCTAATTCCAGACAAATAGCATGTAAGTATTATAAAATACAACTCAAATGATAAAGTTAGGCAGATAGTTTTTGAAGGAAGTGAACTTTCAGCTGGCTCTTAACGTTAATTTAGTCAACTGAGAAAGATGAAAAAAAAAAGACATAGGGCAGCTATTTATTCTCCTTCATTTCCTGTTTCTGTCATGACTACCTGGATTTCCCTCCTCCCTCCCTCCCTCCCTCCTCTCTTCCTTCCTTTCTTTCTTTCTTTTTCTTTCAGAAAGAGAAATAGTGCATACCCGCAAGCTTGTAAGCAGGGGTCTGGGGGAGGGAGAGAGAATGTTAAGCAGGTTCCAGGATTAGCGTGAGCCTCACTTGGGGCTCCATCTCAAGACCCTGAGATCATGACTTGAGCTGAAATCAAGACTCGGATCTTAATTGACTGAGCCACCCTATCTGGATGATGAAATCAAGACTCGGATCTTAATCGACTGAGCCCCTATCTGGATGTTCTTTGACGCTTAAATTGCTCAAATTCCCTTTAGGATGGAGGTTATTTTTAACATTATTGTAAAATATCTGTTGTGTTTTCAATATTTTTAGAAGGCACACATTAGTGTGAGTTTATTTTGCTAAAAGATTTCCTTCAAGCTTCATCATAAAGGTATCCCTTTCCTCTTTGGACCTGCATCATTGGATCATTATTATAATTAGTTTTCACCATTTGCTCGTAGATCCAGAATTATATGCCAGCAGGTAATGTCAGTGTTTCTCAGCCCTGGCTTAGAAAGCTTCTTAGAATCAGCTAGAGAACTTTAAAAAAATTCCAGTGTCAAGTCCTCACCCCTAGATATTATGAATTAATTATTGTGAGGTGGGGCCTAAGTATCTATGTTTTTTGAAGCTCTGAGACAAGGGCATGTTGAAAACTGAGTTAGAATATACTGTAATTGGGGTGCCTAGGTTCATTCAGTTAAGTGTCTGCCTTTGGCTCAGATCATGATCTCAGGGTCCTGAGATTGTGCCCTCTATGGGGCTCCCTGCTTAGTGGGGAGCCTGCTGCTGCTTCTCCCTTTGTCACTTCCCCTGTTGTGCTCTCTCTGGCTTACTCTCTCTTTCTCAAATAAATAAATAAAATCTTAAAAAAAAGAATATACTATAACTTATACTAAAATTTACTCAATGTTAGCTCTTCCTTACTTTCTAATTTAATTTTAAGCCCCTATCCAGTTGTTCATTCATTCATTCATTCATTCATTCATCATATACTTATTGAGGGTTTAGTATGAGCAGTTCTAGGTATTAGGAACATAGAAGTGGACAAGATATACAAGATCTTTACCTTCGTGGAAATAATATTTTAGTGCAGAGAGGGGAAGGAGGCCATATGTAAAAAAAAATTAAATAAACAAGACTTTTTTTCTGTTGGTGTTATGAGTCAGGTTGAAAATATAGAGGGTTCTGTGAAAGAGAGAAATGTCAGAAATATGGGACAGGTTGATACTCTCAGAAGTTTTGTCTGATAAAATAGCATTGAGTTAAGATCTAAATGAGAAGAAGCCAGTGGTGAGAAGAGACTAAGGAAAATTGTTCCAGACAGAAGGAGCTTATAGCACGAGTCCCAGAGGCAGAAAAACCTTGACATCTTTGAGGAACAGAAGGAAAATTAGATGGATGCCTTTCAGATGAGAAAAATCAGTTATTTGAATTGATGTTCCCCCAAAGGTAATTTATCACTTTTCTCTGATTGATTTTGGGATTTCTTTTTTTTTTTTTTTTTAAGATTTTATTTATTTATTTGATAGAGATCACAAGTAGGCAGAGAGGCAGGCAGAGAGAGAAGAGGAAGCAGGCTCCCTGCCGAGCAGAGAGCCCGATGTGGGACTCGATCCCAGGACCCTGAGATCATGACCCGAGCCGAAGGCAGCGGCTTAACCCACTGAGCCACCCAGGCGCCCCAATTTTGGGATTTCTTTTTTTTTTTTTTTTTGTCTTTAGTTTTGAGAAATTTGATTATGATGCAGATGGATATAGATTTACTTAGGTTAATCTTGTTTGAGTTTCTTGAATCTGCAGGTTTATATCCTTTGTCAAATTTAGGAATTTTTAGCCATTATTGACTTAAATATAAATATATATAATTATATAAATATAAATATATATAGATATAAATATAGATACAGATATAGATATAGATAGATATTATATCCCTGCACTCTTTCTTCTCTCCTTTTGAGTCTCTGACACAAATGTTAGACCTTTTGGTATTTTCCCACAGATCCTTAGGGCCCTATTAATTCTTTTTTTTTTTTTTTTAAAGATTTTATTTATTTATTTGACAGAGAGAGATGACAAGCAGGCAATGAGGCAGGCAGAGAGAGAGGAGGAAGCAGGCTCCCTGCTGAGCAGAGAGCCCAATTTGGGGCTCGATCCTAGGACCCTGGAATCATGACCTGAGCCGAAGACAGAGGCTTAACCCACTGAGCCACCCAGGCATCCCTCCATTCAATTTCTTAACCGAGTCTCAAATGCATCCTGAGTTCTAACATAAACCTAAGTTCTACTTCTTACACGTTGTTATATGACCAAATTCTTTCAGTTCAGTATTTTGTAACATTTAAATATTAATCAATTGATGCTTTGTCTGTGAATTTCTATGAAAATAATTTGAATACAGTAGATTTATTGCTATATTTATAGATTTATAATCAAAGTTTCATCAGTTGAAGCTTTTGGAAATTTCAGATATAGTAATTAACCTAAAATGATACTGCCTCAAATACCTCTGATATCAAGGCCCAACACCTGATTATAGCCACGCCTGTGGTGGATAGTTCCATGGGAAATTACAGTTACTTAACACTGATAGCATCTCATGTTCTATCTCTCATTTTAGAATGTCTCCAACGCAACCCAAAAGTGTAGGAGAGTTAATGTCCTCTGAGGACAGCTCTCAGTGAAGTGGAAATAAGAACCTTAGATAAAATTGTCAGTATTCAGGTCTTCACGAGGACAGCTTAAAGAAGTTTCTCAGGAACTTTCAGTAAAAGCAAGCCTTCATTTTCTATCCACAACAATTATATCAACAATGTACCTTTTTGACAAAATTGCTTCTTCACTTTCTCACTTTCCCATTCTTTTCTACCTTGGATAATCTCCCAGATTTGAGTACTAACAGTACTCAAATCCTTTGTCCTACTCTTTGCTCTCAGGATAAATGGAGCCAAAAGACTTAGATTAATATCAGGTTCTGAATGGGATCTTAGAGCTATTTCTGTCCAGATTTTCATAAACATAGGGACCTTTGAATTATCAGGCTATAAATAAGTTCCAAATGGAGGGGACAAAAGCAAAAAGTAGAAATTTTTATGTTTGATTTTTAGTCATGATTTTTTTTTTAAATTTATTTAGAAATCTTCTTTCTCTTCGTTGTTCTGATTTGGATAATTTCTATTGATCTATTTTTAAGTTGATAGATTCTTTCCTTTGTATCTCCATTTGGCCACTTGGCTCATCCAGTGAGATTTAAAAAAATTGTTAATTTTATTTTCCTCTCTAAAATTGTCATTTAGTTTTTCTTTGTATATGCTAGATTCTTACTAAGAGTTTTTAATTTTCCATTTGTTTCAAGATTGTTATAATTGCTCGTTGGTACTTTTGTATGATATCTGCTTTAAGATCCTTGTCAGATAATTCCGGCATCTGTTTCATTTTGGCGGTGTCATCTCTTGATTATTTTTTCTCATTTGAGTTGAGATTTTCCCTTCCTTCATGTGATGAGTAATATTGGATTGTGTCCTGGATATTTTCAGTACTATGTGAAGAAATTCTGTTTCCTACTTAAATCAGTTTTAGCAGATAGTCAGTTTATTTGGGTTTAGGGCATACTTCCTGGACCATTTTGTGAGCTGTAGTTTAGATGTCAGTTTAGTATTTAAAATCTTTGCAGTACTATTTTGTTCTATCTTGTTTGTATCCTACCCAGTGGCCACTTTGAGACTTGGACAGTATTTCACAAGACATTTCAGTTCTTAGAGCTTTCACTTTGTTGATTTGATTCTGTTTTCATTCATGAGCCACTTGGGGGTATAGCAAGGACTTCATATACAGATTTAAATAATTCCTTTCTTCAGCTTCCTCTTTTCTATAATCTACTCCTCTCCTGCTACTCTCTAGCTT
Source organism: Mustela nivalis (assembly GCF_964662115.1). Taxonomy (NCBI): domain Eukaryota; kingdom Metazoa; phylum Chordata; class Mammalia; order Carnivora; family Mustelidae; genus Mustela; species Mustela nivalis. Next base: position 108,469,015 of record NC_139023.1, read on the forward strand.
GAAGGAGGTAAGGTGCTGCCTTTTTGTTGTCATACTTAGTACGGAGTGGAGTTGGGTGATAAGAGTCTGCCCTGCAATGTCTGCATCATCAGGTGGGGAGCAGGAGAATGCACTTCATTAGTGCAGCACAGAAATGGTTACTAGGACTCGGCACCACAGTCTCCATGGCACCTGGTGGAGGGGCTGGATGCAGACTTTTTAGCAGTTTTCTGTGGAGAAAGAGAGTATAGTCAAAAGTCCTACACAAATTTCTTCTAACTGGTTCTTTAGCTAGACAGAACAGGCTTAAGTTCTTGAGATGTTTCTTACTTTCTTTTTCTCTACAATACATCCCTCCGCCCCATGGTGTCATTTGACATTTCCAGGTTGTGGGCTACTTTTGTGTCTAACCTAGGATGTATAGGAAGGAAAACAAAAAACAAAAAAAACAACCAAACCATTTACGTTAACGAATTAACTGTCAGTCCTTCCCTTGAATCCTGAGCATCTTCGTTTACTTTATTTTCTCTGCTCTTCAGGGACTTCTGATAGCTATATTTGATCCAGGATTTTAGTTGTAATTTGCAGGATTAGGGTGGGGTGTGCTTATTCCATTTTGTCTAGAACTGAAAGCCCCATATTTAATTTTCAAGCTTTTAGTTAGTTGGTCTAAGCATTCCATCTGGGGTTTTTAGATGGATTCAGTGGGAGAGGCAAGACGAATTATGTTTACTCCATTTTAATTGGAGCTAAAATTCCTGTGTTTGATTTTTTTTAAGTGCTAAAATGTAAGTATCTTTTAAAAAATTATTTTCTAAAATTTGTTTTAGTTAGAAATATATACTACATATGACCTTATATTCACTGATCTTGAGAAATTTACTTATTTATTCTAATAGTGTATATTGGTATACTTAGATTATTTGCATACAAAGCCATATAATCTATGGAGAATGACTTTGCAATCCCTATGCATTTTACAACGATGATAATGAAGATGATTATCATATCTAAGTGTACTGGCACTGGCACCAGCAGAATATTGAATAAAACTGGTGAGAATGAACATCTTTATTTAGTTTCTGGGAGAACATTTCAATATTTCACTATATTACATAATATGAACAGTCATTAAAAAATAATATTTATCATTAAAAGGAGTCCTCTTCTATTTCAATTTTACTAAGTTATTTTGGGAATATGTATTAAACATTAACTTTTTTACATCTGTTGGGGGTAGTTAAGATTGTTCTTCTTCATTCTCTTATTTATTAAGTTACATTGACTGATTTTTTTGAATATGAATTCATTTTTTGCATATATTGAATATCCCCAACTGTTCATGATGTAATCTCCTTTTTATATGTTATAGCACTTCACTTGTTAATATTTTATTTAGTACTTATGCTTCTGTATCCATGAGAGATTGTTCTTTAATTTTTCTTTTTAGCAATTTCATTGTCAGGCTTTGATATCATGATTATGGTTACCTCATAAATTAAGTTGGTAACTGTTGCCTCTTTTCTTCTTTTCTGGAGAAAATTGTGTAGAATTGGTATCTTTTCTTAAATGCTTCTTAGAATTCACTGGTGAAACCATCTGAGACTAGAGTTTTTGGGGTACTTTTAATAAAAGATTAAATTTCTGTAGTAGATTTAGGGATAATTTTTCATCTTTTTTCTTGTGCCAGTTTTCTTCCTATTATATTTGTTGGTTGGTTTTGCTAGATTTTAAAAATAAGTATTATAGATCTTTTCAAATAATCATTTTGTGGTTTTGTTGATTTTCTATTTTCTATTTATTGTTCTTTCTGTCTAAAAAAAAAAAAAACCCTATGACCCAGAAATTGCACTACTAGGTATTTATCCCAAAGATACAAATGTAGTGATCTAAAGGAGTATGTACACCCCAATGTTTATAGCAGCAATATTCACAATAGCCAAACTATGAAAAGAGCCTAGATGTCCATCAACAGATGAATGGATAAAGAAGATGTGATGCGTGCGCACACACACACACACAAGAAAATTATGCAGTCATCAAAAATTGAAATCTTGCTATTTGCAATGACGTGGATGGAACTAGAGGGTATTATGCTGAGTGAAATAAGTCAGTCAGAGAAAGACAATTATCATATGATCTCCCTGATATGAGGAATTTGAGAAACAAGACAGAGGATCATAGGGAAAGGGAGGGGAAAATGAAACAAGATGAAACCAGAGAGGAGACAAACCATAAGAGACTTGATCTCAGGAAACCAATTTAGGGTTGCTGGAGGGAAGCAGGGGTAGAAGGGATGGGGTGACTGGGTGACAGACATTGAGAAAAAGAAAAGGGGCAATTACATAATTTGAAAGCATGAAAAAAAGTTTTTCAATGGGTGTTAAAGCTAACACCTGTAGAAGCTAAACTGCTTTGGATTATACATGGACTGCCTGCTGGTTCTATTGTCATGTAGTCCACAACTATTAGGACTGTAATCAGGATGCCCATTCTCCTGCTGACTTCTCAGGTAGTTGCTTATAACAATTGATGTTTTGCCCTGTTGTTTTGGCCTGGTTCAAACAGAGAAAGGTAAGGCAGTTTCTCTGCAGTAGGTGCTCTGGCTACATTTTAAAATGGCTCCAGCCATGTCAGTTTTTCACATATCCAGTGTAGTATTAGTATTGTAATGTTTAATTTCTAAACACTTACGAATTTTTCACTGTAGTCAGAGATATAATCTATATTATTAAAACCCTGCAGACATTTACTGAGATTTGTTTTATAGACTATCATATGGCATATATACTTGAGCAAAAAAAAAGTATATTCTGCAGTTATTAAGTCCAGTGATCTAAATTTGTCAGTTATCTCAAATTTGTAATTGTGCTAGCTAACTCTTCCATATTCTTAAATTTTATCTACTTGTTCTATACCTGCTTGTTTAAAACAAAGACAGGTGTTCTAAAATCTTAAACTTGCAATGTGGATTTATTTAGTTTTCCTTTTAATGTTACCTGTTTTTGCAGAATCAAAATAAAATTAAGTTTGATTATTTTCAACTCTTATCTATTTAAAAATAATTCTCTCCTTTCCTCTTATTTCCCATTAGACAAATAATGTGTAAAAATGCAATTCAATTATAAAAATGTCAGCTTTTGTTCACTATTTGTCTCTTGCTCCATAACTTCCCTGAACTCGAAAATTTCCATTTCTCTGCATTTTGTTAAATAAATGATCCTATCATTGCATTTGAGTTGTTTGCAACTTAGTAATTGAAGATTTTAAATAACGGAGTGGGTAATCTCTTGAAAAACTGAATGCCTTGCCATGGGGATTGTTTTTAGCAAGGGATGAATGATGGTTTTTTATCCCTAGCTAGTTATGTAATTCTTTTTGCAAATCAAACATATGTGGTAGTGTTACCTTATATGAAAGCATATTAGTTATTGGCATTTTGCATATATTGTAAGCTTTAGAATACCATTACCATTGACATTTACCCACAACATTCACAATGATTTAGTGATTCAATTTTTGGAAAAGAAAAATCTAGATAAACTTAAGTTTTAGTATGAAGTGGAGGATTTTTAAAAAGTTTTTATTTCTCTTAGTATTTCTACTAATTCTATAATTGAGACAACTTATTGGTCTATTAAAATTTTTGTTTTTTATTTATAAAAGTAATACATAATTAAATTTTTGAAGACAAAAAGAGAAAGAACAAATGAAGTTTATACAGTCTACCATCTAAAATAAAATAACAGCTGTTAATAGTTTGGTGAATTTTTCTTTGATTTTTATAATAGTAAAAATAGTTTTTTGTATTTTTATTCAAGACTATAAATATTTTATGATTTAAAGCATTTTGACTCTCATTATTTCATGAATAGAAAACATAGAATCATTCAGTTATTGTGAGGAATGCATTACTAAAGATGTCCTATAATTCAAGTCTCAAACTAATGACTTTTTCATAGGAATAAATATAAAGTTAAATGTACCTGTTCAGTGACCATCCATTGTAACTTAGGAACAGATTACGGGTCCTGATTTTATAGCTATATCACACAGAGGTGGTTTTTGTTTGTTTCAAACTTTCCATTATCCCTACCTAGTTTTGTAATTATTTTTGCAAATCAAGCATCTGCAGCATTTATTCTTGTTTATTTTTGACATTATTTACTTGTGGTTTTTCTTGTTTTCCATGTGTGTTCTGAGTTACATAGGCATTTACAGGGGGATATCAACACTTTTGCTTCAGTTAAAATGTTACAGGTTTCATTAGTTCCAGACATAAAATTTTGTATTAATTTTATGTTTCTTGAGTTAATTATGATAATTTGTATAATTCTCTCTCTCTCTTTTTAAAGATTTTATTTATTTATTTAACAGAGAGCAATCACAAGTAGATAGAGAAGCAGGCAGAGAGAGAGAGGGAAGCAGGCTCCCTGCTGAGCAGAGAGCCTGATGTGGGACTCGATCCCAGGACCCTGAGATCATGACCTGAGCCAAAGGCAGAGGCTTCACCCACTGAGCCACCCAGGTGCCCTGTAATACTATTTCCACAGTGATTGATTCAGGTGGCAATAGGCACTAAGAAGGACAAGAGAATAGCCTAGAATTATGTTCTATGGTTGAAGAAAAAAGCTTTCTCTTTTTCTGGATTGTATAACAGATGGATATAAGACTGTAGCCAGTATTCTATCATGAAGAAACCCTGGTTACAGAAGGAATTGACACATGGAGGAGAACAGGGCTAAGAGAATCAAAGAGGAATAGAATTGAAATCTTATTTAAGTGACATCTGAAACCCACCCTTCTTCTAAAACAGTGACAGTTAACCATGTGCATACTTTGGAAGTTATCTGAGAACCTGTTGAAATATGTATATATACTCATGAAGTACACAAGACGACTTGAAGCCTCATCGCTGGAGAGAGGGAGTATTGGGATCTGGGCAAGAATATTTCTTTAAAAGCCTCACTAGGTGATTCTAAAGTACAGATATGGTTGAGAACCATTGCTTTAGACTTTTCAGTAATATGAGCCAGTAATTTGCTCTAATATTTAAGCTCATTTGTGTTTCTATTATATGCAACAAAAACAACCTCACTGATATACAAGGCAAGGAGATTTCATTAGAAAGTTTAGGAAGGATACTTAGCATGATAAGCTTCTGTACAGAACTTCTATACCAGCATCTCCAGAGTCTAGGCCTAGCACTTACTAAAGCAATCTAACAACTATTAAGTTCATTCTGTTAGGAAAATTGGAAAAAAAGGGAATGGTGCAAACCATTGCAATGAGATAAGAATATGCTAAGCCATACTAAGAAGATATTTAATTATGGCTTTATGAAAACATCCTGTTTCATTTTGGATAGTTAATAGAATATAATACAGAACCAGACATACGTGCTCCAAGATCTTTTCACTTGATAGGGAGGGATATTCTATCTTAAAGGTAACTATCCCTCTTAAAAGATTATGTAATCTTAGGCTCAATTTTTATGTTTCCTTTCTACATCATAAACATTGCCTTTTTATTTCCTTTGGCATATTTTAACCTTAAATTAGCCACTTTCAAAAAGATATTTTAGTAACAAATCCTCGTTCACATTTTACTGGCAAAATGGCACAACATCTTAGGTGTTACTGGGTCATCATCATCAGGCTTATTTTAGTTGCTTGACCATATATTAAAACTGCATTTTCTTTTGGGATTATACCTTGAGTCTAATATTAATCTGTTTTTGAAATAAATAGTATATTCTTATTTTTCTGTTTGAGTTGTAGGATTTCCTTATTTAGCATTTGGTTACTTTTTTTTTTTTAAGATTTTATTTATTTACTTGACAGATGGAGATCACAAGTAGGCAGAGAAGCAGGCAGAGAGAGAGGAGGAAGCAGGCTCCCCGCTGAGCAGAGAACCCGATGTGGGGCTCAATCCTAGGACCCTGGGATCATGACCTGAGCTGAAGGCAGAGGCTTTAACCCACTGAGCCACGCAGGCTCAGTGGGTTACATTTATTTTAAAATGGTTACATTTATTTTAAAAAATTCACAAGATGGCTAAAAAAGGCAAAATTGAGAAACAAGATTAGGAGTGCAAATGACATCAAATATTCTTATCACTTTTTGGAATTTTTTCTTGGTGACTGAACTGCAATAATTTTTTAAAATTAATTTATTTTTCTATTTTGCAATTTGGAGATCTATTTCTTACTTTTTTTTTTTTTTTTAAAGATTTTATTTATTTATTTGTAGAGAGATCACAAGTAGGCAGAGAGGCGGGCAGAGAGAGAGGGGAAGCAGGTTCCCTGCTAAGCAGAGAGCCCCATGTGGGGCTCAAATCCCAAGACCCTGAGATCATGACCTGAGCCAAAGGCAGAGGCTTAACCCACTGAATCATCCAGGCACCCTATTTCTTACTCTTTCTCTGAGCTACTTTTGTTCATCAGCCCCAGGCTGATCATGGTTCCTGTCGTGACACAGGCCTCTGAACGCGAATACCAACACTGGAAAATCTATGCATGTTTCCTGAACTGGTTTCCTGATCAAGGAAGACTTCAATTAAGAAATGTAAACTGGTAGGCATAGAGATGACTGAGGATCACACTGAGCCTTACTTAATGTAAGCTGGCAGCTGAAAAGTACGATTAAGACTTTGGGTAGAACAGTTAACTGGGGGTCCTATGGTGAATGAAGTCAGGAGAGAAATGCTGAACCCTTTGCTGATGATCATAAGAAAAGAGGTCCTAGAAGGCAAAGTTATAGCCAAACTAGATAGGAGGTAATTCTTACCTTAGGAAGTAAATTATTTTAGAAAATAAATTTTATTCCATTTTTGAAACTAGGAACCAGAAGCAGTTGCTTTGATTTGAATGGTCTGTTTTCTGAGTAGAACAATGTACGTACAATGAACAATTGTACTACATTTTATTTTACATTCTATTAACTGTATATGGATGAATGTTCTGAGAGAAAAAGATAATATAATACTTTTATGAAGGAATTTACCACCTTACATTCCTTTTTGATACAAGGTGACATAAATATTATAGCAGGTAATTTGTGAATCGTATATATTACAGACAAGATATATAAAAAGGAAATTTAAAAATCAAATAGTATTTAGAACTGGATTTATTTATAATATAAACCTAATATGTAATTCATCTTTTATAATTACATAGGCAGAACTTTCAGGAATTTTCAGTTGTCTGTACTGATCTATTTTACTCATATTTATTTAGATTACCCACATTTTATCCAATTGTATAAATCATTTCAATTTTATCTAAATTCCACTCTAGTGATAGTCTTGCTGCTATGACCTTACACTGGGATTGTGTTCGCCCTTGTCTTCAGACACTTCTCTTTTGTTGGAGATAAACTTAGAATCCTTGCCTTCTCATTACTTTCCCTCTTTGGCTTTTCAGAGATGACATATTTCCCAATGAGTTTTCATTGGCTATCTCATATCCTTAACTTCCTTTTCATGGTCCTAATATTTTGGAACTTTGGGATTACTTTTATTTCTAGATCTTTGCTTCTTCACTCTCCTTTTACTTTAGGAAAGAGTCTTGTCCTCTTGAAATCATTGTTTCCCCTATCTTTAACTTTTTTATTCTTACCCTCCAAATAAATGCTTTTGATATCTAAAATATATTGTATAGACTTCAGTTGCTGACAGTAAGAAACTATTTTAACTATTTTAAGCAAAAATGGGTTTATTATCAGGTAGCTTAAGTGTCTGAAAAACTGCTAGAGTGACTGGAGAAATCACAGTGAGATATGACTATCCACCTATTAAATTGGCTAAAATAAAAAATATTGACTATGCCAAGTGTTGGGGATGTGAGAAACTGGAAATCCATATGGTGATGGTCAGAATGCAAAACTGTACAACCATTTTGGAAAAAAGTTTTGGAGTTTATTAAAAATTTTAACATATAGCTGCCATATCACCCAAGGGCCTACTATCTGAATATTTACCCAAGAAAAAAGAAAGCATATATCCATAGAAAGACTTGTACATGAATGTTTATATCATTGTTACTTAAAATAGTCAAAACTTGTAAGCAAACCAAATGTTTATCAATTGTAAGTGGATAAAAACATTGTGGTATATTTATACAATGGAAATAGAAATACAGATCTAATATTTCTCAGCAGTAGGAGGGAATGAATTGATGCATAAAACAAAATGGGTGAGTACAATATTTATGTTGAGTAAAATAATATGCTGAGTGAAATAATCCAGACAAAAAATAGTGTGTATTGTACTCTTTATATCTTTGATTCCATTATATAAAATTCCAGAACATGCAAATTAATCTATAATGGCAGAAAGTAGATCAGTAGTTGCCCATAGATGAAGACCGTGAGGAAGGACAGGAGGCAGGGATTACAAAGGACACAACACAACTTGTGCAAGTGGTGGTTATATTTGTTATCTTGATTATTATGGTGGTTTCATGAGTGTATACATATGTCCAAGTTATCAAGTTATATTTTTTAAATATGTGCAGTTATATGTCAATTATTCCTCAGTGCAATTATGAAAGCAGAAAAGAATAATGCCTGTAAATGAGGTTTCTTTACTTTTTTAAAACTATCCCTGAAGTCATGTCTGTTTTACCACCTTGTTTTACTCTATCTGATTACCTATGGGAGACCTGTTTTTCTCAAAATGTTTCAGATACTTCCTTCCATGGAGAGTCAGTCCTCTTCTAAAAAGAAAAAGAGATTATGCTATCTAATTTTAAGCCTAGCTCCAGGTTTTATGTGTGTTTAAGGTTAATATATTTAATTTACTTTAATCTTTTTTTTATCCCCTCTTATATTTTTTTGTTGATTCCTCAGTTTTTCTTAATTGTGTAAAGTATCAAAGTTGCACTATATAGAGGCAAGCTATTAAAAAAATTACTGGTGTTGGGGTGCCTGGGTGGCTCAATAAGTTAAGCCTATGCCTTTGGCTCAGATCATAGTCTCAGGGTCCTGGGATCGAGCCCTGCATCAGGCTCTCTGCTCAGAGGGGAGTCTGCTTCTCCATCTCTCTCTGCCTGCCTCTGCCTACTTGTGATCTCTCTGTATCAAATAAATAAATAAATAATTTTAAAAAATTACTGGTGTCTAAAAGTCATTTTATATATTTATTTTTTTTATTTTTATTATTATTATATTCTTTTTAAAAAATCAAGTTCCTCTAAAAACTACTCTGTTTAAAATGAGAAATTTATATTTCTTTAATATTGCCTCACTTTACAGGACTAAATACATATTATTGATGGTTTTTTCAATATAGTTGAGTTGTGTGAGATCATTTAAAAGAAACTGAGTAGAGTGGGAAGATGCAAAATTATCTTATTTTAGCTTTTTACTTTTTATTTTATTTTTTTTTTTGAGAGAGAGAGAGAGAGAGAGCGAGCGCAAGTGGGGGGAGGGGCAGAGGGAGATGAAGAGAGAATTATTTGAGTTTTTTAAAACAATACTTAGGTTTTAAATAATTTTAAGATGTTCTTTAGAAATAAAAATTAATTTTGCCTGTTAATCTTATAGTAGGCCCTTAGTTTAGGATAGACTTGAGATATAAACTAGTCACAGGCTTTCTAATTTCTCAGGATTCAAAGAGGGGAAATTTTGGGATTGCTATCCTTGCCCCCAGTTGATGCTATAACTCTCTCAGTGCTTCACAAAATATCCTAGAGGTTGCATGCACTGGTCTATTTAAAAAAAAAAAAATACATGAACTCTTGCTATCAGTGCTGCCCCACCTGTTGCAGGATGTTGCTACTCCAGTCACATCTTTCCTATACCCCAGCTGAGGATCTGAAATAGCCTGTTTATTGTCAAGACACTTAATGTTGCAACTACCAAGGTCAAGGTCTTGTTTGTCCATTTTGATGATGACTTTTCACAGTGTACCTTATTGTTATTTTTGAAGAAAGAAGCCCAATTTGGTCAAGGACTAGTTATTGGGATGTCTTAGTACCTGGAACACCAGCTCTACTTTTGTGATTCCATTCTTTTTACTCCATGAAAAAATACATTCCCAGTGAATTTCTTCAGTACCCTGACCCAAGATTTTGTTTCCTCCTACCACTCACTTCTGTTGAATAACTTTTTTCTAAATTCCTCCAGCAAGATCCATCTTTTATTTTATGCCCCTGTTCTGTACTTTTTCTATAATATTCTTAGTAAAAGGATATTTTGATGTTAAAAATGCTCATCAAATTATTATTAATTTAAGCAGCTAAGGCTTTTAATCAGAATTTTTAAAGATTTGACCCAGTTTCCTTAAAATACATGTTAATAACGTGTTCATTCATTCACTCATTCATTCATTTTAGCAAAACTTACGGTGGTAGTAGTTCTATTATATTAAGTCAGTTTCCCATACAGAAATTATATAATAGTGAGTATAAAGTTTTAATTTGTTACAATTTATAATATTTGGATATTCCTTTCATATTGGAAAGAAAGACAATGCACAAAACTCGAGTTTTATGGCCTATAGAAGTTGCAGTAAAAGTTGTATGAAATATAAATCAACTGAATAAAAGATATTGTGAAAAAATTTGTAATTTGAAATCTAATTGTACTGCACTATTTTCTGTACAGTGTAAAACTACTCTTTATGGATTGTTCCACCATTTTATATATTTAAAACAATATATAACAGGATACATACTGTGATTCTAGGTGGTAGGGTACATTCATGAAGTTGAATGTTAACTTAGATTTTTTTTTTTTTTACTCTTTCTCTTTCATTTGAAGTGTGAAAGCATTCTGAACTGAGTTCTTGTTATCCTGATTAGCTTAATTCCTTTCTTTTAAGCTGGCCAATATAAAATGTAGCAAAATTTACTGCTTCCAAAGGACTGTTTTTTCACATAGTTATAATGTAAGACAATTACCTTTTTAACAGCTTTAGTTATTTTGTATTAGGATCCAGAGGGGCCTTGAAGACTCACATATTTTATCAGTCCACAGACACAGACAAGAAAATAGTCAGTATAATACAATGACAAATCTTGGGAATCTTGGATTTTGAAATTTGTGATCTTGTGTAACTTACTTAGCTAACTTATTTAGCTATTGTAATCTTGTAATGTTCAAATCATGATCAGCGAAATATGTGTTTTTGCTAGTTGAGTTTTGTTCCTAAAGCAAAATTACAGGCATGCCACAAGAAAAGGAACATAGTATATATAATCTGAGTTTTTGAAATGAGAAATTTGGAAACTGGATTTTTCTTACTTTTATCTGATAATCTGTCATGTTATTTAAATATGATACCATGCCAATAATGATAATAGTAATAATAACAAACATCGTGAAATTGACAACACTTATACTATATGAAAAGTAATGTAGCCTGCAAAAAAAGATACTGTGTTGTTATTGTTATTATTATTACTGTTATTTGCAGCAAGTTGTATAGAACCTTCTTGAGTTAAGGTATTGTTTTCAATAACACACAGTCATAGTTGCTACCACTCCTTTCATTGGCTGCCTCAGGTGGCCTTAGGTCTTTTGAAGTGTTGCTGTTTTGTTGATTATATTAGTTAGATGTATGCAGTATTAAATAAGTGAAAAACTCCGTTCTGAACATTTCTCGAGAATGACTTCCACTAATATCACCTGGTTTTGTAGCTTTATTTGCCTTCGTTCAAACTAAGCTTTTGAGTCTATCTCATATATTACAGGTACTGAGTAGATGCCAACCTCTCTCATAGTAATGTCACAAAGGCTGCAAAGGAATCCTCAATGTCATATAATTATGATTTCCAAGGGGAGCATTTGATCTCTTTTGGGCTATAGTTTCAGAAGTAGGATATTTGCAGGGGTCAAAAGAGTTGGCATTGCATGGGGGAAGGATGTCTTTCTCCCTAAAGCTAGGGATTAGTTTTGACAATAACAAAACTATCTTATGTTGAAGTAGGTAACAGCCAAACCAATTGAAATAACTTTGAAATTCATTGATTGACCTGGATTACCTTTCACATACAAACCATAAACATCTTGTCTAGCAGTTAGGCTCTCTTGTTTGGAGAAAATATAGTCCAAGAATTCCAAACAAACTCAAAATACATTTGCCATCATTGCCTTGGACCCAGAGCCAGTGCTGCAGCTAGGAACTGAGGACTTGAGTTAGGATTGTGTAAAGTCTGTGGGGGAAGTAGATTATTAATTTACCCATGAGCCCACAACCTCTCAGGCTAGAATGTCAGACAAGATGCTGTGATATGCACTTGATGGGAACTGAAATGTTTCCCAGGCCAAATGGCATCATCATTTACTTAAATTGGTCAAGTTTTTATTTAGATGACTGTCTTCTGTTTATTACTTTCTTGGTAGAGGCTAAGTTTGCAAATCCTACAAGTATAATTTTGTAAACTTACAACTAAATAATTTAGATTATAAAGTACAATTTTCTCTTTTTGAACTTAGGTTGTCTACATTATGTGTCAGTTTTTTCTATTATTGGAACCAGTGTGGATATCAGGTAACTAATCTCCACATTTATTTAGAAAATCTTTTAGGACTATTCATAAGAATGAAATGTCTCACAAATTGAAAGATGAATAATAGTTTTAACAGATGTCAACTCATATCTGAATTAAGTTTAATGGCATTAATGGAAACTTTTTCCAAGTAGTTTTTAAGTTTTGCTGCCTGAGTCCTCTCAACCAGTTCAATATATGTAAACTTAGTAAAGATGAAACAATATTCCTTATAAGTTAGAAAATTATGGGAATTTGGTAGTTTGGAAGATGTTGGGATCTATTGTATAATACAGATTAAGAAATTTCACTTCTATAGACATTATTTTTGAGTTATCAATATAATCTTTTGTTTATGTGATTAATGCACTTTAAAAATAGCTTTTATTTATAATATTATGAAGCTATAATTTTCTTTTTTATGTAATACCTTGAAGTTCAAGTATTTTTAATGAAAGGATCTTTTTATAGTTTAGGCATGAACATTTGAAAAGAAATATTTTGAACTGGAATCATTGGATGACTTTAAATATCTAGACTTTGGTTAGTGCCAGTAATAAAAAATAAAAATTAAATATAATGACTATAAATAGAAGAATCTTTTCAGTCATATGGTTTGAAAGTAGTCTAATGTTTCCATGCTGGGCACCCTTTTGCCAAATTTAATGAAAATCAGCATGATAATTAGCAGTTAGTGTTTGAATTCTGCTATTATCTTCAGGAGTACTAAAATGACAGAGATTCAAATAGCAACTAACAAGCTAGTCTTATCTATATCACATTCCTTATGTGAATCAGAAACTGGCATGGGCCTTCAGTAAAAGTTCTCTCCTTTGAAGGTGACTTTGTTTTCTGTTTCTGTGACAGTATATTGGATTAGAATTGCCAACTAACAGTTTAGTAACATTCTTCCCAATTCAGTATATTCAATTCAGTGAATATTAGTGTATGGTATTGTTCCAAGAGATTCAAGGCAGAACTCCATGATTTGACTTGCGGCTTTCTGTAATGAATCCGTGAAAGAGATATGCCTATACCAATGTTTTTATTCATTGATCTCCATGAATACAATGAATGGAAGAGCAATATTATTTTGTTATCTGGTATTTATATGATATATTATTTGCCTTTGAAACTAATTTTTATCATTCCTGTTTTGGATTTCTTTATGATATGCAGAGTCAAATATTTTTACTAGCACAGTATTTGAAAAGTCTTGGCTTTCAAGAGAGTCATAAGAACTTGATCTCTTGCTAACATAATTTTTCTTTTATAGAAAATGATATATATTTTTAAAATTTAGCGTGACTAATCTTGTGAATGATAACACTCTATATTGTACTCTAGATTTCAAATATGATGTCATATTTTACAGACCCTTTTGCAGTGCCTTCACCCATTAATCACTCTCCAGTGGTCTTGTATAGCAGTCATGGTGGACCTTATCTATGTCATGGTGGGAAACATTTGGAATTATCATGGTCACTCACTGGGAGCACTGTGACAGGTTTTTGGGTTGAAAGGCTTTAGAAAAAACGTTAGCTAGAAGCAGACTACTCTTTTGAGAAAACTGAAGTGAGATCACAAATTTGGTATTTTTGTACTTAGAAAATAATGCCTAACCAAAAAATAATACATATTTTCTCAGAGATACTCCTAAGGGAAAGCATTTTGAAGTAAATTCAAATTTAGAGTAAATTCAAAGTAATTTCAAATGACTAAAAATACAGTAGTCTTAAATTTTGTAAAGGCAGAAGAAATTATACCACTAATCTAGAAAAATTAAGATTCCATTTAATAGTTGCTTATTACTTTAACTTTCCTCTTCTAATCTATTTCAAATCAGTAGATTCTTTAAAATTCTACCTTCCATTTTTTTTTTTTTTTCCCATGACAAACGTTACTTGAATTACTTTGAAAAGTAAAATACCAAATCTCCTACTCCATATCTTGGAGGTTAGTGAGGAAAACTGAGAAATATAGGCAGTTTTGTGATAAATAGTGATGGAACTCTGATAGGAGCAAATATAGGCAGACTACTTAACCCAGCCTGAGGCGTTGGATATTACTGAGGAGGTTCAGTAATATTAATCGGAGTCCTGCAGTCTAAGGGAGCTGAATGAAAAGAGGGTCTTATGTAGTGTTCAGTATGTACTGAGGCTCTTTTGCTTTGCAATTTTTAGGAACAAAAATAACTTAGAGTATTTAAAGCAGAGTGTGAAGAGATTCTGGTGAGTGAATAGGCTGGAAGAGTAAAGAGATACTATATCACAAGGTTCTTATATGGCCATGCACAGGAATTAGAACTTTATTTAGAAGGCAGTAAGGTTGAAGTGTTGGTTTTAAGCAGAAGCATGATAAAAATAGATTCAAATTTTAGAAAGATTACACAGGCAGTCATAGAGAATGAATAGAATGAATTGGAGTGGGATACACAGGAATCAACATGACCCACAAAGAAATGTATAGCTTTCTATTAACTGCTATAACAAACTACCTCAGATTTTGCAGCTTAGAACAAGCATCCATTTGTGATCTCACTGTTTCTGTGGGTTAGAAGTCCAGTGGTGACAGGTTATCTCAGCTGGTTCTTTGCTTAGAGTCTTATAAGGCCCAAATCAGGATGTTGGCAGAGTCATGTTTTTTAAGGATGTTCTAGGGAAGAATCTGTTTCAAGCCCATTCAGGTTGTTGAGAGAATTCAGTTCCTTGAAGGTGTGTAGGGTGAGGTCCCTGTTTCCTTGCTGACTATCAGCCAGAAGAGGCTCTCAAAGCTACTTAAGACCAGCTACATTCCTTCTCATGTATCCTACTCCATCTTGATATCTGCAACAGCATATTGCATGCTGTTGCAGATTTAAACAGCATAAACAGATCTCGCATTCCAGATCTCTTTGACTTCTGACACTACCTAGAGAAGGTTCTCTAATGTTATTAGATGAGCCCACTCAATAATTCAAGATAATCTCCCTATTTTAAGGTACATAACCTTAATTAAATCTGCAGAGTCTTTTTTTGCTATGTAACGTGATATACTCACAAATTCTAGATATCTTTGAAGCACAAATTAGGGCCTGGATATCTTTGGGAAGCAATTCTGCTGACACTAAGAGGTCATTGCTCTAATCCAAGAAAATGATGATTGTGACCTAAACCACATTCTTGGCAGTGAAGGAAGAGAAAAGTAATTAGACCGAAGAATCAGATCAATAAGATTTATTAAGTAGTTAGATGTGGAGAATAAAGAAGGAAGTATAACGCTCCACTAAAATTATCTTTTAGTCTTCCTTCTTCCAAGAGTACGCATTTACAAGTCCCTACCTGTCCATATGTCAATGTCTCTCCAATCATTTTGGCTTTTTGAAGCTCATTTTTTAGTAGATACATTAGGAAGTGCTCATGGGAGCATTATGCCCTCGGTTTTTGCATGTTGATAACAAATTTTATGTTACCTTTATACTGACAATTGCTTTGGCTGCATTTAAAATCTTTGACTCACAGGTTGTTTCCTTGACTGTCTTAAATATGTTACTGTTTTCTCTTGACATAAAGCACTACTGTTGAAAAGTCTGATAAAAGTCTTATTTTCATTTCCCTTAAAGGGCTTTGGTTTTTTACCTGGGTACCTAAGATATAAGTGTGTGTGTGTGTGTGTGTGTGTGTGAGAGAGAGAGAGAGAGAGAATGAGTGTGTGTGTATGATGGATTTGGGGAGGGATATGTTGTGAGGGCTGTGTGTTATGTAAGACTGATGAATCACAGACCTGTCTCCTGAAAAAAATAATACAAAAAAATTAAAATGACATTAAACCTTAAAAAAGAAAAAATAAAATTTCATAATTTTACTTGAATACACTTTGATTTTGTCCACTCTGAACACGTTTTCCCAGATAAGTACTGTATTTTTCATATATGTAGTTTTGATTTTTTTCCTAGAAGATTTTCTTGAATTGTAGACACTGATGTGTATTCTCTTCTACTTCTTTGGTTGTTTCTTCATATAAGTACTTTGATGTTTGAATATTCTATATTTTTGTCATTTTTCCTTGGATACTTTTCTTTCGTCATTGCTTAATTTTTTAAAAATAAGCCTTATTTTCATCTTGAGACGTTGTATATGGTGTTTATTCTCCTATTCCTTCGAATTTATTCTTTAATTCTGAAATAGCTTTTGATTAATTTCTATGCTTTCCTGAGATCTTTCGCTTTATTTATGCAGTTCATATCATTATTTAATATCATAACATTTCCTTAATTTTTAGCTTGTTTTGAAATTCTGGGTATTCTGGATTGTGTGTGGTCAACTGAGTACCACCAATACTTTCTATTCTCTGTATGGCTCCAGATTAGAGTTTGACAATAGAGAATCTCACATGATACTTGGAATGTAGAATAAAATAGAAGTCATTATTTTGGGGATGTCATGATTCTCAGTTGCAGTAGTTTTGGAGATCTTTCCACAGATTCGTATTTTATAGTTGTGGTCACTGGATTCGGTGGTTTCTCAGACTTTTCTGTGAGTGCTGATTTCTTTGCCAACTCCACTGTTCTGGGCTACCATAGTGACTATATCCTCAGTTCTCTGACTAGAGCCTTCCAACTCTCTGACTAGAGCTCCCACATTGATATAAGGCCTAATTTTCTCATTAAACTTTGTATTTCTGTAATTGTTATCATAGCTCTGTTTTCTTGAGCTACCCAGATAAATATATACTAGGTTACAGTTGTTTTTCTTTTTTTTTTAGGTTACATTTTTTAATTATTTTATACCTATGTCTTTCTGAGAGTGCCATATTATCTGCAGGATGGTTGTCTACCTCTTGTTTTCTTTTATATCTTTGTGTAAGGTTTCTGCGCATGCGTGTTTGCATGTAGGTTTCTATTATTTTTTTCTTGGTCATTTATTAATATCAATATCAAATTATTTTCTTGAACTTTTAAAAGGGAGAGAGATGGATCCAGAGAGTTTAATGTTCCAGTTATATTGTAACAGACCTTGAACTAGAAACCAGGAATCCTGATTCTTTTCTAAAGGCTTTATTTCCTATACTGTTCTCCTCACAGATGAAATAAATCTTGCCAGTTTTGCTGATATGTCAAGAGAATCTCTTTCATCTTTGCTATTTGCTATTTGTTTGGGCATACTTTCTCTGTCTTACTAGTTTCTCACTTGCCATCTTTTCTTTCTTTCCTTCTCTTTTTAACCATAGCTACAGAAATAGAAGCTTTTCAATGAATCTGATGCCATTGCCTCAAAATGTAGAAGATCTTTTATGGAAACATTTTATTCAAATGCTGCTGTGTTCTTCTCCACAGTTTTTCTGCTCTCTCTTGTTTATTTCCAGACTAAGAGAGCATAGGAATCTCTTTGCAGGAAGCAAATACATTCGTAATTCTCATGTATATAAAATGAAAATTTTTATGAAATACTATTTAATTAGTAATAATTGAAAAGAAAAATGAGATTTTATACAATTTTTTATTTTATGTTTTTATAAAAATCTTTTAAAACTTAGAAAATAATTACATGTAAGTTAAAAATAACTTTCATACAGTAAGGTATCATTAATTTTTAAATATATGTAATGTTTAGTAAGGAAAAGATGTTCAAAGAAAAGTAAAACATTTCCCTGCACAATGGAAAACAAAGGAAGCAGCATGTAATTTAGTGATAAATATCTCTGAGGACTTTCTAATTACTTTCTAATATAGCATTTATATTTAGTAAATTAATTTGCCTATTTTTAATGGTCCCACATCCAATTCTAGAAATATGCTTTTAAGACATTATTGCTTAAATGATAGAAGAAGCATTAACAGAGTAGATTTTTAAAATCAGAATTTGCACATTTGAGCATTTCACTAGGGTTTAAGACCTTTCCTAGACTTTTGATTTGCTGTATATAAGGAAAAATATTACATATTAAACATTTGTCAACAATTTCCTAATGTGCATTGTAAATACATGATTACATCTGTTTCTTCATATGAGTCTCATAGTGCACACTTAGGGGGCTTTTCTTCTACTGGAATTCAATTGATTTAATTAGCCAAGTCTCACTAATGTGCTAATTGGGAGACAGACTTTTTAGCATTCGCCTGAGATTAGATTGCATTCACGGAATCATAATTATTTTGATGGCTTGCCACAGTGAAATAGATGAACTGTGTACCAGCTAAATTTTTAATGAAGTTAACTTTTACTTTGATTCTTATGTAATTTCTCTCTTTATCTTGTATACAGGGTAATTTCTCTAAGTGTCTTTTGTTTTATTTATTTTTTTCATTTGTCACTCTCTGATATGCCACATCTTGAATATTTTAATAACTTTTTTGGATATTTACAAGACTGTAAAATGAAAGAGGCAAAACAATGTTGATTTGAAAACCTAATGCAGGGGAATAGTAGTATGAAAAATTGTATATTAGAGCCCATTTGTGACATGAAATATTTTACCTTAAGTTCTTAATATTTCACATACTATTATAATTTCTGCTCATTTTTTTCTATATTAGATCATCTGAGTTTATGGTTCTGATTCTAAGAAAGCACTATTATGACCTTGCTATGTTCTAACCACTGTGATAGCATTTGGGATACAAAGAGAACTGTGACTTTCCTCTAGAAGAATATCATCCAAAAGTAGAATTAATGACTTTACAGAAGAGTTCTGAGGCACACAGGTTTTTTTTTTTTTTTTTTAAGATTTTATTTATTTATTTGACAGAGATCACAGTAGGCAGAGAGGCAGGCAGAGAGAGAGAAGGGGAAGCAGGCTCCCTGCTGAGCAGAGAGCCTGATGCAGGGCTCGATCCCAGGACTCTGGGATCATGACCTGAGCCAAAGGCAGAGGCTTTAGCCCACTGAACCCACTCAGGTGCCCCGGGTTTTTAATACACTTTTTGGGATGGTTCTTTTTTCCATTTATATGTACATTAAAACTGTAATTTAATGTCATGATGAATGTCCCATATTTTTTCATTTTTTTCCCTTAGAAATTACTAGGTTCTTATCTTTTTCTCTTAAACCGGTATTTTAGAGATTTTTTTGCATTTAGAGAAAAGTATGTAAAAAGATATATAGGTATAGGGGTGGAGTTAAGATGGTGGAATAGTAGGGGGTCCCTGAATTTACCTCATCCTTCAAACACAGTTAGATCAACATCCAACTATTTTGAACAATTAGAAATATGATCTGAAGATTAAGAAAACCATCTGCACAGTTGGAGGGAGAGATCGTAGTAGATGTGAGGTTGGGAGCTATGAATTGGGGGAGAGGAAAGCTGGGGGACTACAAATATGAGGGAACCCTTTCACTGAGCAAAGTCAGGGAGAGGGAGAGAGTGGGAGATAGGGGATATAGTGAATAAGGATCACACAATAAGCCCCAGTGAGGAATTCCCTTGCACTGCCCAGAGAGCCATGGCTCCCCTTCCGAGAGTGCATTTAGAAGAGCATATTTTGCCTCTCCAAGGACAAAAGGCCAGCTGGGAGCCCCTGAGTGGTGTTCAATAGCAGGGTCAGAGGTGAGTGCAGAGGGAAGAAAAACCTCTTAACTTTAGGCTGTGAGCCACAATATACTTAAACCTCTGTATGCACCCCTTGTGGCTGCTTTTCTGAGACAGAACTGGACAGAGAGCAGAGACACGGGCAGACTGTGGATAACCTGGCTGCTGCTTTTTGCTATCTGCTGCAATAGATTCAAACCTCTGTGACTGCTTTTCTAGGACAGAATGAAGTAGAGGACTGAGCCACCCATAATGGCAGATAACCTGGTTCCAGCTTTTCACAGAGTGTTACAATAAACTCTAGGCTCTGCCTGTGCATTGTAAGACTGCTTTTTAGGGACAGGATGGTGGTGGGTGAGCCTCCTCAGTGGACAGGAGTGAGCCTATACCTTACCAGGACCTTTAAAACTTGGAGTTTTGAATCCTAGGCACTAACCAGAGTTCAAATATAGGAGATCTGTGGTTCTGCATGGTGAGCCAATGGCCCAGGCACAAATAGGTTAGGGCAGGGAACTGATGAAAGCCAGGGCACAGGAGATTGTTCACTTTTCTAAGAGGGCTTCCTGAAGAGTAGTGGCCAGGAGTTCCCCTCTTCAGTGACAAGCCGGTAGGGTAAATCCATATTCTTCCTTCTCCCTCAGCTGGATTTCAGAGAGAAATATAGCACCTCCAGGGGAGGCTGGAGTCCCCTACACTAAACCTGCCCCCCTGTGCTTTGTATGGACATCTTTACAAGGGCAACTTGGCTTGTGAGCCAGTCCAGCAGGCCTTTCCTTCAGAAACTGAGAGAGGTCACCTACATCTATCAACTCTACTGATTAAAGAATGCTCCAAAATCAGGTTCCAGTGGAAATAGGAGCAGGCTTCTTTCTTCTTTATTTTAACCTCCTCTTAATTTTAAAAAATTTTAGTGTTCTTTTCCTATTTTTTATTTTTTATTCTTTATATTTTTATTTTATTTATTTAAATTTTTTTTTTTTTTAATTTGACAGAGACCACAAGAAGGGGGTAGCAGGAGAGGTAGAAGCCGTCTCCCTGATGAGCAGGGAGTCCAGTGCAGGTCTTGATCTTAGGACCCTGGGATCATGGGCAGAGCTGAAGGCAGACACTTAGCTGACTGAGCCACCCAGGTGCCCCTATCTTTTATTTTATATACATATTTTTTCTTTTTTTCTTTCTCTCTCTCTCTTTTTTTTTTTTTTTTTTGCATCAGGCTTATAGATTTTTGTCTGTTTGCAGTTTTATTCCTTTTCCTTTTATCTTGGATCAGGGTTTTTTGTTTGTTTTTGTTCTCTTTTTTCTCTTACAGTTGTATTTTGACAATCAAATGAAAGCACACTTTCTTAAAATCCAATCACTCCCCATTACAAACAAGGACGAACTTTGTAGAGGAAGGACCAGTGGGAAAGAGCAGCCAAAACCCAATAGCAGAGAGTACACAGCATTCACCAGAAACACTAACTGCAGTTTTTATTTTTGTTGTTTTTCTTTTTTCTGCCTTTCTTTTCTGGACAAAATGATGAGATGGAGAAATTCACCCCAAAAGAAAGAGCAGGAGGTAGTACTCACTGCTAGGAATTTAATCAATATGGATATAAGTAAGTGTCTGAACTAGAATTTAAGATGATTATAAAGTTGGCTCAGCTTGAAGAAAGCATAGAGAACATTAGAGAATCTCTAAATGTAGAAATAAAAGGACTAAAATCTAGCCAGGCCAAAATTAAAAATGCTATTATAGAGATGCAGTCCCAAATGGAGGCTATAAAAACAAGGATGAATGAGGCAGAAGAGTCAGTGACATAGAAGATAAAATGATGGAAAAATAAGTAAGCTGAAAAGGAGAGAGAGAAAACTATGGACCATGAAAGAAGACTTAGAGAAATCAGTGAATCCATAAAGCAATATAATATCCTGATAATAGGGGTTCCAGAAGATGAAGAGCAGGAGAGTAGGTCAAAAGGTTTACTTGAACAAATTATAACTGAGGATTTCCTTAATCTGGAGAGAGAAACAGGCATTCAAGTCCAAGAGGCACATAGAACCCCCCTCAAAATCAACAAAAATAGGTCAACACCTTGCAATATAATAGTGAAGCTTGCAAATTCTAAAGATAAAGAGAAAATCTGGAAAGCAGCTTGGGAGAAGAGTTCTTAACCTATAAGAGTAGAAACATAAGGGGACAGTGGACCTGTGGACTTAGACCTGGCAGGGCAGAAAAGACTGGCATGATATATTCAACATGTTAAATGGGAAAAATATGAAGCCAAGAATACTTTATCCAGCAAGGCTGTCATTCAGAATAGAAGGAGAGATAAAGAGTTTCCAGGACAAACTAAAACTAAAGGTATTTGTGAGCACTAAACCAGCCCCACAAGAAATTTTAAAGGGGAAACTTTGGGTGGAGAGAGAGCTCAAAAGTAGCAAAGACCAGAGAAGAGCAGAGACAATCTACAGGACTAGCAACTTTACAGGTGATACAACGGCACTAAATTCATATCTTTCAATAATTACTCTGAATGTAAATGGACTAAATGCTCCAATCAAAAGACATAGGGTAACATAATGGATTAAAAAACAAGACCCATCATTATGCTGTTTACAAGAGACTAGTTTTAGAGACAAAGACACCTCCAGATTGAAAGTGAGGGAGGGGAGAACCATTTATCATGCCAGTAGATATCAAAAGAAAGCTGGTGTAGGAATCCTTATATCAGACAAAATAGATTTTATTTTTTTAAAAAATATTTTTATTTATTTATTTGAGAGAGAATGAGAATAAGAGAGATCACAGAGGAAGAGGGAGAAGCAGGCTCTCCAGTGGCAGGGAGCCCAATGTGGGACTAAATCCCAGGACCTTGTGATAATGACCTGAACCAAAGGCAGACACTTGACTTATGGAGCCACCCAGGTGCCCCAGACAAACTCGACTTTAACCCCAAAACTGTAATAAGAGTTGAAGAAGGATACTATATCATAATAAAAGGGTCTATCCAACTAGAAGATCTAATAATTATAAATATTTATGCCCCTAACTTGGGAGCAGCCAAATATATAAACCAACTAATAACAAAATTAATGAAACTCATTGATTATTTAAAAAAAATTTTTTTTAAAAGATTTTCTTTTAAAATTTGACAGGGAGAGAGAGATCAAGTAGGCAGAGAGGCAGGGAGAGAAAGTGGGGGAAGCAGGCTCCCTGTTGAGCAGAGAGCCCAATGGGGGGCTCGATCCCAGGACTCTGAGATCATGACTTGAGTCAAAGGTAGAGGCTTAACCCACTGAGCCACCCAGGCACTCTGAAACTCATTGATTATAATAAAATAATAGTAAGAGGCTTTAACACCCCACTCACAGCAAGAGACAAGGCATCTAAGTAGAAGATCAACAAGAAAGCAAGGACTTTGAAAAACACACTGGACCAGATGGACTTCACAGATATGTTCATAGAATTTCATCCTAAAGCAGCAAAATACACATTCTTCTCAAGTGCACATGGAATGTTCTCCAAACAGATCACATACTGAGTCACAAATCAGGTCTCAATCAGTACCAAAAGGCTGAAATTATAGCCTTTTGGTATATTTTCAGACCACATATTTTCAGACTGGCATATTTTCAGACCACAATAGTTTAAAACTTGAAGTCAGTAACAAGAAACATTTGGAAGGAACACAAAAACATGGAGGTTAAAGAGCATTGTATTAAAAAATGAATGGGTCAACCAGAAAATTAAAGAAGAATTTAAAAAAATACACAGAAGCAAATGAAAATGAAAACAGAATAGTTCAGAACCTTTCAGATGCAGCAAAGGCAGTCCTAAGAGGGAAGTATATATAATACCAGCCTTTCTCAAGAAACAAGGAAGGTCTCAAATACACAACCTAACCTTACACCTAAAGGAGCCAGAGAAAGGACAGCAAATAAAACTTAAACCCAGAAAGAGAAGACAAGAGAAGAGAAGTAAAGAATAGAGCAGAAACCAATGATATAGAAATTAAAAAAAAAAAAGTAGAACAGATCAATGAAACTCAGAGCTAGCTTTTTGAAATAATTAATGATTGATAAACCCCTGGCCTGACTTATCAAAGAGAGCGAGTGAGAGAGAGAGAGAGTGAGAGCAAGAGAGGACTCAAATAAATAAAATTATGAATGAAAGGAGATATTACTACCAACACCAAAGAAATTCAATTTTAAGAACACATTATGAGTAACTATATGCCAACAAATTAGGCAATCTGGAATAAATGGATGCATTCCTAGAAACATACAGACTACGAAAACTGAAAGAGGAAGAAATAGATACATGGACAGATCCTAACTAGCAAAGAAATTGAGTCAGTAATCAAAAAGTCTCCCCCAAAACAAGAGTCCAGGGCCAGATAGCCTCCCAGCAGAATTCTACCAAACATTGAAAGAATTAATAGCTATTTTTCTGATACTGTTTAAAAAAAATAGGAATAGAAAGGAATCTTCCAAACTCATTTTATGAGGCCAGCATTACCTTGATCCCCAAGCCAAAAAAAGACCCCACTAAAAAGAATTACAGACCAATATCCCTGATTAACATGAATGCAAAAACTCTAGCCAATAGGATTCAACAGCACATTAGTAGGATTATCCACCACGACTATGTGGGATTTTTTTCCTGGGCTTGAAGGGTGGTTCAACATCTTCAAATCAATGTTATGACACAGTAATAAAAGAAAGGACAAGAACATATGATCTCAGTAGATCAATAAAAGCATTTGATAAAAATATAGCTTCCTTTCTTGATAAAAACTGTCTGTCATGTATAGATGGAGGGAATGTACCTCAATATCATAAAAGCCATATATGAAAAACCCATAACAAAAATCATAGTCATCAGGGAAAAGCAGAGGTTTTCCCTCAAGGTCAGGAAGATGACAGGGTTGTCCACTCTCACTACTGTTTTTCAACATAGTACTGGAAGTCCTAGCTTCAGCAATCAGAACACAAAAAAGAAATAAAAGGCTTCCAAATTGGCAAAAAGTCAAACTTTCACTCTGCAAATGACATGATACTCTGTAGAAAACCCAAAGACTCTACCCCAAAACTGCTAGAACAGATACAGGAATTCAGCAAAATGACAGAATATAAAATCAATGCACAGAAGTTAGTTGCATTTCTATACACTAACAATGAGACAGAAGAAAGAGAAATCAAGGAGTAGATCCCACTTAAAATTGCACTGCAAACTATAAGATACCTAGGAATAAACCTAACCAGAGAGGTAAAGGATTTGTCCTCACTAAACCATAGAACACTTGTGGAAGAAATTGAGGAAGACACAAAGAAATGGGAAAACATTCCATGCTCAAAGACTGGAAAACCAAATATCATTAATATGTCTACGCTACCCAAAGCAATCTATCCATTCAGTGCAAAATACCATGAGCATTTTTCACAGAGCTGGAACAAAGAATCCTTAAATTTGTATGCAACCAAAAAGACCCTGAACAGCTAAAGTAATGTTGAAAAAGAAAACCAAAGCTTGTGGCATCATAATTCTGGACTTCAAGCTCTATTACAAAGCTGTAATCATCAAGAGAGTATGGTACTAGCACAAAAACCAGATACATCGATCAATGGAACAGAATAGAGAATCCATAAATGGACCCTCAACTCTGTGGTCAACTAATCTTTGACAAAGCAGGGAAAAATAGATAATGGAAAAAAGTCTTTCAACTAATGTGTTGGGAAAAATGGATACCACATGCAGAAGAATGAAACTGGACTACTTTCTTTCACGATACATAAAAGTAAACTCATAATGAATGAAAGAGCTAAATTTGAGGTGGGAATCCATCAAAATTCTAGAGAACAACACAAGCATCCTTTTGGCCTTGGCTACAGCAACTTCTTGCTAGGCATGTCTCTAAAGGCAGAAGAAACAAAAACAAAAATAAATGATTGAGACTTCAAGATAAAAAGCTCTAGCACAGCAAAGGAAACAGTCACAAAACTGAAAGGTAGCCTATGGAATGGGAGAAGAAATTTACAAATATCTTATCAGATAAAGGTCTAGCAGCCAAAATCTATAAAGAACTTATCTAACTCAACACCCCAAAACCAGAAACTCCAGTCAAGAAATGGGCAGAAGACATGAATAGAATTTCTCCAAAGAAGACATCCAGATGGCCAACAGACACATGAAAAATTTTTCAACATCACTCAGCATCAGGGAAATACATTTTAAAACTACAGTGAGATCCCATCTTATACCAGTCAGAATGGTTAAAACTAGCAAGTCAGGAAATGACAGATGTTGGCCAGGATGTGGAGAAGGGGGAAAGCTCTTATACTGTTGTTGGAAATGCAAGCTGGTGCAGCCACTCTGGAAAACAGTATGGAGGCTCTTCAAAAAAGTTAAAAATAGAACTTCCTTACAGCCCAGCAATTTATCCAAAGGTATTTATCCAAAGGATACAAACATAGTGACTTGAAGGGGCACATAGAGCAGCTATGTCCAGCATATCCAAACTGTGGAAAGAGCCCATATGTCTATAAATGAATGAATGGATTAAATATACAATGGAATATTAGCCATCAGAAAGGATAAATACTTAACATTTTCATTGATGTGGATGGAACTAGAGGGTATTGTGCTAAGTGAAGTAAGTCAAAGACAAACACCATATGATTTCACTCATATGTGGAATTAAAGAAACAAAACAGGTGAACATAGGGGAAGGGAAGAAAGAATAAAATAAGATGAAAATAGGGAGGCAAACCTAAGAAACACTTGATAATAGGGAACAAACGGAGTTGCTAGAGGGGAGGTGGTGGGGGGATGGGGTAATTGGGTGATGGGCATTAAGGAGGGCACTTGATGTAATGAGAACTGAGTGTTATATACAACTGATGAATCACTAAATTCTGCCCCTGAAACTAATAGTATAGTATATGTTAACTACATAGAATTTAAACAAAGAATTGAAAGATTGAGGTAGTTGCAATATCAGTTATTATGTAAAGAGAGAATCATATACAACCACTTTTGAACATGGTTTGGTGGTTTCGTCAGGAGTTCAAAAGTTTAAAATGAACCTTTGGCCCAGACATTGCACTCCTAGGTGTTTCTCAAGAGAAATGAAGGCAGATATGTGAATGTTTATGATAGTATTTTTAATCAGAACCATTATTATTAACCCCAAACTGGAAGCAACCCAAATGTTCATCACCCAGTAAGTAAACAACAATCTATCCTAATACAATAGAATATTACTCAGCAATTAAATAATATACAGATACACTCAATATGGTGAATCTCAAAATCATTTTGTTGAGTGAACAAGGCTAGAAACAACATACTGCATAATACATGATTTCTTTTATGTAAAACTTTAGAAAGTGGCAACTAGTGTGTGGTTGCAGAAAGAAGATCAGTGTTTACGTGTGAAAGTGGGTAGGAAATGGGATGGCTTAAAATGAACATAAAAAAATTTGGAGGAGTGAAAAAATATTTATTATCTTGATTATTATGATGGTTTCATGTAGCTGACATATCAAAACATCAAATTGTATACTTTAAATATGTGAAGTTTACTGTATGTCTAGTATATATTAACAAAATTTCAAAAAGTTACTTGGAATAAGATGAATTTATATATATGTCATAACAATATAGAACACAATATATAGCACATTAATGACAAATAAAAAGAAGTCATTAAAATGATCATTGCATGAATTGGTAGCGCCAGGGAATAATGGATTTCATTAAGTGTTTCCAATAGAGTTTTAAATAACTAATTTTCATTTTAATGTTCAAAGTTTTAGGATGGTCCGTTCATTTTGATTCATGAGAGAATAGAGTTTACTTTTAATATCTGCTTTTACTTCTTATGATGTAAATTTTTTGCTGTGAAAGAGATTGACTATTTAATATTTAAACCTTTTACTATCTACATTTCTGATCATCCATTTTTTCATTTTAAATGTACAATTAGGGAAAAATAATTTATAAAAAATTATTTATTCTTCTTCTTATTATTATTATTACTATGATTTTGTTGGCATACTGTAGTGATAGAAACTTCCATAGGCACCATGAACTTAGTAGAGCTTGAGGCTGTTTTTAGACTTAGAGGCTCAATGTGTGTAATAGAATTAATGTGTTAAGTTAGTAACCGGCAGTTTAATTTTGTTAGAGCTGAAAATGTCTCTAATTCAAACATGGTGCTAGAATTGAATCATATTGTTTCTATTTTTGTCATTGGGAGAAGAAGTTGGATATAAGGATATAAGAATATAAGAATCTTAGTAGTAGGGTAATTGGATATAAGGATATAGAATATAAGAGTCTTGGTAGTAAGGTAATTTTGAGCTGATTGAAATGAAAGAAGAGACATGACACACTGTTCCTTTTATGTAGTATGATATTTTTGTATTGTATAACATTACTCCTTAAAAAGAATACATATGAGAGAAGTCTTTCATGTTCAATAGCGTTTTTGTTGTTGTTAATTTCCTTGCTATTTAAAAGATATTATTAGTAATCGATGTAATTTTTGAATGCAAAACTTTCAGACTAAAGGCAAAAACAACTATATACAATATCTGAACTGTAATTTAATAGGTATGATTTTCACAGTAGTGTAGGTTAACAATTTTAAAACTTTCTATGTGATCTAGGAGTAAATGAACAAATATATTGACGATAATGAGAACAATGTTTTTTACTGTTCGAGAATTGTTATAAATGTGGAACAGAGACCAGAATGCACACTGTAGATTTAAGTTGGAATTGAAGGTGTCATTATGAGCCAATCATTTTTGTGCATTTATAGACATAAACATAGAGGTATTTGTATATGTATATGTATCTCTGTTTGCTAAATGGGCTCCTATAGCAATGGTCACACTTTGTTCTCAGATCTTGGTTTCTAAGAACCATTCCTCACTTAAAGGTTCCAGAGATCCTTAGAGAAATGGCTGATTCCAGTGCAGAAGCAGGAATATCTTGCTGTGTTAAAAGTTAATGCACACCAAAAAAATGATTGGAGCCTGTCAAGAGGACACAGGAGCCAGATTGAAGGTGCTCCCACTGGCTAAATCTGGTAAAATTTGAGCATCAAAATAAATAATAATGATAATGAATTATAACCCATAGAATAAAACAGGAATTAATTAACATGTTTGAACTGAATTGAACTGACCATGGTATTACTGCCTTTTATCATTAGTCAATAAATATATTGTGCTTTTAAATAAATAAATTTATATTTATATTTAATTTATATTATTTAAATATAAATATATTTATATTTATATTTATATTGTGCTTTTAATATATTAGTGTGCTTTTATCTATTTATTCTCATGTCTCTTGTAGTTTTTGTTTTATAATTGTAGTTGCTATTTTATTTGGTGCATGAATAGTCATGAATTTTATATCTTCAAAGTGAATGTGTCTTTCAGCATTGAAAGTGTTCTTCATTACATTTAATATTTTTGGCTGGAATTCTGATTTATCTGATATTATGATCATAACCTCTTCTGTTATTTACCTTTGCCTGTCATACCTTTATTTTTATTCATCCTCTTTTTTTTAGACTTGAAAAATTACTATATTTTGTGTTTGTACAAAGCATATATATATAGTTGTTGGTTGGTTGTAATTATTACCCAATTTGAAACTCATTTTATTTTGATAAGTGAATTAAGTATTGCTTTGAGTAATATATGTGGTCTCTACTGTACCATATTTTGTTTTACTACATATTATATTACATTTTATCATATTTCTTCACATTTTTTTTTCTTTAGTCTTTCATGATATCAATTTATTTATTTGGGAATATTTGCATTTTTGCTATAGTTGTTACTTTTGTACTTAGGCTTTTTGAAAATTCCCTTAATCCCATTTCCTTAATCCCATTTCCTTATTTGTCCTTTTACTTTCTGGTTTGTTAGTTTTTAATGGCATCCCTTGATTACGATATATAACTTACATAGAAATCAAGAACTTTTAAAATTTTTTCTTGTTCCTCTCTCTTCTTCTGCCATTATTCAATTACATTACTTCTATTTTGTTTTAGTCGTAAATCTATTAGGACATATACGAAGTATGTTTGTAAGTCATTTTGTTGAAGTTTTACCTGTCATATCTTGTTAGATGACACTCTTCTTTTATCAGTTTCTTATAAGTATAGTATTAACTTAATCCCTGTGCATTTGAATTCTTTTTCCTAAAATCTTGATACCTTTAAGGCTGGTTTGGCTATGTTTATTGTTCCTGGTTGATATTTTCTTTGTATGTGTGTTTATTAAAAATAATAGTTCTGTACATGTAAAAATGCTCAACATCACTCATCATCAGGGATATATAAATCAAAACCACAAGATACTACCTCACACTGCTCAGAATGGCTAAAAGTAATAATTCAGGAAACAAGAGAAGTTGGCAAGGATGTGAAGAAAGGGGTACCTTCTTAAACTGTTGGTGGGAATGCAAACTGGTGCAGCCACTATGGAAAACAGCATGCAGTTTCCTCAGAAAGTTAAAAATAGAACTGCTTTCCAATCTAGCAATTGCACTGCTAGGTATTTATCTAAAGGTTACAAACATAGTGATTTGAAGGGACACCTGCACCATAATGTTTATAGCAGCAATGTCCACAATAGCCAAACTATGGAAAGAGTGCAGATGTCTATAGATGAATGAATGGATAAAGATGTGGTGTGTAAACACATACATACATACATACATACATACATACCACATCTTGTATATACATACATTGTATTCCATTGTGTATATAGATACACAGTAGAATATTACTCAGCCATCAAAATTAAAATCTTGCCATTTATAATGACATAGATGGAACTAAAGTGTATTATGTTAAGTGAAATAAGTCAGTCAGAGAAAGGCAAATTCCATAAATACCATGAAATAACATGATTTCACTTATATGTAGATTTAAGAAACAAATGTTTCTTAAACATTTGGAGGGGTGATGGGTGGGGGGATGGGGTAATTGGGTAGTGGGCATTAAGGAGGGCATTTGATGTAATGAGCAGTATTATATCCAACTAACAAATCAGTAAATTCTACCCCTGAAACTAATAATGTACTATTTGTACTATTTTAAATTAAAAAATAATAGTCTTGTTATATTTTTGAGAAGTCTGCAGCCTGTCTAATTTTATTGCTTTTGTAAGTTTTTGTTTTGTTTTGCTTAGAGGTTTTGAGGATTAAAAAAAATTGTATTCCAGTGTATTTATTGGCATTTTTCCAGAATTGAACATTTCAGTTTCAGTTTTCCTACATAGAAATTTGTTCCTTTCAATATGTATATTCAAACAGATTTTTTAACTTACAAAATTTTGTCCTTCATTATTGCCTTAAATATTAGTTTGTTCTGTTAAATGCAGAATAGAGATTGTATTTAAGAATTCCCCGAGTAGAACCCTCCTACACTGTTGATGGGAATGCAAGCTGGTGCAGCCACTCTGGAACACAGCATGGAGTTCCTCAAAATGTTGAAAATAGAACTACGCTATGACCCAGCAATTGCACCACTGGGTATTTACTCTAAAGATACAAATGTAGTGATCCTGAATGTTTATAGCAGCAATGTCTACAATAGCCAAACTATGGAAAGAACCTAGATGTCCATCAACAGATGAATGGATCAAGAAGAGGTGGTATATATACACAATGGAATACTATGTAGCCATCAAAAGAAATGAAATCTTGACATTTGCAAGGACATGGATGGAACTAGAGGGTATCATGCTTAGCGAAATAAGTTGATCGGAGAAAGACAACTATCATATGATCTCCCTGATATGAGGAAGTGGAGATGCAACATGTGGGGGTTAAGGGGGCAGGAGAAGAAGAAATGAAACAAGAAGGAATCAGGAGGGAGACAAACCATAAGTGACTCTTAATCTCATAAAACAAACTGAGGGTTGCTGGGGGGAGGGGGTTTAGGAGAGGGGGGTGGAGTTATGGACATTAGGGAGGGTATATGCTATGGTGAGTGCTGTGAAGTGTGTAAACCTGGTTGATTCACAGACCTGTACCCCTGGGGATAAAAATATTTTATATGTTTATTAAAAAAAAAACAAACCCACATTCTAAAATTATTTTTTCTGGTTGGACGAGAGAACTTTTAAATGATTGAGGAAGGCTTTTAAATTATTGAGGAATATGTAGTTTATAGAGCACTGAACTGTAAGTGAGAGATTGGATTCTTGTCCTGACTCTGTTAGTGATGAGCCTTAATGTGAAACAAAGTCATCTTGTTTGTGGGCAGGGTGACCTACAACTTAGAGATAAATATTCCAGGGCTTTGAACTATTATTAGATATGAAAAGAAATTAAAAACTACATTCATCTGAAATCCTCTGAAGAAATTACTGAATGTTCATTAATTATCTTTTTAGTATTGGAAAGCAGGTCAATACTTCTAATTGTTTATGCTTCTAATATAGATGATGACAAAATTGCTTTCTGATGTGGCAGGGACTGATTAAATATAAGAATTTGGCCTCTAAGTGGAGTTTTATAAATTTAGAGCCATAGATAAAACATTCTGGATGAAAAAAAGGGCTGAACTGCTAATCAAGAGTTGCCTGTTCTATTCATCTCATACACTGTGTTCAAGCCCTAATCTAAATAAATCTTCAATAATATCTAAATGCTTTAAAAATACCGATTTAAATGACTTATAAGATCTAAAACTTATCTGTTTAAAAATGCATCAAAGTGTTTATCTTTGGATCACTAAATAGTTAGTTTACTTGGGCTCCACAAAGCTCCCTAGAATTTGTGAATATGATGAATTATCACTCCCATGATTAAATTAGGATATATGACACAGCTGACCTTAAAATAGGGAGATTCTTCTGAATTATCTAGGTGGACCCAGTGTAATCACATTAGCCCTTAAGTGTGGAGAACTTTGTCCATCTGGGAGCAGAAGGAGAAGCCTGAGGAATTAGAATTGGAGAAAGACTGAATAGGTCATTGCTGCTTGAACATAGCCACAGCCACATGAAAAGCAAGTGGAAGTCTTTAGGAACGGAGAGAAGTTCCCAGCTAATAGCCTGAATGAAAATAGGAACTTCAGAATTTGCTAAGGCACTGGAATTTGCTAACAACCTGCATCATCTTGGTACTAGATTCTTCCCCTGACCTTTCAGGTTAAGAGTTAAGCTTGGCTGACAGCTTGGTGTTGGGCTTGTGATACCCTGAGAATAGAATCCAGCCATATCTGCTCCAGACTCCTGACCTACAGAACTGTAAGCTAATAAGAATGTATTGTTTTAAGCCACTAGGATTGTGGCAGTTTGTGGTATTAGAAAATAAATACATTAGTCCACAAAAAGACCCTTACTTTTCTCATACTAAATTTACTTGATGTTCCTAAGAAATAATTTGACTTAATCTGTTGAAATTAATAAATGTTTTAAATTTAAAAGAGAAAATGAGGAGCATGTATTTTGATTCCAATTCATGCTTAATACTTCTCTGATTATCTAAAATGTAATTTGATTTTCTTCTGCATTTCATATATGAGTAGAAACACTGTACATTTATATTATGAGAATTTTTGATACTTAGGAACATTATTAAATGATGATGTAATCACTGATTAATGTGCCAACACCATTTGCAATAGATGAGTGCTGAAAATGCAGAAGTGATAATGAAATGCAGATACTGAGAAGAAAATGTATTAATTTTATTGATTAAAAAAAATCAAAAAAGGGACAGTTTTTCATACTTAATTAAACAGAGACTAAAGCACATTCATAAAATCAAGAGTAGGAAATATTGTGTATTAATAGATTTTTTTTAGCAACACTGTAGGTACTATTTAAGAATGTCACATTGTGTTATTGTTTGGTAGAAAGTTAGAACTTTCTTGCATTTTTTTAAATTAATTTTTTATTTTTTATAAACATATATTTTTATCCCCAGGGGTACAGGTGTGTGAATCACCAGGTTTACACACTTCACAGCACTAACCAAAGCACACACCCTCCCCAATGTCCACAATCGCACCCCCTTCTCCCAAATCCCCTCCCCCCACACCAACCCTCAGTTTGTTTTGTGAGATGAAACAAGATGGGATTGGGAGGGAGACAAACCATAAGTGACTTTCTTGCATTTTTAAGTGGTACTGTACATCAACTTGAATTTGTACTGTCTATGTTTTAATGGTATACATTAAAAACGATTAGTATGAAAACATTATTTAATTTGCTTCAAATAATCAAATTTCTGTAGATCTTAGATAATATTATATTGTTTGGCCTAAAAGCCTTTCAGAGCATAATATGTTTTGCATTATTAGATTAAATATGTTGCCTGGGAAAAGGGAAAGACAAAGATAGTTTTTACTGACTTTTGGAAGAAAGGGAGAGAAAAGTAAAGGAGGAATGCAGATATTAAGAGTATTAAAAATTGAGCACCTTCCTTTCATTCTGAAAAGAAATCACATTACTATACCAAAATGAAGGCTTTAGAAATGTTTTGAAAACATATTCTGTAAATCCAATGTGTGGTTTATAAATATTTTAGTTTCAATTAAATACTAGTTCAAGTCAGACTTATATTCAAAGATTTTCAAAGTTCATATTTTATTTTTAATAATGAAATCTGATAATAAAATGGCCAGGAGTTTCAGAATATATAATTTCTATTTTGAGGAGATATTAAACAATAATTACAAAAAGCAGTTCACCAATTTTTAGTGTTATATAACAAAATATAGCATGCAAAATAATGTTTTGTACCCTCACATTCATAGGGAGTATATTTATACTAGCAACTTGGGAGTGGGTTGGAGAGAGAAGGCAGGAGCAGTACTCACTGGCTTCCCTGTTTTTTGGGGGAAAATCACTGCCAGCCCCTAATGCCTACTTAATTAGAAGCTTAGTCCAATAAACCTGTTTCATGAAAAGACTGGGAGATGGGCAATTTTGCCTACTCCCTCTTTGGTGGTTAGGTGTGGTGAGTTTGAACCACTGTTATGAATTTCTTTGGTATAGTCTTATGGGCCTTGTGCGCACAAGCTTGCTGGATTTTAGAGCTATGTGTTTTGGGAGCTCTTTGCTCTGGTGAGAGTTTAACATTTGGGCTGCTACATGTGGAGTTCCAAATCTTTCATTCCTCAGGAAATAGCTAGGAGTTGGGAGTTTCCTCCAGATTGGTGCTGTTTTGGAGTGGGGTTCATGGGAAGAGTGTGCTCCAGCCTTTCCTAACCATTTTGATGTGAGTATTTTCTCATTCATCCAGTGTATAGGAGTTGCTCAGCTAGTTTCCTGAACTTGTTAAAGGATGAGAGAGAACCGCTCCATATATAGCTGTATGTCTAGTGCATTTGTGGGAGGAGGAGAGCTCAGGATCTTTCCATGTTGCCCTGCTGATGGACTCTCAGTAAATATTCTGTTTTTATTATTTTGATTATTAATTATTTCTTGATTTTTATTTATTGGCAAATTTTATTTAATTTGAAAATTAACCAATCATGTCTTTTTTCCATTTTGTGTTGTAAAATGTATGCTTTTCTTACTACTTTCTGAGATATTCATGTATTACAGACAAGAACCCACATAAGAACTATACTACTACTACTAGTTAATTACTAATTGGAATTTATTATTTTCTTTAAAATATTTTGCAATAATCTTTACATGGAAAAGTTAATTTTTTTTACACTTTTATTGATCTTTTCTTTTCAGTTTATTCTGTTGTTTTGTTTTTGTTCTTTGATTTTAAGACCCTTATCATCTTGAAACTAGCTAAATAAAGAAATTTATATTAGTTCTTGTTATTTATTTCATATACCATTTTAATTTTTGGTTCACAAAATATTTCAAACATATGGAAAATGACAGAGGATAACGCAACAAAGATTTTCACATTTGTCATCCTGTTCTATCATTCACATGCTGCCATACATTTTAAACATACTCAAATCACAATAAAACTATCTAAAACTAGTATATGCCCAGTGTATGTCAACATTTAGTATTTGTGGCTTTTTAACCCTACTCGCGATTGAGTTGAGTGATAGTTTATCATCTTATCTACAGCTGCTGTTGAAGTTCATTTGTGTATATCTTTGGTCAGTTTTCAATATCTGATAGGCCTTCACCTAGAGCAATTCTACTGGATTAAATCCTGCCATCGTCCTTCAACCCCTAAATTTATTTTTCAGTACTTTGAACCTTGGAGTAAATGGAAAAGTATAGTACTAAGTACTACTAATGGAGTAATAGAGTATTTTCTCTCTATCCCTGGTTATAATGTTTTGCTTTTATGATGGGTCTTTATACAATGCTATGTTCTGTGACTAGTTCTCCTATTCTCTACTGGTAACATTTATACTGACAGTGAAAAGTTGTTCTTTTTTTTTTTTTAATTTAATTTCTTTTCAGTGTAACAGAATTCAATGTTTATGTACCACACCCAGTACTCCATGCAATACCTGACCTCCATAATACCCACCACCTGGCTCCCCCAACCTCCCACCCCCCATCCCTTCAAAGCCTTCAGATTGTTTTTCAGAGTCCATACTCTCTCATGGTTCATCTCTCCTTCCAATTTCCCTCAACTCCCTTCTCCTCTCCATCTCCCCATGTCCTCCATGTTATTTGTTATGCTCCACAAGTAAGTGAAACCATATGATAATTGACTCTCTCTGCTTGACTTATTTCACTCAGCATAATCTCTTCCAGTCCCATCCATGTTGATACAAAAGTTGGGTATTCGTCCTTTCTGATGGAGGCATAATACTCCATAGTGTATATGGACCACATCTTCCTTATCCATTTGTCTGTTGAAGGGCATCTTGATTCTTTTCACAGTTTGGCGGCCATGGCCATTGCTGCTGTGAACATTGGGGTACAGATGACCCTTCTTTTCACTACATCTGTATCTTTGGGGTAAATACCCAGTAGTGCTGATGAAGTCCCAGAACCTTAAGTCAGGTTCGGTGTGGTGAGGAGGTTCGGAGCCGACGACTAAAGAAAGAATTCTTAAGACGTCATTGGTGCAAAATGGTGGTTTATTAAAGCACGGGGACAGAACCCGTGGGCAGGAAGAGCTGCTGCCCCAGGTTGTGAAGGTGGGCATGTTATATACCCCACGGTTGGGGGGAGGTGGTGAAGGAATGGGGGATTTCGACAGAGTTCTCACATGCTAGGGAGGGCCTACAAGGTGCCGGGGGGGAGTCTTTGCCATTATGGCTTGATTAATGTCGTCTTTAGGTCAAGCACTAACATCAAGATAATGGGGGATTCTTGGTGGGGCATTATGATCTGGCTATCATTTACATTCCTTTCTACCCCAGTCTCCTCCAGTTTATGGTGGGAGGGGGACATTAGGGCTTCAGGAACCAAGAGTTATTTGCCTCTGGAAATTTGTGCTATTGATAAGGTAACCTCCCTGTTTAGGTCTCTAGGACATCTTGTAGAGCAAGGGAGATTCCTGTTCTGCAGGATTGTGATCCCTGCAAGTTAACTATTTATCGTTTTATGGCAGTCATGGGTGCCTGAGGAATGCTACACATATGGAGGGGAGCGGGTGAAGAGGGGGTGCAAGGCGCCAGCTTTTGCTTTGTCCTCAGCCAGCCTCCTGCTCCCTCATCAGTGCAATTGCAGGGTCATAGGGAAGCTCTATTTTTAATTTCTTAAGGAATCTCCACAGTGTTTTCCAAAGTGGCTCTATCAATGTGCATTCCCACCAACAGGTTTAAAAGGGTTCCCCTTTCTCCACATCCTCTCCAACACACGTTGTTTCCTGTCTTGCTACTTTTGGCCATTCTAATTGGTGTAAGGTGGTATCTCAATGTGGTTTTGATTTGAATCTCCCTGATGGCTAGTGATGATGAACATTTTTCCATGTGTCTGTTAGCCATTTGTATGTCTTCATTGGAGAAGTGTCTGTTCATGTCTTCTGCCCATTTTTTGACATGATTATCTGTTTTGTTTGTGTTGAGTTTGAGAAGTTCTTTATAGATCCTGGATATCAGCCTTTTGTCTGTACTGTGATTTGCAAATATCTTCTCCCATTCTGTGGGTTGCCTCTTTGTTTTGTTGACTGTTTGCTTTGCTATGCAGGAGCTTTTGATCTTGGTGAATTCCCCAAAGTTCATTTGCACTTTTGTTTCTTTTACTTTGGAGACAGATCTTGAAAGAAGTTGCTGTGGCTGATGTCAAAGAGGTTACTGCCTATGTTCTCCTTTATGATTCTGATGTATTCCTGTCTCACATTGAGGTCTTTTATCTATTTTGAGTTTATCTTTGTGTACGATGTAAGAGAATGGTCGAGTTTCATTCTACATATAGCTGTCCAATTTTCCCAGCACCATTTATTGAATAGACTGTCTTTTTTCCAATGTATATTTTTTCCTGCTTTGTCAAAGATTATTTGACCATAGAGTTGAGGGTCTATATCTGGGCTCTCTACTCTGTTCCACCGATCTATATGTCTGTTTTTATGCCAGTACTGTGCTGTCCTGGTGATCACAGCTTTGTAGTAAAGCTTGAAATCAGGTAACGTGATGCCGCCAGTTTTGTTCTTCTTTTTCAACATTTCCTTAGCAATCTGGGGTCTCTTCTGATTCCATACACATTTTAGGATTATTTGCTCCAGCTCTTTGAAAAATACCAGTGGAATTTTGATCGGAATGGCATTGAAAGTATAGCTTGCTCTAGATAGTATAGACATTTTAACAATGTTTATTCTTCTGATCCATGAGCATGGAATGGTGTTTCATCTTTTTGTGTCTTCTTCAATTTCTTTCATGAGTGTTCTGTAGTTCCTTGAGTACAGATCCTTTACCTCTTTGGTTAGGTTTATTCCCAGGTATCTTATGGTCCTTGGTGCTATAGTAAATGGAATCAATTCTCTATTTTCCCTTTCTGTGTTTTCATTGTTAGTGTAAAAGAAAGTAACTGGTTTCTGTACATTGACTTTGTATCCTGCCACATTACTGAAATGCTGTATGAGTTCTAGTTAGTTTGGGGTAGAGTCTTTTGGGTTTTCCATATAAAGTATCATGTCCTCTGTGAAGAGAGAGAGTTTGACTTCTTCATTGCCAATTTGGATACCTTTTATTTCTCTTTGTTGTCTGATTGCTGTTTCTAGGACTTCTAATACTATGTTGAACAAGAGTGATGAGAGTGGGTATCCTTGTCATGTTCCTGATTTCAACAGGAAGGCTGTGAGCTTTTTCCTGTTGAGGATGATATTTGCTGTGGGTTTTTCATGGATAGATTTTGTGAAGTTCAGGAATGTTCTCTCTATCCCTACACGTTGAAGCATTTTAATCAGGAACAGATGCTGGATTTTGTCATATGCTTTTTCTGCATCAATTGAGAGTACCATGTGGTTCTTCTCTCTTCTCTTATGGATTTGTTCTATCACACTGATTGATTCACGAATGTTGAACCATCCCTGCAACCCAGGGATGAATCCCACCTGGTCATGGTGGATAATCTTTTTAATGTGCTGTTGGATCCTGTTTGCTAGGATCTTGTTGAGAATCTTACCATTCATATTCATCAGTGATACTGGTCTGAAATTCCCCTTTTTGGTGTGGTCTTTGCCTGGTTTGGGTATCAGGGTAATGCTGGCTTCATTAAAAGAGTCTGGAAGTTTTCCTTCTGCTTCAATTTTTGAAACAGCTTCAGGAGAATGGGTGTTATTTCTTCTTTGAATGTTTGGTAGAATTCCCCAGGGAATCCATCAGGTCCTGGGCTCTTGTTTTTTGGGAGTTTTTTTAATCACTGCTTCAATCTCATTACTAGACATCGGTCTATTCAGGTTGTCAGTTTCTTCCTGGTTCAATTTTGGAAGTTTATAGTTTTCCAGGAATGCATCCATTTCATCTAGGTTGCTTAACTTATTGGCATATAACTGTTGATAATAATTTCTGATGATTGTTTCTGTTTCCTTGGTGTTAGTCATGATCTGTCCCATTTCATCATAGTTTTATTAATTTGGGTCCTCTCTCTTTTCTTTTGGATTAGTGTGGCCAATGGTTTATCGATCTTATTGATTCTTTCAAAAAACCAGCTTCTAGTTTCATTGATACGTTCTACTGTATCTCTAGTTTCTATGTCATTGATCTCTGCTCTAATCTTGATTATTTCCCTTCTTGGGTGTGGATTTGGTTTAATTTGTTTTTGATTCTCCAGTTCTTTAAGGTATAGAGAC
Organism: Mustela nivalis; assembly: GCF_964662115.1. Classification (NCBI taxonomy): domain Eukaryota; kingdom Metazoa; phylum Chordata; class Mammalia; order Carnivora; family Mustelidae; genus Mustela; species Mustela nivalis. Next base: position 108,509,202 of record NC_139023.1, read on the forward strand.
AGCTGGTGTATTCTGGATTTGTCAATTTTTTTGAGGGAGGCTTGAATGGATATGTATTTCCCCCTTAGGACTGCCTTTGCTATATCCCATATGTTTTGGGCTGAAGTTTCTTCATTCTCATTGGTTTCCATGAATTGTTTAAGTTCTTTGATCTCCTGGTTGATCCAAGCATTCTTAAGCAAGGTGGTCTTTAGCTTCCAGTGGTTTGAGTTCCTTCCAAACTTTTCCTTGTGATTGAGCTCCCGTTTAAAAGCATTGTGATCTGAGAATATTCAGGGAATAATCTCAATCTTTTGGTATCCGTTGAGCCCTGATTTGTGACCTAGTATGTGGTCTGTTCTGGAGAAGGTTCCATGTGTACTTGAGAAGAATGAGTATTCTGTTGTTTTAGGGTGGAATGTTCTGTATATATCTTGAGGTCCATCTGGTCCAATGTGTCATTCAATGCTCTTGTTTCTTTATTGATTTTCTGCTTGGATGATCTATCTATTACTGAGAGTGGCATGTTAAGATCTCCTACTATTAATGTATTCATATCAATATGACTCTTTATCTTGATTAATAGTTTTCTTAAGTAATTGGCTGCTCCCATATTGGAGGCATAATTATTTACAATTGTTAGATCTTCTTGGTGGATAGTCTCTTTAAGAATTATGTAGTGTCCTTCTATATCTCTGACTACAGTCTTTAGTTTGAAATCTAATTTATCTGATATGAGAATCACTCATAGATTCAAGAATCTATGAGCTGGATTCAAGAATCCAGCTTTCTTTTGAGGCCCATTGACATGAAAGATGCTTCTCCACCCCTTCACTTTCAGTCTGGGTGTATCCTTAGGTTCAAAATGGGTGTCTTGTAGACAACATATGGATGGGTCCCATCGTTTTATGCAGTCTGCAACCCTGTGTCGTTTTATGGGCGCATTTAGGCCATTCACATTGAGAGTGATTATTGAGAGATACATTTTTATTGACATCATGTTACCTTTGAAGTTTTTCTTTCTGTAGATTGTTTCCATATATTTCTGTTCAATGATATTCTTAGGATTTTTTCCTCTTTTATAGAACCCCCCCTTAATATTATCTGCAGTGTCGGCTTGGTGGTCACATACTCTTTTAAACCTTGCCGGTCTTAGAAACTCTTTATCTCTCCATGCATTTTGAATTTCAGTCTTGCTGGATAAAGTATTCATGGCTGCATGTTCTTCTCATTTAGTGCCCTGAATATGTTTTGCCAGCCCTTTCTGGCTTGCCAGGTTTCTGTGGACAGGTCTGACATTACTCTGATGGGCTTTCCCCAGTATGTAAGGAGCTTCTTTGTCCTAGCTGCTTTCAAGAGGTCCTGTCCACAATTATGATTCATAATTCTCACTATCGGGTGTCTTGAGGCCTTTCTAGTTTCTATAATATTGGGGGGAGACCCTTCTGCCTCTAGTACATGAATGCTGGTTTCATTCGCAAGATTGGGAAAATTTTCATGGAGAATTTGTTCAACTATATCTTCTAGTCTTTCTTCTTTATCCTCTTCCTCAGGGATTCCAATAATTCTGATGTTGGAATGTTTCATGATGTCATTTATTTCCCTAATTCTGTTTTCTTGGCTTCTAAGCTGTTTGTTCCAGGTTTCCTCCTGATCCTTTCTCTTTATCTATTTGTCCTCCAGATCACTAATTCTATCTTTTATCTCAGTTACCCTAGCTTTTAGAGAATTTGGATTAGATTGGAACTCATTGAGAACATTGTGAACATCATTTCTGGTGGCTTTCACTTCTGCCCTAATCAATTTCATTTTGTCATCCATGGCTTTCTCCAACCTAGCCATTGCCTGGATAATTGTTAGCGTGTATTCCCTTTCTGACATAATGTCTATGTCCATATCCATTAGCTCTGTTGCAGAAGGCCCCGCCTCTGAATTTTTCTTCTGTTGGGCATTCCTCCTCCTAGTCATTTTGGTGAGAGATGGATGAACAGATGTAGCTGAATGTATTGACCGTGGTGCAGGCAAGGTGCACCCTGGAACACTTCTGAGCAATCAGGAGTCCCCACCCAAGAGAAAGAAAAAAGAAAGAAAAAAAAAGAGAGATGGAGAGACAGGGAAAAAAGAAAGATAAAATAAAAGAGAAGGCCCAACCCAAATGGGCCCCTAGGTAAGATTTATGAAGTATACAAACAAAAACAGACAGCCACCAATAAATGATTATAAAATTTTCATGGCATATAGTATTACAATAATTTTCATAATACAGAATTGGCCACATAGTTACTTTTTTTTTTTTTTTTAAAGATTTTATTTATTTATGTATTTGACAGAGATCACAAGTAAGCAGAGAGGCAGGCAGAGAGAGAGAGGAGGAAGCAGGCTCCCTGCTGAGCAGAGAGCCCGATGCGGGACTCGATCCCAGGACCCTGAGATCATGACCTGAGCCGAAGGCAGCGGCCTAACCACTGAGCCACCCAGGCGCCCCCACATAGTTACTTTTTAAAAACGCCACTTAACCTGTGATGTTAGGCTGATAATGCAGTGTCTCCAGTGATGAGAGAGACATACTGTACAGTAATATAATCTTTTGAAAGCAAAGTTATAAAACAGTAAGTAAAATAATATGTTACTAATTGTATATTAAATATCACTCACTTTTTGCCTATGTAAGGATAAATGATCTACTTCCATACAGGTCCTGTATATGGTGTTCTACATGATGAACACTTAGCCACTGTTAATGACACAAAAACATTTATTTCACCCAGTTCTTATACAGTTAATCGATTTTCACACAAGGACACACACATGCACAACAGCTAAGTTTGTTGACTGTACAGCATAATGATTATTTACTATTCACTAAGTTGAAGTAGATCATATAAAAGTCTTAATCCTCATCATTTTCATGTTGAGGAGGAGGAAGAAGTAGGCATGTTGGCCTTTCTGTCTTAGGAGTGGCAGAGGTAGAAGAAATGGAAGTGGTGGAAGGAGAGGTAGGCACTCCTGGTGTGACTCTATTGAAATACCCATAATTTCTTTCTGAATTTTTTGCTTTTTTCATTTCTCTAAAAATGTTGCTATATGGTAGCAATCAGTCCTTCTTCCACCATTTGCTTTAGTTTAAGTGCTGGTAATCATAGAAGGGTCCATGTCATAAGTGAACTCAAAAGCAGTCTTCAATAATCAGAACCCTTCTGCCACATTGTCTAATGTCAGTTTGTTTGCTGGCACTGCTTCTTTTGTGTCTTTTTTTTAAGGTAGAGGCTGAATTAAAAATGTGTTTGGAAGCAAGTAGACCTCATGGGCTGGATGGGGGTATTGTCCAAAAAACCATAAAAAAATGGTTGTGTTTGTTTCCCCTTGGGATGCTTAAATCTAGCTAAAAAAAGGGGGGGGGTCTTTGAATGTAGTTTTGATTATTTTCTACATTTTTAAAAAATATTTTATTTATTTGTCACAGAAAGAGTGAGAGAGTGAGTGAGTGAGCACACAAGCAGGGGGAAGCAGGCACAGGGAGAAGCAAGCTTCCTGCTGAGCAAGGAACCCAATATGGGACTCAATTCCAGGACTTTGGGGTTATGACCTGAGCTGAAGGTAGACATTTAACTGACTGAGGCACCCAGACATCCCTGCTTTCTACAGTTTTTTTTAATTTGTTTTGTGGGCCCTTGGAATTGTAATTGTAATTTTTAGTTGTCTTCAAAGAATGAAGATTTAAAATAATGTCTCACTGAACAGGTGAGATAGCTCAGTTGCTCTTGGGTCACTGTTTTTATACACACACACACACACACACACACACACACACACACACATATATCTGTAAAATATATATATATACATATAGATATATATATATGTATATACACATGAATATAAATATATATATAAACTATATATATAGTTATATAGATATACACACACAAATTTCTTATTAGATTTTGAAATTCTTTTTTTTTTTTGAAAGCTGTCATTTATTTATTGAAGGAGAGCAAGTGAGTGAGAGACAGAGAGAGAGAAAGCATGGGGGCAGAGGGAGAGGGAGAAGCAGACTCCTCGCTGAGCAAGGACTCTGATGTGGGACTTGATCCCAGGACCCTGGGATCATGACCTGGGCCAAAGGCAGACACTTAACCAACTGAGCCACTGGTACCCAGATTTTGAACTTCTTAAGTCAGCTGTTTGTACGTAATGCCCAAGATTCATACTATTGTACTACAGACTTTTTTTCAGAGCAATAAATCTTTGGCTCATTATGATTCCACTCAACCAAAGGCCTGCTGAAATGATTTATTATTTGTAGATGATACATTTGATGGTTTTTTTCACTCCATAGTCAGATGTGCTTTATTGTTAAGTGCATATTTAGCTTAGGTTCTTGAACTGTAATGGTGATCTGCTGCCTTTTAATTTTTTTTAAATAAAATTTGTCTGGAAATGTTTGTCATTTTTTAATGAGCTAGCCAAAGAAATGCAGCTACTATTCCATATTAAGCTTGCATTTCTTCCCTAAATTCCACTTAGATTAAATTGGTTTTCTTTTTCTCTGATTTTTAATACCACAAAATAATTTCAGAACATATTACTAGTTTAGTGTAACAACTAATGGTTTAATTTCATAGACCTCACTGTGACGTTTTTCTTGAGAGGTAAAGCAGTCCATTGGCAAAAGTGCATGTAATTGTCCTTCCTTCTTATTTGTTAGATTCTATTCAGTGATAGTCTTTTCTTTGATTATCAAAGACTCTCACTGCAGGCAGTGCTATTGCTTGTGCCTAAGAATATTACTGCAAGTTGTATCACTAATGCTACTTGCCAAGTCAATTGTATGGAAAGTTTCTCATCTCCTATTCATGTTAATCAGTATCAAGCACCTGTGGATGCTTTAGGATGAGACTGTAGTACAGAATTCATGAATTCTGTCCCCAGGAAATTTGCAGTGAAGCAGGTGCTGGATGGATTTTTTTCTCCCTCCCTACCCCATGAGCTCTGTTAATTCTACCTTCAGTAGGCCTGATGTTTGAATAAACCAGATGTCTAATAAATTATTTTCATGCACAGAATTTCAGCTTTTTGTACTCTAGTATAGCTTGGTCTTATTCCTGAAAGTTTAATAGCAATGTGATTTAAGGTTTTGTTTTGCTTTTTAAGAGAGGGATATGAGTGATTTAACTCAGGTGCTTTTAAGAACCTGATAGGTAATCCTATTGCCTTTCTTTTTCTAATTAAAGAATTCCTAAGTACCTTGAGGGGAGAAAAAAAGGCAATTCCTTACCAGCAAGGTACTTCCTGACTTTAGAGATAAAGCACCAATAAAGCCAATCCAGAAAAAGGGCTCTTGTCTAAGCTTTCTTGTTGTACAACCACAAGACTGGCAGCTGGTGTTTACTTTCTTTCAGGGCTTGGAGGTTAGAGCTTTATAGATAAGGGCCATCCTGATCATAAACCTGACTGCAGTGGCACAAAATAGGAGAGTTAGCCTATCTCTTCCTGCCTTAAATCCTGGTGCTTGCTTCACTTACCAATAATGTCCTTTGGCATTTTGTTTTCAGAAAAGGTCACTTCCATTTGTATTAAAAACCTATTCAGGCAGATATCCTTTCCATTCAGTGATTTTCTTAATGGTGTCTGGGAACTCATCCTCTGCCTCTCCGTTGGCAGAAGCTGCTTCTCCTGTTATCTTGACATTTTCTAAGCCAAACCTCTTTCTAAAATCATCGAACTATTCCTTTGCTGGCATTAAGTTCTACAGCTTTCGTTCCTTTACCTTCCTTTTGGCTTAGGTTGTCATATAATGACTTTTCTTTGAATCATATTAGAGTCTATAGGTATGCCTTTCTTATAGCAATCCTACACCCACAATAAAAGCAGCATTTTCAAGACAAGATAAAAACCGTTTCACAAAAAGTGCAAGGTTTTTGCATCTGCTGGTGTAGCTGAAGTGGTGGCTTCACAAACTGTCTTTTTTTTGTTTACATTGGCCCTTAACTTTGGATGCATTTATCTTGAAATGGTGGGCTGCAGACCTCATTCTATTCAACTTTGTCTTGTAATGCAATGGATTTTCTCTGCTTCTTAGCAGCACTTCCAGCATCACTGGAGGCACTTTGTGTGGGTTCCCTGGGGTTAGGGTTTACTGTATTACATTAAACATGAAAAATATGTGAGAACCACAAGAGATCACATTTTGCTGTGACATGAATTTTACTGGAGAGAGAAACTGTTCATGTGGAGGAATTAGTGTCACACAATATTTTAGGCGGATATTCACAACACTTGAGCTCACTGCAATAGCAACAGAAGGTGGCTATGAAATTACCACAGTAGTACAGTATGTGCTACATTTAATTTTATGTGACTTTGATTTAATACTGCATCTTTACATTTGCTTTCATTTCTTTCATCTGCAAATGGTGCCGTGTACTATCTGTATGTTTGGATACATTTTAACTTTTCATAGTGGATTTGTGTATATTTTATTGTACTAAATGATAAAATCTACACGTACTTTATGCACTCATGACACCTAGCTTTTTCTTAAATTTTTCTATATTTCTAGGCTATGCGATTCATCTGTGAGTTTTTTTTTTTGAATTGTTACAAATTACCATTTTCCAATATACTTAATTGAAAAATATCTGTGTGTAAGTGGACCCGGGTTGTTCAACTCATGTTTTTCAAGGACCAGTGTAATATTGGGGGAGTTTACATTGCTAAAACCTTTCTAAGGTTACTTGATAATTTCAACCAAAAGTTAATTTGCATATACCCTTGCCTTAACAATTCAGTTTTTAAGGAATTTATCTTGGTATTTGCCCCAAAGTGCATAAACATATATTACTTATATGTTTTCCTTTATTATGTCATTGTTTATAACAATGAAAGAGTAGAAATGAGTTAAATGTTCACTGGTAAAGGCTGATTAAAGTAGTAGAGTAGAATAATAGACTCATTTTTTTTTTTAAAGATTTTATTTATTTGACAGAGAGAGACACAGCAAGAGAGGCAACACAGGGGGAGTGGGAGAGGGAGAAGCAGGCATCCCACAGAGCAGGGAGCCAGATGCAGGGCTTGATCCCAAGATCTTGGAATTAGGACCTGAGCTGAAGCAAATGCTTAACTACTGAGCCACCCAAGTGCCCCTCATTTTTACTTTGTATTTCAATTTTTTACAATGAGAATGTAGTGTAGTGATGGGAAGAGAAAATAGAACAATACCTGATTACATCTAAGATGATCCATACTGGCCCTTTGGGTTTGTTAGCTTTTTTTGTTCATTTCATTTTGCTCTGTGTGTGTGTGTGTGTGTGTGTGTGTGTGTGTGTGTTCCTTTTAAATTTTTCTTATGAGTTCTTTGGCAAATTTGGAGTGTCTTCATTAGAGATATGAATTAGGTGCTTTTCTAAACTGAAACCATGAACTTTCTTTTTTCCTTCTCTTACATTTGTCTTTTTCTTTTCACATGCCTTTGTGTATGTTTAACTGACTTTCTCTTTTACTGTACAGGCATTAATATGGACTATATAAGTCAGAAATTTACTTTATTCAGGGTGGTTGTATCTTTAAGGTATTGAAAGTATCGTGGTATACAAAAAACCCAAAACAGAAACTGGGACCAGAAAATTTATATTTTCTGTAATATATTGAAATGTAAATTTCCCAGAACTCTAATGAAGACATTTAAAATTGTTCGATAAATAATACTTTTTAAAAAAGAATTGATTCATCTCCCTGAAATGCATGAGGGGGAAGAATTTTTTTTAAGCATGACTTTACTTTAAAAATTCAGTAAATGGTAGAGGACTCTATTCTGAGTTTTGTTATTTTCATGTCTAATAAAGATATTTGTTAAATTATATTTAGCCCATGATCACATTATAATTTTATGTTAGTTGTTGTGCTTTTGTTCATTTGAAACAGATATACTGATATTTTTTAAGCTGCATGTTCTAAGATTAATTTATTTCTGACATTGAAAAATATATTAATTTCAAATAGTTCTTATAGAAGTTCTTTGGAGAAAAACCAAGTATCCTCCAAATATCTGATATATTAAGAACTCAATATTTATAATGAAGTATAATAATAACTAAAATTTACATAGCATGCACCTGTGTATCTAACACTGTGTGCTGCACATATATTAACTCATTTAATCCTAACAGCAAGCCTAGGAGTTAAGAATTATTATTATTATTATTATTAAGATTTTATTTACTTATTTGATAGAGATCACAAGTAGGCAGAGAGGCAGGCAGGGGGAGGGGGAAGCAGGCTCCACACTGAGCAGAGAGCCCTATGTGGGGCTCAATCCCAGGACCCTGGGCTCATGACCTGAGCCAAAGGCAGAGGCTTTAACCCACTGAGCCACCCAGCACCCCAGTAAGAATTATTATTATTCCTATTTTACAGATGAAGAAAATTGAGATTTACCCATGGTCATATGATTAGCAAAATGCTGAGCCAGGGCTTGAACCCAGGCAACATAGCTGTAGAGTCCATAATCTTCACTAAGGGTGGACACTAGTGCCAATGTTTAGTAAAGACTCAGTACATTTTTGTTAGACCAAAATTAAAAGAGGGTAGCATTTAAAAGCAGTATCATGTAGGTAGCATTTTGTTTATAGTATAGGGAAACAATATACCAAATTTTTCAAAAGAAAAGAAAGGAAAATGTAAGGATATTAGCATTATTTTAGATGATTATTTTCTTGATTCCCCATGAAGTTTAAGATATTTTAGATGTTTTTAGATGGCTATAACCATTTATATATATATGACCTTTGGAAACAGTGATAGGATCATTGAAGCTTTTCATCTAATATTTTATTCTGCTTGTTTTGTTTCTTTATCTTTTCAATCAAGAAATATTTAGTGTCACTAAAAAATGTGCTATTAAATTTGACAAGAAGTATAAACTAACTTGATAATTATGGAATGAGATGGTGTCTTTAGAATATATTTCATTCATCAGAAAAGGTATTTATATGAACATCAGGGGAGAATAATTTGGTTTCCTTCATTTGGAATATACAGTTTACCTTTTGCTATTTAGATCTATAAACTATGTGCTATAGCATGGAAAACAGTTATTTTTGTGTATGGATGACATTGCTAGAGTTCTTTATCTCTCTGTGTAGACAATGTTCAGTTTCTGTCATTGCATACCTCCTTTGTCATAATTATCTTGCTTTCTCGCCTCTCCTTTTCGTAGTTTATTCCTCTCTGTCGTCTCCTCTACTCTTCTCTGTCTACATATAATCATAATTACTTTTTAAAATCAAATAATTTATTTTCTTATACTCTACCAATTATTTAAAATTGTACCACTCTTTTTATTGCTTCATATTTGAACCTTAAATTTCTTATGGATTTTTTTTAATCGTAATTACTTTTTAATGTAGGTAATGGGATGCTAGGATGTTCATAGCTTACAGAAAGAAAGCCTGGATCATTCTTCCTTCTCTTAAAACTTACTGTTGGAGATGCCACTTCCAAATAGGAATAGTTCTATGATTCATCTCACTGTCAATCTCATAGGGAGAAAGATGTCTCCTGCATAGAGACCCACTAAATATTTCTGAACATGACCTTCAGCATACATCATTTTGAGAGGGAGTTAGATGAGTAAGTAAGGTTCTTCAAGGCCTACTAAAAACAAGGCTGTGAATATAACCCAGCAATTCTGACTTCGAGTTTTGTGGTATTTCAGGAGTACTACCTTAAGATGATCCTTCTTTTTATGTAAGGGATAATTCTTGCCATACTGAACATAATAGATGACACTAGGAGTCATTTGATTTCCTAAAGTTTGAACATAACAAATTGATTAGAATTTTACTTGTAGACCTTTCTCTAGGGCTAACAAAAATTTTGCAACACTGCTGTTCATGTTCACATATCCCTCAAAAATCACACTCAAAATTTACATCTTTTAAGTTTTCTAAGCTTATCAAGATAATTTTTAGTGCCTTATCCAAATATGTTCAGCTGGGTCCAGGAATAATTGTGTTCTTTTTAAAAAATCACTTAAATTAATTTTCTTTCTTTTCACATTCAACTTACAGAATTAACTTCTGGATTTGTATTGAGTTGATAAAACTCTAAAGAAATGATATCATATCAATTAGAGCTATTATAACTGGCAATAATCTCACTTTTTTTTTTCCTACCTTAGTATAATCAGCATTTACAGGAAAAGAAAGGTTACCCAGACCATTTCTGTTCATGGGTCTAATCTGCTGAGATATACATTTTTTTCTATAAAACCAATGTCAAAGGTAGTCATGAAAAGCTCAAGCATCAAAAGTAAAAGTCTTCTTTTTTTATAGCAAAGAGAAGGAAATGCATCATAAAATATTAATCAAATTTAACTACCTAACGATTTTATTTTAGTCCTTGATCAGTATGAATGGACATATCCATACTTCTACATCATTGCTGGGATTACAAATTATACCTATTTTTATAAGAAATGGAACATCTTTAGGGAAAACAGTACTTGAACGGTCTTTACCCAGCACACATTTAATACAGGACTGCTTATATGTGAGATAAATTTAAGCACTAAGGGCGTTGAAAATGCTTCCAAGTCATTGTGTCAGCCCTACTGTTATGGGGAAGCTCAGTGATAAGACCAAATATGGGAGGGGAGTCTTCAAGGCAGACAGATAGTGATAGATTTATTCACTCTTTCATTAGCTCATATATTTACTCTTTGATTAAGAAATATTCATTGATGGGGCTCTTGGGTGTCTTAGTTGGCTAAGCATGTGCCTTCAATTCAGGTCATGATTCCAGGGTCTAGGATTCAAGCCCTACATTGGGCTCCCTGCTTAGTGGAGAGTCTGCTTCTCCTCTCCCTATGCCCCTCCCCTCTGCTCGTGCTCTCTCTCTCTCTCTCAAATAAATAAAATCTTTAAAAAAATATTCATTGATCACTTACTGTGTGGAATGCACTTGTCATCACTGAAGATCAGTGATCAGTTGAAATAATACTTTCTTAGCCTTCAAGAACTGCACATACCTATGGGGATGATGATATTAAACAATAATTGAAGACTTATTTAATTGCAAGTATAACTATGACTGCAAAACCGAGAGTGGTATGTTATGAAAGTGTATCACTGGAAACCTGATAGAACTAATGGATTGAGGGAAAGTTGAGACCCAGAGGTTCAGCAAGAGTTAGAGAACAAAGCCCATAAATCTTCGGTCAAAATAACTTTTGAGAGAGATAGTCTAATATCCGGGATAATATACTAGAAGTGAGTTAATTATTTTACAATTTTATAACCTTCAAAGGCAGAGAAAAGTTATGACTGAGATGATTAGTTACGAATGCCCTATCTAGCCTCTTTTTCTTCTTTACTAACAGAACCCAATTTTATTTGAAGAACAATGTACCCAGCTAAAAAGACTACTTTTTTCAGGTTGCTTTATAGTGATAGGGTAGTTATTTGAATAGTTTTAATTAATGAAAAGGAAGTAAAAGTCATCAGATTGGGAAAGTTCTTCAGAGAAGGTTGTTCAGTTATACACATTTTTTTTGGCCTTTTGTTTTTTCCCTCCATTTCTGAAATGAGAATGTTATGGCGAGAGCTATGGTGCATATTTTGGGAGCAGAATAATGGGGGCTACAATATAAGAACGGTGCAAGAGAAAGCATGGAAGGGCCTACATGTCCAATGCTATTGTGGAGCTCCTATGCTCCTGCATTCTTAATGTCCACTTTCTTTCACTGAGGGAATAAAAGAAAAATTTGCCTGCAAATACAGAAGGCAAATAAAATCTTATCTGAGGAAACATCAGAGAGCTATAAATCCTCTCCCTGCTCTTATATTGATGAAGAAAGAAATAAATATTCAAATAAATATATTTGTTTAATGAGCTATTTATATGTTTATGCGTCTGTACAAATAAATATACGTATACATATGTTTCTGTATTTATACAAGTAATTGTATTTATACAATAGGTAACAGAAGAATTGAAAAGTGAAGGATATCATTTGTAGCTACGGTGATCAAGAATGGAAGAAGAGGCTCTGCTTGAACTGGGTTTTATAATTGTTAAGTTTGCCTCCAAATTTATTTATTTTATTTTATCTTTTAAAATATTTTATTCATCCATTTGAGAGAGAGAGTGAGAGAGAGCATGAGAGGGGAGAACGTCAGAGGGAGAAGGAGACTCCCCATGGAGCTGGGAGCCTGATGTGGGACTTGATCCTGGGACTCCAGGATCATGAACTGAGTTGAAGACTGTCGCTTAACCAACTGAGCCACCTAGGTGCCCTTACTTCCAAATTTAAAAAGAATTTTAGTGCCAAAGAGAATATTCTGAAAATTTTTTCCATAGTACTCAGGAACCAATATACTTTTCCAGCAGAAGTTGGTCGTGCTTTTGTATAACTTCTTTGCCACTGTGATGCTGATGGTTTAAGATTGAAGACCTAAAGTTTAAAGAGATAATACAGTTGTCAGGTATATTTTAGGGCCCATAGCAGGATTGTTTTGGTAGTTAAGACAAGAAAGGGATAAAGTGAGAGAAGTTACAATAAATATAACTAATGATTTTTAGATATGGGAGAGGAAGGTGAAGAAAAAATGGAGCTTTCTATTTTCAGAGCTGGTTAAATAAGGAATTATTGTAGGTAGGTGAGGTAGTTGGGGAAGGAAAGATAAAGGGGTTTTATTTTAAGGCAGTCTGAGGATAATGAAACGAAGATGTCAGCAAATAACTAGAAATTTGTGATTCAGGTATGAATTGTATGATAGAGAAATTAGGTGAAATCAATGGTTTTATTGTCTACTTATTGCCAGCACTTTTTATTATTCTTTACTGAATCTTGAAGTATCGTGGTATAGCTGACATTTTTAGTTCCTTTTATAAAACAGTGGTAGGGTAAAAGTCTTCTCTAGTGTGTCAGGAGATTATGGGCAATAAAATTAGTATTTTCTATTTTTGCCTATCACTTATAATTAACAGTTTAATTTTATATTTGTAGTAAAATATTTTTGTTCTAAAATAACACTTATTCCTTCCTAAGTTAAATATTTAAAAGTGTATGTGTTCAAGATGATGAATGTTAAGAAAGCTGAAAAATGGCAAGGGTAACTCTACATGTTCATAATTATAATTTGTGACAGGCAGATAATTTGATCATCATCTGAAATGCCTTTCTTCTCTATAAATCTGAAATTAAGCAACTTGGATAAGCATATTGGTAAATTGCTTGTTTTGTTTTTTTTAAAGTTTTATTTTTATCTTATTTTTATTAGTTTCAGAGGTAGAATTTAGTGATTCATCAGTTGCATATAATACTAAGTGCTCCTTACATCAAGTGCCCTCCTCAAAGCCCATTACCCAGTTACCCCATCCCCCCACCCATCTCCCCTCCAGCAACCCTCAGTTTGTTTTCTATAGTTCAATCTCTTATGGTTTGCTTCCCTCTCAATTTCTTCTAATTTTATTTTTACCCCCTCCCCATGTTTATTTGCTTTGTTTCTTAAATTCCATATATGAGTGAAATCATATGGTATTTGTCTTTCTTTGACTGATTTATTTCACTTACATAATATCCTCTAGTTCTATCCACATTGTTGGATGGCAAGATTTCATTCTTTTTGATGCCTGAGTAATATTCCATTGTATAAATTCCTTTAATCAAAGTTTTTAGCACATTCAGAAAAATTTCACTACACTTATGGCCTGTAATTTTTTTTACTATATATATCTATATATCTATATCAAAATCTTTAGTCAAATATATATAAATATGTATATATATTTGACTAAAGATTTTGATTCAAAGCTTTGATTGAAAGTTTCATTGAAGTCTTCTTAATTGATAAGCTTCACTATAAAAGAAATTCCAGTGATTTTTTTTAATAATTATATATTTGGGATTTTAAAATGAAATTTTAGACTGGAATATACTTAGGCATGAAATAACATCCAGAACAATTTATGCAAAAAATGTAATGAAAATTTATTTTAGCCAAAGCATAGTTAGTGGTCTTTATTATATTATGCTTTCTAACATTTACTTATATAAAATGCTGTCAGATCTGTTGTGTATTGCTTTGGGCTCATCCTTCTAGTGATAATTTACCTGATAAGTACCATAAGATTAAGATTCTACTCTGCCTTTGTGGCTCTGAGTCACTCTTTTGAGTTTGGGGTTGAAGGCCTGAGGGTCTGTTTAATTTCTTCCTTCAAGTTCCACCCTTCAAAGTATTCAGCTTTACTCTTTAGCTTCCTACCTCGTTCAAGTTTAAGTTTCTTGAAGAGGCTTGTATTTGGGCATGGGAAATTTTGTAGGGCCTTCAACTTGGTTGACAGAATTGAATAAAATCACAAAGTATGTGAAATGGTTTTTCTAAAACATAAACGGGGTGATGTGTTTTCCTTTGAGGTTGGTTGAAACCAGTGATTTTTTTTTTAAACTGCCTGGGATACTGTCTTTATGTGATTCCCAACAACTTAACCACTTTTCATTGTTGTTTGTTTAGGGCTTAAAATACTAGAAGCTTTTCTTTTAAATAGCCAGTTGACATCTCTCCAGGCAAGGAAGATATCTCAGGATTACACATAGTTTCACACCTAATAGAATTAATAATGCTAATAACAACAATGATGGCAGTAGAAGGAAACACTAGTGCTTATTATGTGTCAGATACCAGTCTAATACTTTTACATATATCAATTATTTTAATTCTATGATTATGTCATTTTTTGATAGGGCCTGGATTTTCCAGGTGAAATCAGGATACCTTAGATTTACCTTTAATTTGCGTTGAGGCATAGCTTTTATTTCATCAGGCATTTTAGCACATTTTTCCCTCAGTTTCTACTTGCTCTTGTTGCCCCTGGAAGCTGGACATGGCTTCTAGCACTGCCAGCCCCTCAAAAGTAAGGAATTTTTAATGCTCTGTGTTTCTTTGAAAAACTGGCTACCAGTTCAAAGGCTGTCATTTAAGCCTATGACCTAGATTCATGTTCTAGCTAAAAAACTAAACCAGGAGGATGTGAATCAGTCATTTTTAGTTTTTTGTGCCAGGACTCATATCTGCTGCAAAGTATGTGAAATTTTTTAAACAAAGGCAAGGGAAACAAATAACTAGATTAAAAAAAAAAAAAAAAAGCATGAGAAATGTCTGTCATATCCACTCATCGTGTGCCTGTGTGCCTTTCTTATTTTCTGTGATGTCTATAAAGGATCCCCCACAGAGATCTGATGATCTTACCTCTACATACTTTTTTTTCCTATATACTGTTTTTTCCTGAAATGGTGTTTAGAGTACCATCTGTAGGTATTGTTTAAATTATTGCTCTTAAACAGTGTTCCAGATTTGTCTTAGTAACAATTTGTCTAGGAAATTGACTTGAAATATCAGTCTCTTAGATAAAATGAGAATTGGCAGCAGCCAAAGCCATCAATCATATACAGGCTAGAGACTGGAAAAGGAATGGGTGGTGATGCCAGGCAGGGTGTTACAGAAGCCATAACCATGATAGCTTCAGATGAGAAAATTAAAATATATAGTAGGTACAATCAAGAGCTTTGCAAAACTTCCCTAAACACTCTGAGTCTATTGTGTGCATGCAAGATTTCTTTGTGCTTTGGCACTCTCTCCCACTTTGCCTTCACACACCACAGAAGCAGCCCCAAAAGATCCAGAAGTCATCTTTGGAGCTACTACTGGTATTGTTTATCTTCAGCCTACCCTTACTAAATATTCTGTTGATGCTGGCAAGCAAACAACTGCTGACATATTTTAGTTGACTTACAGAGTGTGGTATTTGCTCTTTGACATGGAACTTAAAGCAGAAATGTGGGTTTTCATATAAGAATTTCCTCCCCAATATACATACCATATTTAATGATTGTTTGGAAATAGAAGATAATGTGGTTGGCATATGCTTGAAGGAAATAAATGCATGAGAAACAAGAGAAAGTATGTTTTATAAAGTATGGCTTCTCGATGGACTTTAAAAGTATGATTTTTCAGTATCCAAATTTGACTTACTTGAAACATTAAAATACTTCCCCATTAGCCCAAACCCTGAATTTCATTGTTTATTATTGAAATTAACTTTTGTAGAATAGTAAGATTATCTATTGCTTTTATGGAATTAGGTACCAATGTAAGTATTTTACTGTTTTAACTCATTTATTTCTCATAACAACCCTTATGACATATGATATAAATACTCTTATTTTCTCCACTTACAAATGAGGAAAGTAAGAATCCCACAGTTTAAGTGGCTTGCCTAAGGTCCCTAAAAAATTAAGGAGCAGATATTTGAAACCCAAGTCTAGAGCTGGAGTCTACACCATTAGCCATGTAAGTGTCCTGCCTACTGGAAAAACACTGAAACTCGAGAAGTTGTTTTTTTATACATAATAGAGATGAATAGATACATTACATAGAATATGTCATATTTTAAAATAATTTAAGGAAAATGAGTTAAAAAGTTTTTCATTGAAATAATGAGTTAATAGTTTATAAGCATTAATTGTGCAACAAATATATGATATTTTATATTTAATTGAGTTTAGAATTATTATTATAGTTATTAATTTCCATGTGACTTATGTTGATTAAAAATGTTAATATAACTGTAGAGCATATAAACAACTATAAATGATAAAAGGGGAAGGCTTTCAACTTAATTGGAATCTATTAAAAATGAAATAAGCAGTCTCATTTTTAGAATGAGTAAAGTGTGCTCACATAGAACAGTATAGTAGTGATAGTATTGCTTCTTATGAAAATAATCATTTTCATCCCTGTATGAAATTTGATTTTCATTATAACATTTGAAAATGAAAGTTTGATCTATAATATGAAAGTTTTTTTTTAAAGAATATGGTCCTAAATTTCATAATTTCATAATTCTGTTTATTTTACCTTAAGTTTTGACAAGCAAATTTACAGTCTTATCAGAAGGGTATAAATTTAAGAATAGTCTTTTAATTTTTTTTAATTAATTAAGAGAATTTTCACATTTTTCCATTTATGCCATTGCTTAGTGTGAACATCTGTGCTACATGGTTTTATGTATTTTCTACGTAAGACATGTTAATGCTCATCCATTGGAATTCTTTCAGGATATTCCAGCACCTGGCAGCTATGATGTTCAAAAATCATATGAAATGTCCCAAGTTCAACATAAATACATGCCACCTCGTACTTTTGTGGCTAAACTGAAACATGCCTCCTTTCTTAGCACAACTCCACGGTGCCTGCAGAAAAGGACTGATGGGCCAGGTAAGTACAGACTGTTATTTTAAAGCTTTGAGAAAAAACAAAACAAAACTAAGGTTTCCATGTAAAAATAGACAATTATAAACATACCTTTATATTTGCCATGTCTCTTTTAAATATATAGGATAAAAAAGATATCTGCTTCCAAAGGGAAGGTGAACCATGAGAGACTATAGACTCTGGAAAACAATCTGAGGGTTTTGAAGGGGCAGGGGGTGGGAGGTCGGGGTACCAGGTGGTGGGTATTATAGAGGGCACGGATTGCATAGAGCGCTGGGTGTGGTGCAAAAATAATGAATACTGTTATGCTGAAAATAAATAAAAAATTTTAAAAAAGATATCTGCTTATTCCCTGAAAGATTTTAGATTCTTTTTTCAACTGTAAGATTTGTTTGGAGTTTTATGACTCTCAATTTTACCAAAGACCATCTTATGAGTTTTAACTTAAAGTTAGTAAAGTCATTTTCTATTAGGGAAAAACCCAAAATTCTTAATATGCTAGAATTGTTAGAGGAGAAAGGCAATCAACCTATGATTTGTAAAGTCATATTCAATACATATACTATGTTATTCTCATGGCATTATTTTAATTTTTCTCAACAATCAAGAAAACATCCATGTAAGAAAAAAATAAACATTTTTTGGGGGAAATAGAATTCCAAAAACAATTTTGATTTTTAAAATTGGGATTAGTTCAGCTGCTAGTAATACTATTCTTAGACTAAAAATGAATGCATTAACTTTCCTTGGTAATGAAGTTAAATCAGTTAACTGTATTATTTCACACAGGAAAACTAGATAGAAAATAGGAACAATAGTTTCAACAATAATTTTGAAATATATTTCCACCAAACAACCAAACTGTTGTAATGGCTCTTTATGAGAGTATTAAAAGAAAAAAATGAAACAAAATGGAGAAACTAATCCAAGGGTTTCTGATGAAAAAACATGTCAGCAAATGAGAATACTCAGAGAGCCTGTGATCCATAGAGGCTTACTTTGTTTCTCATTGTCTTTCAATAATCAAGTATATTGCCCAGTTAAAGGTCTGTTAAACACCAAAATTTAACTTTTTAAAATTTTCTTTTTCTTCTCTTGAGTTACTGTACCATTGCTGATTTTGTCAGGTTTTAGCTTTGTTATGCAGAAGTGGTGCAGGGAAATTAATTCTTTCAAGTTCTGATATTACTATGTTCACCATCACCAAGCACAATCAAATAATAAATAAATACCCACTTAAGGGTCTCTTGAAATAAATTATGATGAACTTCATATTTTCTGAAGATTATTTTTTTTCTCTCTGCCTTTACTGCTCTGTTCCATAAAAATTGTTGTAGTTGGAAGGTATAGGAGTTTCAGTTAGGTGACAGGATTGGCACTGCGACTTTTCATTGTTTCAGGATTTGACATAGGGCAAGTAAATTCACTAATGGTTATATTAGTTTCTATTTTACAAAATTCAGAAAATATTTGCCACCCACTTGGCTCTCTTGAGAATACTAAAGATTAACAAGACCATATTTCAAAGTCATTTTCAGAAGCTCTGAAGCTCCTTAGAAGTATAAAATTTTATCAGAAAAAAATTGATATTTGAAGGTACTACCTGATACTATGATGTATAAAATTTGATTTCATCTGACATGTGCAGATATTATAGTAATTAGAATTGTTCATATTTTTAAAATTAATCTACTATTTAAGATATACCATCTTGAAAACATGTCTTGAATATAGATTTAGTAGGTGACCAGGGCCAATTCAATTAAGATCTGTGCTTCATTCTGGTAATTGAAAATTAACATCCATTTGTCCTAATTCTCTTACACTGATCCAATCAAGGAAAAGATATTCAAGTGTGGTATTATCAACTCTCTAAATAGATTCCTCATTTTTAATTGATTTTTACTTAAGCTAGGTTTTTTATTAATGAGTATAACAAAGAATTCTTGATTCTTTTTAGTTTATGCATAGTAATATGGTCTGTTCTAAAATGAGAATAGCCCATTTCTGTTTATAATTCTTAATACCATCTAACTTTTGCTGGGAATACCATCTATCTTAATATGATAAGTCTTGTGATTTAAAAAAAAAATCATTGGCATATAATCAAAAGATACAGGGATAGTAGTTCTGTTGGTTATATGCTTTGTATCAATTTTTATCCTATGAATAATATCCTTTCATATCATATCTTAGAATTCAATTAAGAGAGAAGTGTTTTTTTCAAGAAACAACAGATGTTGATGAGGATGTGGAGAAAGGGGAACCCTCTTATATTATTAGTGGGTATGCAGACTGATGCAGCCACTCTGGAAAATAGTACGGAAGTTCTACAAAAAGTCAAAAACAGAATTACCTTATAATCCAGCAATTGCATTACCAGGTATTTACCCAAAGAATACAAAAATGCTAATTTGAAGGTATACATACACCCCAATGTTTATAGCAATGTTATCTGCAATGCCAAATTATGGAGAGAGCGCAAATGTCCATTGACTGATAAATGGATATAGAAGCTGTGATATATCTCTATCTCTATCTCTATCTCTCTCTATCTCTTATCTCTGTATCATCTATCTATGATCTCTATCTCTATTTCTATATAATACTTACATACAGTGGAATATTAGCTATAAAAAAGAACAAAATCTTGCCATTTGCAATGGGTGTGTATGGAGATAGTATTATGCAAAGTGAAATGAGCCAGTTAGAGAAAGGCAAATACCATATGATTTCACTCATATGTGGAGTTTAAGAAACAAATTATCATAGGGGGCAAAAAAAGACACATGCAAACCAAGAGACAGACTCTTAACTATAGAAAACAAATTGTTGGTTACCAGAGAGAAGATTAAGAAATGAGGTTTGCATGGGGATGGATTAAATAGGTGATGAGGATTAAGGAGTGCACCTATCATGACGAGCACAGGAGATGTGTGTGGTTAAGTCACTAAATGGTACACCTAAAGCTAGTTAATTAACATTGAATGTTAATAACTTGAATTTAAATAAAAACTTTAAAAAATATTTTTTAATCCTATTGTCATTTAAACATTGGTAATTTTATTTTACCTTAATACTAATGGGAAGGACCTTTTTCAGTTATACATCAAATATTTTATAAATCAGATAAAATTATTTTGTGTGTTATGTGTGTATATACATATACACATAAATGAAACTGTAAAATGGAATCAATTTATAGAGCATGGTAGGCATGTTCATTCCTCGAGTCATAATATTACTAAAAATTCAGTATTTTGCCTTATAGAACTTAACATGTATATTGTTATCTTTCTACCCATAAATAGAATAATTGGCAAATTAAAATTGATTACTGGATATTTTACATTTGTAGTTATGTAAGTGTTAAGAAATGAGGTTGCAAATGATAAATTATGAGTTACGAGTTTGGTTGATAAACGGGTAATAGTTCTATGGGATTTATCAATTTATGGAGCATTCATTCAGTCACTCAACATTTATATTGATATAGTTATTTCAAATTGTTTTAGAACTTTTACTAACATCATAGAAATAATTTTGTTTTATTCATAAATGAATAGTATAAATATAAATGTAAAATTCATTTTCTTTAGTCTAAATTAAGGAGGGAAATAGTATATTTGCAATCAGTATAGGTTAGACCATTAAATGTTGTATAACCAATGAAAACACATTAGAAAAATTTAATGAAGAGATTATTAAATGAGGTGCATCACATTATAAAGGAATCTACTCTTATTGCATCAAGTTTTAATTCATAAGTATGTAAATGATTTTGTGATTGATCCAGCTCAGGTTAAGTAAAATTTTAGCTAAGTGGAAAAGGTCTTAAACATTTCTTTATTGCTTATATTGACCTGTTTTTGGACATTTAGAGGAGGGAAATTCTCAGCAAATTTATAAAGAAAATGAATGAAAATATTGAGTGTAGAGAACTGGGGGGTCTCATACAATGTGGTGGAAGTATAAGTTGAGATCAGTGATTCTCAAGGGCAGGCTGGCAGAATGTTCAAATATATATGCCATTTAACCCCAAAATCCAATTTTTGGGATTACCCTAGGGAAATAATTAATGGTATACTCCAAATTTAAGTATCAAGGAAGTTCACCAAAGAACACTAGTAATGAAAGTTTAAAAATGTACTAAATGAAAGAAGAATGGGGTTTAGTTAATTCTCATACATCAAATGGATGGAGTCCTATGAAAATTTTAAACATGGTATATATATTTAAACCTGGTAATAAGATAAGATTTATTTGATTAATCATTTCACAAATATGCACTGAGGGTCATTTAATAAATATGCATTCAGTCTTCTTTGTATTCACCACTATTCCAGGGCCTTGAACAAAATATAAACATTATTGTTTCATAGAGCTTAATTTGAGGTATAGGAGACATTTAATAGAATAGAAGAAATAGATCAATAGATTGATAGATGAAAGCAAAGAAAAAATAAACAAAGAGAGAAAAGAAGAAAGAAAAAAGAATGAATACCAGGTGGTTATAAATGCTATGAAGAAAGATGAGAGAGAGAAGGAAGATGGAGTTCAGAATGGGTTGAGTATAGTTTCAAAGTATTTTTTTTTTTAAGATTTTGTTTATTTATTTATTTGACAGAGCAAGAGATCACAAGTAGGCAGAGAGGCAGGCACAGAGAGGGGGGAAGCAGGCTCCCTGCCGAGCAGAGAGCCCGATGTGGCGCTCAATCCCAGGAACCCGAGATCATGACCTGAGCCGAAGGCAGACTCTTAACCCACTGAGCCACCCACATGTCCCTAGTTTCAAAGAATGGTATCAGAGAGGCCTCACTGAAAAATAATATGTAAGTAACCTCCTTCAGTTTGTTAAAGATTTTGTTTTGCTTTTGTTTCCTCTAAATGAATGTACATTGCTTTATAGTAAATAAAACTTATTTAAAGTTTTTAAATGAAGAAAAACAATTGAAGCTTAAAGCATGATTTTTATTTTTAAATGAATGGAAGATTCCACACCGTGTGTGGCATGTAAGACAATATTTGAAGGCCGAACATAAAAGGTATTGAGACTTACTTTATGTTGAAAGTATAGATCATTTTTCATGAAAATAACATTGTGATTTCTGCATCACATTCCCACAGGAATTTATTTCAGGAAACAAATATATTTTATCTTGGAAGTTAATTGAACATATACCATGCAGGTAGTTTTGTTCACCTTTTCAATAAACATAAGTAATACCTTTGACATAAAAGTCAGTGTAGTGTAAAAACTAATTATTTATTCTATTTTCTCAGTGGCTTATAATATGATAGCCTCAGAAATGCTATAGAGTTCATTAAAATGCAGTTTATCCCTTTTGCTAGGTACTGTTAATCTAGTGCAGTAAATACATAATTTTTGTTGTTGCTTTTCTATAGCTTACAGAAATGCTTTTGAGATGTTAAAATGCAAGATAATTCTGAGTATACGCAAAAATAGATAAGATCAGTTTTGAGGATTTGTTGATTCTGTATCTTTTAAAAAATATTGGATGGGTGGTTCATTCAGTTGACTGACGTGAGTTGGGTTCCATGCTGAGCATGGGGTCTGCTTGCGATTCTTTCTCTCCCTGTCCCTCTGCCCCTCCCTGCCTCAAGAAAATGATGGAAATGTTATTATTGAAAATGAACTAATTTTATTATTTTCAATCTCAATTTTGTTTCATTGGGCACTTTATATACATTTCAAATAAATTATTATTTATACATAGTTTGCAAGTGACCTTATTTATGTATTTATTTATGAGCGAGAGAGATTGCTGAGCAGGGAGCCCGCCTTGGGGCTCAGTCCCAGGACCCTGAGATCCTGACTTGAGCTGAAGGCAGAGGTTTAGCTGATGGAGCCGCCCAGGTGCCCTTCATATTTATTAATATACATTCATATATATATTGTAAGCAAAATTATCTTATGCATATATATTCATATATTGTAGGCAAAATTACCTTATGCATAGTACATTGAGTTTTTGGAGTTATTCACTTTTTGAATACTAAAGAATCTTGAAGACTATGGGAAAAACTTCATTTGAGAAGGAGAGAATAAGTATGCAGGGGCACGGGTAGGAAAGAACTGGTACACAGTATTTAGAATATAAAGGATAATAGAATCAAAGTTTGATGTAGAGTTATGGCCTGAAAGTAGAAAATGTTATAAAGGTATAAAGAATAATTGATGATATATGTATTTTATATAGACATTATATAGAGGAGAGCTTATCTCAAACATTTTGTGGGTATAACTTTATATAATGGAGTGAATTATAAATTGATAAAGCAAAGAGGCCACACATTTAAAAAATAATTACATTAGCCTGGAACTAAGAGGGATAGATGCAGTATATAAAATAAAAGGAGGCCTTTGGACTTTCCAATTTCTATAGGTAGGAAATTGGCTGAAAAACCACCTAGTTGCAAACACAGGCTCTTTTCATGGAAAAAAAAATGACTTAAGAGAACAGAACCAGAAACCCCCAAAATGGAGTCATGAAACATATTAGAGCAACTCCCAAGTAATTAGGACTGGATCCTAATCCCGGAACTGGCAACATGTACTCTGGTGGATTTGAAATGCCCTGAGACTCTGATTGCTCTGTTCTTCCTGTCTTTCTCTTTCTCCTTTTGAATAGCTGTGTTGTTAGCCTTTATCTTAGTCTGTTCTACCATTAGTCTATAGAATATCTGTGGGGCAGTAAACTGTCTCTTTAGTTCAAGGCCTTTAGGTTGAGAAGAATGGTGTTTGGGGCGCCTGGGTGGCTCAGTGGGTTAAAGCCTCTGCTTTCGGCTCAGGTCATGATCCCAGTGTCCTGGGATCGAGCCCCGCATCAGGCTCTCTGCTCAGCAGGGAGCCTACTTCCTCCTCTCTCTGAATGCCTCTTTGCCTACTTGTAATCTCTGTCTGTCAAATAAATAAATAAAATCTTTAAAAAAAAAAAAAGAAGAGAAGAATGGTGTTCAAAGAGTTGTACAGAGGAACTAAGTCAGAGGAGTCTGATACCATCTGAACCAGAATTCGATGACAAGATTCTGAACTTCAAATTAATGCCACAATGGGGTGAAATTTGGGAGTTCTCACAGTAGGGTGGCTTGTATTTTATATATGGGAGATATGAAATGTGGCAAGAGAATGGACTATAGAAGATTGTGTTTTCCAAAGTTTTTGCCATTATATATTTCATGCTATATGTTCTTCACACAGTTCAGAATTGACACTGCTGTCATTGAGTGCTAGAGTTTATTTCTAGTTCCCTGGTGGCCCTTTGGTGTTGCTTCTGTAGAGTGTGGCAAAAGAGTTGCTATGTGACTTTTGAGGCTAAATTGTAGAAACTTCATGCACTTCTGGATGGTCCTCTCTGAATACCTACTTTTGAAACTAGCCATCCTACCAGTGCACAAACCAAGCAGCCAGGCAGAGGTCCGTGAAGAGGAAATGAGGCTCCCAGGCCTAGCTCCCAACCAACATCCTGTAAGGACTAGCCAGCCTTGTAAGTAAGTGGAAGTGGAAGCAGAACCTTTAGTACTTAGTCAGGCTGCCCCAGCTGACACCCTGTACTGCTGAGATAAACCTTCTCTTCTGAGTCATGCCTAAAGTACAGACTTTTGAGCAAAATAAATCATTATTTTTATTTGAAGCCACTGGTATTGGGAGGTAGATTTTTATGTAGCAGTAGATAATCAGAACAATTTCTAAGCAGAGAAAGACAAATGAAGGCAGATAAAGTTAGTGCTAAGTAAAAATATGGAATAATCGGACTGGTGGGCAAGACAAGGCTTCAGAATAGCTCTCAACGGTCATGTGGTCCAAGAATAAGAAGTTGATATTCTATGCAATTTATTAAGTTGGAGATGTGTTCAGGCCTACAATTGAAGTTGAATCAAGAGTAAGGTTAAGTCCAGGACTAGAAAGGCTTTTAACAGTAATATTAAACTAAGAAATGTTTGATAAAGTAATGTAATAAGATGATCCATGTTCTGATATCATGTAAGAAGGTAAGAGAGAATGTTAGAGTTGGGTAAATAATTGCCACACAAAGGAAAATTGCTCAATTTAGATAAATTAATGATTAAAAATGGTGAGTTTTATTTGAATGAAAGTTTATAGTTTTCAAAACATTTTACATATATTTCTGGATCATTACAACCATCTTATGAGGTAATGATCACTGTCTTTAAAAGGGAGAAAATAGAAAGTTAGGTAATTAAAAAGAAAAAATTTGCTTATATTAATACAGATAGAAAATAGTAAACAGGAATAAGACTGAAATGTTTCATTTTTTGTTCATTCATTCATTCTTTATAAAAAATAAATTTTGAGCACATCCTATGTTTCAGGCATTGCTATGAATAAAGGAGTACTACTCAATCCTTATCCTTAAATATCTTATATCTAGCAAGGGAAAAAATGTCCACAGATAATTATAATAAAAATCAATTATTAGTGTCCCCTGTGTCATAATTTTTTGCAAAATCACATATAAATTTATTGGTAAATGGATGAATTGATGTTATTTGAGAGTGAAAGTCCAAGATTGGCAAACATTTGAATTACATTATTTTCTTCAAATTAAATCAATGGAAAAAATAAAAAGCTAAGTACAGTAATATCTATATTATAGAAAGACATTGGAAATAAAATGACTGCTAATGTTAGACAATTTGACATAATACACAGAAGTCAGTGGAATATAATTTGATAATGAAAAATCATAGCATTTTCTACTACAGTGCATGTTTCTTTCTTTCTTTCTTTTTTTTTTTTAAAGATTTTATTTATTTATTTGACAGAGATCACAGGTAGGCAGAGAGGCAGGCAAAGGGGGAAGGGGAAGTAGGCCCCCGCTGAGCAGAGAGCCTGACGTGGGGCTCGATCCCAGACCCTGAGATCATGACCTGAGCTGAAGGCAGAGGCTTAACCCACTGAGTCACCCAGTAACCCACTGAGTCGCCCCATACAGTGCATGTTTCTTTAACGTGAATTAGCTCATATACTATGTTATTTAAGAATGTGCCAAAGAGGGCGCCTGGGTGGCTCAGTGGGTTAAGCCGCTGCCTTCGGCTCAGGTCATGATCTCAGGGTCCTGGGATCGAGTCCCGCATCGGGCTCTCTGCTCAGCAGGGAGCCTGCTTCCTCCTCTCTCTCTCTGCCTGCCTCTCTGCCTACTTGTAATCTCTCTCTGTCAAATAAATAAATAAATCTTAAAAAAAAAAAAAGAAGAAGAATGTGCCAAAGAAATCAATAAAACTCAGAAATTGTCTTGGTTCAAATGCAGTTATGTTTTGAGGCAACAAGTATCAAACTTTCTTATGATTAAGGGAGAAAGACTTAACGATATATGAAGAACTTAGCCAAAAAGTACATAATTGTGCCTTTTAGTACTGATTGTTACTAATCTGTTACACTTTTCACCATGTTAAGATTTTGAGGAAGCGGAAAGAACAGATAAAGAGGTTGCAAAGACAGTTCTCTTTGTATTAAAAAATCAAACCAACCACAACCCCCTCATAAAACAAAACAAAACACCTCAAAACAAAACCTCACAACAAAAATCCTTGACTCACGAAGTCTTCACCTCAGATCAGATTTTTATTATTATTTGAATTTTTGTTATTGATGAAACTTGTTTTATTAGGAGAGAATGCCCTCAAGAACCTAGTCCTTGAGAAGGAAAGAAGCATAATCTCTAGGGTTAAAGGCTGCAAAGAATGGGATGACACTGATGCCAAGTGGAGATTTAACTCCACTTTTTAATTTTTTAAATATTTTATTTGTTTATTTGAAAGACAGAGAGCAGAGTGAGAGAGAGCATAAGCAGAAGGAGAGGGAGAAGCAGACTTCTTACTGGGCAGCGAGCCCGAGGGACTCAGTTCCAGGACCCCGGATCATGACCTGAGCCAAAGGCTCAGAACTCTGTCAATGCACAGGTTTCTAAGTTCTTTTTTGTGTGTGGTAAAATACATATAACATAAAACTGATCATATTAACCATTTTAACAAGTTTATTTATTTATTTTTAAGATTTTATTTAGTAATTTTATTTATTTTATTTTATTTTATTTTATTTTTATTTCTATAGCGATTTATTTTACATGTTTCACATGTTGAATAACAAAATATTGTGATTGTATATGGTACATATACCCCTTGCTCATGCATACTTTGATTCTTTTAAAACCATTGTGCTCTTTTTTTTTTTTTTTTGACTTTTTATAAACATATATTTTTATCCCCAGGGGTACAGGTCTGTGAATCACCAGGTTTACACACTTCACAGCACTCACCAAAGCACATACCCTCACCAATGTCCATAATCCCACCCCCTTCTCCCAAACCCCCTCCCCCCAGCAACCCTCAACAAGAAATCCAGCCGAGACCAAGTTATTTAGTAATTTTAAAGGGAGAGAGCACCTGAGCAGGAGGAGGGCCAGCAGGAGAGAAGCAGACTCTGTGCTGAGTGTGGAGCTTGACCCAGGGCACAATCTCAGGAACCTGAGATCATGACCTGAATCTAAACCAAGATTCTGATGCTTAACCAACTGATGCACCCAGGTGCTTCATTAACCCTTTTTAAAACATATATATTTATTTATTTGAGAGAGAGAAAGAGCATGAGTGGGAGGGAGAATGGGACAGGGAGAGAGAATTTCAAGCAGATTCCATGAGGAGCACTGAGTCAGATGTGGGGCTTGATCCCACAACTCTGAGATCATGACCTGAGTTGAAACCAAGAGTCTGAGGATTAACCAACTGTGCTGCCCAGTCACCCCAATTGTCTTAACCATTGTTAAATGTGCAGTTCTGTGGTATTAAATACATTCATAGTGTTCTGCAACCATTGCCACAATCCATACTCAGAACTCATTTCATCTTGTGTAATTGAAACTCTATAATCATTAAACAGTAACTCCCTGTTACCTCTCCCTGACCTCAGCCCATAGTATTAGCCTGGGAGTGGATGAAGGACCCACCATGCTGTGGGGAATGTAAAAAATGATAAGGCAATCTTCATACTTCCTTCCCTGGTATATACTATGAGGAAGTGAATCTTAAGAGAGAAAGAAAAAAGAAATTGGGGGGAAGGGCTAATATGATTTTTATTCTGTTGTAATTTTAATTCTGAATAACACCCAGCTGTGTCACTGGCCAAACTACTACTCTAGATTCAGGTCTGGTTACATATTCACCATAGTTTCTGTACTGTTGGTTGAAAAGAATCTAAATATGCCAGGCACAGGTTGTGCTAGTTTGATATACCACTCCAACATGGAAGAGTTTTATTGAAAATAATGTGATATTAATATTAGGATAAAGGGAGAGGATTAGGGGGAAAGGAAGGAAAGATGGGATGGGAAGGGGGAAGATAGATTTTCTTGACCTGGTTGAATGGTAGTAAAGTGTAAAGTGCAGAAATGTGTGTGTTTGTTGGAGAGAGGATGTTTCTTCTAAAGCCAGGGAATATAATCCTAGAAATTAGGAGAATCAAAGCATAAACTGTTACTAACCAAACAAGAAGAAGGGAAAATTAGGGAAATAGAAGGAGATAGCAAAACTGAAGATTGTTATATTCTTGAAGTAGTTTTACTTTTTATATGTGATTACTATAATCTTTGTAGTCAGAAATTATGATTTTACAACTGTTAATTTTATACACATGAATTAGAAAACCTAGTATCTTACTTTAGGTTTAATTGTTTCCGTGTAGGATAATGTTACAGTTGAACACATGAAAATATGTTTCAGTTAGATATAATGTATTTTCTCTCTCTCTTTTTAAAAGATATTTTGTTTATTTATTTGACAGAAAGAGACATAGTGAGAGAGGGAGCACAAGCAGGGTGAGTGAGAGAAGGAGAAGCAGGCTTCCCACCGAGCAGGGAACCCAAGGTGTAGGTCTCGATCCCAGGATCCTGAGATCAGATCTGAGGCATGGAGACCCCTGTAATATTCTTTTCAAGCAAGCTATGTCTACTTTTGTAGAGCCAGTCCTCTTTGGAAATGCTACACAACGGTTCTAAAATTAAATTAGAATTCAGACACTTGGAACACAGAAAAAGAGCTCTTTTTATAGTAGAAAATATATTAAAAGTTTTAAAATAGTTTAATGTAGGATTATTATATAAAGTTAAATAAAATGTATACAATTCTATGAATTTATTATGTTATGAGAGTTTTATATGGTAGCCTTACAGAAAGATTATATTAACCAATTTGTTATACCTACAACTGCATTTCAATTAAAACACTTAACAATTTCCTTGTTCTTTTTGAAATATTTTGAAACCCATTACTGTGTCAGTGAGTTGACATTGCTCTCCAATTGCAATAGATATCAAGTGATAAAAAGTGATTTTTTTGGTACCTTACTTTGAAAAGTCAGCATTGGTTACCTGAATATATTACAATTCCTTTAAAACATTATTCCCATGTTGTTAAATGTTTTCATTTCTGAGCTTAAGATTATATGTGCAGTTTTTTCTTCACTACCGAGTGATATTCATTTTGAGGACATGTAATGAAATGTAGAATTCTAAGAAATGATACAATATTAAATATATATTTTAAAAGTCTATTTTTTATACATAAAGCTAAATTATACCAACATAGGTTCAATGTGTCCATCTCTACCCACTTTGGATATCATGTAATTTTTATTATAAATGTATTACAAAGCAATAATGGAAATAACAAATTTATATTTCCAGGAAACAATGAAACCTCATGGCTTTACCTACTAATAAAAAAACTGTTACATTAAAAATATTATAGAAAAGTACATAAATTATTAATTCATATGTCAGTGCACTTTCATAAATTGAACTGTCCATGTAACAATTATCAGATGAAAAAACGGAACACTATAAGCATCCTTAACCCCTCCCTTAACTCTGTCCTAGTCACTAAACATTATTCTGGCTTCTATCATCATTTCTTTATTTTCACTATCTTCAACTTGCGTTAATTGAGTAATGAGGTGTATTTTGTTTATGGCTTCTTTCACTCAACCTTATAATTTGTGGCCTATAAACAATGTTGTTTCAGGTGGCAATCATGAGTTCATTTTCAACATAAGAATGTGTCACAGAAGCACCTGGCTGACTCAGTCAGTTAAGTGTCTGACTCTTTTTTTTTTTTAAGATTTTATTTATTTATTTATTGGCAGACACAGATCACAAGTAGGCAGAAAGGCAGGTAGAGAGAGAGGAAAGGAAGCAGTCTCCCCACTGATCAGAGAGCCCAATGTAGGGCTTGATCCCAGGACCCTGAGATCATGACCCGAGCCGAAGGCAGAGGCTCAACCCACTGAGCCACCTGGGAGCCCCAAGTGTCTGACTCTTGGTTTCAGCTCAGGTCATAGTCTCATATATCATGGGATGGAGCCCAAAGTCAGGCTCTGTGCACAGCAGAGGGTGTGCTTGAGATTCTTTCCTTCTCCCTCTGCCTCTCCCTGACTCTCGCATTCCCTGTCTTTCCCTCTAAAATAAAATAAATATTCAAAAAGAAGATATCACAATTTCTTTATCCATCTTACTCTTTACGAATGAAAATTTGGGTTATTTCCAGTTTAGTGCTCTCATGAGTATTATTAATTTTGAATATTGAATATTGAGTATTGAATAGTTAATAGTGAATATAAATATGCATTTCTCTTAACTGGAGTTTCTGGGTCATAGTGTCTGGTGGATGTTCCATTTTATTAGATCTTACCCAACATTTTTCTAAGTAAATGTAGTGATTTATATTCCCAGCAGTAATGTATAAGAGTTGCAGTTGTTCCACTATCTCTCTAACGTATGGTGGTATCTATCTTTTTCATTTGAACCATTTTAGATTTAGGAGCATTTCACTGAGGCTTTATTATCCATTTTCCCAATGACTAATGAAGTTTAACATTTTCTCATATGTTCCTTGGTCATTTGGATTTTTATTGAGAGTGCCTTTTCGTGTCTCTTTTCTATTCATCAATTATGTTATTTTTATTATTGATTAGTAGTTCTTAATATATTATGGTTATATTTGGTAGTTATACATTCTGTAAATACTATCTCTTTCTGATTCATTTTTCAGTTTGTTAGTGATTTCTATTAATAAATGTAACTTCTCAATTTTAATATTGAATTTACTAATCTTTTCCTTAATTTCACTGCTTTTATATCTTGTTTAAGAATTATTTCCATATCGTAGTTCTTAAATAATTTCATATACATTTTATTGCTTTGTTTTTCACAATTAGATCTATAATATCATCTCAAGGATTGTACTACATCACATGTATTTATGAATGAGGTTAACCTGCAATATTCCTTTCTTGAATTTTCCTTGTCAGTCATTGTTGTCAGATTTTGTTTGTTCCTTCTGGTTTTAAGAAAAAGGGTTTTGGAAAGTTTTTAATTAATTATTCCTCTATTTGTAAGTAGGTAGTTTCAAAATCTCACTGGTTTATAGCAATAGCATTTATTTATTTTTTGCCTCTTCCTTTTGCTTTTAGTATTTTTGGTATCATTCAGTTCTACACTTATCCTAATTTACATTATCATATGTACTTTGATCTTTGTTATTTAAAACTATATTTAAAATTTTCAAATGTTTATAGCCTTATTGAAAATATAATTTTTATAGATATTAACTAAGTTTTAAATTTTGTAAGTCAAGAAATGTTATTTACATACTACCCAGTTTTTGAAATCTCTTTAAACTTGTTTTATAGCCTAATACATAGTATTTTAGTAAATATTTCTCTTACACTTATAAATGTGTATTTGTCAATATTTGCATGTAATGCTATAGGTCAGCTAGACCAAGGTTATTTATTGAGTTTTTCATATCTTCTCTATCTTGTTTAATGTATTAATTATTTTGAGAGGTATGTCAAAAAACCCCACTATAATGATGTATTTTACAATTACTCCTCATGGTCTGTTTAACTTAAAATTTTTTGAATCAATACCATTATAGGTGACTACATATTATAGACTTCTGTTGAACTGAATATTCTGTCATATTATAATGCCCCTCTTTATCTCTACTAATATGTTTTAGCTAAATCAGCCTTTTGGTTGTTGTTAGAATTTGTCTCACATGTCATTCTTTATTCTTTTTCAACTATTCTCTGACTATATGTTTTTTTTGATTTTTTTTTTTAATTTTTATTTTTTATAAACATTCATTTTTATCCCCAGGGGTACAGGTCTGTGAATCAGCACTCACCAAAGCACATACCCTCCCCAATGTCCATAATCCCACGCCCCTTCTCCCAACCCCCCTCCCCCGAGCAACCCTCAGTTTGTTTTGTAAGATTAAGAGTCACTTATGGTTTGTCTCCCTCCCAATCCCATCTGGTTTCATTGATTCTTCTCCTAACCACTTAAGCCCCCATGTTGCATCACCACTTCCTCATATCAGGGAGATCATATGATAGTTGTATTTCTCCGCTTGACTTATTTCGCTAAGCATGATACGCTCTAGTTCCATCCATGTTGTCACAAATGGCAAGATTTCATTTCTTTTGATGGCTGCATAGTATTCCATTGTGTATATATACCACATCTTCTTGATCCATTCATCTGTTGATGGACATCTAGGTTCTTTCCATAGTTTGGCTATTGTGGACATTGCTGCTATAAACATTCGGGTGCACGTGCACCTTTGGATCACTATGTTTGTACCTTTAGGGTAAATACCCAGTAGTGCAATTGCTGGGTCATAGGGCAGTTCTATTTTCAACATTTTGAGGAACCTCCATGCTGTTTTCCAGAGTGGCTGCACCAGCTTGCATTCCCACCAACAGCATAGGAGGGTTCCCCTTTCTCTGCATCCTCGCCAGCATCTGTCATTTCCTGACTTGTTGATTTTAGCCATTCTGACTGGTGTGAGGTGATATCTCATTGTGGTTTTGATTTGTATTTCCTGATGCCGAGTGATATGGAGCACTTTTTCGTGTGTCTGTTGGCCATCTGGATGTCTTCTTTGCAGAAATGTCTGTTCATGCCCATTTCTTGATTGGATTATTTGTTCTTTGGGTGTTGAGTTTGCTAAGTTCTTTATAGATTTTGGACACTAGTCCTTTATCTGATATGTCGTTTGCAAATATCTTCTCCCATTCTGTCAGTTGTCTTTTGATTTTGGTAACTGTTTCCTTTGCTGTGCAAAAGTTTTTGATCTTGATGAAATCCCAATAGTTCATTTTTTCCCTTGCTTCCCTTGCCTTTTGCGTTGTTCCTAGGAAGATGTTGCTGCAGTTGAGGTCGAAGAGGTTGCTGCCCGTGTTCTCCTCAAGGATTTTGATGGATTCCTTTCTCACATTGAGGTCCTTCATCCATTTTGAGTCTATTTTCTTGTGTGGTGTAAGGAAATGGTCCAATTTCATTTTTCTGCATGTGGCAGTCCAGTTTTCCCAACACCATTTATTGAAGAGGCTGTCTTTTTTCCATTGGATATTCTTTCCTGCTTTGTCGAAGATTAGTTGACCATAGAGTTGAGGGTCTATTTCTGGGCTCTCTATTCTGTTCCATTGGTCTATGTGTCTGTTTTTGTGCCAGTACAATGCTGTCTTGATGATGACAGCTTTGTAATAGAGCTTGAAGTCCGGAATTGTGATGCCACCAACTTTGGCTTTCTTTTTCAATATCCCTTTGGCTATTCGAGGTCTTTTCTGGTTCCATATAAATTTGAGAATTATTTGTTCCATTTCTTTGAAAAAGATGGATGGTACTTTGATAGGAATTGCATTAAATGTGTAGATTTCTTTAGGTAGCATAGACATTTTCACAATATTTATTCTTCCAATCCATGAGCATGGGACATTTTTCCATACTATGAGCAACTCTACGCCAACAAATTTGACAATCTGGAAGAAATGGATGCATTCCTAGAAACATATAAACTACCACAACTGAACCAGGAAGAAATAGAAAGCCTGATTGAAACAGTCATTAAAAAATCTCCAAACAAACAAAAGCCCAGGGCCAGATGGCTTCCCGGGGGAATTCTACCAAACATTTAAAGAAGAACTAATTCCTATTCTCCTGAAACTGTTCCAAAAAATAGCAATGGAAGGAAAACTTGCAAACTCATTTTATGAGGCTAGCATCACCTTGATCTGAAAACCAGACAAGGATCCCATCAAAAAAGAGAGCTATAGACCAATATCCTTGATGAACACAGATGCGAAAATTCTCACCAAAATACTAGCCAATAGGATTCAACAGTACATTAAAAGGATTATTCACCACGACCAAGTGGGATTTATTCCAGGGCTGCAAGTTTGGTTCAACATCCGCAAATCAGTCAATGTGATACAACACATCAATAAAAGAAAGAACAAGAACCAAATGATACTCTCAATAGATGCTGAAAAAGCATTTGACAAAGTACAGCATTTCTTCCTGATCAAAACTCTTCAACGTGTAGGGATAGAGGGCACATACCTCAATATCATCAAAGCCATCTATGAAAAACCCACCGCAAATATCATTCTCAATGGAGAAAAACTGAAAGCTTTTCCGCTAAGGTCAGGAACAAGGCAGGGATGTCCATTATCACCACTGCTATTCAACATAGTACTAGAGGTCCTAGCCTCAGCAATCAGACAACAAAAGGAAATTAAAGGCATCCAAATGGGCAAAGAAGAAGTCAAATTATCACTCTTCGCAGATGATATGATACTATATGTGGAAAACCCAAAAGACTCCACTCCAAAACTGCTAGAACTTGTACAGGAATTCAGTAAAGTGTCAGCATATAAAATCAATGCACAGAAATCAGTTGCATTTCTCTACACTAACAACAAGACAGAAGAAAGAGAAATTAAGGAGTCAATCCCATTTACAATTGCACCCCAAACCATAAGATACCTAGGAATAAACCTAACCAAAGAGGCACAGAATCTATACTCAGAAAACTATAAAGTACTCATGAAAGAAATTGAGGAAGACACAAAGAAATGGAAAAATGAGTATATGTTTTAGTGGGTCCCCTTTGTTACTAACATATTTGGGAATAGGTGGATTTTGTTTTTATAACCAGGTTACAAAATCTCTGTTTTCTGTTGTTTTCTACTTTTCTGTATTTATGTATTTCTTAGCTTTTTTTTTTTTTTTTTTTTTTTTTTTTAATGACTCTACTGATCTGGAACCTATATACTCTTAGTTTTGCTTTTTTAGTAAATACCTTGGTGTTGCTACATGCACACTTTTTTTTTTTTTTTAAGATTTTATTTATTTATTTGACAGGCAGAGAAGCAGGCAGAGAGAGAGGAAGAGAAGCTCTCTGCTGAGCAGAGAGCCTGATGTGAGGCTCGATCCTAGGACCCTGGGATCATGACCTGAGCCGAAGGCAGAGGCTTTAACCCACTGAGCCACCCAGGCGCCCTGCTACATGCGCACTTAATAATGTTTATATTTCATCAAGATCTTTGTTTTCTTGAATAATGCTTTAGCTTTGTTTTCTTTAACCTTACAAATTGTCTTCTGCAATAAATTGCTATTCAATTTCACCTATATCTATCATTTTTTAAAATTTCCTTTCTAAAGCTCAGACATTCCTTCTAGGGTCATTTTTTTTTTTTTTGAAGTATATCTTTTAGAAATTTCTTTAGTTACAAACTTTCGTGATAGGTACTTTCATTTATTCATTCAAGTCAGTACCTATTATATACTGGTCATAAAATAATGTATACAAAAATTCCTGCTCCCATGGAACTAAAATTCTAGGGAGGAAAACAGGCAATAAGCACGATAAAACATAAAATATATAGTTATATTCTGTAACAGAAAAAATAAAGCAGAATAATGTGATATAAAATTTTAGATAGCATAAGTGAAGTCTTACTGAGAAGGTAACTTTTGAATCAAGACCAGAAAGAACTGAGGGAACATGAATTTATCTAATGAAAAAGCACTGTAGACAAAGGGAACAGATTCTACAAGAGGGCCTGGCAAAGTTCAAGATACAGCAAGTAGGCCAATAGGCTATTGCCAAATGAATTATTCGGAGATTAGTAGATGTGCCCAGAGATGTAATGCATATCCATATGATGATATATGACTTGGTAGGTTATGCTTCATGGTGAGATGGAAGGCTGTTAGAAAGTTTTGAATGGACTATTGATAAGATTTTTAACAAGTTTACTCTGTACATTATAGACTGGAGGGGAGCAAGAGAAGAGCAGTTAATAAGCTATTGCTGTATCAGTGAGAGATGATGGTGGCTTGGAATAGAGTGCTGGCTGTCAGAGTGGTGATAAGTGTCACAGTCCAGGTATTTTTTGAAGGCAAAGCTGATAGGATATGCCATTGGTTCTAATGTAGGCTGTGAAACACAGAGAAGCTAAGATGGCTTAGAGGTTTAGGTCCAAGCAGCTATCACAGGAGATTTGCCAGTAACTTAGATGGAGACAAATCTAAGAGGTGATGATTTTGGAGAGATCATCAGGGGCTTAATTTTGAACAAATTAACTTAAAAAAATAGAAAAATGTCTTAATGTCATCCTTATTCTTGTAATACGGCTTTGCTGTCTGTATCATTCTATCTGGTATCTAATTTCCTTAGCACTTTAGTCATATTACTGACTTCATGATCACTGCTGATGATTCAGTCCTCAGATTGTCTTTTTTGGTAATCTGTTTTCTCTACATGTTTCTGAGATCTCCTTGTTTTTCATGATATTTAGTGGTCTTCTTGTATCTCACTCATACTGGTACTGAGCATTCTTTTGTCAATGTAATTTTTTCCCTTTTGTTGCAGTCATTCAGGATTTTTTTTTTTGTCTTTAATTTTCATTAGCTTGGATAGATATGAGAGTTTTATTTGCTTGCTTGCTTGTTTTATTTGCTCTGCTTGGATCTAGCTAAACCCTCTCATTCTGAGCTCATATGCTTTACTCTCATTCTCAGGTACTCCCAGTAACATTTCTTCTCATATTGTCTCCTAGCCTTCTTTATATTTTATTTACTTTTTTGGCTAGCTTGCGTTAGAACTTCTAGCCTCTAGATCACTTTTTATTTTAGTATCTTCTCTTTATGTCTTTGTTGTGAGTTCTCAGAGTTTAATTTGACCCATTTTCCAACTCGCCCATCTGCAAAAGCTTTCATTCTGCTATTCAAACCTTGTATTTATATTTTTGTTCTATGATCTGAGAAGTGATTTCTTATCTACTTCATTTTCATAAATGTCTATTTTTATTATATCCCACATTTTCTAGCATTTTATGTGTGTTAGCTTACTTGTTTTAGGACATTAAATATTCTGATTTAAAACTATGATTCTGAATGATCCTTTATTTTGTTTCCTGGGTTATGAGATTTAAAAAATCCCTTCAATTGAGTTGTCTTTCCTTAAATGTGTGTCAGTACTTATTTTTGTGCTCATCTTTGTAACTGAGATTCTTTGTTAGAGAGTTTATAAGAAGCACCATGCAAATTCGGCTGCTGTTTTCAAAATAAATGCTAAATTGAATGGGACACGAGAATTATAGGCATAGACCAAAGTCCTAGGAAAACCAGAATGCATGTACACAATTGTTAGACTCTAGAATATCTGTGTTGGTATACCTTACTAGGGTCAGGGGAAAAAGCTGCTTTATTAGGACTTGCTCTCTGAACTGTTTTCAGTAAGAAGAAAATATGACTAATATGTAACAATGAATGGGGGTACTTTAATGTTTGCTCTTTATGTCCTGTGTTTCACTAGCCATCTGAGACATTTCTCTTATGTCTCTGTCTCTGTTTTCCACTTATTATCTCTGTTGCAGTCACCTTTCCATATCTGCCCCTGGCTGAACATAAGACAGAGGCTTATGTGGCTTCTTGGGAGAGGTGAGTGGTAGTGCTTAATTGTTCTTGCTCAGGTACCTCAGATAACAATTTGTGTCAGCCCCTGCCCCCCACCTCCGCCCAGTTCTATCCTGCATACTTATTACTCTTCTTACTACCCTGGACTGAAGTTGTATTCAATCTTAGAAAGTTGTATTCATTCTCTCAGAAATTTTTCATGTTCATAAAAGTATATAGAGATGAACCCTGACTTATAATGGCCAGACTTAAGGTTTTTGACTTTACAATGTATAAAAATGACACACATTTGATAGAAGCTGTATTTTGAATTTTGAATTTTGATCTTTTCCTGAGCTAAGGATATGCCTTAGGAAACTCTCTCCTGATGCCAGGCAGTGGTAGCAGCTGCAGACCCTAGTCAGCTATGTGATCACAAGGGTAAACAACTGATATACTCACAACCATTTTGTTCCCATGCGGCCATTCTGTTTTTCACTTTCATTACAGTATTCAATTAATTACATGAGATAATTAACACTTTTATAAAATAAGCTTTGTGTGAGATGATTTTATCAAATGTAGTCTAATGAAAGTCTTCTGAGCACATTTAAGGTGTGCTCAGTGAGGTGAGGCTAAGCTTTGATGTTCACGGGCTAGGTTTATTAAAAGCATCTGTGGAGCGCCTGGATGGCTCAGTGAGTTAAGCCTCTGCCTTCGTCTCAGGTCATGATCTCAGGGTTCTGGGATTGAGCCCTACATCGGGCTCTCTGCTCGGCAGGGGGCCTGCTTCCCCCTCTCTCTCTGCCTGCCTCTGCCTGCTTGTGATCTCTTTCTCTGTCAAATAAATAAATAAAATCTTTAAAAAAAAGCATTTGCAAATTAAACAATATTTTCAACTTAGATGGATTGATCAAGATATAAACACATGGTAGGTAAAGGAAGATCTGTATATATACTTCTCATTTCTGAAGTTTGCATATTAAACCTGACAGTCACTAAATTCATTGTTACTGTTGTTTAGGAGATATTCCCAGCTACTTAGTAACCCTACCATTTTTAGAGTTGATACTCTATCCTTACTTCTTATGATAGTAAAGTAGTCCCCACCTCCTATCTGTGGGTTTTCCCTTTCCATGATTTCAGTTACCTTTTGTCAATGAGGGTGAGGAAACAGATGTCCTCCTTCTGACATAGTCAGAAGGTCAATAGTAATCTAATGTTATGTCATGATGCACATCATTCACCTTACTTTATCTCATCACATTTATCATCTTACATCATCACAAGAAGAATTAGGGTGAGTACAGTACAATTATAGATATATGTTTTTATTTAAATTCCAGTTAGCATACAATGTAATATCAGTTTCAGGTGTATATTTTAGTGGTTCAGCACTTAAACACATCACCTGGTGCTCATAAAGACTAGTACCCTCCTTAATCCCCATCATCTAGTTAACCTATCCCCTCACAAATCTCCCCTCTGGTAATTGCCATTTTGTTCTCTATAGTTAAAAGTCTGTTTATTGATTTTTCCTGTCTCTTTAATATATTCTGAGAAGAAAGAGTGGGAGAGAGAGAGATTACATTAACTTTTATTAAGTATATTTTTAAATTTTGCTATTAGTTATTATTGTTAACCTTTTTGTGCCTGATTTGTAAATTAAACTTTATCATATGTATGTATGTGTAGGAAAAACATGTATATTTAAGACTTGGTACTATTTGTGGTTTCAAGCATCCATTGAGGGTCTTGGAACGTACCCCCCACAGAGGAGAGGAGGGACTACTATATTGTGAGCTACTCATTACTGCTATAATGTTTCTAGACTAGTTGAATTTTATGATATATGCATTTCAAAGTAATCTTCTTTCTAGAAATATGCAGTATGAATTTAGTTTCATTTTTAAAGATTAGTATTGATAAACAAAGTTGTAGTTTTGATATACATGTCTATATTTTAAAAAGAAATTCACACAAGTATTTATAAGGTGCGTCATAATATATATTTGCCATAATATGTATAGGTTGCTCTATATTGAAGTCATCTTGCAAAAGTACTTTTTTATATGATTACTCTCTTGATAATGTCACAGCAGTTCTATTTATGTGATTCATAATCCTGATAATTATAGAGGCATTGAAGTTCAACTAATCTTTCTTCATTGACTATAATAAGAAAAAATAAGATTGCATATTCATAAATTAGAAGGAAAACTATCAATTTGAGATTTAAGTGATATAAGCTATATTTCATAGAGATTATTTGTATTCTAAAGTATTTTTGATTCTGACAACTGCAAAATTGCATTCAGTACTAGGCAGAAAAATGGAGTTACATAAAATCATAACATCAGTGTAGTGTATGAAGTAGAGATAATAGTTGTACTCTTAGCCATTTTATTTTGCTATAAATGAAATTCATTGTTCAGCATGGCCTTCTGAACTGTGTTTTCCAGTCAAGTTATTTTGTAAAGATTAAATTAAATTCATTGCAGGGTACATGCTTTCAGAGATTGTAACAATTCCTATCTGTTTGAACTATACTGTGAATTTTTTTTTTTAAGTGTAGGAGAAAGTTCAGAAAGACAGTTTTCCATCTCACTGCACTTTTTCAGAATGGTTCTATATCTCGACCACAAGGTTTTATTAAATACAAATTGAAGTGAACTTATGTCAGTAAGAAATAATGAAAACACACTTTCAATGGTCCTTTTTGCTTTTTCAGAGTACAAGCATAAATTGTACTTCAGATTACTTAGAGATTATGCAAAAGTTTGGTAGGGTTTGGATGACTGTTATATTTAAAGAATATTATGAATGATGAGCAACTAATTTTCATAAGTTATAGGTTTGGTAGGCAGAATAATGCCTTCCCACCCTGCCTTCTCTTCAAGATGCCTGTGCCTTAATCTCGAAAGCCTGTGAATCTATGTTAATGTTACATGGCAAAGGGATATTATAGATGGAATTAAATGCTGTTCATCAGATGACCTTAAATTAGGGAGATGATCTTGTATTATTAATTCTGATGGGCCTGATCTAGCCACATTGGGCCTTAAAATCAGAAAAAGAATGCAGAAGAGTTAGTGAGAGATGCAGCAGATGGAAGAGGAAGAGGAGCGAGTTAAAATATGAGGATTCCCACTGAAGATAGAGGATGGGGGCCTTGAGTGCAGCAATGCACGCAGGCTCAGGAAGCCGATATGACCCCTAGGCACCAGCCAGCAAGGATATGGGTGTTCTTGCATCTTTATGCAACTGATTTCTGGCAAAAATCTGAACGTTTTTTGAAACACATTCTCCTCTAAAGGCTTCAGAAAGGAATGCGTCTCTGCAGACACTTTCATTTTGGCCTTGTGAGATAGAAGTGAAGAAGTAATCCAAGCCCACCAGACTTCTGATCTAAAGAACTCTGAAATAATATTTTTGTATTATTTTAAGCCACCAAATTTGTGGTAAATTGTTCAGTAATAGAGAACTAATACAATTGGCAAATCTTTATTTTAAAATAAAATCTCATCATATTACGTAAATTGATGTGGAAAAATAATCTTACTTACTCTTTTATCCCTGAATTTTATCCCTGTATCCCTTTCTATTTCTTTACATTCCTTATGTTTGTAATTTTTTCTTCCTTTCTTAAAACAATGACTGTGGTGGGAAGAGGTGCACAGTTGGATGTGTGGTGAACTTCTAAGTACTGAAAACTCTATAAAAAAAAATAAACTAAGGATTATCCAAAGAAGAAATAAAGAAAACAATCTCATTTATAGTAGGATAGATAATAAAAAAATACTTGGGAATTAATTTAACTAAGAGGTGAAAAATGTGTACACTGAAATCTAGGAGACATTGATGAAAGAAATTGAAGAGAACACAAATAATTGGAAAGATATAATGTGTTCCTGGATTCAAAGAATTAATATTGTAAAAATGTCCATAGTACTCAAGGGTAATATAGAGATAATATAATTATAGTATGATCTATAATTCATTGCAACCCCTATCAAAAGTTCAATGGCCGTTGAACACTACATCAAAAACTTAATGATGTATTAATGTTGGCTAATTGAACGTAATAAAAAAAAAGTTCAGTGGCATTTTCACAGAAATAGAGAAAAACAATTTTAAAATTCATTTGGAACTGCCCTCCCCCCAAAAAGAACCTGAATAGCTAAAGCAATCTTGAGAAAGAACAAGGGGCCCTTGGGTGGCTCAGTGGTTAAGCATCTGCCTTTGGCTCAGGTCAGGAACCCAGGGTTCTGGGTCCGAATCCCACATTGGACTCCCTGCTTGACAAGGACCCCGCTTCTTCCTCTCTCACTCTCTCTGCTGTGTTCCCTCTCTCTCTGTGTCTCTCTCCCTTTAAAATAAAATAAAATAATAAAATGAGAAAGAACAAAACTGGAGATATCACACTCCCTGGTCTCAAGCTCTTACAAAACTATAGTAATTAAAAGTGTATGGTACTGGTATAAAAACAGACAATAGTGCCAAATGGAACAGAATAGAGGGCCCAGAAATAAGCCCACACATAAATAGTTACCTAACATGACAAGGGTGCCAAGAATACACAATGGAGAAAACAGTCTCTTCAGTAGATGGTGTTGGGAAAACTGGATGTCCGCGTGCCAAAGAATGAATCTGGATCACTGTATTACACCATACACAAAAATTAACTCAGAATGGATTAAAGACTTGATTGTAAAACTTAAAACTACAAAATCCTAAAAGAAAACATAGATAAAAATTTCCTTGACATTCATCTTGGTGATGAGTTTTTGGATTTGCACCAAAATCACTGGCAAAAAAACCAAAAATAAGTTGGGACTGTGTGAAACTAAAACACTTCATTCACCACAGCAAAACTAATTCAAAAAATGAAAAGGCAGCCTACAGAATGGGAGAAAATATTTGTGAACAATATATCTGATAAGGGGTTAATGTTTAAAGCACATAAGGAACTTTTCTCGAACAATTCAATAGCAAAAACCCAATAACCCAATTTAAAAATGGGCAAAGAAACTGAATAGATATTTTTACAAAGGAGATATACATATGGCTAACAGGTACATGAAAACATGCTCAACATTACTAATTACAGGGAAATGCAAATCAAATTAACAAGATACTACCTCACACCTGCTAGGATGGTTTTATCAAAATGACAAGAAGTAACAAATGTTGGCAAGGGTGTAGAGAAAAGAGAGCCCTGTTCACTGTTTGTCAGACTATAAATCTAGCCATTATGGAAAAATAGTATAGAGGTCTCTAAAGAAATTTCATCTGGCAATCTCATTGCTGCATATGTATCTAAAGGATATGGTATTAGTGTCTCAAAGAGGTATTTATACTTCCAGGTCATTGCAGCATTATTCACAATAGCCAACATATGGAAGCAATCTAAGGGTCTTTTGGCAGGTGAATGGATAAAGGAAATGTGGTATACATATATAATAGAATATTATTCAGCCATAAAAAGAAGTAAATCCTGATATTTGCAACAACATGGATGAAACTTGAGGACATTATGCTAAGTGAAATAAGCCAGACAGTGGAAGACAAATACTATATGATGTCACTTACATGTGAAGTCCTAAAAAGTCAAACTAATATAACCAGATTATGGAATTATGGTTGTTAGGGCCTGGGGTGGGCAAAATGGGAGAAGTTGGTCAAAGGGTATAAACTTTTAGTTAAAAGATGATTAAGTTCTGGGACTCTAACGTACAGCATGGGGACTATATTTAAGAATATTTGACAATATAAAGGGACAAATTTTTTAAAAAACATAAATTGCCAAAATTGTCTCAAGAAGAAAGATAAAGTCTGAATAGTTCGGTGTTTACTCAAGAAATTGATTTCTTTTTTTTTTTTAAGATTTTATTTATTTATCTGTCAGAGAGAGAGAGAGTGAGAGGGAGCACAGGCAGACAGGGTGGCAGTCAGTCAGAGGGAGAAGCAGGCTCCCTCCGGAGCAAGGAGCCTGATGTGGGACTGGATCCCAGGGCACTGGGATCATGACCTGAGCTGAAGGCAGCTGCTTAACCAACTGAGCCACCCAGGAGTCCCAAGAAATTGATTTCTTAATTAAAAGCCTTCTGATGAGAAAATATCAGGCACAAACATTTAAGGAACAAAAAAATAGGGATCCATAGAAACTGTTCTAGAAAATGGAAAAGATGTGAGTAATATTTATCTTTTCAATGAAGTCTGCATATTTTGGATAACAAACACATTTAGGTATATTTCGATATAAGAAAACTACCCATTAGTATCCCTAATGGATACAGACAAATCTTTAAGAAAATATTGAATTGAATTTTGCTGTGTGTTTTACTCTCTTTATAAAGTTATGTCCCTTGAGTTTTATCTTTTCAACTCCAAGCAGTTAGTCAAGATAGTTTTCTAATCTAAAACATTTCTCTTCCTAAGTGAAGTCTGGTGCCCTGTGGGGGACAATACTTTTTGTTGTTTGTCTTGCTCTTGGGTTTTATTTTTTCTTAAACCTGATGTATATATTTTACTTTGGCCTTTCTCCCATTTTCTCCTTCATATATATCTTAACCACCATAATATCTGAACACAGACTTTTAAAAAGAGGTCCATTTTCTTATTATAGTTATCAGTAATTCATTTGAATGACCACAAACCCATAAAAAAAGAATATTTATTAGAAATTATTATATAACTTCAAATGGAAAATGCTTGGAAAAACTTACACAGTGACCTAACATCAATCTTTTAATGGTGGTAAGAGTACTCTATAGTAGTACACTTTAAGGAGAGACTCTCATAGAAATAGACTTACATGGTACACTGCTGTGTTAAATTTTTATACTCTAATAAATGACTTGGAATTGCCTTTCACAATACCTTCTGTTTAGGGTACTATATACTTCTAGATGAACAATTTTCAAATA
This sequence comes from Mustela nivalis, assembly GCF_964662115.1. Taxonomy (NCBI): domain Eukaryota; kingdom Metazoa; phylum Chordata; class Mammalia; order Carnivora; family Mustelidae; genus Mustela; species Mustela nivalis. The sequence goes on from NC_139023.1 coordinate 108,554,172, forward strand.
TATGTTAAGCTTTGTTTTTAATCTAATTACCATTGGTAAATAAAACCTCTTGGTAAAACACATGATTTAACACAATAATTATAATTCTCCTTTAAATACTAGTAGAATTATGCTGCTCTTATTTATTTTAAAAGATAGATATTTTTTCAGTCCCAGGTTTCAGCACACACAAAAAAGAAAGTAAGAAAGAAAAGATACATATTTTTGTCATCTAGGGCAGTTACAGAAGAATGTAAGATCTTTGTAGTGCCTTTATTTTCTCACATGCAAAATATTTTTTTAATCTTTGATCAGAAAATTCAAAAACATCTCAGGCAGAGTTCATTGGAAAACATTTTTATAGAAGATTGTCCTTTTGAAACAATACAAAAGATCACATTAGAATAATTTTGTCAGATTTTATAGATGTAATTCACATAAGGCTTATTCATTTCCCCTTTGTTGTTTAACAGTGATATTTATGTTTTAAAAAATAACATTATTCTGTAAACCTGGTGATTCACAGACCTGTACCCCTGGGGATAAAAATATATGTTTATAAAAAATAAAAAATTAAAAAAAATAACATTATTCTCCATCATAATGTTATCTTCTATTTTAGTAGTTTTTGTCACTGATTGCATGAAATGACATAATAAAGAACACAATTTCCCTGTATATCTCTCTTTGCTATTTATAAAGATTAACATTATAAATATCATCATCGAGCTATCTTTGTTGTTTTCTGTGGTACAGAGCAAAGTCAACTATGAGCATCTAGGGGGAAGAAAGTTAATCATTCATATTTTGGAATGAGTGATAGAAAAGTTGGCTGAATGCTTTCCTTCAAATGTGTTATTAGAAATATTTATAAAATTAGTTCATATACTATAGGATAATATTTATGGCTCATATATTATTAGGATTAAAATGGTAAACAGAGATGTGGTGGAATGAACTATAGCAAAATTTTCATTCATGTGCACTTCATGATAGTTAAGAATGTAACTGGTGAACTCTTAAATCTGTAGTTGTATTTGATAGCCAACTAGGTCAGAGTTGATGGAATGCCTTGTCATGAAGAATTGAACAAATTGCTTTTATCAGTTTTAGTCACCTTTGATCCAAGTGAAAGAAAAAGAGAGCTGATTCTTGTGAAATTTATCTATGCAGGGTAAAGGCTTTGGACACATCCTAAAATTATATTTCATGGAATTGTAGAATCTTTAAGGTAGACAGGACTTTGTATATCATCTGATGCAATCTCTGTTTATGAATCAGGAATGTGAAAACACAAGAGTTAAGGGATGTTCAACCATTACATAGCTGATGAGAGACAGAGGCAAGACTGAAATCTAGGTCTCTTAATATTTAGTCAAATGACATGTCTCTCCACTATAGACTTCTGGAGGGGAAAAAAAAAAATATATATATATATATATATATATATATATATATATATATATGTATGTATGTATATATGTATGTATGTATATGTTAGCATATACATATTTTGTTTTTCTCAGCAGCTGTATTATGGATATAGATATAATTAATATAAAGGATATATAATCAATTTTTTCTTTAAGGAAATATAGTTAAATAAGTATATTCATGAATAACCAACAAGGGTACATTTATAGATTATGTGTTAACTCATTGTTTAGTTCTCTTTAATAACTGCCAATTGATTATGTAAGTCCAAATTACTTGAACTATAGAAAACATTATTTCCTATGTTATTTTTTAGATTTTTTTCTTTATAATATCATAATAAATATTAAGTAACATAACTCATTGAATCATAAGACAAGAAGAAAGTGCAGAGACAAGATTCTGCTATATTACTACTGATTCAATATATTAAATTATTTATAGTTGGCTTATATGGGACAGAAAAATATTCAGTGATGATGAATGAAAACTTTATTGGCAAGCATTTTGATGTCTTAATTTCTCTAATGATTTTTTCTAATCAATATCACAACATCCCTATAGCAACATAAACATCATTATTTAAATCTCCCAGTATTGAAATGTTATTATTGTACATAATTGGCAGAGACACTTTAATAGTGAATCAAGAAAATTTTGTTCAGAAAAGTAGCAGATAGTCCTTTAGTAAAAAATGGAATTTCTGACACAGAAAATTACCCAAGCTATTTTATGCAATTAAATTTTCATTTTACAAGTAAGGATAGGCCATAGAAAGGCCATAATCTTCCTATTTGGCTGATAACTTCTAAAGGCAGAAAATCAAGGGATTGAGGTTGAATATCAGAGGCACAATATGAGAAATAAAGGAAAATATTAATCCACTATGAATAACAACTGAAGAGAGATCATTTCTATTCTAATTAAAGCAAGTGTTAGGGTCAGTAGTATTTAGTCTAAAATAATGAAAGGTAGGTAGAGAAGTTAACTAACATCTTTTTAACAAGTTAAAGAAGAAAATAGGGGTTAACAATACATTTTATATTTGATTGTAAAACCAATCAAGGAGTAGCTCTTACATGTGGAAAGTAAAAACTGAAAATTTTATTGATTTTATAATCCTTTCTGTGGTCCCTAGAATTTATATCAACTGGTGTAGCAACGTGGGTGGGAAAACCTTGCTCAGGTTCAGGAAAAGCACTGTTTGGCTAACAGCAGGGTCCATGTGGGAGATCCCTGATAGGAACTGGGCTTTTTTTACTCCATTTTTTGCTACCAACAGACATGATTAAATTGCTCCTGGGTTGTTTTTTTGTTTTTTGTTTTTTTTTTAAGTAGGATCCAACTGGGACCTTTCAGTTTGATTTAAAAGAAGAGACTATTTTGTAGTATAATTTTGGCTAAATATTAACAGGGAGAAAACTGACAAACCTGTATAGGCAGTTGCAATTAAACTGTAAACTGAAGGGTCAACAGTACTTGCTCTTCGACTAAATGGCAACATTTATTTCTGCACTTCTGTGAAGTTGTTCCTGGATCAGTTCTCCAGTGTGAAGTGCATTGTGATGATTCTCTAACCTCCATTTACTGAGTTCTTGGATAATGATGGTGATTAAGTATAATGAGCTAACCTTTTATTTGTAACAGTACTTAATAGTTTTCAAAGCTCTGGAAAAAAAGCCCTTTTAATTCTTAAAATAAACTTGTGAGGTGGGCAGCATAGATTGGACATTATTCTCTTACTATTCTGAAAATTAATAAATTGAAGAACCAGAACCATATTCTAGGATTTTTTGGCAGGTACTCCAGGGCTTTTGTAGTCTCACTTTGTTGCCTCTCCAAATCCCACTAGACTGAAAAATAACAGCAATAACAAAGAATGCTTATTATCTTTTGGAGATTTTCAGAGATCATCTTTTTATATTTGATTGATCTATTTAATTTTATTAAAATAGTGGATATTAATAACAAGCGAATAAATGATTGCCTTTGTTTTTATCCTGTTTTCTTCCTTTCATCTCTGTCAATGTCTCTTTATACCAAAGTGCTGTTCTCCAAGGACTGTATTTATTTTTCTCTTTTTGTTCTGAATAATTCTTCCATTTTTTTCTCTCTCATATGCTTTATATTCTTTCTATTTATCAACCTTTCTATTATAAGATGGTAAATAGGATAGATTAGTTACATTTCAGTATTGCTTGGAATCTAATTCAATCCAGAGCTCTAATGTATCTTGATAAAAGACTACAAACCTAGTAGTCCATTCCAGCTATGTATAACCATTGTCTAAGTTTGGTCATCATTGTGTGGAACATGTGGGAAGACTGCTTCAAGTGGAGACAGACAGATGATGCTCTTTACCTCTTCCATTTTGTCTTCTCCCCTCAGAGCTCTGGTGGCCATTTTTTCCCCCAGAACAATGTGTGACTTTGAGGTGAAAAGATAGGTTCCATGCCTGGTGGGAGATGAAGATGGGAAGGAGCTGAGTTACTCACTAGTGTTGAGTCAACACTCTGATGATAGTCTTGCTGATTCCTTTTTTTGTGGAAAGAGATAAAATTCACATTTCTTCTGGGTTTTCAGTGAATTTGAGAATTCCCAAGTAGAATTTTTTTCTTTCAGGCTTATGTCGTAAGTAAAATTAAATGATTGTAAAATAAATACATGCTGAAAGGTTTGTTTTATTTAATGTGTGGAGCCAATATATCAACAATTTGACAAAAAATTAACTTTATGTTACTATTAAAGTGTTCTTTTTTGATGATTTATTTAAATTTCTATAAGTATTTATTGTTAAATAGGAAGATATTTTTCCTAAAGTTATGTGCCTGGCAAGCTCTCCGGTAAGAGGGATGTTGGCTCTGTCTATTCACTATTTATTTAAATAGTTGAGAATTATTAACAGTTGTTTTATATATAACATTACAAATTGAACAATCATTTCCTCTTGCAGCAAACATACAATTACAACAGAATGATGGAATTTGAACATTTAATACATATAGGGAATTTTACTTATTTTTGGAATGCTTGCCTATATTAGAGAGTGACTATTCAGATACTAATAATAAATCTTAATAACGTATCAATTTATTGCCTCAGCCTCAAACTCACTCTGTAACACATGGTGTGGCAAATGGATAGTATCTAATTCCTTTAGACATTTCTCCTTTTCATTGAATATGATGCTGAACATCCTCAGTGGAGGGTCCTGAAGGGACACTAAAGGGCAGAGGGGCTCTCTGGCTCTTTCTGGCCACTTTATGCTGAGTCAGCAGTATGGGAGGAAAGCCATATGATTATATGGTGCATCTAGAATTATATAGGCATCTGTCTAGAATGCACAGACCTACTGCAACCTTGCAGCCCTTGCCCTGGTGATTACTTTTCTGTAACCCTTTCAGAGTGCATACCACACTCTTAAGTTCTCTTGCTCACACTGTCACCCTTCTTCCTACTTACTATAATGCCCAAGGTTTGTTTCCCATGGTCTTTGTGCCATGGACTCCCTGATATGGACACGGTGTGCTCCAGGCCTCCAGACCCTGATATGTACCCAGGCTCCTGTTCTCTTGCGTATCCATGTGCTCAGTCCTTTGGTTGTGGTTAGTCTGCACCCATCTCTACTTCTGCATGTCTGCCTGCTGCCTGACATGGCTCACATACACACTGTGTGCTTCAAGTCTTCAGCTGCTTCAAAACCCTGATTCCCTCTGCATGCACACATGCCTGCTATATTCACTTATATTCCACCTGTACATTTTTTGCTGTCCCCTCCTTCCCTTCAGAGGGTTGCTTCTTGATTGCTTACCAACTGCAGACCAGCTCTGGGCTGCAAAAACCGGAAAACTTGTTTGTCACCCAGTAGGTTTCAAAAAAGTTTGAAACTCAACCTGAGGAAGGAGGGCCCCCTTTCCATATTTGTCCTTCCTTGGGCATTCTCATTTAGCCCTAGGGCAAAATACACAGTTTTCTTATATCCTACTTATAACTATTTTATCATAGTTAATAATTCTTTATATTAAACTTTATCTGTTTAAACCACTGTGAGCTTTCAATCACTCCCAGTCTGACATCAGTACAACATATTTTGTTTCCATAATAGCTATGATACTAGCAGGATCTGATGGTAATAGCCATGATCACAAGTACCACAAATAATGCCCACATGCAATATATTCACTTTTTTCCAAAGTTGAATAACAGAATTTAACTCTAAACCAAAACCTAAAGCTAAATTTTAGGGCACTCCTACTGTTAACATTCAATATTTCTCTCCTGAACTCCATCTAAACTTATATATCTAAGTGCCTATTAAACATTTCTACAAGTATGGTTAACAGACCCCCTCAAAAACAAATTAAAACACAACAAAAAAATAATGTTGCCCCAAACCAAATGCCTGACCCATCCCAACCCTTATCTCCTGCACCCTGATTTTTAACTGCCCTCCCAATCTCAAGAATGACAGTTCTATTTTCATGTTTCTTAGATTAGAACTTTGATTCTTCTCATGTTCTTAATTCCAAATCCAGTCCATCAGCAAATTTTATAGGCTCCATCTTCAAAATATATCCAGATTCCAACAACTTTTCATCTTTAATGCTAACACTTTGGTCCAAGCAGCTATCTTGGGCCAGGAATTGATGGAACTAACATTTGCAGGAATTTCCTAACTAGTCTCCTTGCTTCTTCTCTTGCCCATGCAGTCTACTCTCTTATTACTCCTCTGTTAAGAATCTCTAATAGCTTCCAGTATTAATTAGAATAAAAAGCAAAGTCCTTGGGGTGCCAGAATGCAGTCTCTTGAGCATCTGACTCTTGGTTTTGGCTTTGGTCTCATGGTGGTGCAATCGAGCCTGTGTTGGGCTCTGTGTTCAGCACAGTGTCTGCTTGAAATTCTATCTCCCTCTTCCTCTGCCACTTTTGCTTGTGTTCTCTCTCTCTCTCAAATGAATAAATAAATCTTTAAAAAACAAAAAAAGTCCTTATCATGGCCCTGAGGACCTTTGGAATCTAGCTCCCCTGTGCCTCTCTGAACTCATCTTCTTTCTCCCTTGCTCACTTGTGTTCTAGGCACATAGCAAGTTTTTTGTCTTTTTTTTTTTTTAAACTTATCAAGTGAGCTTCATTCTATAATGTTCTTCCTCCCAACATTCACATGGCTCACTTCTTCACCTCCTTCTAGTCTCTGTTCAGATCTCAACTTACAAATAAAGTCTTCTTTGACAACCCATGCTTAGTACTCACAGTCCCTTTTACCTCACTTTATTTCATCTGTGATACTTTTTTCATGTCACAAATTTAATGTTTACATATTCATTGCTTATTATCAGTTTGCTACCTCAGAATATCAACTCTGTAATGGCAACAATTTATCTAGTTAGTTCACTGCCATACCCTCCCATCTAAAATGGTGGCTGGCATGTAGTAGATGCTCAGTAACTATTTGCTGAACAAGTGAACCAATGAAATAATTAATGAATAGATTGGTTTCCTATAAAAGTTTATTCAAGCCTCAGTATTAATTCTATGGTATAGTAGCAAATCCACTTTACAGAAGAAAGCTGGAGCACAAAAAATTTAAATTATTTTCCCATAATAATAAACAGCTTAATAATAATGATAATAATGATAGTAATAATAATAAACAAATAGTACTAAATGGTGGAGCCAGGATTTTAATTCAAGCTTATTTGTAATCAAAACCTATGCATAATTTCCATGCATGCACTGTGCATACCCACCTATTTCAAGCCATTGTTTGCATTGTGTCTTTAAAATTGTCATTGTTTTAGCAAATCATTTGTATGTGCCTGGAATCAAAGGGCTGCTTCTGTTTTTTTCCCTTCATTATTTCTGATTTTCTCTTCTTACCACCTGACTCTTTCTTAACCTCTTAAGTTTCAGTCATTTTTTGTTTTCTCTATAATGCCAGTTTTCGAGGAAAAGGCCAAATCAAACTCTTTTGTGGATACATTATATGAAAAATTACATATTATATAAAGCCAGATCCTAATTTTATTTTTTAAAGATTTTATTTATTTATTTGACAGACACAGATCACAAGTAGGCAGAGAGGCAGGCAGAGAGAGAGGGGGAAGCAGGCTCCCTGCTGAGCAGAGAGCCTGATGCAGGGCTCAATCCCAGGACCCTGAGATAGTGACCTGAGCTGAAGGCAGAGGCTTAACACACTGAGCCATCCAGGTGCTCCTCAAGCTCCTAATTTTATAAACAAAGGAGATTTTTCTTTGGGAAAAGTGCTTTAAAAATTGCAATTTTATAAATGTTAAATGTGAATAACAAAGTACATGGAAACAAATTCTCTAAGATTTATTTCCTTTTGTAATTAAGTGTAGCAAGTACTGTGAAATTCAAACTCTAATAGAAGTTACACTTTATTATTGAAACATGATGTCATGTTTGTCAGAGACAGTCAGAATCTTCTAAAATGTTTTTTCTTCCAAATGAATCATTGAGAATAGATAAGACTTAAATAACTAGGAAAAGGGAAAATGAAACCAAACTTTGCCTGGTTCATTGCCTCCTTTGTGTTTTTTTTTTATAGGTTAAAAAATGGACAAACTGATGAAAGGAATGCATTGTACCTGGTTTTTAGTCAAAATTTTATTTTATTTTATTATTATGTTTTTAAAGATTTATTTATTTATTTATTTATTTATTTATTTATTTATTTATTTGACAGAGACAGAGAGTGAGAGAGACCACAGGAGAGGGAACACAAGCAGGGAGAGTGGGAAAGGGAGAAGCAGGCTCCTGGTAGAGCAGGGAGCCTGATGTGGGGCTCCACCCTAGTACCCTGGGACCATGACCTGAGCCAAAGGCAGATGTATAACAGCTGAGCTTCCTGGGTGCCCCTTTAGTCAAAATTTTAATAGAAGAAAAAGACAAACGTAATCGGTAATGGACTAAACATTTTAAAGTCTCTGTCTCAAATTATCAAAAGCTCAGTTTCATTTACCCTCTAAGTCTTAAAATCACTGAGCTTCTAAATTTGAGGCCAAAAGAAAATTTTGTGTGTAAAATGTGTTACAGTTACTCATGTTGAATATTTTGAATTTTCAGATGTGATAGTGAGATATTTTTTATATTGTTAAGATACTGATTTTATAGTTATTTTGAATTTATTATTGAAATTTAATGAATATTAAGTGACTGTGTAGTACCTATTTGAAAAAATTATAATGTGTGATAAATTTGAACATTGGCCTATGATAACTGAAATTAAATATGTAAGAACTAATTAGAAGAAATAGAAGAAACAGATGTTTGCAGCTATAATTTAACATGTTAATTATTTAAGATGGCATTGACTTTATTTGTATGACAAAAATAAGTACTAAAAGAGAACTTATTTGATAATTATTTTTCTTATAAAAGCAAGCATGAACAATCTTCTGAAGATGTAATTCATTAATTTTTTAAATAACCGTTAGTTCATTTTGATGTTAAATTTTTTAATTCAACAAATTCTATATTTGATGGGAAAATTAAAATCATCAAATGTCCTATTAGTTGTCATAGCAATGCTTATAAATACACCGTAGACTCATAAATGAAGTAGAAATCATATTCTACATAGAGAAAGTGGACAACATTTTACAAATTTCTGTGTATTCATTACTAAGACTTTTATTTTTGAATAATATTTAGGAGCAGAACACAAGCAATTTTGTATTTCTGATTTCCTATTTAATTTAAAATTTGATTACTTTATTTTAAATATTTAATCTAAATATTTATGAACGGTATTACTTTCTCATATTTGACTGCTATACCCTATCTTAGACTGTTAATTTTGGAAGCATATGACTTATTTAAAAGAAATCTTTCTTTCTTTACCAATTAGTGCTTATAATGATTAAGCAAGAACAGAATGAGAAGAAAGCCAACATACTATGGACAATGAGTCTTTGGAGAAAAGGGGGTTCAAGTTTGCTGTATTTTGTTATAAATTTTGGATTTCGTTTTATAAAGAGGCTATATAATCTATGAAGCCAACAGTATTTGAATCCTTTTAAAATATCCCAATGAAATGTATTGAGCTACTTGAACTTGCCAATGTTGGGGAACTTTACAAGCATTCTAAAACTGCAAATTTCATTTTTAACCACCTATGCAAGTAGCAAATTGTAGTACCGAGCTGAAATGGATTTCTCTAAAGCTCCCAGTTTTTGGTCCTAATTTCACCCAGTAAGAATACTTAGGCCAGTTCTGCTACTCTCATATTTGACCACCCATTAAATATCGAGAGGGCTACAGGGTCCCTCTACATTTGTTTTCTTCAATAAATGGAACATCTCACTGACTTCAACTATTTCTAATATGAAATGGTCTCAAATTTTTTAATTATTCAAATTGCCTGATACTATTAGTTAACTTTCTCTAGGCTTTGCTGTGGTCACAGACAACTCTATTATAATTTTAGTGGTTACAACAATAAATGTTTATTACTTGCTCATATAATAAATAGGTCAACTGTGAATTTGCTGGAGTTCTTCATATATCTTTATTTTAGAACTTTGGGGGGAGGAGCAGCCTCTAATTTATGTCAATCTTTTAATAGAGGAAAAGGTGTAAAATTTGCTTTTATTCATATTTTACAGAAATAGTTTACTTTGAGTTTTTTTTTTTTTTTAAGCTAAAGTGAGTCACACATCTAAATGTGATTCAAGTGGGAAGGAGAATTTAAATCTTTCACTGGGATGTACTCTAAGTCACATAGTGAAGGCTAGTGATCTACAAGCCTCTTACAGGAAAGACAGCGAACAATTAAGAACAATAATACACTCAATAGTGTGATTACTGGGCCGTAAGGTACCTCTGTTTTCAGCTTTTTGAGGAGCCTCCTTCCATACTGTTTTCCAGAGTGGCTGCACCAGCTAGCATTATCACCAACAGCGTAGGGAGTGGAGAGGAGGGATTATATATATATGGACATTTGGGAGGGTATGGTGCTATGGTGAGTGCTGTGGATTGTGTAAGACTGATGATTCACAGGCCTGTACCCCTGAAGCAAATAATACATTATATGTTAATAAAATAAAAAAACAGCAATAATACAATCCTGAACAGTGTCAACATGTCCTGTCTTTCTCACTATGTCATTTAAAGTGAAGTTCCCAAGATTAGACGGTATACTAGGAGTGTTCTGAGCAGGTATGAATAGTCTTAGTGTTCTTGTTCAGATTTTATGTTGTTAATTCAGTACAAATAATTGTAACATCTATTTAGCAATCATATTGAATAGATTTCTGTTATTTATTGATCATGGCTAGTCCTCATGACTATTCTAAAAAAATCCTGGGCTATGTACCATGTAATTACATGTCAGGTCTATTCTATGTGCTAATTCAATTCAACACAAGCATAGGATGAAATCTGAGAATTATAACAACAGAGTATCAGCACTTAAAATAACAAAACTAATTTGGAGACTGTGACTAGGACCTGCATAGTCTTAGTATTGGAGGATAGGTGATATATTTAAATTTATCATTTATCACTTATCGTCTAGCACCTCTTGGTCTGGCTGTGGCTTACCTTTCAAGTTTGCCAAGATTATTTTGGGCTCCACTTCTCTACTCTAACATATTCTCTATCTTTTCAGCTTTGCATCCTTTAATCTATGAAAAACCCAATCATATAGAATGTATTTGCTCTGTACTAGGCTACTGTGCTGAATATGGCAGATGCAGTAGTATGCAAAATTTATACAGCCTAGTGTGTCTAATAGCCTGGATGGGGGAAGTCATCAGCTATTATACAAATATTTTATAATTGCAAACTAAAGTAAATAATACAAAGTGAAGGGTACTGTGAGGGTATATAAAGAGCAGGTCTGTTCCAGTGTTCAGATTAGGGCTGCTGCCAGGGAAGTGCCTATTGAGTTGAGGTCTATAAAATTTACTCTGGGTGTATGTTTGCAATATGTTGTGGAAGTTTAGTTTGAAGGGTATCCCAGGCAGAGATATCACTATGTTCTGTGTATGACTCTGAGCATAGCACATACAAGGAACTGAAAAAAAAAAGGAGGGATGCCTGCGTGACTCAGTCGATTAAGCGTTTGCCTTTGGCTCAGGTCATGATCCCAAGGTCCTGAGATTGAGTCCTGTATTGGACTCCTTGCTCATCAGGGAGCCTGCTTCTCTCTCTGCCTGCCTCTCCCCTTGCTTGTACTTGCACATGCTTGCTCTCTCTCTGACAAATAAATAAATAAAATCTTAAAAAAAAAAAACCCCAAAACTGAAAAGGAAGTGTGGCTGAAAGGGAGAGTAGGGAATTACTATGCAATAAAAAATATGACTTCCATATCATTATCTAAGATAAAGATATTTCTGTTGATTTTTCTTGCAACTGTTCAACATGTTGAAACTGAACACAGTTTCAAGAAAAATCAACAGAAATATCCACACTGATTGATATTGATACTTGACCAGTGACATTTGCATAATATCCTATGGAGCACATTCCCCGTCCTGGTTGGGTTGATCTTGATTCACTCCATGGGCCTGGAGGTTGAAGAGGGAGTGCCTCTCTCTAGAATGCTAGAAATAACTGTTAGGGGAAACAAGACCCTGAAATGAATTTTGAGGCTGAATTCAATAAACCATAAAAGCAAAGATCAAATGATCCTAAAGAAATATTCATTCCTAAAGGCATTAAAAACATACAAACAAACAAACAAAGAACAATAACTGAGGTCAGAGTGAGGGCTGAATGTTAAATGTAACCTGATGTTGTCTATGTAATTGGCTGGAATAGTATGCTTTTGTCTGGGTTGATTTTTATGAGAGGTATAGTATAGTATATTGAGTAACCAAATGTGAAGTAAATATATTCAGATTAAAAAAAATCTTTTTGTGTGTTGATACAATGAAAGACATTATTTAAATACCTTAATAAAGCCTAGATAGGCTGTATTTGTGGCTCACTGTTCCACAGGTTAGCAAACTGAAGAGCTCTAATTATTGTTTATCAAATTTGCCCTCTTCCAATTAGAAAAAAAAAAATGGAATCACTTTAAACCATTTCCTCCTCCAACTCTCTCATTCTTTATATTTCCTCATAAATCCAGTAATGCTCCCATAATCTACATTTCAAGTTGCCTCACTTTCTTGTGCTATACTACATTCAAACCAGCAGACTTGAATTTCTTAAATTTGGATTTCCGAACATTTAGGTGCATTACTGTTTGGGGTTCTTTTTTATCTTTTTAAATTTACTTATTTATTTGTTCTAGAGAAAGAAAGTGGAGAAGAAGGGCAGACGAAGAAGGAGAATGAGTCTAAAGCATTCTCCACAGTGAATGTAGAGCCTGGCTTGGGGCTTGATCTCACAACCTTGAGATCACAACCTGAGCCAAAACCAAGAGTGAGATGTGTCACTCAGGCTCCCCTACAATTTGGATTTTTATTTCTCTTATTTTTAACCTTTTCTTGTCATTTTCAATTAACTGAAATATCCCAAGCAGAGATAAGAAAGATAGCTTAGAGTTGGAGCCAATTTATCAGGGAAGGCTCTGCTACCCCTTAGTTCTGATATATTATCAATAAGTTATGTGATGTAAATAATGTGCTCATCTAATGTACATATTTTTTATTTCTTAAATTATAAATATAACTTAAACATTTTTAGAAGGCATAACTTTAGAAGGTAATTTCAGGCTTAGCTATTTTGATATAATTTTTTCAGATAGAGCAACTATGTGAAAGTCCTTTGAGAGTGAAAGGGGCTCTCTTTTTTTCTTTCTTTCTTTCTTCCCTTTTTTTTGGTATGTATCTACATGGAATACTTTATTTTTATTTTGTAGTTTTAAAATTTTAATTCTAATGTAATTAACATATACATAATATTTGTTATATTAGTTTCAGGTGTATAATACAGCAATTCAACAATTCTGTATATTACTTGGTGCTCATCCCAACAAGAGCACGGTTTTATCCTCATCACCTATTTCATCCATCCACCTACTTGCGTCTCCTCTGGTAACTCTGTTCTCTATAGTTAAGATTCATTTTTTTGGTTTGTCTCTCTACTTTTCCCTTTCCTCATTTGTTTTCTTTCTTAAATTCTACATATGAGTTAAATCATATAGTATTTGTCTTTCTCTGGCTTATTTTGCTTGCCATTATACTCTATATATCTATCCATGTCATTGTAAATGGCAGGATTACATCCTTTTTTATGGCTAAATAATGTTCCATTGTATATATACACCACATCTGCTTTATCCATTCATCTATTGATAGACACTCAGTTTGTTGTAATAGTTTGGCTATTGTAAATAATGCTGCAGTAAACATAGGGGTATATATATCTTTGTGAATTAGTGTTTTTGTCTTCTTTGGGTAAATACCCAATAGTGGAATTACTCAATTACATGGTAATTTTGGTTTTAACTTTTTTTTTAAATTTTTTATTTTTTTATTAACATATAGTGTATTATTAACCCCAGGGGTACAGGTCTGTGAATCGCCAGGTTTACACACTTCACAGCACTCACCATAGCACATACCCTCCTCAATATTCATAACCCAACTACCCTCTCCCTAACCCCCTCCCCCCAGCAACCCTTAGTTTGTTTTGTGAGATTAAGAGTCACTTATGGTTTGTCTCCCTCCTGATCCCATCTGGTTTTAACTTTTTGAAAAGCCTTCATACTGCTTTTTATAGTACCTGTACCAGTTTGCATTCCCACCAACAAACAGTACATGAGGTTTCCTTTTTCTCCACATCCTTGCCAACACTTTTGTCTTGGGTTTTTTACTTTAGCCATTCTGACAGGTGTGAGATGATAATCTCATTGTAGTTTTGAAATGTATTTCTCTGATGATGAGTGATGTTGAGTGTCTTTTCATGTGCCTGTTGGCCATATGTATGTCTTCTTTGGAAAATATCTATTTATAGATTCTGCCCATTTTTTACTTGGATATTTGTTAATTGGCTGTTGAGTTGAATCAGTTCTGCTGCCTCCTGACAGCACACGGGAGAAGAATGAGGCACAAATAAGTCAGCTGCAGAAGAATGGGGGCAGGATGTGACAGTAGAAAAAACTGTCACCCCAAATAACTCCTCAGTCTCATATTTATTAGAAAGTGAGTAATAATCAACAAAGCAGGAGAAGATTACACATTGACCATGAATCTTGTGCATAAGTAAGAAGAAAGGCAAAACCTGTCTGGTCACATAGTACGTGACCTACAGTGAACAAGCTCAAACGAAAAGATTGTCTGACTAACTGCTGATGCCCTCTGGGGAAGGGGAGATAACAGAAAAATGAAGCAGGCCATGTTTTGCCCTGAGTGGGCCAGGCATTCCCAGCTGCTCAGCTTTAAGAATGTCTATTGTCCTCTCCGCCAGAGGCCTGTTGCCAGTACATGTTTTTGTTAAAGCTATATCTAAGCATGCTTGGTAACTAGTATAATTTCTCATAGGTTATATTTTAAGCAGTGTGTTGTTCTGAGGGATGGTTACATTTCCCCCTTTTTGTTTGTGCAGAAGCAGGAAAATCGATTTCACAATTTCTTGATCCACCAGTTGTCAGAAGGATTTTTGCATGCATCTGAGGACTAAGCATAAAAAGATTATATCAATAAAAAGAAGTATCATTCCACCTATAATGCCAGGATCAGTTTGTTTGATCCAAGTAAAGAAACTTTGGATTAGACAGAATATCATTAATCTTTTGTGCAAAACTCACTCCTGGAACTAATTGTAGTGATGAGTGAGTAATGCTTTGAATAGTATCTTGAAGCTGTTTAATATCTAAAGTTAGATTATTGCCATAGTGATTGGTAATATGTCAGCGAATTTTGTTCCATGATATTTTTGATTCATTATAGGCATAGGGAGTAACACAGAAGGAAGAAACATTCCAATCACATAAAAATTGAAGCCTAAGTTTTATATTTTGGAGATCATCTTCTACATATATTATGACTGATTCTAAATCAGAGATTCCCTCATTTAATTTTTGATCTATGATTTTTTGTTGATTCCAAGCTTTGCTAGCATTCTCATGCCACTTTTGGACAAATTGTATAGTTTGTGCAGTTGTTTTTCCAATAATAAAGACATAGGAATCTCTAACACACACTCTTACCTATTCTTCTCTCATCAGGAGAAAGGAAAATGCATAATAGTTGGACTGATAAATGTACGAGCCACTCCAAATTCAAAGGTGCTAAAGCGGCAGTGACTTTCCATAAATTCTTTTGTCTCTTATGAAAATCAGCAAAAGGGTATGGCGCCGAAAGTCCTTACCCATGCCAGACCAGAAGTGTATTTCTCCAAGCTAAGGTCTGTGGTATGATGAGGTGACCAAAAACTTGCCATTTTAAATTTTGATGAGAGGATCAGGGTCTCCCAGTGCAATTGGTGCCTGCCATCCCCTTAGGGGACCAGTCCCATACAATTCCATAGGAATCATTAATAATGACATTAGGGTAAGAAGCTCGACAATCCTCCTGTAAGGGGCGAATTCCCTCATTGGACCACATCTGCGTCATTTTGCATTTGGGAATAGGGAGTGCTGCTGTGCTATAGCTAGGACCCCAATATTCATTGGCTCGGAATCCTTTAGTGGAAAGTAAACATAACTGAATTTTAGTCAGACTTCTATTAGTAGGAAAGTCCACTAACCATCTTTGATCATTAGGGACAAGACAACTGGAATGATTGCTGATACATATCCTAATATCCTTTTGATATCCTAATGTAAAATTAATATTTGTGCCTTCCTCTTGAGGCAATAATGGCAATCTGTGATCCATTATTCCAGGTACCCATTTTGGGGCATTAAAATAAATTGGTATTACATCTTCTCCCCATTCTACTCAATGGAGCAGAGAAGGATTAGTAAAGTTATTTGTGCATAACATCCCAGAAGACTTATGGCTACTGTGATGAGGGCCATCATAGTTACCACCATGTTTTTAGAGGTGAAAGGACACTGTTCATTCTCCAGAACTTCCTCTGCTTTCTTGGTCAGCTTCTTTATCTGGTCCCAAATTGGAATCTTTGCTTGGTCTGTCCCAGACATCGTGACTCAGGTGCTCTTCAATGTCCTCTTCAATGTCGAAGCTGATGATTGGTGCAACTGGTTCAAATCTGAATCTTTTCCTCTTGCTCATTACAGACCTTTGTAAAATGAGAGGGTACCCAGAGTGCTCGGTGGCCTCGTCGGGCAATACACAGGCATATCCTTTTCCCCTAACCAAAGTACTAGGGAGCCGTTGATTAGAAGTGATATTTCTCCACCAGATTGGAGGGTATACTTTGTCCTGTTTATGTGTAGTGAAATTTCTTTCTACTGCTACAGTGTTTTTATCATCATGATTCAAAAAATTAAGAGCAAATAAAAGTGCTAATATTTCTGTTTTTATTATTTTTTATTTTTTATAAACATATATTTTTATCCCCAGGGGTACAGGTCTGTGAATCACCAGGTTTACACACTTCACCGCACTCGCCAAAGCACATACCCTCCCCAATGTCCATAATCCCACCCCCTAGTGCTAATATTTCTTGAGGAGGACCTTGTATTCCCCCTTTTTATTTATTAAGCTGTGATTTTAATATTTAATTAGCCTGCTCTACTCTTTTTTGTCCTTGGGGATTATATGGGATGCCAATAGAATGCTGATGAATGAGGGATTGTAAATGATGAAATAATGAGAGGAGGGAGATATCAGATGTGGAAATAGCAGTTTTGATATGCTGTAAAACATACACTGTATATAGAGAATCAGATAACAGATTAAATGCGAAAGAAACATCTTGAAATAATGTAATAGCTGTCATTAGTTTTGATTTCTGTACTGAGAGGCCTGTAGTAGATAGGCCTGTAGTAGATTTTTGAGGTAGGACCATAATAACAGGCTTTGTCTTTTGTTCCCTTATTATTTCTCCTGAACAATTTTTGACTCTTCAAACTTTAAGGTTGTTGAAGGTGGAAGGTCTCATCTTCCATAAATTCTTCCTGCTGAATAGGGGTGTAGAATTATCTCTACCTATTCAGGTCAACATAGGTCAGTTGGGGAGTGTGTAGGGGAGTTACAAAAGATGGAGGCAACTGAATCCAATGATGACAGTAAAGAAGTGTCTCTGTGTGTGGTAATTTCTTTGACGCTTACCTTAAGTTGTCTAGCTTAGGTAAACTACAAACATTTAAAGACAATAAGATCTAGAATCTAACATCCACAAAGGTGGGTGTTATTTAAATAATTTTTCTCTCTAAAATAGCCCCCATTTCCAAAGATAGCCAAATCAGGACTAATTTATTTGAAAAACAAGTCCAGTTTTAACAAACTTGACCTAATTATTTACACAAGTTCAACAAGAACAGTGAGTGATCATATAGATCTTGTAGTATCTTCTTTGCTGGAACTTTATAAAGAATCTCTAGGTTGAACTTTTAGTAGCCTCCTGTAATCTCACAATAAAATCAGTATAGCATTCTTTTGGACCCCGTACTACCTTTTGGAAAGAAGAGCAGCTCTCTCCTTAGGATTTTATTCTTTCCCAGGCTCTCAAACAACAATGCTGGAGCTGCTCAATAGCTTGATCATCATTTGTACCTGATCTTGCGCTAGGGCCCATGGCTCAATGCCCATGAGCAGCTCCATGGGAATAGGACCATTATTAGCTCTGTTATTGGCAGCTGCTGTTTCTGCATGATCTTGCCACCATGCTTTAAATCGTAAAAACTCATTCGAAGATAGAACTGTTTTTGCTAATAATGACCAATAGGAATAAGTTGATTGCCTTCTGCGATACCTTGAATGATTCCTATTGTAAATGGAGAATTAACTCCATAATTTTGCATTGCTTATTTTAACTCCTTCAGTAATTTGAAGGGAAATGGCTCATGTATGGCCTCATAGATACCATTAGGGTTGTTAGGATCTCGTTCTGGAGCAACATGTTCTCTAATAGTGACTGGGAAATTAAAATGTAAGGCATCTGGGTCTCCTGCTTGCTTTGCTTCAATGAAGCCTTTTTGAATGGCTGATAGCATAGATTTTTCATCCTTTTTATTACATTCTTACAGGATGGTGGAGCTGATGGTGATGGTGCAGCAACAATTGTTCTCACCTTTTGCTTTGTTATTGGAGGAGAGATGGGGCAGAGATTCCTCCTTTATATATTCCTTTACAACCACTTTAGTAATTTCTTTTCCCTCCAGAATAGCATATTCAGGTTCCTCCTCTTCTGTTTCTCCTGAACATTCATTAGTCTGAATCAGGGGTTTGTAAAGGCTCCAAAACGGAGAGAGTAAGGCTCCAAGTAGGCCATATTGTAATCGGAATTAACTTTCCTTTAGCATGCAAGAGTTTTAAATCGTGACCTACTCTTTCCCATGTCTGTAAATCTGAAGTCCCTAATGTAGGGAACCAGGAGCAATGTTCTTTAATTACTTTTAAAAGCTCCAAAAGTTGGCCCTTGCTGACTTTTGCTCCTCCCGCCTTAGGAGCCATCTCAACAAATACACATACCCAAGAGCGATATTCGACTTTGTGCTTTAGATCACCATACCTTGTGATAAGCACCCACAGCTCACCAGAGGGAAAAAGGCAGGGCCATGCAAAACTCACGTTGGGGCTTCTTCTCCTATTTCATTTCTCATCTCTCGTGTCCCTATTCAGGCGCCACTTGCCACCTCCCGTTGGTGCGTGGGAGAAAAATGAGGCACAAACAAGTCAGCTGCAAGAGAACTGGAGCAGTAGTCGCCCCTGCTCCCATTCTCTTACTGCTGACTTGTTTGTGCCTCATTCTTCTCCTGTGCACCATCAGGAGGCAGCAAGTTCCTTATATACTTTGGGCACTAACACTTTATCAAATATGCCATTTGCAAATGTCTTTTCACATTTAGTAGATTGTCTTTTAGTTTTGTTGTTTGTTTCCTTTGCTATGCAGAAGCTTCTTATTTTGATATAGTCCCAATAGTTGATTTTTGCTTTTGTTTCCCTTAAGATATATATCTAGAAAAACATTGCTGTGGTGATGCCAGAGACATTCCCGCCAGTGTTCTTTTCTAGGGTATTTATGGTTTCAGGTCTTATAGTTAGGTCCTTAATCCATTTTTAAAAGATCTTATTTGAGAAAGAGAGAAAGTAAGAGACAGAGCTTGAGCAGGGGGAGAAGGGTAGAGAGAGAGGGAGAAGCAGATTCCCTTCTGAGCAGGGAGCCCAATTCAGGGCTCGTCCCAGGACCCCAGGATCATGACCTGAACTGAAGGCAGGACCTGAACAAAAGCAACCCAGGTGCCCCAGTCCTTTATCTATTTTGAGTTCATTTTTGAGTATGGTATAAGAAAGTATTCCAGTGTCATTCTTTTGCATGTAGCTGTCCAGTTTTCTCAACTCTGTCTGTTGAAGAGTCTCTCTTTTTCCCATTGCATATTCCTGCCTTCTTTATTGAAGAATAATTGACCATATAATTATGGGTTTATTTATGGACTTTCTACCCTATTCCATTGATCTTTTATGCCAGTACCTTACCATTTTTATTATTACAGCTTTGTAATGTAACTTGAAGTCTGGCATTGAGATACTTCCAGTTTTGTTTTTCTTTTTCAAGATTTCTTTGGCTATTTTGGGTCTTTGTGGTTCCATACAAATTTTAGGATTGTTTTTTCTAGTTCTGTGAAGAATGCTGATGGTATTTTGATAAAGATTGCATTAAATGTGTAAATTGCTTTGGATCATATAGACATTTTAACAAAATTTGTTCTTACAATCTATAAGCATAGAATATCTTTCCATTTAAGTCATCTTCAATTTCTTTCATCAGTGTTTTATAGTTTTTAGATTACAAGTCTTTCACATCTTTAATTTTATTCCTAGGTATTTTACTATTTTTGGTGCAATTATAAATGTGATTTTTTTTTATTTCTTTTTCTGCCAGTTCGTTATTAGTGTATAAAAATGTAACAGATTTCTGCACATTGATTTTATATCCTGTGATTTAAGGGGTTTTATTTAAAAAGTTCAGACAATAACCATAAGGTAAGACTGCCGTGGTCAAACTGGGACATTTGGTCAGCCTATTTATAGGTTCCCTATTTGTCCTTAGTTACATGCCATCTCATTAAGCTTTTGCCTGATATCCAGAAATAGGAATATGTAGAATTAATTGACATTTAAATATACTTGAAAACTTTATCTTAAAATCCTTGCCTTTGGATTTCAGTCATTCTTTGTTTTAAAGAATTATAGCCTGCAGTACATAAACAATGACTCTTGGGAACTCTGAAAAAAAAATAAAATAAAGTAAAATAAAAAAAATAATTGTAGTCTAGTATTAGTATCTTGCTTTTTAAAATCCTTCAGGTAATTTAAAGCAGCATGTTTAAATTTACCACTTATCACCTATATGCTATACAAGTAACTAACAGTGTATAGGAAACTACATGCCAGTCTTTATTTCATTATTGGGCTAGATGGCTCTAATAATTTTTTAGTATTAAGATTTTTTCCAGTTTTCCTTTTTGAAAATATTACATAGATTATTATATTTATAGTTAGGTTCTCTGAGAATCAGGATTGAGAGAACATTAGAAAGATTTAATCAGGATGCTTTGAATACGAGAGAAAAGAAATTATTAACATTCATGCAAAAGCTAGAATGCATTATTCTCTTTAGCCATATGATTTTAGGAATAATATCTTTTCAGAATCTAACAACATTAGCCAAGGAAATGAAAATATTACATAAGAAATTGAAGAGATCTTGAATGACTTGCTGTTTTTGTTTTTGTTTTTTTGATTTTTTGTCTTGGGGTACTTTTTGTTTTCACTTTGGAATACTTCAAATATATATGTTTGGTCTTATATTTAATGTAAAATATTTTTCAAATAAGAGAGAGTACCTTTGATTTTCTTTTCCATTGCTATTGTAATATAAGGTTTTCTCCCCATACTCCCTCCGACTCAGTCATTTTAGTTACATGCTCCTCGTGATTGAATTAAGTGTTCATATCTGTTAATGGTGTGCAGATCTGTAAGGCAAATGAAATTCCTTTTCTAAGGAGAAAGCTTCCTATCAGGCCAAAAGCTCCCATTCTTTTACCTGTCCCCATTCACATGCTCCTGTCCCCCCCTCATATCAGCCTCCAGTTATATGGGCAGAATAGGTCTGAACCTGATGTTCCTAAAAAGATTGGTCACTAAGAAACAGCACAGAATGTTCCTTATCCCCAAAGGCAAATGTGTTAATCCTACTCTATTAACTAGAAAGATAAATCTGACTGAATGAAAAAATGCAAGATGAGTCATTTTGCTTTTGTAAGGTTAAAAGATCTTTGGATATATATAAATTTCCAATATAAATATGTATTTATATATTTAAAGATTTTAAAAAGGAATGAAATCTTGTAACCCTAAAAAGGGTTGTTAGATACTAGTCGTACTGAATAGAGATTTAAATGTCTTTAAAATCTCCAAAGCTTCTGCATAGCAAAGATTGAAAAGTCAACCTACAGAATAGGGGGAAATATTTGCAAAGCATGTATCTAATAAGATATTAGTCTATAATATATAAGGAATTCTTACAACTCAATAGTGTAAATAGATAAATGAATAAATGGCCTGATTAAAAATGAGCTAAGGACTTGAATAGATATTGCCTCACAGAAGACATGTAAATGCCAACAGGAATATGAAAAAGTGTTTAGCATCTCAAATCATCAAAGAAATGCAAATCAAAACTATAATGAGATACCAACTCACACCTGTCAGGATGGCTATTATTGAAAAAAACAAAGACAACAAATGTTGGTGAGGATGTGGCAAAATTAGAACTCTTGTACACTGTTGGTGGAAACACAAAATGGTGCAACTGCTGTTGAAAATCATATGGAGATTCCTTAAGTAATTAAAAATAGAACTACCCTCTGAGCCAGTAATTCCACTTCTAAGTAATTATCTAAAAAAATTGAAATCAGAATCTTGAAGGGATATTAGCCCTTCCAGGAAAGCTTATTGCATAACTATTCAAAATAACCAAGATGTGGAATCAAACTAAATGTCCAATGACAGAGGAATAGGTGATGAAAATGTGGTCATACATACAATGGAAATGCTATTTAGCCTTAAGAAATAAATTCTGCAATGTAGGACAATGTGGATGAAACTTGATGGCATTATACAAAGTGAAATAAGCCATCACAGAAAGACAGGTACTGAATGTTCTCATTTATGTAAGTGTCTCAAATAGCCAAATTCATAGGATCAGCATGGAATGGTGGTTTCCAGGGACGGTGGGGAGGAAAAATGGGAAAATACTAATCAGTGGCATAAAATTTCAGTTGTGTAAGATGAATAAACTGTAGGGATCTGCTATACAACATTGTTCTTGGAATCAACAATAATAAACACTTAAAAAATTGTTAATAGAGTTAATATGTTAATTGTTCTTACCACAATAAAGTAAAGCTAAAAAAAAAAATAACCTCTAAAAATGTACAGCAGAAACTTTTTGTCCTTTTTATAAAACTGAAGGACACTGAACAGGTACAGATTTTTCCCCCCAGTCTGTTTAGGCTCTGTCATATTGACCAGTCTATATTTGGGCTACTCATTTTTTATTTAAATAGTATGTTTTCCTACACTGAACTTAAAGTAGCCATATATATTTGGTAAGCACATAATTCACTTAGTATTAAAATCTGTAGAAAAAGCAGTGGTGAAAATTGCTGCTAAGTGATCTGTAATTCTTTTTTTTTTTTTTTAATAAATTAGTGATCTGTAATTCTTAATAGAAGTTCCAAGTAGATAAAAGCCTTCAGGATACTGTGTAAAATAGAAGAAAAAGGATGACCATTTCCATTCTTCCCAAAAGAGATTTATCTTATTTCTTCTCAATTAGAGGACAAATATTTCCTCTTCTTTTTAAAAATCATTTCCTCTTTGATTGTGGTAGGCAGAATAATGGCCCCATGAAGATATCCATGTTCTAATTCTCAGAACCTATGTATATATTCTTTTACACTGTGTATTAGTTAGCTAGGGCTTCCATAACAAATTACCCCAAACTTGATAGCTTAAGACAATAGAAATTGTTTCACAGCATCAGAGACAAGAGGTGTCAGCAGGGGGCCATGCTCCATTTGAAACCTGTAGAAGTGAATCCTTCATTGCCTCTTCTAGCTTCTTTTTTTTGCTGGCAATACTTAGCGTTCCTTGGCTTGTGGATGCATCACTCTGATCTCTGCCTGTATCATCATATGGCCATTTTCCTCCTGTGTGTGTCTTCTTTTATTTATAAGAACATCCGTCATATTGGATTAAGAACCCACAGTGCTCCAAAACGAGCTCATTTTAAGTAATCTGCAACAACCCTATTTCCAAATAAGGTCATGTTGTGAGGTATTAGGAGTTGAAACCTCAGCACATCTTTTGGGGGACACAATCCAACCCATAATATATGGCAAGGATAATTAAGATAAAGGTTGCGAACCAACTGATTTTGAGATAAGGAGATTATTGTGGATTTTTCAGTGTAATCAGAAGCGTCCTTAGAAGTGAAAGAGGAAAACAGAGTCAGAATGATATATTATGAGACTTAACCTGCCAGTGCTAACTTTGAAGATTGAAGAGGTGGTGAGCCAAGGAATGTGGGTGACCTCAAGAAGATAGAAAAGGCAAAAGAATGTGTTCTCTCCTTCTGCCTCCAGAAAGGAATGCAGCTAGCTTTGCACACACCTTGGTTTTAGACCAGTGAGACCCAGTTTAGTTTCTGATCTCCAGAGCTTTAAGATAATAAATTTGTATTATTTTAAACCACTATATTTGTGATAGTTTGTTATAATAGTAATAGGAAACTAATACACTGACTCTTGCAAATGAGGCATATACAGACACAGTGAGGGCTTGGGTCCGAGTATTTTCTCTTCCAATATGACCATTTTTACTTATTTAGCACTGTATTTTCTTTCTGAATCTCTTTTAGTTCTACTCTTAACTTATTAACCATAAAATTGTTGACTTACAGGTGGTAAGAAAATTTGAAGACTGTATAAGTTCAACCCACTGTTTCAAGCTTATGTCCTCTCTCTATCATCCTTGAAATGTCATTATATTTTGCCATGTGTACCACTTAAAATTCACCACCTCCAAAATAAGACATATATTTAGACATGGACTTGCTTGGCTGATTTACTTACTAGAGTAGAGAAATTTATAGCACCTTGGTCATTACTTTAAAAACATTTATTGAACACCCATATAGAGCTAATGTCTGGGCAGGATATAGAGTATGGTGTGGGTACATAACACCCAAACCTTAGTTCCATCCTTGAGCTTTTATTATGGTCTGGACTTTAGTAGCTAAAACTTTATCATGTTAAGTTCTCTAATAGAATACATAGGAAACAAAGACTTAGAAATAATCAGTTATGTTTAGATATATGAAAACCAATAGATGAACATGAAAGAAAGTAATATAATGCAGCTGGTGATGGTAAGATTGGCAGAACTTGAGAATAGAACTATGTTGAATTAAATCATTAACTATCTTGGTATGCCATCAGAAGCTGTTAAATAGGGAAATAATACATCAGATTCATACTTGAGTGTTGAGAATGGATTGAAAAGAACAGTGGAAGCCGACTGACAAGTTAGGAGGCTCTTGCAATAGTTCAAATATCATAATCCCTAGAATATCTGGCATCTCCCAAAACTCGCTGGCTTATTACTTGGATAGATAAAGGAATACAGCATCCCTTCTTGTGGTACATCTTTAGATCTTATCTGAAACTCCAGGAAACGAGTTCCTGATACTTCAGTAAAAAAGTATTTTGCAGCAATATTAAATATTTTTATATTTCCTTATGGGCACCTGATTTTTCTGGTTTTATTTGAATAGCCCAGATATTAACTACTGGGGAATCAGTAAATCCTCCAGTCTTCTTATTTATGTGCATTAAAAATACAACTCTCACTCCCTGACCATGTAGTAGTGCTGAAGATTCTTGATTCTTGATGACTTCCTTTTCACCACCTCTTGTGTTAATTTCCTTTTTCCACTTAATCATTGACCACCACTTTACATCTCACTACCTGTATTCTTCTTTTCATACCTCTATTCCATTAATCTAAAATAAAATTCAACTCTTTCATTCCTTGAAAGAAAAGCACTATACACAGTAGACTTTACTAAAGGTAGATGGTAAATGGTAAAAATGGATGACTATTTCAGAGAATATTGACAATTTTGAACTTTTCTTTCTCTCTTTCTTTCTTTCTTTCTTTCTTTCTTTCTTTCTTTCTTTCTTTCTTTCTTTTTTGGCCCTATTATTTTGAGAAAGCAGTGAAGATTAAGAAACCCTCCATGCTTTTGTGTTCTGGGTAAAGGCGAATGGCAAAGGACCACCCCACCCTCATATCCTCTGATAAAAGATTAATCTCCATCCTTTCTCATGACTCTCTTAGGACTAGTAAATGACTTAAATGACTCTAGTTTACCTAGGGCTAAGCCATAAAATTACAGGCCCCCTTCCTTTTCTTTGTGACATTTTTCATTATGACATCCTCTTTGCAATAGCCTGAATAAAATATCTCTTTCAATGTCCAGTGTATTTTGTGTTTCTCATCAACAAATAGTTTAAGTGTAAATATAACATCCATTATTCCTAAATCTTTTACAATGTTCTTTGTAGGTATATTGTTCCCAATTTTCTGCCATCTTGCTAAATTCTGTTTTTCTATCTGTGATTTCCTTTTCTCCTTAATCTATTGGGTTCTTCATCTCTTGCCTGTCTAGAATGCCAGAGCAAAATAAAACCAAATACCTTTCATTTTCTCATAGTCTTTTATCCCCCTCCCTCCTTTTTTTTTTTTTTTTTTGCTCTCCTTGCAGGTTGCCCTCCAGGGCCACCTATTCTCACACAAATGGCTTTCTAAGATGCTTTGATAAACTAAAACCATTCTTCCCTGAAATATATGCTATACATTTTAATATATCATTTTACTTCTCATTAAAAAGATGGAAGACCAGTAATTCCAAAACCCTAAGTCCAAATTGATACCAACAAGTAACATATGGAAATAATGACTGTAATAACTTTAATTAAAATTATTTAAATATTTATCATTTATCTCATTTAGCAACATTTACCACAACTTGTACTTTTTTTTTTTCTTCATTGAAGTTACCAGAGAAATTAAGTTTCTTGCTCTTAATTTTATGTGGTATATTGAGCTGGTATAAAACCAAAGATGTAGCAGTTAATCTCATAACTTATTAAACATATTAACCTCTATCTACACCCCTGTTAAATATGTACAAGAAAATGGCAAGAAAAGCACACTCCAATGAGACAGGATGAACTAACTCACTGACCACTAATAATGCATGAATACATTAGTTTGGAAATTTGATATTTTTTTGCTAATGGAAAGTTTAGTCTCAGTGTATGTATTATTAATACTAATCAGAAGGACATTTATTGTTTTGTGTTAGGGATCTATCTATTTATCTCTCTATCATCAATCTATCAAGTTGAGGAGTAAAAATAGAAAGGGTTAATTCACTGACTTCTCGAAGGTGTTGACTATCACAAAGAATATTTCCAGAAGAACTTACTTTTCAAAGGGCTAACTTTCTTGTAACCACAAACCCGAGTTAAACCCATATTCTACTTGGGAGTCAATCTCATGGAGCAGAGCATTCACCTAATTGTCAACCAGAGGAACTTATCCTAGTGTTAGTGATAATGGGAAAATGCATTTGTGGTTCGAGTAAGCTTAATTAGGAGAAGAGCTGCTTGTGATATAATTAACTTAATTTTAGGGGGAGGTCAGGGAGTTTTCAAAGGGTTTTTTTTTTTTTTTAATGAAGAACAGATGAAAGTATGAGATAATGAAGAGATGGATTTGAATTATAAATAAAATAGCCTGTATCAAGTATTCAACTTTATGGATACTACATGTGAAATGGCTGTAGTCAGTGTAAATAAGGGAATATCTATAAAGTCATGTTCTCACATCTTTCATTTGTTTTCACTTCTTGGAGGAAGGTCCAGTGGCTTTGAAATGGTAGGGTATGTTTTTATAGTAGCTCTTACAGATTACTGGTTTGGGTTATAGTTGATGTTTTTATTATTTTCTAGCCCCTGACAAGAACAAAGAGGAGTGCATCTACCTAAAGAGGATATTAGAACTGAGGGGCAATAGTATAAGCACATCAAATTGTAACCATATATGTGTAAATTTAAAAACATGTTTTTAACTTTTTTATGATGGTCTATCAGTTTTATTGTACTGAAATCAAAAGGAGGAAAACAGAAATAGTGGAAATGCTCCTATGCTTCTTGGACTGAGTGGAGGGAACAAGGAATTTCAGGAATTCTTTCTAAGAAAGAATTTCTCCTCAAAATATAAGGCAAAATCATTTTCTGAAAGGTGCAGGGAACTGGAACAATTTATAAAGAATGCAGAATGGAATACTTCTCTTGCACTTTTTATAATTTTGTTTATCTAATGATTTCTTAATTTAAAACATCACAGTATGTCAAAGCAGAACACGACATCATGTAATTCATTCAAGTCTTTCAACAAGTGGGAAGATTTGAAATAATTCTTGTGGGGAAAGAGGAGGAGAGAGAGTTTTTTTAATTAAAAAAAAACAGAGAGAGGAGAAAGTGAAGAGGAGAGAGAGAAAAAAATATCATTATGCTGAGTGAAATAAGTCAAGCAGAGAGAGTCAATTATCATATGGTTCCACTTATTTGTGGAGCATAACAAAAAGCATGGAGGACAGGGGAGTTAGAGAGATGGGGTTTGGGGTAAATTGGAAGGGGAGGTGAATCATGAGAGACTATGGACTCTGAAAAGCAATCTGAGGGGTTTGAAGTGTCAGGGGCGGGTGGGAGGTCAGGGTACCAGGTGGTGGTATTATAGAGGGCACGGATTGCATGCAGCACTGGGTGTGGTGAAAAAATAATGATACTGTTATGCTTAAAATAAATAAATTAAAAAAAATCATAAATATAGTCAGGCAATGTTGGTTTGTCCAGTAGGAACCACAAGTTTGAAGGACAAACTCTTGTCATGGTCAAAGTCTTTTACTGGTCCTGTGAATTCTACACCAGGTGTCATGAATATTTATTTTACATCTGTAGAGCATCTCTCGCCAGGCTCTGTTTCCTAAGCCTTTTATCCAAGGACTTTATAACATTTAAAGCCAAAGAACATGTTCTGCAATAGAGATAGGAACCTATTTTAAAAACAGATGGATTTCAGACATCTTTCATGGAGATTCGTTTTCTAAGAATACAAACTTAGAGCTTTTGACCAGTCTGCAGTATACTCAGGGAGCCCAGTAAGTGTGAATTAATATAAAGTTTTAGCTGATGTCATTGTTTGAGAAAGTATTGGTCAAATTTAGGTACATATGCAGTACCAGTTTATTCTTAAAAGCCAAATATTTTGTAAACATACACAATAAAGATGATGAGAAAGAAAGGGAATATAAAGTATATTTATTTTTTTAAGGAAGTACACAGTTTATAATACTAGGGAAAAGAAAAGGCAGTATGTTTATGGAAAGTAGGCTTATGTCAGAGTAAGAAAGATGACTCGATTGTAGAGCTTGATTTGTAGATTTGTAGAGTTTGTAGATTTGTAGAGTTGATAAATCCTTACAATAGAAAAGAATACTAGAGTATGCAGTATGAGCACAATTTTCTCCCTTTGAACTATTATGCTGCTTTCCATAAACCAGTAATTCAGATAGGATGTATTACAGGGTTTTATACATTAAACTGATTGCAGTTAGAAGTATATTATTAGAGGGCATTCTTGAATTACTAATAGACATGGTGTACCATTCTCTATTAAATTTTAAATATTTATAGGGGCACCTGGGTGGCTCACTCATTTAAGCACCTGGTTTTGGCCCAGGTCATGATCTCATTGTTGTGGGATCGAGCCCCTCATGGGACTCTGTGCTCAGTGGGGGGTCTGCTTGAAGATTCTATCCCTCTGCCTCTCCCCCAATTTGAGTGCACATGCTCTCTCTTTCTCTAAAATAAATCTTCAAAAAATTAAAAAATTGTAATATGGAGTAAAGACTCTTATTTGTTAAGTATTTATTAGATAAATATAAATAATAGAAGTAAAAGAGTATACCCTTTTCCCCCAGAATTTGCCACAAAAAAAAAAAAAACATTGTTGAAGTTTGAAGATAAGCAGAAAACTTTAACCTCCCCTCCTTTTAAAAAATATTTTAAAATTTGACCTCCCTAACAGTTTGGATCTTGATAACAGAGGAAAATAGGATGTATATGCAAGATACTGGTAATTGGGCAGATAGTAATGCGGGTCAGTGGAAATTTCTGATTGCCTTCTTCTCCCAGTGGGATATAGAAAGTACTGTAAATGGCAGACAACAAAGATTTATTGAGTGACTGAAAAGAGAGAAGTTGTGAAATAGTCATTTAGGAGTGGGAGACTACACATAGATCAGATAGAAATAGTATGACTGAGTGCAGTATTAAAAGTCACTTGGAGTAGGAATTGTATACCTGAGTCTGGGGATTGGGAAAGAGGTTGGAGTAGGTACATAAACTTGGGGATTAAGAACCCATCTGATGGGGAGTGTAGTCAGGGAAGATAGTGGAGTAGAAAGTGCCAGGAGTTCGTCCCTCCACCTGGAAAACAATTGTACTGGCACAAACCGAAGTGCATTTTTTGGAGCTCTGGAGTCTATTTGAACATTGAACCACCTAATGGAAAGTTTAGCTGGTGAATTGTTATTATCTGCCCATTTCAGCCTCCCATGTAGTGACTACCCAAACCTCTGCTTTGCTCCATGGCAGGCAGCTGTGGAAATGACAGCCCATATTTCTGGTTTGGCTTACTGGAGCCAGGGTGGGCAATAAGGACCTTGTATTTCCAATATTGGGGCTCTGTGTTCTGATTGCGTTTTGGTGTTTCTGATCATTTTGGTGCAAAAGGCAATTCACAGTTGTTTTAATCTCTGTTGGCTAGAGCAGCTTCCAGGATATTTAAAAGGACAGTACCTGGTTATCTTTTGGATATTCAAAAATAGCCACCCATATAGGGGATTTAGGAGGTCACTGGTCATTCCTGGGGAAAGATTCTGGCTCAGAAGAAACCTGAGACAACCTTAAACTTTCACCTGTGTTTATGAATAGGAAGGCTTAACACTGTTAAGATGTCAGT
Source organism: Mustela nivalis (assembly GCF_964662115.1). Taxonomy (NCBI): domain Eukaryota; kingdom Metazoa; phylum Chordata; class Mammalia; order Carnivora; family Mustelidae; genus Mustela; species Mustela nivalis. Next base: position 108,584,795 of record NC_139023.1, read on the forward strand.
GCTACTAAAAATGATCTACAGACTTATGACAATCTGTATCAAAATTCTAACAGCTTCTTTTGCAGAAAAGGTAAAGTCAATTCCCAATTCAGAAGGAATTGCAAGGGGACCCAAGTAGCCAAAACAACCTTGAAAAAGAATAATATTGAAATATTAATATCTTCATTTTAAAACTTAAAACAAAGCTACAGTTTTAAAGTAGTATGGTCCCGGCATGTGGACAGACACTTAGACCAGCAAAACAGAGAGCCCACAAATAAATTCTCCCCATATTGACTAATTTTCAACAATAGTGCCTAGACCATTCAATGGGAGAAAGACAGTGTTTGCAAGAAACAGTGCTAGGAAAACTGGACATTACATCCACATGCAAAGGAATGAAGCTGGACCCTTACCTTATGCTATATACAAAATTCACAATAGATTAAAGAAGAGCTAAAGCTTTACACAACTTTCAGAAGAAAATATTAAGAAAAATCTTCACAATTTAAGATTTGATAATGTCATGGATATGGCACCAAAAGCACAGATAACAACAACAAAAAGATAGACGGACTTCATTAAAAATTAAGAAATTTGGGGGCACCTGGTGGCTCAGTCGGTTAGGGGTCTGCCTTTGGCTCAGATCATGATCTCAGGGTCCTGGGATTGAGCTCTGTGTTGGCCTCCCTGCTCAGTGGAAAGTCAGCTTCTTCTTCTCCCTCACCTTCTGCTTCCTACCCACTTATGCTCTCTCTCTCTCTGTCTCTCTTGCTGTCTCTCTCTCAAATAAATAAATATAATCCTTTAAAAACATGAGAACTTTTGCACATCAAGGGATATTATTAATATAACAAAAAGAAAGCCTACTGAATGGAAGAAAATATTTGCAAATCATATATATATTTGCAAATCATTTATTTTTATATATAATTTTAAGACTCAACCATAACAAAAAGTAAATAAGCCCGTTTTAAAAATGGCAAAGTTCTTGGGGTGCCTGGATGGTGCAGTCAATTGAGCATCCAACTCTTGATTTCAGCTCAGGTCATGATCTCAGGGTTGTGAGATTGAGCCCTGTGTCAGGCTCAGCGCTCAGTGCAGAGTCTGTTTGGGATTCTCATTCTCCTGTCCCTGCCTCCACCCCCTACCACCCCCTCCCCCCAACTCTGTCTCTCTTTCCAAAAATAAATAAAATCTTTTAAAAAGTGGGCAAAATTCTTAAATAGATATTTTTCCAATATAGACATATAAATGGCCAATAAGCATAAGAAAAGATGCTCAACATCATTTGTTCTAGGGAAATGAAAATCAAAATCACGATGAAATACCACTTCATACTTTCTAGCATGGATATAATCTAAAAAACATCAAATAACAAGTGTTGACAAAGATGTGCAGAAATTGAAACCCTGTGTATCAAATGGTAAGAATATAAAATGGTGCAGTGGCTATGGAAAACAGGTTGGTCTGGTGGTTTTCAAATGATTAAACATAAAACTAATGTATGACTCAGCAATTTCACTCTTAGGTATATATCCAGAAGAATTGAATATAGAGATATGAACAGATATTTGTACACCAATGGTTCACAACCAAAAGTGTAGAAACAACCCAAGTGTCCATCAACAGATGAATAAACAGAATGTGTTACAATGTACAATGAAATATTATTCAGCCACAAAATGGACTGAAATTTTGATGTATGGAACAACATGAATGGACCTTGAAAACACTATGCTTTATAAAAAATTTGCCAGGCACGGAGGGACAAATACTATACAGTTTCACTAATGTGAGGTACTTAGAATATCCAAGTTCATAAAAAATAGAATAGAGATTACTAGAATTGGGGGAATAGGGGAGAGGAAAATGATTAATGGATACAGAGTTTTGTTGGGAATGTTGAAAAGTTCTAGGCATATATAGTGGTGGTGGTTATACAAAATTGTGAATGTATTTAGTGATACTGAATTGTGCTTCTGAATGGTTAAAATTATTAATATTATGCTATCTATACTTTACTACAATACAACTTTTTGAAAAAAGGAATCCATCTGAAGTTTGCATTCATGAATTTAAAATGAGTCCAGTCAGTATCACTGAGTATTTTTCTTCAGCATTTCCAGGTTGATTGACATCCCAATGAATAATTGAGATAATTTACATCTAATAGGAAGACACTCTACTATTCAAATAAAAATAATTTAGAGGACTAAAAAATTAGGGTAAATTAGAGTGGTTTTAAAAGATTTTGTGAAGGATACAAGATTTGAATAGAGTCTTCAAGGATTTTAGTATTTGGATATATGCAAAAAAAGAAAATTAATTCTTGGTGAGGGAAAAAGGGTTCATAAGTCTTGGATTCTGTGACTGGCATGCTATATTCTAGGGTGACATTATACGCTAAATTTGAGCAGATGATTAAGATAAAGTGGTTTAGGATAGGATGGAAGGTGGTATAAAGCGAGATTTTAAGTGGTCTTGAAACTAGGGTGAGAGTTTTGATGTTTTGCCTATGGAGTTGGGAGACGATGCTGTAAAGCAGGGATTGGTATGACTCAAGTCGATATTTCAGGAAGATTAAATGAGCAACACTATGTTGGACAGATTAAAGTGAAGTCAGAAAATATTAAACAAATCTGGAGAAATTATTTTTTTCATCCTAAATCTAATGCGACTACCTTTGTGACTTTGGAGAAGTCATTTAACCTCTCAAAGCTTTGGATTTCTCATTTGTAAAATGAAGGGATTGATGATTTCATTATGATGGAATATGATAAAGTCACTTAAAGGATATAATTTTAAAGCATACAGGATCTGCTGATAAGATGCTTTTAGTAAAATATTATTAAAGAAAAAGTATATATAAAAATTTCTGTAGAATATGATCTTATTAAAAACAGAACAGTGTATGTTCATTAATATTATTTACTTTAAAAAGAATGGAAATAAATGCAACAAAATAAAAAGGGGTTGTGTGTAAGAAGTGATTTATCTATTATTTTATATAGTTTTTACTTTGTATATATAATGAGAGCATGCCCTACTTTTTAAATGAAAAACAAATAATAAAAGAGTTTTGATTTTAGATTAGAATTTTTGGACCTCTGGAGTACTGAAGTATTATTGGTAAGGTGTTAGGGACCCAGCATGGGAAGATGCAAAATGCACACATAGAGATCTGAAAGAAAATCTGAGGGTAATTGTCAGCATTTATTAATTGTGATGTTTTCCTTTTTTTTTTTTTTTTTCTTTTTAAACCAAAGAGGATCTCTAGAATAAATTTCCCTTTTACTGGCCATGTGTGACCCTCTCCAAACTGATGCTCATAAATACAATTAAGTCTTGACTGCTATTTGGCATTTCAGTTGAGTTTATATGACTCAATAAATACTCCTCACAGTAGCTGTTCAAAGTTTTGACCCTTCCCACAAGATATCTAATTGCCTACTGAATTTTTTTCTATGTTTTCACTATGTTAAAAAGTTCTTAATGGAAATGTGCTTGGGGCACCTAGGTAGTTCAGTCACTTAGGCGTCTGCCTTCGGCTCAGGTCATGATCCTAGGATCTTGGGATCAAGATCTGGTGGTGCTCCCTGCTCAGTGGGAAGTTTGCTTTTTCCTCTCTGTCTGGCCCCCCCCCCCCACGCTCCTGTATACACACACTCTCTCTCTCTCACAAATAAATAAATAAAATATTTTTAAAAGTGTGCTTGATTTGACCCTCATCCTTCATCTTGCATGGTATGTAATTGTTAATAGTGCCTTGTTTCACTCTGAAAAGTATATCCATTCGGAAAATGAACTGCATGGTCATCATAACTTTAGGAAACATATGAAACTATTTTGTAATTTTGTTCAAGACCCTTGAGATCATTCAGAGTGTTGATGACTCACTAAAAGAACTCCCAAGAATCAGAAAAACTTTATACACACAATCGCTCTTTTTCACAATGAAATGATACAGAATAAAGTCAGCAAAGGCAAAGGTACATGAGATGGAATCCAGGAGAAAATAAGCACAAGGTTTCAGGTATCCTAACCCAGTGGAATTGCATGGAAACACCTAATTTCCCCCCCAATTGGGTGCAACAGCATGTGAAAAAACATGGCCAGCCAAGGAAACTCACCTGAGTGTTGGTGTCCAGAGTTTTTATTTGGGGTGATTCACATAAGACAGGTGTTTCTTGGAAATGTGCAGGTTTAAGCAACTAAGGCCTGCTGAGTTAACCCCTTCCTGCATGGTAGTTTATATCTGAGAATTCTATCTTATAGTATATAATGTTCTTGCCTTACAGCATCTTGCAGTATCAGTGTAATTTTCTCATGGAAGAAGGGAAAGGACTAGAGAAAGTAACAGTTATTATTTGGTGTCTATAGAACTCCATGCTTAGAATTTACAAAAATTATTTAATCTGTATAATAATTTCAGTAATGAAGGATCTCCTGACTTAGGCTACTCTGTGTCTCTATTTTCAGCTAATTTCTTCAAATAATAAGGTTAATATTTTTCAGGTGTCACCTCCTGAAATACTGCTCTGAACTTACAATTTCAAGTTTCTAGCAATCTTTTATATAAAGCTGATGTTCTTTTTCTTATATTCATCTTTCTCGTGTTGCTCATTTGACTGATCAGGTCTTTCTTGAAAATCTCTCCCCCATTTATTGTGTTTACTTTTTAATTTTCTTACAATCTCTTCAACTTATCCTTTGCTAGTTTTATTCTTCCCCACTTGCCATTCTGTTTGGTTTCTGGGAATATGGAAAATTAGATGTTTTAAAAATCCTCACACTGTAAAATACTGGCTTTAAAATGTAGTTCTGAGCTTCAAGAACTCAAGAGAGATTTCAGGAGATAGCATCTCTTGAGTAGTAAGCAGTTATTATTAATGCTTTGACTGCCTTGTAGAAGGTGGGGAGTTCGCATTTTGATAACCACATAAAGAAAGGATTTAGGTTCAGAACTAGTGAGTAGAAACTTACACCTATTAACAAAGCCAGGATTTTTCTTTCTTCTTTTTTAAAGATTTTATTTATTTGAGAGAAGAGAGCAAGAGAACGAGATGGGAAGAAGGGCGGAAGGAAAGGGGGAAGCCCTCTCCCCACTGAGCAGAGAACAATGCGGGGCTCAATCCCAGAACTCTAAGATCTCGACCTGAGCCAAAGGCAGATGCTTAATGGACTGAGCCACCCAGGTGCCCAAAAGCCAGGTGCCCAAAAGCTGAAGGATGGACTAGGAAAAAAATATTGAATACATCAGCAAAACAAAACAAAAAAACCTGTAAGAAAGCATTTTGTTGGGACACATGGGTGGCTCAGTTGATTAAGGGTCTGTCTTTGGCTTAGGTCATGATCCTGGGGCTTCCTGCTCAGAGGGGATTCTGCTTCTTCCTCTCTGTCTGCCCCTCCCCTCTAGCTTATACTCTCTTTCTCTAATAAATAAATAAATAAAATATTAAAAAAGAAAACATTTTACTTTGGCCTGAATTTAAAAAGTTCTTCCTTAAGAATTCATAATTATAAATCTGAACTCAAGTTTAGCAATTGAATTCCACTACTTTCATGATTTTGGAGGATTTTAACCTGAGATAGTAACACATAAAAAGTAGTCTTACGGTGGTACCATCCATAGAGTAGTTGCGAGAAGCAAAAAATCTCTATCCCAGTCCTCACAAGATTCTCAGAAATAAACCCTGGTGAATAAGAGTTCACAATCCATAATTAAAAATTGCACAAATAAATATCACTTTTGGAGCAGGAATAAACATCAGAATTAGACCTTTTCCGAGAACTTTTGAAAATAGAATTATCAAATATAGACTACAAAAATAGGCTTATGTGTTTCCTAAAGTTGTAGAAACCATATAATTTATTCTCCACATGGATATACTTTTCCTAATGAAATAGGGCACTGTGAATAATTACACAAAGGACATAGGTACTAATCTGGCACTGTGCTAATCTGACCCTGTTCTAGGCTGAGATGTATGGTCATGCTATTTAAAATAAATCACCCTAAAATAAATCACCCTAAAAAAACCCTAAAGGTTTCTTATATTGGCTTGCCTTTACATTAGTGAAATAATAAAATACATTTACATAAATTTAAGGGGTAAACTCTTACGATATTGCTATTACTCCTTTGACATAGGTATTTCTACTAATAAGTTAGTTTGCAAAAGACACATAATAAAATGATGAATAATGGGTGAATAGGAGCCAGTTATGTAGTGTTATTGAATAAGAAGAAATAGTGGGATTTGTATTCTGTAACAAGTATAATAAATAAATGCATTAAGGGCAAAGTGCTTATCTCTTCAGTTTTATTATGGCCTAAACCTTCCAAATTTTTAGGTTTGAGTAAAGCAGGAAAAAATTAGTAGTGGTAAGAAGTATGGAACATCCTTGATTTTTTTATGTGATTATATGAATCATTTTATTTTTCTATTCATAGATATTGTTTGATGTACAAATTGATTTGAAGTCCCTTGTAAGCAATCTTCTGGCAGCTGACTGGGAACTGCTTCTTCTTTTTTTTTTAATTTAAATTCAATTAGCCAACATATAGTTCATCATTAGTTTCAGATAGTGTGCAATAATTTATCAGTTGTATATGACATTCAGTGTGCATCACATCACATGCCCTCCTTAATATAAAATACTTCCATGGAGAACTGAATAGGGGATATATGGAATTAGACTTGTTTTGTGTTAGTGTGGGAGTAGAAACAAGTTAGACTACAAGAATTCTTTTTTCTTATTTCAGGCTTGGCAAACTAAGGTCTACAAATGAAATCTGGCTATTTTTGTATGGCCATGAGCTTAAAGTTATTTTGCATTTTTAGATATTTGAAAAAGATAAAAAAAAGTCAAAAGAAGAACACCATTTAGTGCCAAATTATATGAAATTCAAATCTCAGTTTACATAAATAAAAGTATTTTTGGAACACAGTCATGCTCATTTGTTTACAAATTGTCTATGGCTGCTTTTGTGGTGCAATGGCTGAGTTGACCAGCTGCAACAGAGATCATTAATTAATCTCAAGCCCTTTACAAAAAAAAGCTTGTTGATCCTTGATCTATGTGATCAGGAAAACAATATGTCCTTCCCCATCCCTTCTTTTTGTTCTCTGATTTTTATAATGAGAATTTTCACAAATTAGGAAAGCTTTTGTTAGGATTATAAATCACTGAGCAATTCAATTTTCTTTCAATGCACCAACCTTTCTGTTCTTTCTAACATATAACTCTAATATCTGATCTCCTTAGTGCACTTTCATAATTTTCCTTCTCATTGAATTGTATGAACAATGGCCAAATAATAGCATTCACATTAAAGCTATGAGATTTATTTTAACATTTCATATTTATTGAGAATTTATCTTCCCCCATAATAGTAATACTCTAGGTTTGTGCTTCCAGTTTCAGATAATTCAACAAGAATCAAGGATGCAGGTGCTTCCCTTCTTTCCGATCTAGGAATCTAAAAAATCGTGTACTTCATGATAGCAAGAAGCTGTGGCAGCTCCAAACGTCATGCCCTTATATGACATTGAACAAATGTGGGAATTAAAGACATAACTGTGAAATGGTAAACCATTGAAATTCTAGAGAACACAAGGAGCAACCTCTTTGAAAACATTGGCCATAGCAACTTATTACTGGACATGTCTCCAGAGTCAAGGGAAACAGAAACAAAAATGAACTATTGGGACTTCATCAAGATAGAAACTTCTGCACAACAAAGTAAACAATCAACAAAACTAAAAGGCAATGAATGGAATGGTAGAAGATATTTGCAAATGTCATATCTGATAAAGAGTTAGTATCCAAAATCCATAAAGAATGTATCCAGCTCAACACCCCAAAAACAGATAGTCCAGTTAAGAAATGGGCAAAAGACATGAGTAGATGGTTTTCCAAAGAAGAAATCCAATTCAGATGGTCAACAGAAACATGAAAATATGCTCAACATCACTTATTGTCAGGGAAAAGCAAATCACGACTTCAATGAGATCTCATCTCACACCTGTCAGGATGGCTAAAACTGGGGTGCCTTAAGTGTCTGCCTTAGGTTCAGGTCATGATCTTGGGGTCCTGGGATCCAGCCCCACATCAGGGTCCCAGGGAGCCTGCTTCCCCCTCTCTCTCTGCCTGATCTCTGCCTACTTGTGATCTCTCTCTCTGTCAACTAACTAAATAAAAAATGTATATATTTTTTTAAAGAATGGCTAAAACTAACAACTCAGGAAACAGCAAATGTTTTCCTACGAGGATGCAGGAGAAGGGGAAACCCTCTTAACACATGGTAGATAGGGAAACTGGTGCAGGTACTCTGGAAAACAGTATGGAAGTTCCTCAGAAAGTTAAAAATAAAATGACCCTGTGACCCAGCAGTTACACTATTTACCCAGAGGATTAAAAAAAAATACTGACGAAGGGATACATGCACCCCGATGTTTATATTGAGTGATTCAGCATTATCAACAATAGCTGACATGTAAAAAGAGCCCAAGTATAAATCAACTGATGAATGGATAAAAAAGATGTGGTATAGGGCACCTGAGTGGCTCAGCTGGTTAAGCCTCTGCCTTCAGCTCAGGTCATGATCCCAGGGTCTTGGGATCTGAGCCCTGCATCAGGTTCTCTCTCCACGGGGAGCCTGCTTCCTCTTCTCTCTCTACCTGCCTCTTGTGACCTCTGTTTGTCAAATAAATAAATAAATAATTTTTTAAAAAAGATGTGGCATATATACACAATGGACTATTACTCAGCCATCAAAAGAGGGCAGTATTGCCATTTACAACAGCATGGATGGAGTTAGAGTATATTATACTAAGTGATAAAAGTCAGAGGAAAAAAAATACCATGTGATTTCACTCATAAGTGGAATTTAAGAAACAAAACAGATGAAACAGGGGAAAGGAGGAAAAAAGATTTTAAGGCAAACCATAAAAGACTTTTAACTATAGAGAACAAACAGGGTTGCTAGAGGGGAGGTGGGCGGATGGTGGACTAAATGGGTAATGGGCATTAAGAAGGCACTTGTGATGAGCAATTATATATAGATGATAAATCACTGAATTCTACTCCTGCAACTGTATTACACTATTATGTTAACTAATCAGAATTTAAATAAAAACTTGAAATAACACGGGTGGGGGGGGATTTGGCAGCATGGATTAAAACACCGTATTGCCACTCTTCATAGCTGTGGGACCTCGAGCAAGTTGCTTAATAATCTTTTGATTTACTCATTCAGTAAATGGATATATTAAAAGTACCTACTATGAAGTTTAAAGCTTAGCTTAAGTGATGTATTACAGTGCATGAGAGACTTTTGTTTGGCTAACAACACACTTCATTCCCGCTCCCACCCCCACCACCTTTATCTTTTTCTCTGTCCACTCTAAAGTCTGGAAAAGCTAACCACTCTCTTTTCCATCCTTTCTTCCAGCTATGGTTGATTATGTAATCCTGTTTGGACAACAAAACCCAAGTTTTTTGAGGGTATTTCTGTAAAAGTTTTTGGCTTTTATACAAAAACGGAGAGATTGTCCATCCTATCTTTCCCCCATTTTTACCAACTTAAAAATAAATTTATTCATGTATTTAACATATATTTGTTGAGTGTCTACTATGAGACAGACACTGTTCTAGGTACAGGGGACATAACAGTGTATAAAACATATAAGAAGCACTTATCTCATGGAACTTGCTGGGAAGAGAAACATAAAAAATTAAAAATTTAAAACATCATAAACCCTCTTAAAGAGTAGAGCAGAGAAGGAATTTAGGTAAAAGGCCACAGGAAAAATACTAAAGAAACCATACAAGACTCATAAGATTTATCACAAATGTCCAGAGACATATCCTTCATACACTCAATTTGTTTTAAAGTAGCTTTTTTTCTTTTTAAAAAAATTTTTTTTTACTTTTTAATAAACATATAATGGTGAACACATTAAAGTAGCTTTTAAATTAAAAATTAAAAAAAATATATATATATATATATAAACAAAGAGTATGCATTCCAGTAGAGGGAGCAGCCTGTGTGGAGAGCCTGGCCTGGGAATGTGCCAAATAAAGAAGTCAGTTATGACTGAAATGAGTGAGGGGAAGAGAAGGGAGGGATGAAATTAGAGACAGATGTGAGAACTAAGTTGTGGCAGGTCTCTCACCAGCGTGAGAACAGCTGATTGAATCATTTACACACCTACTCTGCCTTTGTTGAGTAGTTGAACCATTCCTAGGAGCCTTAAGACTCCTTATTATGTGAAAGAAGTAATTACACATTTGTTTAAGCCACTAGATGAATTTTTCTGTTACTTGTGGACAAAATCATTCCTAATTGACAAAGGTTCTTAGTGTAATGGCTGGCATGCACAAGTGCCAAAGCATGTTGGTAAATACAGTTTTATGGGTGTCTCAGGATCAGGCAATCTCATATAGTTAGAGGTAAGCAGATGTTTAGAAATAACAGTGATAAAACTTTCCAGTAGACACAGTAAAGAGAAAATAAAATAGTGTATTTTAGGAGCTTATGAGTTCTCTATTACTGTGATAATTTGTGAGATATCTTAGAAGGTCGCAAAGGGTTGAGTCTGCTGTGCCCTGTGCCATACTAGGTTAACAGTAGTTAAAAAAGGATGACACTAATGCTGTAAGTATAACTTGTTTAAGCTCTTTAAAACCTTTCTTTTATCCCTCTACTAGTCATTGATATCTTTATAATTTAGCTGACTAGATTTGGGTGTGATTTTATCTTACCTGTTATCCACTATCTGCTAAAACCTGGCACAAACATGAACCAGGACTTTGGTCTTTTGTATGTGCTATAGGCTGAAATAAAGCTACTTCCCAGTAGTTTTCTTTTCATTATTATTATTTTTAAATTAACATACGGTGTATTATTTGCTTCAAGGGTACAGGTCTGTGAATCATCAGTCTTATACATTTCACAGCACTCTCCATAGTACATACCCTCCCCATTGTCCATTAGCCAGCCACCCTACCCGTCCCCCACAACCCCCGCCGTTCCCACTCCCCCAGCAACCAACAGAATGGGAGAAGACATTTCCCAGTAGTTTTCTTTGTGGATAAAGTTTTGTTCCTTCTGTTTCTACCAATGAGAACTTGCTGAAGAAGTTGGATAATCACATTGCAAGTATATTTCAGAAGGGATTCCTTTAGGTAAAGCCTGAAACAAATAATTTTTTAGTACTTTTAGCTTTAAAATCTATGGATTAAAGTATGAATATCATTTCAACCAAGTTATTATAGCATTGCTTTCAAACTTATTTTATGGTGGCCCTTAATTTAGTGAGCCAAAGATATAAATTGGTATGGTTTTATGTGTATACATTGTAACAATATATTGAAAGCTCAACAATAAATTTTTGGTCCTGTCTGAAATTCTCATGAGTGTATCTGTTTCATAGCTTTTTGTTTAGTCACACTTCATTAGTCATTATCATATGACCATCTTTATAAAGAAAACTAAACCTGATGTAAAGGTTAAAGTATTATGTAAATATGGACAACTGGAATATCCAAGAACTTCTAGAGAAAAAGATGAGGTACAGAAACCCAAAAGTTAAATTATCTCAAATGACTATCATCTTCTCATACTACATTTTCTATAGAGGATTAGAAATCCAGATGTTAAGATTAACTATTTATTTTTCAAACAAGTATTGAATTGCAATGTAATTTTGAGAACCTTCATTATGTTACTCTAACTGCTATTTAATTGACTCAGAAATATTTTGTAAAGATAAAATCATATGTGCATATGGTATGAAGTTTTCCCAAGTTTTCATAGCTGCTTTTAATCTAGGTTCACTGAACAATACGGTTCCATATAAACCAGCATAAAACATTTTATTCATTCAAGTTTTTACTAAGTTCTAATAGAATTCACTGTTTTCCCATAACTGTAAAGGTAACAGCTTTTCTGACATTTTATTTATGATGATGTAAATTTTACTTTAATGAGATATATCAAACTATGATATTCATAATTGTAGCATAGTTTATTGGCCTTGGGAATATATGAGATGATTTCATGAAATAAATTGACTAAAGGGAAAACTACGAAGAAAAAAATATCTTTAGTTTTTAAAAATATCTTTTGTACGGAGATTAACACATAATTTTATAGATAGATTTAAAAAGGAATAAAATTAAATATACCATAATTGTTCTTTATTGATGTGAATTTGGTGTATTGGACCAATTGAGGACACTTTTGTATACAATTTTATTCTTATTTTTATGCAGAGGGCTCTGAAAGATCAGGTAAGGATGATTTAAATTTGACTGAAAGCAGTTCTGGAATAGGCCCTAGTTTTGAAGTGTCAATATAAGTGCATAAATTATACCATATTGTAGATATATTGTAGATACATTTCTTTTTTTTTTTTTAAAGATTTTATTTATTTATTTGACAGAGATCACAAGCAGGCAGAGAGGCAGGCAGAGAGAGAGGAGGAAGCAGGCCCCCCGCTGAGCAGAGAACCCGATGCGGGGCTCAATCCCAGGACTCTGAGATCATGACCTGAGCCAAAGGCAGCGGCTTAACCCACTGAGCCACCCAGGCGCCCCTGTAGATACATTTCTTAAACCTGTTCTTAAACCATTGCTTGGTAGCTTGTTTATAGATTAAGTAAATAGGTGACTTTATAAGGAACTATTTCTGGAAGTATCAACTTGGCATTAAGAAAAATAGAAATTTCATTGGTAATTGGAGTAACACTTTTAAAAGCATTATGTTGCTCTTTTATGTGAAAAACAGATGGTAAAGTAGCAAAAGGAATTTACAGGTCTTCCATTTGAACCTTATAATTTTATTTAATTTTCTGAATATAGTAATAATCAGCTGAAACAAGCAAAAACTATTATTAAAATTTAAAAATGAACTATTTTGGTAAATGTCCAATAAAATTAAAAATATTTGTGGAAATTTAATATATATGAATAATGAATTAATATTGCTTTTCTCTACTCCACTCCTCTATCCTCCAACAATTAAGGAGCTATTTGATATCAAGATAAGGCTACACAGTAATTACCTAGGGGCTTATTCTAAACTGTTTGGAATAGTACCCGTTATATATTCTGAGTAGAATAGATAAGTTGTATAGTATACTGTAGAGGAAATAATGTTGTAGAAAAAAAAAGAATACTATCTAAGAAGTCATTTTCATTATTCTTATATATATGGGAAGATGAGTGGTTCAAGGGTCTTCTGAAACACAGTCCTGGTCCTATCATAATCAAGCTCACCAATATTTCATGGCTAACTGATGACTGTTATATAAGTGCAAAGACTTCAACTGACATATTATGGCTGCAAACTTTCCATTCTAATCTTCTCCATTCCCCACTCCCCCTCCTTGTGTTCTTCTATGTATCATCTATTGGAATTACACTATTCAGTTTCCAAACTGTGTCTCATGATCTGCTATATAAAGAAGTTGCGTATATTGTTTTCTTCACCTGGAAATAGTTTGTACCTGTTCAACAAAATTCTACTCATTTTCTAGGCCTATCTCAAATGTCCTCTTTTACAAAATCTTTTCTGATTCTGCCAACCAGATGAAATTTCTCTCTTTTAGAGCCCCGTAGAACCAATAGTACTAATCTTATTCTATCTTATGGTATAGGCATATGTGCATTTGTCCCATTTCCCTTTTCCACTCTACTGGTATTTCCTTGAGGGAGGACTTTTTATTTTTCCTCTTTGTATCTCATGTAATACCAAAATGCTAAATGAATTAGGACTTTATTGAACAGAAGATTTAAGATAATGAGAATCTTCCTTAACTTTGGTTTCTACAGATTTGTGTTCCGCAATATAAAATGAAAGATCAACTTTTAATAGGTGATTCAAGCTCTGAGTAGTTTGGAAACAAATGATCGTATCTTTAGTTTATCATAGTCTCCCAAAATAATAATTTAAAATGTAGATTTCCTTGGTTGTGTAAATAAGATGAAGTCAGTGTAAAGAAGACAATGGTTAAGATGTAAAATTTCTCTAAAGCTTGGAATTTGATGTATTTCATCTGATCTCAAAAATAACCACTTTGTGTAATTGCACAATTCTAAGTAGAGGATAATAAATAACATTTGGGCAACATCAATCTAAAATAACGTTATTATTCATAATGCAACCGAAATGTAGTTTTTAGCTCTTGATTCTCTGTAATGGATACCTTAAAAAGAAAAAGAAACAAAGCAATCCTCTACTTTTACAAAAAAAAAAAAAAATGGGTAGCTTTTCTTACTATTTCTTTTTCAGTTTCATGCCTGAAACAAAAAGCTACTTTAAAACAGATTGACTGTATGAAGGATATGTTTCTGGACATTTGTGATAAATCTTATCAGACTTGTCTGTTTTTTTTATTATTTTTAGTATTTTTTTGCATTCTTTAGTATATTTTCCTATTTACCTAAATTTCTTCTCTGCTCTACTTCTTACGAGGGTTTATGATGTTGGATGCAGTCTGGTTTTGAGTCTTCCATCTCTGAGCTAGTTCCAGTTCATCCACACACCTTGTTCAGTGTTTCAAGCTCCTGGTTATATAGGCCAGAAAAGGATTCCCCTTCTCCCCACCCCGCCCAAAGTCATAGTTTGTAAAGTTACATTATTATCACACGGAACATATCTAATATCAGTTTCTGACACATTTCTATTTCAGTAATTGTTGCCAAAATTAATCTAATACTAAAGTTCCAGCTGAATCACCCATCCTGGTAGCTTCATCAAAATAAAAGGAACTATAGTGACACAAGTTATATTCTATTTTCCAACTTTGAAAAGTAATCCAAGTCATATATTCTTCCCCATCGTCTACCAGCATCCATCAGATCTTCCTCTGACTCTTGATAACAGGTGCTTTCTTTCCAGAAATTAGTTAAAGGCACAGGTCCTCAGAAATGAGATGAGGATTTTAAGATCTAAAGTTATGCACTATTTTCTCTTTCCTCAGTTGGGCCTAAGAATTCTGTATTCTGTCTTCTTTTTTTTCTTTTTCCCTCACACAGACACACACACACACTCACACCCTCAACAGGTTTCTTTAATAAGTTCTCCAGAAGATATTTATGGGGATAAGGTATTTTTTCTTTGCTTGGTTATATTTTGGGTATTTTTCTGTAGCCCAACTAATTGCTTTCCATAGGGTCTGCTGAGAGATTTGCTTAATTTGGTCAAATAGATTCTTTAACTCCAACTGAGCTTTTCTCTCATGCAGCGTCCCCCCCACCCCACCTCAGTTTTGGGTGGCTGCTTCAACAGGTATGCTCTCAGCTTTTAAAGTGATTCCGTTTCCTGAGCCAGGTAAGCCTTTCACCAATATTAGATCCTGGATTTTGCTCTGAGAGGATCATGAATAAATTATTCTGGCCATATATGAGAGGAAATTGTCAAGATAATAGCATAAATAAATTGTGAAGATAATAACAATTTGGAAGATTACTTCTACACATAGATTTCTTGAACCTAAAAGCAAATAATTTTGACCTCCTATTTCAGTGAGTTGTTTTTTTTCTTCCTATGATATTTAAAAAATACTAATTAAAGTTAAAAATATTATTGATGGACTGGAAGGCCATTTTTAAACCAATATTTATTTATATTTATTACATTTATATTGATTTTTATTTATATAAATAATGTATTTATATTATATTTATATATTTATATAATAATTATAAATAAATTAATTTCTTGACCTCAAAGTAGCTCATTTTTCTCAGTATTGATATTTGACTTTGCTATTCCATATAATAATTCCAGTGTACAAATTTCAAATAGACTGCAGCTACTATCTTTCTTAGATTTTTTTCTTATTAGAGAGATTGAAGAGAATATAAATGAATAAGTTTCTTACAGCTGTTCCCAATTACAGAGAATACCACTCACGATTGATAGAATTCTTTGGTTCATACTCTGTGGTTATCTGAAGATACTTCATTCTGAAATTGACGAAGTTATTGTCTGGCTAGATAATACTATGCATTGTTGAAGATGACTGATTATGCAAACTGAGGAACACAGTTCCATAATATCTAAAACTAAAGATGATCTAAATGGCTTTTAAATGTGAGATATTTAACTATAATTTACTTTGAATTTTTAATGAAAATAGAAAAATGTTTTTACTATAATTTTTTCTCTCTTTTCATTTGTGCTTTTAACCAACACTATAGCTAAGATTTAAATTATAATTTCAGAATTAGTACATTGAAAATGATGCTAGAAATTGGGTAACCAAGGTGGCATCCTAGAAATTAAAATTTTTCTAAGTATGTTTTGCAAACATTAGCTCTATAAGAAAATTGTGAAAAGAAAATGGAGGGCCTGAGCAAACATATATGGTGGAAAATACACACAATGTGTTGATCTTTTGTTATGCATGAATTAGAATATTACAAGCTCTGTCATGACCTGCAATAAAAAAAGTGTTTTAACTTTGTTCAGTCCAACTTACTTCAAACTTATTTGGCCAAGGAATACTTTATATGTGTGATAACAAGTAAATTCTGTGAAAACTTTAATTCTGTAGAAAAATCCTGGAGAATATTTTCCTGATACTTAGAAAAGAGTTTCAGTTCTTTGCAAGTCTATGAAAGATACAATAAGTATTGTCATCTTTGCCTGACTTTAGCCTGTTCATTTAGTAAACATATCAGTTTTTCATTGAAACATAATAAAACCCATGCTTGAAAATTAGTTACAGACAATCGCACATATAGGAGACATTTTATTTAGATTTCTAAATGACTTAATAAGGAACACAAATATTTTAAAAGGGTAAAAAGAAAGCTAATATAGAACCATGAGATAGATACATCATTATTATGTGAAGATATGAACACATATACATAATATCCGCCTAATGTCTTTATTTATAAAATTTGACCTTTCAGTGTTTTTTTTTTTTTTACTATAGAAACCAAGATATAGGTAATTATGTATTTTTCATATGTATCTTTTCCTTCTGATGACTTGGTGAATTTTAAATATAAAGGCTCAGATATTTTAGTCTGAAATGTATTTTCCTTCTTTTCAGAATTTTGTTTCTACTCTGAAAATCATAGTTCTAGAAACAAAAGCTGGAGAAACTATGTGTATGTGTATACACACTTGATATGTATAATACATGCACATGGTAGCAAAGTTATATAGAAAAACTCAGAGAAAAGCAAATGGACTTTTGACTCATTCTTTCCCTTTACCAGAGACAAACTTTTAGGTTTATAACCTCTATCAAGTTAAAGAATTTACTTGTACTGATAGTCTTCTAAGTTTTGTTTTCTAAGCACAAATAGAAAAATTTAATTAAGATATTAATTCTTCAGCTCTCTATTAAAGTACTTTTTAAACACTACAGTACACAAAAGTGAAAACACCTTAGAATACCCTGCTTCCCAAACTCTTCTTGTCTGTTCCCTGTTCATTTATCTTTGCAGTGTTCTGCCCCTCACTCTCTACTTTATAAATTACTCAATGATGAAACAAGTGAAATGCAAGGATTAATTTTCTTTCTGTGGTTCCAATGCCATGACCTTTAGGCTTCTCAAACTAGCATATTCTTCTCATGAAAGTCACATGGAGTCTCTCTTTTACATTCGATTAGTTGTTTAAATTTTTCCACATTTTGATTAGCTTTATTGATACTGTAGCTTCCTTATATAGTTGTCTGAAATTATTTTTTTAAAAATTGTGGTGAAATACACATAACATAAATTTACAGTTGTAACCATTTTTAAGTGTACAGTTCAGTGGTATTAAGTGCATTTATACTGTTGTGCAGCCGTCACCACCATCCATCCACACAACTCTTTCCGTCTTGCAACACTTAAAACTCCCTGCATTAAACAACGGCTTCCCTTCCAGCTCCAGGCAACCATCATTTTACTTTCTTTCTCTATGAATCTTGATTACTGTAGGTACTGTGCCATTTAAAACCTCATACAAGTGGAATCATATAAATTATCTATCCTTTTTCTTGTGTTAGTTATTATTTTATCCAAAGTGGCAGTCGCACTTTTTAATTTTTTTTAAACCTGTGGCCCTCTTTGTTTTAGCTCTGTTGATCTCCTTTATGCATGCATTTGTTTTCTTATAAAACTGGTGCATATTAGTCCTGGACATTCATGCAGGACTCTATATTTCAAAACACCTTTAATTTTCTCATACATTGTCCTATTTTGCTTCATTGTCTCCTAATATCTGGTTTTGCTGAGGCAAATAAAGTAAGCTAGAATTTTGATTTTTTTTTTTTTTCTTTTGTAGGAGGACTTGCCTTCTGTCTTCCTTTCTGTTGAAACATTTAGGATTTTTTTTTTTTTTTAATCTCCGATATTTTCTATTTTCTCTTTCTGGAAACTCTGGATTTAGACCTACCAGATTTTTTTTTTAATGTTTCTTTACTTTTCTATCATATTCTCTCTTTCTCTTTTGCTCTATATTTGGCTAAGTTGTTTTTTTCCCCCTTTGGCTATTTTTCTCATCTCAATAAGTTTTCTATACTAACAGTTATGTGCTCTTAGAATACATTTGTTTCTCTGATTGATTTTTGTTTTTATAGATGCCATAATTATTATAAATGTATTTTATACTACTTATTTAGTTTTTTTTCATTTGTTTTAAAGCAATTTTGAATTATTTCAAGATTGCAGTTATAATTTTCATTTTTTTAAGCAATGGCATTATGTACACAAATCTACATAAGTCCTTTCTTAAACACATCATACAAGATTTTTTTGCTCTCCAAATGGTTTAACACATTCCCCATTTGTTTTGGCTACTGCCCGAGGTGCCAACAGCTGAGAAGCACAACTATACTTATTTAGTTTTTAAAGTTATATTTTTTCCCTAAAGAATCTCTTTCTTCTCTAGGGTCAGTTTTAAAATTTATTTTGGTCTTTTTCTTTCATGCTGCTAGCTCCTATCATATGCCAGGTGAACTTTGCTGTCCATACATTTAAAAAAAAATAAAAAGACTATTTTGAGTAGTCTTTGGATGCACCAACATAAGTAGTACTCTTCTCTCTTTTAACAACATTTCTGAATTGAAATTTTCGTCTTGCTTGTTGAAGGCAACGATATGTTGAATAGTGGGCTTTACTTTAAGGTTGAATAAATAGAAGAGCTTACTTTCTTAAGAGGACCTTCCATGTGCTCTTTTCTATTAAATGCAAGCATGAGGCATGGTAGAGGGTGATGGGCTGAACACTGCATCTTAAACTGCTTAGTTATCTAATAGCAAGGGTAAATCAGAAAGGCCAGAGATAAGAAGAGTTTTGGTAGCAGTACATTCTAGGCAGTTTCCATTTTTCTGTACTGTGCCATTTAAAAAAATACTTTATGGGGTGCCTGGGTAGCTCAGTAAGTTAAGCGTCTGCCTTTGCCTCAGGTCATGATTCTGGGTTGGGGATCAAGACCCACATTGGGCTCCCTGCTCAATGGGGAGTCTTCTTCTCCCTCTTCTCCCCCCCTTTTTTTTTCAGGGTGCAAACACGCCTCCAATGTTTTAATAGAATGTAGCTTTTCCTTGAATGGTCTTTCCACAGTCAAATAACACCCAATGTTAAAACCACTTAATAAACTTACAAACTTGAAAAATTAGACACTTCAGATAGGCAATAAACTTCATATTATGAAAGCAATATATTCCAAGTTTCAAAGGTTTGACAAGTTTTGCAGAATATTTTCACCAGTAGATGGAAATTCCAGTCTTCTGCCAAGTAGGACAGTCATTTACTGGTTTGAGGTCGAATCCATTTCAAGGCATGTCGTGGTAGCACAGTAATGGTGGGATGATAAAACGTGAAGTTGGGTCTTGTACACTGAGTGTTAAACCTGCAGTGTTTTGGATGATAGAAGGGACATTCCATTTTCTTACAAATAATGGCACAGTTGACTACTAGAAGGTGATGCTGGTGTTGCAACTGGTTTTGGAGGCAGTACTGGAATTCTTCTACTCATGTGAGTGAAGGGACAATCTGGCTTAGTACATTTTGCATCATATTTACAATTTGGATGAACAAATAAACATTTTTCAGCAAATTTACAATTGGGGAAGGCTTTGCACGGTGAAACAGGATGATGGTAAGCACACTCATCTCCATTTTTACAGGCAGGCCAGTACTTGCAACGCTCCAGAAGTTTTTCGGGTTTCTGAACCACACTCAGTTCACTCATCTCTTGTGTTCTCTCTCTCTCTCAAATAAATAAGTAAATAAAATCTTTAAAAAAAACTAATAAAGTACTTTAACAAAGAGCTATAGAAATAATACCTTAGTTAAATTTACTTATTTGTGCTTAAAAAACAAAAACTCAGAAAACTATCAAAACAAGTAAGTTCTATAACTTGATAAAGCTTATACACTTAAAACCCACAGTAAATGTTATTTTTAAAGGAAGGAAGACAAGGATACCCACTACTACTGTGCTTTCCTAACAAAGTAGATGGTTTATACCAATACCTAAGGACAGAATAACTAAGAAGATAAAAGAAATACAAAGATTAAAAGATAAAATTATCTTTAATTTTAGATTATAGCATCATATAGCAAAATAACTTTTGGAAAATACAGGATCTACTAAAACTATTAAGAAATTTTAGCATACTTCTTAGATATAATAATGATATACAAAATCTCTAACGTTTCTCTATACTAGCAGTAGTGATCATATATAAAAAAATAATAAAAATAAGTTTAATTCCCAAAAGGAGTAGAGTTCCTAGGAATTAAGTAAGAAGACAAGTTTTCCATAAAGAGAATTTTTGAATTCTAATAATGGACAGAGATAATGGTCTGAATAAACGAGGAACTAATTTTAGGCTCTTGAATGGGATGGTTTTATGTAAGAAGATTACGAGTTTTCCCTATTTTAATAGATCAATGTAATACCACTTAACATTCCAATTGGGAGTTTTTGAAGAAATTGATAAAGTTTATATAAAAAATAAACAAAACAGGGCGCCTGGGTGGCTCAGTGGGTTAAGCCGCTGCCTTCGGCTCAGGTCATGATCTCAGGGTCCTAGGATCGAGTCTCGCATCAGGCTCTCTGCTCAGCGGGGAGTCCGCTTCCTCCTCTCTCTCTGCCTTCCTCTCTGCTTACTTGTGATCTCTTTCTGTCAAATAAATAAATAAAATCTTAAAAAAAAATAAATAAACAAAACAAGAAATCCAAAGAGAAAATGGTCAAAGCATATGAAACTATTTTGTGGTCTGCATTGATTATTGCTTATTTTATTCTTCTCTATAGAAATTCAACTTATTCCAGAAAGACTCATATTCCTTCTTCTTAAAACTCATTTATTTTTATGTTACTACCATAAGATTATAAAAATGAATGTTAATGTTTTTAAACCTCAGGGAATAACAATTATTGTAACAGAGCAAAAATAAACTTCGCTAAAAATTCTGATAATTATATGACAAAAACATAGGACTCTGAATTCAATGATAAAGTTCTCTTAAAAAGACTCATTGGAGTTACAATTATCAAGTCATTTCTAAGGAAAGAATAAATGCATTTTACAAAACAAATTGGCATGGGAAATAATGTAGTATCAGGTTTCATCTAAGTGTAGAACTCAATATTTCCCCTCAAGGCTTAAACAAATATTACATGAATGAGGGCTCTTATAAAATGTTATGTTTTGAAATAGATTTCATTAATGGTTTCTAGTGATAATTTATTTCTCCCTTTATGCACAAGTCTCTTCTCATACTAATAATGGATAGCTTATTTGCATATAAATAGATTTCAGTATTTGCAGAAGCAGAGACCAAATATGTTTCTTTTTCTCCCTCTGGACGTTGTTAAACAGATAAAAAAAAAAAAAAAAAGAAGAAGATGAGGGGAAGAGGATATTGCAATAATTAGCAATGAGGAATTATAATAATTTTCTTGACCAAAAATTTTTGCAGGCAACTTTCTTTGGTACTTTTATTGGTATACTTCATTTCAAAGGTTTAGACCTCTAGTAAAAACAATAAAAAAAAGAATCTGCAGTTTTCTCAGTGATGCTTTTTGGTATACCTATGGCTCAAATGAAAACAACAAAGCAGCTTGATATTGGTTATTGAAATGTTTACTGTGGCCCTCTGGGTATCTTCTTCTAATTAATTTTTACTGTTTCTGATGAGGGAGTATGTTCCATTCTAGATAAGGTAAATGCCACTTCTGTGACAGTATTGCTTAATTAAATAAATCCTTTGTTTTTGAAATATAACAAGTTGCATGCTTGTGATTGAGAGGTATTTTGCTCCTTTCAATCAAAAAATGTACAGATGCTAATTTTTCAGTTATCATTTGGTTAAAAGTACCAAGTCCTCAAAAAAAATTATTATAGAATGAATGTCATTCCTAAATATAATAAGAAGGCCTTTTAAGCCTACTTTCATTACAACTCATGTAGACATTAGTAAAGAAAGAACAATTAAATCAGTGCTTTTAAAAGATATCCACTTGATATTTAGCTTCTTGACTTTCAGTGTTTGAAATAGGATATGTTTCTGTATCATGGTTCTTTAAGTGAGTAAGAGGCATCATCTTATGGTACACTTGGTATTTTTAAGTAATTCCTTCAGGAAATTAAGATAACAACTGCTTTCTGGTAGGTTCAATATCTATTAATAATTGTGTCTTTCTGACCAGCAGAGGTCACTTAGTGTAAAGTGAATAATGACTTAAGCTTTCAAAAAAGACAGTAAACATGACCATTCTACTTGAGCAATTTTCTTTTACTTGATTTCTGTTACTTGCCTAAATCCTATTTTCATCCCTTATTATATAGCTTGCCTAGGTAAGTGAGGCAGTTCCTCAGGATCCATGACCTTTCCAAACCTGAAGCCAATAATATTCTGAAAGAAATAGTAAAGATACTGTATTTAAATCTATATCTTTAAAAATATTATACAGGTCTTTTCTACCAGTTTAAAAAAAATAAGAGAACAAGTGCTTCAGAGAATATGACACATTGTATTCTGCCACAGAGAGGCAGCCTTCACCAAAAGATGGGACTTAGGGTTGTTTGGTTTCTAGGAAAACAGCATTTAACTCTTGATTTTTTTAAAAAAAATTTATTTATAAAAGGTTTAAAAAGTAGCAGGATGTGGCATCCTTGACAGCTAGTGATGTGACAGTATGGAGATTTGAAGACAATTTGATTTTTAGAATTACTGTATTTTTGTTTTCCTTAAATGTGTATGTACTTACAAATTTAAAAGTATAGGTGTAAAATCAAAATTATATCCTTATGATATGCTAATGAGTTAATAATCAAGGAACAAAATCCCTAAATTTATCATATGGACCTCAATTTATCCCTTCTTCTAGACTTTATTCACCTTTTAGAGAGAAGTCATATTCAGGTGAAAGCATAACATTCTCATTTAACTAAGATAATATTTGTTTGGCAAATTTGACATTTTTGGAAAATGCTTGAGAGAACTAAAGATTAAGAAGACAGTATGAAGTAGAAAGAGTTGTTAAAATCAAAGAGTCAGTCACAGCTTATCTATTAGCTCAGTTTCTCGTAAAATTTAAATGGTTTTATTTTCCTTTTTTGAGAGAGGTTCCAAGGGTTTAAAGCGGTTGAATGATGTGTCCTTACTCATTGTGTGGCTTTGAGGAAGCTTTCTGGGCCATTTTACATAGGAGGAAACAAAAACTTAAGTTTTAGAGAATTTATGGAAGTCACATGGCTAGTATACAGAAATCTTGAATTTAAATTTGGTTCAAGTTTTTTTCTGGGGGTGCCTGGGTGGCTCAGTAGATTAAGCATCCAGCTCTTGGTTTTGGCTTTGGTCATGATCCCAGGGTCCTTGGAACAATTCCCATGTTTGGCTCCCTGCTCTGCAGGAAGTCTGCGTCTCCCTCTGCCTCTCCCCCTACTCATTCTTTCAATCTCTCTCTCTCTCTCTCACTTTCATTCTCTCTCAAATAAATATGTAAATAAAATCTTTAAAAAACTATTTATTCTGGAAAATGATAGACTAAAATAAAATAGAGATGTGAATATACTTATACTTCACAAAATTTCATCTTCCATGATCATGAAATAAGTTTTGCACATTTGGCCTAAAATTGAAATAGTGTGACACGGCCATAACAGAATTCATAATGTGTTAAAAGATATACATTCAAAAGTAAGTCTCTTTCCTATCTTAACACTGCCAGTCTTCTACTAATTGCATAGGCAACAATTATTCTAAATGTATTCACAGACATTTATGTGATATAGCATCTAAATATGATTTTCACATTGTAAATAGAAATAAGACCTTAAAGGTATCCATTTTTGCATAGACAATTACTGGGAAGAAAGTAAAATGAAAAGAAAAGAATTAAAATATTTAAGGTCACAGGAGTAGATTCTAGTTGACTCAAAAACAGATGCTTCTTTCTTTAGTTTGGCTCAGTTCAGCTCAAGTAGGCATTGATGGAAGCTCTACCATAAGCAGTTTCTGAGACATAAGAGATTCAGATATATTTTGGAGAAATGATAGTCTCATCCATAATTTCAGGTTTTCTCCTTTGGATAACTAATTCTTGAGATCATGTGAGGAAAAAAATTGATGTTTAGATACATTCACTAATTGCTACATCTTAAATTGTAGTTTAGGGGTCTAAAGCAATGGGATTTGTTAAAATTGTGTTTTCTTGGTTCCACTTTCAGATAATATTATTTATTATTTTGGCATGAATCCAAGGAATCTACAATCTGACACTAATCTGGGTGATTCTGATGGCTATAGTCCATGCACTACACTTTGGGAAAGATTAATTTAAATTATATGGTGCTGAATATGATCTTCTTTGTTTTTTTAGTCTTGATGTTTCAAGCCATAAAACAAGTTCAGCCAGAGGCCAGAAGAGAAACATGTCCGCAGCTATGGAAGGGCTGTGAATAGGCCTTGCTTATCCTGGGTATTAAAGCTGGATGAGGAAACCATTTACTATTTGGAAATAAACATTGTTAATATAAACAGTTATATTTGTCTTGGTTAAAATTAACTAGTAGTAGTTGACTGGAAGGCTTGCAAGGAAAGAATTCTGCTGAATTCTTCTAGTAGTCTGCTATTATTCCATAAAGTTATGGCAACAGAGTTAGAGAATATTTATATTACAAGATCACAGGAGCAGAGTGAGCAGAGAACCTATAAGGTGAAGGAAAAAATTCTTATCTAGATTTAAATCTAGAAGTAGATTTAAGTTTACTGAAGAGGAGCAAGAAGCTTTCTAAGATGTTCAATGGTTAACCTCATTTTCGCTTAATCTCTGATGAATGTAGATAAAGCATTTGCACACCAAAGCATGAAAACCATTTTATCTTTTCTTAATTTATAAAATGTTTGTTTTAAGATACAGAAATTTATTCATTTAAGTTTCAAATAAACACCTTAACCTTTGTTTAATTGGCTCATCACTATATTGATCATGTAGGCTCTTCTTCCAGAAAACTCTAAACTCTGTGAGTCTAGCTTTATTATAGCAGAGCTAGTTGGAGAAAAATTCCAATCCAAACACACTTAGGAGCCCAACAATTTTTAGTAAATTAAAAAAAAAAAAAGGCAAATAGTTCCATTTTAAAGTGGTAAAATTAGCCATTTCAACATTAAAAAAAACCATTTATTTTCTATATCTTTCTTAAAGAATTTAGCTTGCATGTGTTGAGTTTGAGGAGTTCTTTTTTTTTTTTTAGTTTGAGGAGTTCTTTATAGATCTTGGATATCAGCCCTTTGTCTGTGGTGTCATTTGTGAGTATCTTCTTCCATTCCGTGGGTTGCCTCTTTGTTTTGTTGACTATTTCCTTTGCTGTGCAGAAACTTTTAATCTTGATGAAGTCCCCAAAGTTTATTTTCGCTTTTGTTTCCTTTGCCTTTGGGGACATGTCTTGAAAGAAGTTGCTGTGGCTGATGTTGAAGAGGTTACTGCCTATGTTCTCCTCTGGGATTTTGATAGATTCCTGCCTCATGTTGAGGTCTTTAATCCATTTTGAGTTTATCTTTGTGTATTGTGTAAGAAAATGGTTGAGTTTCATTTTTCTATACATGGCTGTCCAATTTTCCCAGAACCATTTATTGAATAGACTGTCTTTTTTCCACTGTATATTTTTTCCTGCTTTGTCGAAGATTATTTGACCAGAATTGAGGGTCCTTGTCTGGGCTTTCTACTCTGTTCCACTGGTCTATGTGTCTGTTTTTGTGCCAGTACTATGCTGTCTTGGTGATCACAGCTTTGTAGTAAAGCTCGAAATCAGGCAATGTGATGTCCCCAGTTTTTTCTTTTTCAACATTTCCTTAGCAATTCACAAACTCAACACACAAAAAACAGATAATCATGTCAAGAAATGGGCAGAAGTCATGAGCAGACACTTGTCCAAAGAAGACATAAAAATGGCTAACAGACACATGAAAAAATGTTCTTCATCATTAGCCATCAAGGAGATTCAAATCAAAACCACATTGAGATACCATCTTATACCAGTTATAATGACCCAAATCAATAAGACAATAAACAAGTGTTGGAGAAGATGTGGAGAAAGGGGAACCCTCTTATAGTGTTGGTGGGAATGCAAATTGGTGCAGCCACTTTGGATAACAGTGTGGAGATTCCTTAAGAAATTAAAAATACAGGGGCGCCTGGGTGGCTCAGTGGGTTAAAGCCTCTGCCTTTGGCTTGGGTCATGATCCCAGGGTCTTGGGATCGAGCCCCACGTCGGGCTCCCTGCTCAGCGGAGAGCCTGCTCTCCCCGCCCCCCCCCCCCCGCCTGTCTCTCTGTTTGCTTGTGATCTCTATCTGTCAAATAAATAAATAAATAAATAAGAAATTAAAAATACAGCTACCCTATGACCCTGCAATTACATTACTAGGTATTTATCCCAAAGATATAGATGTAGTGAAAAGAAGGACCATCTGTACCCCAATGTTCATAGCTGCTATGGCCACAGTCCCCAAACTGTGGAAAGAACCAAGATGCCCTTCAACAGATGAATGGATAAAGAAGATATGGTCCATATAGACAATGGAGTATTATGCCTCCATCAGAAAGGATGAATACCCAACTTTTGTATCAACATGGATGGGACTGGAAGAGATATTATGCTGAGTGAAATAAGTCAAGAAGAGAGAGTCAATTATCATATGGTTTCACTTACTTGTGGCACATAAGGAATAACATGGAGGACATTGGGAAATGGAGAGGAGAAGTGAGTTGGGGGAAATTGAAGGGGGAGACAAACCATGAGAGACTGTGGACTCTGAGAAAAAAACCGAGGGTTTTGGAGGGGTAGGGGGTCGGTTGTTTGGTGAACCTGGTGGTGGGTATTAAGGAGGGCATGTATTGCATGGAGCACTGGTATGGTCCATAAACAATGAATTTTAAAACACTGAAAAAAATTTTTAAAAATTTTACTGAAAAAAAAAAAGAGTTTAGCTTTCTTAATATTAATCAGATGTTCAAAGTAAATTTGGTGTTTATATTTAAAGAACTCTAATCACTTAATCTATGACCTGATGTACTTTACAAAGATACAGCATTACCATGATTTTTACATATAATATTCAAAGAGATGTGCTAGTCTTAGAGGGAATACCTTACTAATTCACCTTTAATTAAATGTTAAAATAATGATGGGGATGTAAGAGGACTTGGAATATATGCTGAGACTTACTCTAGTATTTTGCTTAGCTAATTTTCTTGGCATTCTAGCTCCAAATGTTTAAGTAGGAACAGCAGTATATAAAAATCAAAATTCAGGGACGCCTGGGTGGCTCAGTTGTTTGGACGACTGCCTTCGGCTCAGGTCATGATCCTGGAGTCCCGGGATTGAGTCCCGCATCGGGCTCCCAGCTCCACGGGGATTCTGCTTCTCTCTCTGACCTTCTTCTCACTCATGCTCTCTCTCACTGTCTCTCTCTCAAATAAATAAATAAAATCTTTAAAAAAACATCAAAATTCAGTTATGAAAGGAAAATTTGCTACTCTGCCAGGCCAGTTGTGCAATACTTTATTTACCTTGAAAACAACTTCATATTTCATTGATTATTTGATAACTTTGATAACTTGGTTCATTCATAAATAAAAGTCACTCGTGTGTTAGATATTTATATACTACCTACTTAAAGTAGTAGTAGGTGAAAGCTGGTCATCTTTCCTTCTAGTTGGTTCTGAAATTCATACACAAAGTATATTATACTTCAATTTACAAGACTAATGAAAGTCATTTAAATTTGTATAATGTACTTATCAGAGCAGGATCAGTTCAAAGACTTCATTTGATGAAGGGCTTATGGATGCACATTTTGGTAAGAATTTCGTAAGAATGTATTTAGAAGTACATGGATAAGCAGACATTGCTCTCTGAAGATATATATTATAGTCAAACGAAATCTATTTGATTTTGTATTTCCACATCACAATAATGCTGGCCCTATTCCTTACCCAATGCTTGGAACACATGTTTTAACTGATGGATGATTTAGGCAGACTCCAATTGATGCAGTTCTCAGTCTGCTTAGGTTGGAGTACATTATAATAGACCACGTCTTGGGGACTGTGTGGACAATAATTCTTAGATACTCTATAGAATTTTAAGATGTCAGTCTCAAGTATTTAAGACCTTAGTTCTTAAAACATGTAATCCCCATTTTGTTTTTGAACAGAAAGTTTAACAGGATGGTAAAACATATGTGGAATTTTGGTTAAAAGTTTATGCATTATTGAGACTCTTGTCTGTTTTTTCTCATCATCTATCAGCTCAATTTAATAGACAAGAGTTGTTTGGTCATAATCTGAAGTGCCATTTCATTACCTTACATCATAGAAGCAGGAAAAGAGCAATAAACCAAAATGTAGTTTTGACATTGATGATAATAGTTCCTTGTGTACTAATCTTTTGTCTTAGCTATTATTTCATTTTAGAGCTGAAGGATATATAAAATCAGCATGACAAAATGTGTTCCATAAAAACTCAACTCTCTAAATGACATTTTAAAGCCATGTGGTCCATTTTAGTGAACAATTTTCTAGATGCTTTTTAATTCCTAGAGATATGCTTACACAGGAGATACTTTTCAGTAGTTTTCATTCTTTTTCACATGATTTCACATAATTTATAAATTTAGGCTCATTATGAAGATAGACATTTTTTAATCTGAGGTTTTGTAACTTTATTTATAGAGGTATTATTTTTGAGTCCCCTCTAATGTACCAAAATGATTTTTATTTTAAATTAAAAATTGTTCCTGTTTTCTTCCATTTTTGCCCTAGAGCATCAGTTGACATTTCATAGAGAGTTGGTTGGCATAAGGCTGGAAAATATGTAACTATAATATTACCTGCTCTTGAATTCCCATTATATAATAGTCATGATTCAGGCAGAATTTTCCATAGGTGTTTGGTTTGGAATGAGAAGTTTTCTTCTTCTATGACCTGTGATTAAAATGTAGCATTTTAGTAAATAAATAGAAGATAATTTCTGTATAATCTATCTGTGAATCACAACTGGTGAAACAATGTAAATCTTTGACCTGTATTATATAAAAGCAGTAACCCAGGTAATTGGAAATATATTTTAATTTTAAGATCAAGTACAATAGACTTTTTTTTTTTAATGCTCTGTAGCTTAAAGCAAACTAAGAGCTAAAATGCAACAAGATGCATACTGAGAGTTTTGCTTTACTTAATGCTCCTCAAAGGAATTCCAACAGAAAGAAATCTACTAAAAGTACACTTGAATATTTTCTTTTCTTTTAATGAGTTATAATCATGAAGGTAAATATTTATCAATTGCTGTAGCATCATAGAAAGGACAGGAAAGAGACTATATTTCCTGTATTTCATTTCAGGGTTGAAAATGAAGTTTACTGATACAATATGTTTGGTTAATAGTCTTACTTGTTGCATTAACCTTTATACATCTTTATGGTTAAAGTTACAATTTTAATTAGTTGACTGTGGAATCATGTACCCATTTCCTGATGATAAGTTTGTGTTCTTTTCTGCATACTGAAGTAACTGATATATTTTCCCATGTGTAGTTTAGTTTGTATATATATTTGTAAAGATATTATGTTGTATATATACATTGTTTCTCTGCATTATGAATAGAAATTACATTATTCCAAAGTCATTCATGCAAGATGGCATCTGCTACAAGATTCCTTTTAAAACACTGAGCTTCTTAGTCCATTCTGACTGCTATAACAAAAATGCTGTAGACTGGATAGCTTAAATAGTATAAGTTTATTTCTCACAGTCTGGGATTCTGGGAAATCCAAAGTCAAGATGCCCAAAGTGAAATTTGATTTAGTGAGGGTCTTCCTCCCGGCTTACCGATAGACATCTGTATACACAGCAGAGACAGAGAATGGAAATAAATTCTCTCCTGTCTCTTTTTGTAAGGGCAGTAATCCCATCATGAGGAGCTCTATTCTTGTGACCTAAATACCTTTTTTTTTTTTAAGATTTTATTTATTTATTTGAGAGAGAACCAGAGAGAGAGCAGAGAGGGGAGGGACAGAGGGAGAAGCAGGCTCCCCACTGAACAGGGAGCCTAATGCAGAGCTTGGTCCCAGGACCCAGGAATCATGGTGTGAGACAAAGGCAGCCGTCTTAATGGACTGAGCCACCCAGCTGCCCCCACCCCTAATTACTGTCTAAAGGCCTCATCTCGAAATACTATCACATTGGTGATTAGGGTTTTAATATATGAATTTGGTGGGGGGAGCACAAACTGAAATTCAGTTCATAGCAGCTTCTCACAAAGGCTTTATAATTTTGGATATCTATCTTCTTAATTGAATTGATGTTAGAAGGATTGAACTAGAGCCAAATGTAAATTTTTTATTGTAAATTTTGAAGTGTCCAATGTTAATGAAGTTAAAGTCTTAAAAATGTTTCATGTGAATTTATCAATTCTAATATATTTTAGTTTTGAAAACATCTGCAAGGATCTGTTCTTCAAAGTGGTAGTTTTTAATTGCATGTATAATAGGGAGATGGAGGCATAACTTTTGTATACTACTAACATCTTTATATCTACTAATTTCACTGTTTATGTCCAATGTCAATATTCTGTGCTCATGTTATTCCTTCCTCTCCCCACACTGTCTCTTTGATGCCCTCTAATTTAGTTTCATTCATCATCACTGTCCCACATGCTCCAGAGTGACTTGTCTGTGAAGTCTCTTCTTGCAAAAACATATAGTAAGACCTCTAAGCATTCTCTGGAAATACAGCCTGGGCAAGTGACAGATACTCGATAAATATTGGTTAACAGGTGAATGGAGAAAAGAGAAAAAAAAAAAAACCTCTCCCTATTTTCTCTCTATGTTGTTTTACTAGCCGTATTCTACTCACTAGATAATTTCCTTCTTTGACTGTTCCCCTCCCTTCCTATATGCAGCTCCTCCAAGTTTCAGTCCTCAGTTATTCAGTTTTCTCTGTCTACACTCTTTTGCTTAAAGAAACCTCAGCTATTACTTCTATGTGAACAACTCCTTTCCTTTTCTCTAGGACAGCTTTCTCATGAGCTTCATTTATGTATTTCCACTTGTCTTCTGAACATTTCTATTTGGGTATGCTGCCATCTTTTCAGATATAACTGGTTCAAAACCAAACACATCATGTTCCTCTTCAATGATATCTCTTATGTATTTTCTTATTTTTGTCACAGTATTGCCCTTTTAGTGGCCATTATTCATTTTTATCTTCTTCCAGTCACTATACATATTAAATATTTACTGCATCTCTTAGAAAATATTCTGAGTTGCTCTCCTTTTTCCTTACCAATGTTAGTAAACTCCTTATGGTGTCCCTAAAATAAATCATCAAGTCATCCCATCCTATAATGTACTGCCAAAGTTTATTTCATAAACTACCTCTTCCTTCATGAATCTCCTTTAGTCTAAAACCTTCAGGAGCTACCCACTACCTGTGGAAGTAGTTTCCAAAAGCTTTTTTTGTTTTTTATTTATTTTTAAAGATTTATTTATTTGAGAGAGAGAGAGCTCACAGGTGTGAAGAGTCAGGGAGGGGTAGAGGGAGAGAATCTCAAGCAGACTAGCTGCCCTTGCTGGATTCCATCCCAGGACCCATGAGATCATAACCTGAGCTGAAACCAGGAGTTGGATCTTAACTGACTGAGCCACCCAGATGCCCCTCCAAAAGCTTTCAAAAAAAATTATTACTATCCTGTGTGATATGTGCAGGCATCATCGGAGTTGTTCTCGGGATCGAAGCGCTGGCCGCAGCCCCGGTTGTAGCACAGCAGGGCCATTTCCTTTCCCCACTGTTCAAGGTTGGGGCCGAACCCAGGCGAGAGCAAGACGGTGCGCATCTATAGCATTATCTCTGAAGTACTGAGCTTGCAGTGTTTTTCTTCTGCATCGTTACTATTTGATTTTAAGTTTTTATATAGTTCTTAATTCCTTCAAGAACAGTTTCTCCAAAGGGGCATGTTTTTTTTTAAGATTTTATTTTATTTATTTGACAGACAGAGATCACAAGTAGGCAGAGAGGCAGGCAGAGAGAGAGAGGAGGAAGCAGGCTCCCCGCTGAGCAGAGAGCCTGATGCGGGGCTCGATCCCAGGACGCTGAGATCATGACCTGAGCCGAAGGCAGCGGCTTAACCCACTGAGCCACCCAGGCGCCCCCAAAGGGGCATGTTTTAATTAAATGTTAATTAATGACCTTTCTTAGTTTTCTAATTTAGTAGGCTACCTTTAATGTCCATTAAAGTGAAATAAAACTTCCAGCCCTAAACATTTTTATGTTGATTAAAAATTATGTCAAAATTAAAAAAAGTTATTAGACAAATTTAGGTTTAAAAAAGTCTATATGCGTCCCAAACAAAGAAGAGTAAATCGAAAGCTGTTTTGAATGAAAATAATTCAGGCTCCTTCTACGTATAGGACTTTTCCTTTACTTTGTTCCCTGGGCTCTTCTGCAGAATTCTGGGACACTTTAGAAGACAATTTGAAACCTACTGCCTCTAATACAAAATCCTTATTTAGGATTAGGCCCTATTCCATTCAACCCCTATGTTCATTAAATCCAATCATTCCATGAATTCCATCTTTGTACCTTGGCTTCTATCATGTTTAGCACCTAGAATGCTGCTAAACTACTTTTTTGCTTAAGTCTTATTTATATTTACAGATACATTTCAAGTACTACATCTTTGTTGAATATATGAAAGCCTTTTTAGGAAATAAAAGACTTGGTGTCTTTTCTCATGATGTATATGTATCTTGGGGGAGGTACTTTTTTTTTTTTTTTGAAAAATACTTCTATATTACATTTAATTATTAGATGGACAAATGTCACTTTTGTGCTTATTATATTTCAAAGCCTTAACCTGAATGATTTTAAGCATTCAAAAAAAATGGGTCCAAGATTATTTGATGCGAAAATTATACATTAAGAGCACAGATCTAAGAATAATAATGTGACCCAAATCAATAACTTTAACATAATTTATTATTTTCTACATTTGTTTTCTTTTAGGGCCTGCAACATATGATCCCGTTTTAAGGAAATCTTGCTCCATACCCTTATTTGTTAAAGCATCAAAGCGTTTTAAAGATTCCAAAGAGATAACTCCTGGTCCAGCGACATATGAGGTTTGTTACTAATATCTCTTTTATCAGTAGCAAAAGAATAGAATAATATCCAGAAAGTACTGAAAATGTTTACATTAAAGTCCTTTTCATATGTTTTATTCATATTTGACTAATCAAACTCTTTTGGCTGTGGAAGTCATTTTTAAAAAAATATTTATTTATTTACTTATTTAGTAAGAGATAGCATGAGCTGGGAAGAGGGGCAGAGGGAGAGGAAGAGAGAGAATCTTAAGCAGGCTCCATACGCCGTATGAGCATGAAGTGGGGCTTGATCTAATGACCCTGAGATCATGACCTGGGCCAAAATCAAGTGTCTGTCACTTAACTGACTAAGCCACCCAAGTTCCCCAAAAAGGCATTTTTGGATACATTCTGACATTTTTTTAAAAGATTGATTTTTGAAATATTTAATTTATTGCTTTATCTATAAATGTCCACAACAGCATTTATATATATATATATACATATCTATATGTATATATGTATTTTACATCCTTGCAACTTTTAAAACTTTGTTGTTTAGATACACAAATGGAAATTTTTGAGTATTATTGCAATCATGGATTTAATGGAAGGCTCAGAAGATAGTGTGTTGGTCTAGTAAAATCACGTATTGATCTTTTATCTTCTTTTAATAAGTATAGATGCTATAGTTTAGATTCATAATAAATAAAGGACTCTTTTAAGCTCTGGCCTTCTGATTATAAGGAGGCTTAAGTTAATCTGCAGGTTTTAAAAATTGTGTTCACAATTTGCCTTTTATTCCTCATCTAGAATGAATAGGTCTCCCATTCCCACTCTACTGTATAATTCTCATTATAATAGTTTATAATGACTCATAGCATTATAAGTAATTTAAGAATTAATACTCAGTGCAAACCACAGTGAATATAGTTTTTTGGGTTAGCTAATGACAAGTTC
Source organism: Mustela nivalis (assembly GCF_964662115.1). Classification (NCBI taxonomy): domain Eukaryota; kingdom Metazoa; phylum Chordata; class Mammalia; order Carnivora; family Mustelidae; genus Mustela; species Mustela nivalis. Next base: position 108,619,356 of record NC_139023.1, read on the forward strand.
ATTTTTCTTGAATGTATGGTTTTCTGCTTATTTAAAATGTCATAACCTAAAAACTTCTTTGGCATTCTGTCAATGCAAATACATAATAAACATCAGGAAAAAAAGAAAAAGAAAATAAAATGAATGATGAAAGAGTTGTTATTTTACTTGTGGGCTGTTGATTCCCCGAAAAGACCACTGCTAATTCCTACTGATTAAGCAATGCAAATTTTATTTACTTCAGAAAGGGAGAATCTGCTATATAGTCTTAATAGTATTTCAGAAGGTGCAAGTCAAAGGACTTATGATGTTTTAGGAACTGGGGTGTGTGATGTAAGACAGGTCATACAAATGGGGAATTGGTTGGGATTGCACAAAGTTTGTGACTTGTTTACTTTGAGTCACTGGGCACAGTGAGGGAGTATCTTGAAGCAAGTCTTGATCAATAAGCTATCAGTCTTCATAAGTTGGTGGTATGGCTGTTCATAGTCTGATCAAATTATCATATTAAATCATTAGCTGAACCCTTCTCCCATACTTTTTTAAAACTAATTTTATGGGGCACCTGGGTGGCTCAGTGGGTTAACCTCTGCCTTCAGCTCAGGTCATGATCTCAGAGTCCTGGGATGGAGACCTGCATTGGGCTCTCTGGTCAGCAGGGAGTCTGCTTCCCCCTCTCTCTCTGCCTGCCTCTCTGCTACTTGTGATCTCTCTCTCTCTGTCAAATAAATAAATAAAATATTTTTAAAAACCCAATTTTAATGGTATTTACAAATAATAATATCAGTAAATCTAATGTTATCCTTTTATTTTGTTATATATTTATCATAGAAGGTGTATTTTCTAGTTTTTCTAATATTTAAAGACATTCTTTTTCCTTCATAAGATTTTATAAATTATATTTATACTTCCTCATAGTCATTTACTACAGCAAATTATTTTCTATGTCAAAGGAAAACATTTATGGGGTTGATAATGATGTTTATTCAGATAGTGCCTGAAATTTCAAACTATTATGTCCTATATATATACTGCACTGCAAGGTAACTTTCCTGTTGAGAAGTGAGCAATATTTTTTGCCTTCCAACACTATATTTTCTTTAATATTTGAAAACTTTTTTGAACAGGTAATTTTCTTGATTTTCCTTTTTATAGGAAAAAGTTATTTTTAATCTGATAGGCCAATAAATCACTAGGTCTTTTTATTGTAACTTGCTTTTATTTTTAAATTCAATACTTTTTTTTCTCTATTGACTTTAGTAAGTTTAATTTAAGTTGGTAACTCTTGAGAACATATTTGCCTTAAGTATTTTATTTTTTTTTCTAGAAAAAGATGATTCTAGAAATTTAGAGCATTGTTTTAAGACTACAATATTATGTCTATTTAAAAAGTGGTTAAATGTGTAGGACTTGTGCCATTATTTCTTACAGGCTTTCAGTGTCACATATTTATACTGGATCCAGCTTATCTAATGTGGGTGGTACTTATAATAATATCTATAACAATAGCACTTTCAAGTTACACAACCACATATGCAAATTTTACTTGCCATTTTTATTCTTGTGTGAATAATCTTTTGAGTTTCCCAGGCAGAATTAGTGTTTTCCTTTTTTTTTTTCTTTTTTGGTGTGTGTGTAGTGGGGAGGGGTCATATTTGCCATTGGATTGTTATTCACACTATCTTTCAATTACAAGCTAATCTGTTTGTCTCTTTTGCTCCTTCTAGTTGTTGATATTTATTGGTTAACTATCGCTGACCCTTTTGAAGATACAATGAAACCTAGAGACTCTTTACTTAGGAAGAAAACATTGCATGTATGCTCATAACAAAACCACGTGTATACAATTTTAGATAGTTTATTTATCTACAAAAGCTCACCTATGGCTTCAGTCAAGAACTCCCAATAGTAGTTTCTGAGCTACATGAGAGCAAGACTTATTTACTTTTATATTACTAGGTCTTCAACCACAGAATCTGGCATATAGTAACATATTAATAAATACTTATAGTATAAATCAACACAATCGTTAATGGTAGGACTTTCATCCCAGGATTAAGTCACTAATCTTTACCTATGAATAAACATTTACTTACTTAGTTCACAGTGAGAAGAATATGTATATGTCCCTTTAAAATAACAGCAGGTTTAAACCTGGTGATTCACAGACCTGTACCCCTGGGGATAAAAATATATGTTTATAAAAAATAAAAAATTAAAATAACAGCAGGTTTTACTGACTTATTCACATTCTCTTGTTGAGTAAGTCTCACTAAATGCCAGCTTTTTAAGGTTTAAACATGAGGCACTACATTATTTTCTGGAATTTAAAATTGACAGTTATTGTATAAGAATATTTTAAAAGCTAGATAGAAGAAATTTCGATGAATTTAACTTTTAAAAAATCCTCACTTAAATATACAGAAAAATTTAAATACACATCTTTTTAAAAAAGCAAGTTCTACTGAAATTAATTGAAGTTTAATAATATAAGTATTTTTTGAATATAATTTTTTCTACTCTTTGAGATATAACTGACATATGTATATGTATTATAAATTATTGCCACAATGAGGTGGTAATAAATGATACCATCACCTTGCATAGGTACCATTTTTTGTGTGTATGGTGTTAACAGTTAATACCTACTCTTAAAGGTTAAGTAAGACCTGTTGAAGTAATAATATAGTATTGTTAACTATAGTCACCATGCAGTATATAAGATCTCGAGAATTTATTCATTTTTTAATAGAAGGTATATACCTTTTACCCAACTTCTTTCAACTTCTTCTATTTCTTAATCCCTGGCAAGCACCATTTTACTATATCCTAATCAGTACAGCTTTTACATACAAATATAAACATACAGTATTTATTTTTCTCTGTCTAACCTATTTCACTTAGTATAATGCTTTCAAGATCCATCTATGTTGTCACAAATGGCAAGATAGACTTCTTTTTTTTTTTTTTTAAATGGTGGGATAATATTCCATTGTTATGCACACACACCACAACTTCTTTATCCATTCGTCCATTGATGGATACTATGTGAATCCATCTTTTCTACTGTGAATAATGGTAGAGTGACAGGAAAGTGCAGATGTCTCTTCAAGACAATAATTCCTTTCCTTCAGATATATTCCCAGAATATATTCTGGGAATTGCTGGTTATGGTAGTTGTATTTTTAATTTTTGAGGAATTTCTGTACTGTTTTTTATAGTGGCTGTACCAATTTATATTCTCACCAACAGTGGGCAGTAGTTACCTTTTATCTACATCCTTACCAACATTTGTTATCTCTCTCTTTTTTTTTTATGTTATCCATTCTAACAGATATGATGTGACATCTCGTGTTTTTGATTTGATTTCCCTGACAATGAATGATGTTAAGCACTTTTTCATGTACCAGTTGACCGTTTGTATATCTTCTTTGGAAAAATATTTATTCAGGTCCTCTGCCCATTTTTTTTTTTTTTTTTTTTTAGTTTTTTTTTTTTTTCTTCTGTTGAGTTGTATGAGTTCCTCATATATTTTTCATATTATCCCCTTATCAGATAGATGGTTTGCACTTATTTTCTTCCTTTTTATTGGTCGACTTTTCTTTTCTTTTTTTTTTTTCTTTTACTGTGCTCTTCAGTTTGATGTAGTCCTGCTTGTTTATTTTAGTTATACTTGGTATCATATCTAAAAGAATCATTGCAAAGACTAATGTCAAGGAACTTCTTTCCTATGTCTTAGGAATTTCATGGTTTTAGTTGTTAGATTTAAGTCTTTCTTTCAGTTTTTTTGGTGAGTATTATGTTAAGGCTGCAATTTTATTCTTTTGCAGGTGGCTATCCAGTTTTCCTAAAACCATTTATTAGAAGAGACTATCCTTTACTTATTGTATATTCTTAGTATCCTTATCAAGGATTAGTTGATCATACATTGCAAAAGTTAATTTCTGGGCTCTCAATTCTGTTGTCTTTGTATATATGTCTCTTTTTAGGCTAGTATCATACTGTTTTGATTACTATAGCCTTGTAATATATTTTGAAATTAGAAAGTGTGATACCTCTAGCTTTATTGTTCTTTCTCAGGATTGCTTTGGCTGCTTCAGGTCTTCTGTGGTTCCATACAAATTTTGACTTTTTTTATTTCTGTGAAAAATGCCTTTGGGATTTCGATAGGGATTGCATTGAATATCAATTTAGGCAGTATGCACATTTTAAAATTATTGATTTTTCTAGCTCACAAACATAGGATATCTTGCTATTTTTTTGTGTCTTCAAGTTTTCTCATCATTGTCTTATAATTTTCAGTGTACAGATCTTTAACTTCCTGGGTTACATGTCCCTAAGTATTTTTTTGTTTGTTTGTTTTGGATGCTATTAAAAATGGGATCATTTAAAAAATATTTTTGAATAGTTTGTTGTTAGTGTATATAATGTAACTAATTTTTTGTGTTCGTTTTGTATCCTGTAACTTCACTGAATTCATTTATTATTTCTAACAATTTTTGGTACCTTTAGGATTATCTATATAGAAGATTATGTCATCTGCAAGCAGATAATTTCACTTCTTTTTTTCTAATCTGGATGATATTTATTCCTTTTTCTTGCCTAACTGCTCTTGATAGGACTTCTAGTGCCACATTAAGTAGGCATGGGTAGAGTGAACACTCTTTATCTTCATCTTGTTTTAGCAAAAAATCTTTTAGCTTTTTACTACTGAATATGATATTAGCTCTGGGCTTGTCATATATGATCTTTATTATATTGAGTTATGTTCATTCTATATCCAATTTGCTGAGGGTTTTTATCATAAAATGATGCTGGATTTTGTTAAATTTTTTTGCATATATTGAGATGATCATATGATTTTTATCTTTTATTCTGTTAATGTGTTATATCACATTTATTGATTTGTATATGTTGATCGCCTCTCGGCCTTTTGACTAAGATCAAGTGTATATGTTGAACCAGAAATAAATCTCACTTGATCATGATATAAGATCCTTTCAAGGTGCTATTGAATTCAGTGTGGTAGTATTTTGTTGAGAAATTTGCATCATCAGGTATTAATGGCCTGTAATTTTCTATTCTTGTAATATCCTGATCTAGCTTTGCTATCAGGGAAATGCTGACCTTATAAAATGAGCTTGAGAGTATTATCTGCTCATCAAATGTTTGGGAGAATTTGAGAATGACTGGCATTGATTCTTTAAAATATAAGTAGAATCTACCAGTGAAACCATCTGGTCCTGGGCTTTTCTTTGTTGGGATGTTTTTGATTACTGATTTAATCTTCTTTCTAGTTGTGGGTCTGTTCAGATTTTCTGTTTTTTCATAATTTAGTGTTGGTAGGTTGTATGTTTTAGGAATTTATCTATTTCTTCTAGGTCATTCAATTTCTTGGTGTATAATTGTTCATAGTAATTTCTTATGGTCCTTTCTGTTTCTGTGGTGTCAGTTGTAATGGCTCCTCTTTGATGATGAATTTGTCTTCTCTTTTTTCCTTAGTCTAGCTAAAGCCTGTCAATTTTCTTTCTTTCTTTCTTTCTTTCTTTCTTTCTAATATTTTATCTATTAATTTGAGAGAGAGAGTGAGAGAAAGAGCATGAACAGGGGCAGGGGCAGGGGCAGAAGGAGAAACAGACTCCCTGCTGAGGAGACTGATGCAGGTGATCCTGGAACTCCAAGATCATGACTTAGTTGAAGGCAAATGCTTAACTGAGCCACCCAGGTGTCCCTGGTCTGTCAATTTTCTTTCTCCCTTTCCCTTAAAAAAAAAAAAAAAGGCAGATTTTTTTGTTTCATTCATCTTTTGTATTGTTTTCTGGTCTGTATTTCATGTATTTATGTCCTGATCTTTGTCTCCTTCTTTCTGCTAACTTTGGACTTAATTTGTTCTTTTTCTAGTTCCATAAGATGTAAAATTGTTTTTTTTTTAATTTGTGATTTTTTTTTAAAGATTCTGTTTATTTATTTGACAGAGAGAGACACAGTGAGAGAAGGAACACAAGCGGGGGTAGTGGGAGAAGAGAAGCAGACTTCCCTCCAAGCAGGGAGCCTGATGTGGGGCTTGATCTCTGGACCCTGGAATCATCACCTGAGCTGAAGGCAAACACTTAATGACTGAGTCACCCAAGCACCCCCTTTTTTGTTTTTTCTTAATGTAAGCATTTAATGCTATAAACTTTCCTCTCAGAACTGCTTTTACTACCTCTCATAAATTTTGGTGTGTTTTGTTCCCCTTTTCATTTGTTTCAAAATATTTTTGGCTTCTCATTTGATTTCTTCTTTGACCCATTTGTTGTTCAAGATTGTGTTGTTTAATTTCTACATATTTGTGAATTTATTGTTTTTTCCCTTTTATTGATTTCTAATTTCATACCATTGGGGTTGGAAAATATATTTGTTATATTTCAATCTCCTTACATTTGCTAAGGCTTGTTTTGTGACCTAACAATCTATCTTGGAAACTATTTCTTGTGAATTTGAGAAGAATGTATTCTTTTGCTATTGCATAGAATATTCCATATGTGTCCATTAGGTCCTTCTGGTCCAAGGCGTAGTTCAAATCCAATGTTTTCTTATTAATTTTGTAGCTGGATAATCTATCCATTTTTTTTTTAATTTTTAATTTTTTATTTTTGAAGTGATGATTGAAATTCTCTACTCTTACCATATTGTCTGTTTCTCCCTGTAGGTCTGTTAGGGTTTGTTTAATACATTTAGGTACTCTGTTTTTGGGTGCATATATATTTACAATTGTTATATCCTCTTGACGAATTAGCCACATTGTGATTATATAATGACTTCCTTTGTATGCTTTTACAATTTTTGACTTTAAGTCTATTTTTTTATGATATAAGTATATTTATCTTTGCTCTCTTATTTCCTACTTGCATAGAATATATTTTTCTGACCTTTACTTTCAATCTATGTGTATCCTTAAACCTGAAATACCCATACAGTTGTGTTTTGTTTTTTTTTTTTAATCCATCTAGCTACTCTATGTCTATGATAGGTAAGGACTTAACTAATGCCACTTTATTAATTATTTTAGCTGTTTTATCATGTATAGCTGTAGAAGCCAAAGCTGGCTATGGTCATGGCCCCTAGGGTCTGCCATAGGCAGAGAGGAACTCAAGTGGCTGGTATCTTACACTTGTCCAGTCACAGATACCTTGGATGAATGCTAGTTTGTCCCAGATTCTGGCAGAGGTGGTTGGGGAACTGAAGGAAGTGGCTCATGTGGCTGGCATCAGTGAATTCAAATACCTGTTAAGGGGAAAGCTAATGAAATCTACTGGGGTCTGCAGCAGGTGTGCTGGACTTAGGCTTTGTCATCAGTGGTGAAATCTGCTGAATTTGTCTGCAGAGTAGGTCTCTGTGAACTGCAATTGCTTATGATGTATGTATGCTAATAATAGCCTTTTTCTTTCTTGTTTCTGGCCAGCTCTAGATGTCTTAGTTTTGTTGGTCTGGGTAGGGTGAAACCAAAGCAGGACTTTCCTACAGTACCCCTAACAGGCTGGAGAAGATGATCACTCACTCTATTCTTATCTTGTTGGTGAATGAAACTCTTTCATGCTGGGAAGTTGCTTCTTGGCATTAAAAAATGCCACTTGGAGGAAGAAAAAAACAGGCAAAATTGAGTTGTCTTCTTTTTCTTCTTGTGCTATTATTCTCATTTTTTTGGTTATAATGTGTTGTTAAAATTTCCCAGGTGGACTCTAAATGTCTCCCAGAGCTGTTTTTGTTCATAGATGGCTGTCCAGTCATTGATTTCTGTGAGAAAACAGGGAATCAGTGTTCTCCTACATCACCATTTTTTTTCCCACTGAAATACCAGTAATTTTTTCTCCCAGCACTTTGAATTTATCATCCCACTCCCTTCTGTCCTCCAAGGTTTCTGCTGAAAAATCCATTGACAGTTTTGTGAGGATTCACTTGTAGGTGTGACAAGTCACCTTTCTCTTAGTGCTTTCAAAATTCTCTCTTTGTGTTTGACTTCTGGTGAGTTGATTTTAATATATCTTGCAGATGTTTTGTATCCATTTTTCAGAGAGATCTTTTAGGCTTCCTTAATCTGATCTCCATTTCCTTCCCCAGAATTGGGACATTTTTAGTCACTTTTTCTTTGAAAAATTTATCTGGTCCCTTCTCTGTTTTCTTCTTGTGGAACTCCTATAAGGCCTTTATTGATTCATTTGCAGATATTTCATGGGCCCGTAAGCTTTATTCATTATTTTTCATTTTTCTTTTTGCTCCTCTGACTGAATAATTGTGAATGACTTGTCTTTGCATTTGTATTCCTATCTTCTGCTTGATCTAGTATGATACTGAAATCCTCTAATGCATTTTTTCCGTTCAATTTTACCTTTAACTGTATGATTTCTGTTTGTTACTTTTTGATATTTTTCTCTTTGTTGAAATTCTCACTTCGTTCTTGTGTTCTTCTAACCTTGATGAGCATCTTTACATTGGTTATTTTGAATAGTCTGACAGGCAAATCATATATCTCCATTTCATTAGGAAAGGAGGTTTATCTTGTTCCTTTACTTGGAACATGTTTTTCTGTTTCTTCGTTTTCCTTGATTCTCTGTTTTGGTGCCTGTATGTTAAATATAACAGCTACCTCTCCCAGTCTTCACTACTGACCTCATATAGGGCAAGACCCTTACCAATAAGTGCAACCAGAGATGTGAAGACACCTCTCAACCTTTGTGCTAGTTCAACCTGCTTCCTTTCTTCTTAGCAGCCTACAGACATATAGAGTATGCTGGATTCTATCAGTGTGTGGAGATAAATGAGGCAGATGCAAGTTCCTCAGGCAGTCCCCAGAGAAGCTGAATCATTAGATGTACTCTTTCCTTCCTCAGGGATAAATTGGGATCTGAGGTTTTTAGCTTGTATGTTCTGCACTGAGCTGGGAAGAGAGGTTCTGACAATTAGTTGTGTTCTAGATTAAATGTTGTCTTTGTTTTCACTAACTTCTAGGCTTCTTATATTTTAGTGCATTTTTTGTTTTGTTTTGTTTTAGTGTTTTGTTTTTATTTACTAATGTAATAAAGAACAGTTCTTTGGACTCCTCAAAAGGAGCATAAGTACAATGGAAGGGAGATTCAGAATTTACCATTTGAGCCTCATAATTGCAAGTTCAATTAGGAGGTATGAGATTTGAGGAGAGAAGATATCTCCACGTCACTAGATTTTGTTCATTATTACTTGACAAAATGTATGTTAGATATCAATGTTAATCTCAGATGAGCTCCATTCAGCTTGATATTAATATATATTTGTCTCAGATCCTGACAAATGAAGCTTTTATTATTATGAGAAATTTCTTAAGTTTTGGTGAGACTGTGTAGATATTATAGAAGAGAGTTCAGAATGACTGCTTTTGATACCATGGTCCAAATTATTTTTTAATATAGAAAATTATCTACACATAATCTTGACAGTAACTAAAATGGAATAGGCAGTATAAGATCAGAAATATCAAAAATTTTCTAGAGTGTAGGAGTGTCTATATTTGTTCCAAAAGGCCACTTTACAACAGATAAAAAGATTCCAAATATATAAGTACTTAGACTTCTATTTTCTGCTTCAACTGGAATAACTCCATTTTTTATGCATCATAAATTATACATTTGCATAAAAGTACATTAGAGAAAGAGTTCCATGACCTAAAGTTAAAAACAAAATTTAAAGTCGCAGTTGTAGGGCGCCTGGGTGGCTCAGTTGGTTAAGCGACTGTCTTCGGCTCAGGTCATAATTCTGGATTCCTGGGACAGAGTCCTGCATTGGGCTCCCAGCTCCATGGGGAGTCTGCTTCTCCCTCTGACCTTCTTCCCTCTCATGCTCTCTCTCATTCTTTCTGTCTCAAATAAATAAAATTTTAAAAAAGTCACAGCTGTGGAGAAAAGGTAGGTTCTTTGCATTAAGAGAAAACTTGTTCTAAATCTCACTTCAGTCATTTAATAACTCAGATAGAAGGATAAAAATCTACTACAAATACAGTACAAAAAATGTGCCAAAAAGTGTTTTGTTTTGCTTTATTATTATTTTTTATTTTTGCAATACTAACAGTTGGATCCATACATGTAATTACTGTTATTAGTACTTTTGTTTTATGGCTACCCTCATTTATTTTTAGTGTACAGATATGAACCCAGTCTGGTGTAGTCTCTGAGAATCCAAAAATTAAGAAAGAAAAATCTTCGTTCTCAAATATGTAACAATCTGTTAAATAGAAAAATATGTAACTATTTTAATTACAATAAAATAATTATTATATTAAGTAAAATGTACCAAAATGTGGAGTAGGAATCTATAAGTCAACCGAATCAGGCAATCTTCACAAGGCATTTTATTTGAAATATGAGAATAATGGGAATTTTCTGCTTGGACAAGCCAAGGGAACATATTCTAGGCCAAAGGAACAATATATTCAAACTCCAAGAGACACTAGAGAATAAAATATCCTTGGCAAGATTTTATTAAGTCTGAAATGCTATAATATAAAATGAATGGCATGGCATTAGACATGTAGAAAATGTTAGATCAGAAAATACATTAATCAATATGCAGAGTTTTTGTTTTCAACTATGGTGTAGACACTAAAGATTCTGAGTAGAGTTATACTATAGCATATTGATATAAATTAAGCAAAACCATTTTTTAATTTTTTAGTATTTTAAAATATTATTTTTCCCTTCTTTTTCTGGATAAATTGCTAATAAAGGATGCTAAGGGTTGATTGAAATTATATAGTTATTTGAATGAAAGATAGTTCCTAAGTTTATTTCCAAATGCTTCCATTATCTTTGCAGAAAATATTTGGTTGTAGTTCTAAATTATATTTATTTTAAACTTCTACTTAAAAAAAAAACCCTTTTATACTTCAGTTTCAAAGTTTGTGGGATAATATTTCATATCCTTCAGAAATGTGATGTAAATTTTTGCTTTTAGAAGTCAGTTCAATTCTGAAAGTCATGGCACATTACTTAAAACCCCAAAATGAATGCTTAAAAGATACCTGTCATTTGTCATTCCCTTTAAAACTTCTCTCACTCTCCATGGACTTCATCCTTAGTTTGATTTTCTCCTTTCATTTCTGCTTACACAGCTCTCGATATTCCTTGGAACTTCCTAAGTTAGTAAATTTGAGGAGACTTGTTAAAGTCTTTCCTGGGAAATCTATTTTCAGCTTATCATATTAGGCCTTGAGATGCCTTTCAGAGGTATGGTCTATTCTAATGATATCCTGAGAGGATTCCAGGTTAATCATGTTACTAGTTATTGCATTGGAATAAGGATGAAATCTTTGGACTTTAAAGACTGGTTTCAGCCTAGAAAGTTGTCTTGCTGATTATATATTATGAATCCTTTTCATGGAGTCCATAAACCCTTTAAAAGAAGTAAAATATTGTGTGCTCATAAACTTGTGTAATTTTCTGTGGATGGTTTCCCTAATACTCTCAAAGGTAACTAACTCCCCTCCGTCACCACCAAAAATAAAAAGTTTAAGAATCACTTCTTTTTACCAAAAGAATACCTTTAACTATTAATAATTCAGAGAAAGAACAGAGAATCATTCCCACATGAGGTGATGCTGTCAAGAAAAGAATCAACCTCTGGCCATGCTAATTGCCATAACTGCAAACCAACCTCTTTAGGTACTAAGTCATTAATTTCCTGTGTATGTATATTTGATTTACAGAGAAATTATTTGTAGAATTATCTATCTAAAATGTTTATAAAAAATGTTTATAAAATTGGGAAAGTTATATGTGATATTTTATGTAGAGAATGGAGTACAATAGTTTAAAAGATGAGTGAAATACATGATTTTTGCAATGGCATTGGGTGATGATTTGAATGCAACAATATAAAAAACAGAGTAGAAAGAAACCAGTTTCATATCCATTTAACCTATTTTTAACTTGAAATAGTGTTATTTTAAAGGGTTACACTGAAATATATTTAATTATTTGATGTCTCAATATACTAAAAATTATCTAAGCCATCACTATTTTTATTACAAAAAGTACTTTTACTTAAGACATAATTTGAGTTTGATCTATGAAAGCAGGAAAAATTCTTACCAAAATGAAAGTTATGTATTTTTCTACTCTGCTCTGATTGCAACGTAGAAGTTTTATTTATTCAAAGTAGTATTTCAGTTTTAACTTCTTTATAATTAACAATGTTTATAACCAAGGAAAGGATATTTTATAGTTACCAAGTTTTTAATCTCTAGTTATCATAATAAATCATATTTTTATTTTCATCTTTTGCTAAAATATAAACATTAGTTTACCAGGCCATAACATCTTGTTTGTAAGTTGAGATTTAATTGTGGATTAGAATAGAATCATTGTTAGAGGAGAATCAGTAAATTAGTAAGGAAAGTAGACTTTGTTTTGAATTCTCAACAATAAAATCACTAGAGATATCAACTATTTTCTTCTTTAAGAAAGAAAGAGATAAGTCTCATATTCTCTTCGACAGTCAAAAAAATAATTTATTGACAAATGCCAAAAAATACACCCTCTGGCCCTCTTTTTCTCCTAATAGCACCTAGTTCCAAGGATGATGTCCCTCAAGGCTCAGTGTGTTCCTTCCCTTGGACTTGCTGCACTAATTACAGTCTGACTGGATATTGGCACTTGGTGCAGTAATGTTTTATCTTCACTCATTCTGTCATTGATGTTGACCTAGTCATTCCTGAGGCTACTGATATTGACTTGCTTATGCTGGTGTTCAATGGCTTTACTTTTGAAAAACAGAGGGTACTACAAAAATATATATCTTTTACTCACAGTTTTTTAGAGTCCCAAGTTACATTATTTTCTTTGATGTTTCTTTTTCTTTCTTAGCACCTTTTTTTCTTAGTTCTAGAAGAAGTTGGAAGAAAGAAATATCAAAGGAATCATATAAATTAATAGTGACATTTATAAGCTAGTGCCACCTATTTTTAGCCAGGGTTGCTTATACAAGCTATGGTACCCTAAAATCTCTTCCTTCAGTGTTAGCTCTTTGCTCACCAGATATTTTACAGAGAGAGATGTTAAATGATTGGTTTCCTCACATTGATTAAGAATGTTGGAACAGACCATTCATATATTTGTATATTAATTACACATCAGGGATCAAGAATAGTCTTTGATTTTTATATAAGTAGGACCACCTATTGACTATTCTTGGTGCATCTTAGATAGTTCTGACTTGCCCAAATAGATTCATATTTTTGCCTTGAGGACTAGAACAGGCCACTTCCTGGCTATTTTCTGTAACAATGCTCTTAAAATCTTACAAGATAGTCCACTTTGTGTCCTGGAAAGCATTAATTTCTTTATAGTTGAATCTGATATGGTAGCTCAAACTTAATTATCATGAGTCTGAAATATATTTCATTCTGAAAGGCTGTTGTCAGTAAAATGTAAAAAAAAAAATCAATCACTCTAATTTACAAGGGAAAAGGGGGATGATAGTATTCACCTTGTAAAAGTAAAATGTTTTTTTGTATTCTTTATTATTGGAAGCTATATTTAAAAAGTGCTATTCGGCACTATTGCTTAAGAAACTGCTTTATTGATTTAAATGTCCTTGAAATGTAAAATTAGTTTTAAGCCCCCTCAAACCCTGATACGTTAATGAGGATTTTAGAGAAAATATTTCCAATTGTAAGACAACAGAAAAATTGAAAATTTCTTCCGGATATTATTTTAACTTATTTTCATTAAAACCGAAGAATTCCTAAATAAAAAAGAGAATCCAGATTATAAACTTCAATACTATAAAATTTCATATGGAGAGAAAATTCCAGTACTATGCATGTCTTCTCTCCCCACAATTTTTTTTTTTTTTTTTTGCTTAAAATAATACCCAGAAGAAATTTTCAATTTTTCTTGTCTGTTACTGTGCCTTGTATTACTAGATTTTCATTTTTTGTTTTAAAAAAGAAAAAAAAAGTATTCCTAAACTTTTCTAGCAAGTGAACTGTTTATTATTCATATAAACTATTTACTTTTGTGTTTGGAAGTTACTAATTGTTTTTGTATATAAAATCACAAGTATCAAAACCACCTTCAATAATTGCAACATTTTCCCGTGCAATAATAAATAAACATTTACATATGAGAGGGGAGAAAGAAGTAAATCTCCAATGTGTATGTTTTCATATATAAATGATAGTTTTTTTTTTGAAAGATTTTATTTATTTATTTGACAGACAAAGATCGCAAGTAGGCAGTGAAGCAGGCAGAGAGAGAGGAGAAAGCAGGCTCCCCGCTGAGCAGAGAGCCCGATGTGGGGCTCAATTCCAAGACCCTGGGATCATGACCTGAGCCGAAGGCAGAGGCTTTAACCCACTGAGCCACCCAGGTGCCCCTATAAATGATAGTTTTAAAAGCATCTTTTTCTATGTGAGACACACACTGCTTTATATTTGATCAAAATATTTATGTTTCTTGATGAGAGGAAGGAAGATGGGAATGTAGCTTTTTATGAATATAAAAATTCCATGTCACTTATTTTAAATCCTCAGATGCTATGCTCTCAATCTTGTATTATTTCCTTTGGGGTGGCTAAAAGGTTGTCTAGGAAAGTAAAACCAACATCAGACAGTCTATTCAGTTGCATGTGAAAGCTATTTATTTAGCTCCTTTTGTGAGTATATTCTCCAGTGCTGGATAAATAAACAGTCAACCTTTAAAATAATGTTTTATTTCCATAGCAGGAAATAGATGAGTTGATAAGATTGATAAATTCATTTTCATCAATCTCTAGAAATCATATATATCTGATTTTTGATCTCTATTCAGTGGAATAGAGATGGAAGATTTTAGATTAGATTTCCTAGTGTATAATACTTAATAATTATTTGTTAAATTAGTAAATGTGGTTCCAATTTATCCTGTAATATTAAGTCCTTACTATTTTCACTTATTTGTAAGAGTATTACTACCTTCATTTCAATATATTTAATAATTTCAGTTAACTGCCAAAAGATCGGGGAGATATGTAGTCTGCTTTTTTAGATAATCTGATACCCATTAGACATACATAAGATTTTATTTTGTCTTATTAAAACCTTGGCATCATTGTCATTTTCAAGGAACTCTGAATTATTTTATTTTAGAAATATAGCATTTTTCTGTTTATATGTTTCTTTTCTTTTTTTTAAAATGCAATCCAGAGCTTTATTACCAGTGATTTTAGCTATCTCTTTTACTTGCACATTTAAAACTCTCAAAAATATCTGCTGATTGACCAATTAAGTACTTCTTTTTATCTGTAAATGACCTTAAAAATAATTAGTGAAAATGCATTTTTGCCTAGAGTAGCTCCTCTTTTCCAAGTTTTTATTTAAATTCTAGTTAACATATAGTGTAATACTAGTTTCAGGAGTAAAATTTAGTGATTCTCACATATATAACACCTAGTGCTCATTACAAGTGTACCCCTTAATCTCCATCACCCATTTAGCTCATCCCCCACTCACCTCCCTCTATCAAACATCAGTTTGTTCTCTATAGTTAAGAGTCTCTTATGGTTTGCTTTTCTCTCTTTCCCCCCTTTCTTCTTTATTCATCTATTTTGCTTCTTAAATTCCACATATGAATGAAATCATATGATATTTGTCTTTCTCTGAGTTATTTCACTTATTTCATTTAGCATAATATACTGTAGCTGTATCCATGTCCTTGCAAATGGCAAGATTTCATTCTTTTTGATGGCTGAGTAATATTCTGTTGCTTATCTATACAATATCTTCTTTATCCATTCATCAGTTGTTGGACACTTGTGCTTTTTCCATAGCTTGGCTGTGGTTAATATATTGATATAAATATCAGGGTGCATGTGCTCCTTTGAATCTGTATATTTACATTGCTTGGCTAAATACCTAGTAGTACAATTGCTGAGTCATAGGGTAGTTCTCTTTTTAAATCTTTGAGGAATCTCCATACTGTTATCCAGAATAGCTGCACCAGTTTGCATTCCCACCAACAGTATAAGAGGGTTCCCTTTTCTACCCACCCTCACCAACATCTGTTGTTTCCTGTGTTGTTAATTTTAGCCTTTCTGACGGGTGTGAGGTTGTATCTCATTGTAGTTTTGATTTGTATTTCCCTGGTCATGAGTGATGTTGTATGTCCTCTTTGGAGAAATGTCTATTCATGTCTTCTGCCCATTTCTTAACTGAATTATTTATTTTTGGCATGTTGAGTCTGATAGGTTCTTTATAGATATTGAATACTAACCCTTTATCAGATATGACATTTGCAGATATCTTCTGCCATTCCATTGGTCGCCTTTTAGTATTGTCAGTTGTTTCCTTTGCTGTGCAGAAGCTTTTTATCTTGATGAAGTCACAGTAGTTCATTTTTGCTTTTGTTTCCCTTACCTCTAGAGACTTGTCTAGAAAGGAGTAGCTGTGACTGAGGTCAAAGAGGTTGTTGCTTGTGTTCTCTAGGATTTTGATGGATTCCTCCTGTCTGACAGGTCTTTCATCGTTTGAATTTATTTTTATGTATGGTATAAGAAAGTGGATTCAGTTTCATTCTTTTATATGTCACTGTCCAGTTTTCCCAACATCCACTTGTTGAAGAGACATTTTTTCCATTGAATTTTTTTTCTTTCTTTGTCAAAGATTGTTGACCATATAGTTGTGGGTCCATTTCTAGGTTTTCTTTAATGTTCCATTGATCTGTGTGTCTGTTTTTGTGCCAATATCATGCTGTCTTCATGCCTATGTTTTTGTAATGTGTCTTGAAGTCCTGAACCATGAAGCTTCCAGCTTTGGCTTTCTTTTTCAGAATTTCTTTGGCTACATGGGGTCTTTTGTTGTTCCATATAAATTTTTAGGATAGTTTATTCTAGGTCTGTGAAAAAGGCTGGTGGTATTTTGATAGAGATTGCATTAAATATGCAGATAGCTTTGGTAGTATAAACATTTTAACAATGTTCTTCAATCCATGAGCATGGAATGTTTTTCCACTTCTTTTTGTCCTCTTCAATTTCTTTCATATGTATTCTATAGTTTTTAGAGTACAGATCTTTTACCTCCTACGTTAGGTTTATTCCTAGGTATCTTACAGTGTTTGGTGTAGTTGTAAATGGGTTTGATTCCTTGATTTATTTTTCTGCTGCTTCATTATTGGTATATAGATATGCAACCAATTTCTGTACATTGATTTTATATCCTGTGACTTTTCTGAATTCATGTATTAATTCTAGCAGTTTTTTTGGTTGGGTCTTTCAGGTTTTCTACATAGAGTATTATGTAGTTTGCAAATAGTAAAATTTTAACTGCTTTATTGCCAGTTTGGATGCCTTTTACTTCTTTTTGTTGTCTGATTGCTGAGGCAAGGACTTCCAGTGCCATGCTAATTAACAATATTGAGAATAGACATGCCTGTCTTCTTCCTGACTGTAGAGGAAAAGCTCTCTGTTTTTCCTCATTAAGGATGATATTAGCTTTCTTTCTTTCTTTCTTCTTCCTTTTTTTGTTAAAGATTCTAGGTATTGATTTGACAGACAGAGATCACAAGTAGGCAGAGAGGCAGGCACAGAGAGGGAGGGGGGAAGCAGGCTCCCCACCGAGCAGAGAGCCCGATGTGGGGCTCAATCCCAGGACCCTGGGATCATGACTTGAGCCGAAGGCAGAGGCTTTGACCCATTGAGCCACCCAGGTGCCCCAGTATTAGCTTTCATACATGGCCTTTATTATGCTGAGATATATTCCCCCATCCCTACTTCATTGAGGATTTTCAAGTATGGATACTGTATTTTGTCAAATGCTTTTTCTGCATCTATTGAGAAGATCATATGGTTTCCATCCTTTCTTTTTTTAATGTGATATAACATGTTGATTGATTTTTGAATATTGAACTGCAGCCCAGGAATAAATCCCACTTGATCATGGTGGATAATTCTTTTAATATACTGTTGGATTTGGTTTGCTAGTATCTTATTGAGAATTTTTGCATCCATGTCTCTCAGGGATATTGACCTGTAGTTCTCCTTTTTAGTGGAGTTTTTATCTAGTTTTGGTATCAGAGTAATGCTGGTTTCACAGAATTAATTTGGAAGTTTTCCATCCTTTTCTACTTTTTAAAAATATATTGAGAAGAATAGGTATTAACTTTTCTTTAAATATTTGATAGAATTCACCTATGAAGCAATCTGGTCCTGACTTTTTGTTTTTTGGGAGTTTTTTGATTAGTGATTCAAATTCTTTGCTGGTTATGGATCTTTTCAAATTTTCTATTTCTTCCTCTTTCGGTTTTGGTATTTTATATGTTTCTAGAAATGTGTCCATTTCTTCTAGGTTGTCCAATTTGTTGGCTGATAGTTTTTATAATGTTCTCTTATAATTGTATTTCTGTGCTGTTGGTTGTTATTTCTCTTCTCTGATTTGTGATTTGATTTATTTGTATCTTTCCTCTTTTCTTTTTGAAAAGTCTGGCTAGGGGTTTTTGTTTTAAAGAATGAGCTCTTAGTTTTGTTAATATAGTCTATTCGAGTTGTTTGTTTGTTTCTGTGTAATTTATTTCTGCTCTAACCTTTACTATTTCTGTTCTTCTGCTTGCTTTAGGCTTTATATGTTGTTCCTTTTCTAGGCTTTGCTTCTTGGGGTAGGCCTGTGTGGTTGTATATGATCCATTATAACCGCCTTTGCTGCATCCCAAAGGTTCTAGACTGTCTTGCTTTCATTCTCATTTGCTTCCATCTATTTTTAAAAATTTCTTCATTGATTTCCTGGTTAGCCCATTCATTCTTTAGTAGAATTTTCTTTAACCTCCATGTATTTGTGGTCTTTCCAAATTTTTTCTTGTGTATAGATATGCACAAGAAAAGTAGTTGAAGAAAAGTTAAAGTAGTTGACTTTAAGTTTCAAAGTACTGTGGTCTGAAAATATGCACTGCATCAGCTAAATCTTTTGTCCTTGTTGAAGTGAATTTTGACCCAGTATGTGATCTATTTAGAGAATGTTCTATGTGTACTCGAAAAGAATGTGTTTTCTACTTCTTTACAATGAAATGTCCTGAATATGTCTGTTAAGTCCATCTGGTTCAGTGTGTCTTTCAAAGCCATTGTTTCCTTCCTGATCTTCTACTTAGATGATCTCTCCATTGTTGTAAGTTGGGTGTTAAAATCCCTTAATGTTATTGTATTATTATCAATGAGTTTCTTTATGTTTGCTATTTATTTGAGATATATATTTGGGTGCTCCCAAGTTGGGGACATAAATATTTACAATCATTCAATCTTCTTGATGGATAGACCTCTTTCTGATATAATGCCTTATTCATCTCTTGTTCTAGTCTCTGGTTTATATAATATGGTTTGTCTTATTTATGTAGGTGTCTTATTTATGTATTATTTAAGTGAGAGTAGTGTAACTATGAGTAGTATAACTACTCTCACTTTCCTTTGATGTCCTTTAGAACCATGATAGATGGTTCTCCATCCTCTCACTCTCAATCAGAAAGTGTCCTATTTTCTTAACTGAGTCTCTTGAAGGCAGCATATAGATGGGTTGTTGTTTTTTTTTTATCCTTTCTGATACCCTATGTCTTTCAATTGGAGCATTTAGTCCTTTTACATTCAGAATGATTATTGATAGATGTAAATTTAGTGTCCTTGGGCTACCTGTACGGTTGGTGTTTCTGGTGATGTTCTCTGGTCCTTCCTAGTCTTTGTTGCTTTGATCTTTTTTTCCCACTCAAAGAGTCCTCTTTAATATTTCTTACAGGGCTGGTTTAGTGGTCATGAACTCCTTTAGTTTTTGGTTGGGAAACTCTTTATGTCTCCTTCTATTCTGAATGATGACCTTGCTGGATAAAATATTCTTTGCTGCATATTTTCCCCATTCAGCATGTTAAATATACCATGCCACTATCCTTTAGCCTGCCAATGTTTTGTGGACAGATCTGCTGCAAACCTGATCTGTCTTCCCTTGTCAGTTAAAGACTTTTTTCCCCTTGCTGCTTTCAGGATTCTTTCCTTGTATGTGTATTTTGTGAAATTGACTATGATTTGTCTTGGTGTTGGCTGGCTTTTGTTGATTTTGTTGGGAGCTCTCTGTGCTGCTTAGATTTTGATGTCTGTTTCCTCCCCCAAATTAGGGAAGTTTTCAGCTATAATTTACTGTAATAAACCTTCTACCCCTTTCCCCCTCTCTTCTTCTGGGACTCCTATGATATGAATGTTATTATGCTTTATGGAGTCACTGAGTTCCCCAAGTCTACATTCATGATCTAGTAGTTTTCTTTCCTTCTTCTTTTCAGCTTCATTATTTTCCATAATTTTATCTTCTGATTATCACTGATGATCATCTGATTATCCCTTGTCACTGATCCATTTCTCTCCTTCAATCACCCTTGTTGTCAGTACATCCAATCAGTTTTGCATCTCTGTTTTTTTTTTTTTTTTTAATTTCAACCCAATTGGATTTTAGGCTTTTTAACTCTGCATCAAGGGTTTTTCTGGTTTCTTCTATGCTTTTTTCAAGCCTGCTAATATCCTGATGATAGTTGTTTTACATTCTGGTGCAGACATATTACTTGTATTTGTTTTAATTAGATCTCAGGCTGTGACCTCTTCCAGTTCTTTGTTTTGGGGTGGAATCCTCTATCTTGGCATCTTGCCAGACCTCTCTCTATGTCTAAGGAAAACCTTTTATGTTTCTTGCTCTTGATAGTAATGCCTGTATTAAGAAGAAGTCATATACTGTCCAGGGACTGGGGCTTCTGGAAGGTTTTTTTTTTTTTTTTTGGTGTATGCTGTGTGTACTCTGCTGTTGTGTTTTGCTGCTCTTTCACTCAGATCAGTCCTCTGCAGATTTTCTTGCTTGCAGTATGGAGTATTTGGACCTGGTGTGTGGCAAATTTTAACTATGTGTGTGTGTTTTGGTCTCCTTGATAGAAAAGGCTAGATCCTATCTCTTTTAGAGCTGAAATTTTGCAGCATTCTGTGATCAGTAGACTTCATTGTGTAGGGGCTTTGTGCTGTTCTTCTGGGAAAAGGGCATGTTGCACTGATTCTCACACAGACTTGCCCTTGTAAAGAGCCATCTGCAGGATGGAGTGGGATGGGGCCTGGTGTAAGTAGTACCATCCTCCACTGGAGGCACTGTGTTTCCCACTGAAGTCTGTCCATGTTGATGAGCTATGGGAAAATGACATCACACTGCACTGTCATCCCTGGCAAGGGGAGTTTGTATCTACCACTATTCAGAAAACCCTCTCAGAAGAACAAATAGTCTCCTCTTTTATGTCCCAGGCTTCTGTAAGAACTCTATCTTCACCTTGTCTGTGTCTGAGCCATCTGTCTGTCTGGGGGCATAGTACTCCTGTGTTTTATGTCAGGCATACAACTGGGTTTCAAAGCTCCAGATTTTAGGATTGGGCATGGCACAGACAAATACTGATCCTCCAGGGGAGTCTCACTGCACTGTGGCTGGTATTGTCTTGCCACAGAAAAGCAATCACACAACCTTGGGAGAGTTTACAGTAAGGTGCAGCCAAAAGCTGAAGGTTGGTGCCTTCAGCAGATGCCTCTGCAGCTATGCTAATTAATGGGGTCACTCAATGATGCCTGTCTTTTCTTTTATCCCCTAAGAGGCATGCCACCTCTCCCAAAAGTACTCCAACAAGAGTTCTCACCATGCAACCCAGGAGATCCTCAGACCATGCTGTCTGCTCCCAGGCTTCTGCTTTCTTTCCTCACAGGTGCACCACTAAGTCCACCAGACACAACCCCAGAGATGGTGAAGACCTCTAAAATTTTAGACTCTGAGCTCTGGTGCTTATAAAAACTTGCAATAGCCAGCTCCTCTCCTTTTCCCAGATAATGGTTTTGGGGAAGAGTTTTTCTTAAGCAATTCTCTTTCTTTCTTTCTTTCTTTCTTTCTTTCTTTCTTTCTTTCTTTCTTTCTTTCTTCTTTCTTCCTTTCTTTCCTTCTTTCCTTCTTTCTCCTTTCCATTCCCTTCCCTGCCTTTCCTTTCCTTTCCTTTCTCCTTCCTTCCTTCCTTCTTTCCTTCCTCACTCCTTCCCTCCCTCTCTCTCTCTGTCTTTGTCTTTCTCCTTTCTCTGGGATCAGGGCTCCCTCTCCTCCAAAGCGACTGCAGTTCTTTTCTCTCCCAAATCAATTCTCCGCAGCTCCTACCCTCCAAAATTTGGCTGTTTTTCTCCCTCTACCTATGCAGTTTGTTCGCTTAGTCCTCAGACTGATTTCTTGGGTATTCAGAATGATTTGATATTTTTCTGGCTGTGTTCAACAAGCGTAGACTCCCCCTACTCTTCCATCGTCTTAACTCCTCCTCCTCCATTTATTTTTTGATGTGCACTTGCCCTAATTGAACTTAATTATATTTAAGATCTTTGATGACTATTTATAATTCCAAATATATTTTATATAATCTACTGAATAACTTGGTACAAGTAGCAGATAAGCAAGCAGATTTTCAAAGTTCATAATTATCATAACTTAGTTAAAGTAGCATTTAGGAATTTATTAAAATGTTTCTTCCTTTGGATCTTAAATGAATATTTGTTCAAATTATATCCTAATATTTGAATAAAGATTACAAGTTAAACCCAGAAATAGTAGACTACTAACTTGAAAAGCCTCATGGTTATGTGCATATCATATGAAGATTGCTTGTAGATCATAGATTTTGGGACTTGAAGGGTACTATAACATTACCTCATTTAATTCTTAAATATGCTCTCTAATTTTATTCTTTCATTGAACATCTATAGTGTACAAATAAGCTAGGTATTATGAAGGATACGTGAGTAGATTAGTCTCTAGGTGTTGACAATTGAATTAAAGGATTAAAAAATACAAGTGTATAATTAAAAAGACAATGATTTAGTAAAAAATAATTTCAGAATATAAGCCAAATTCTTTTTTGTGTGTGATGAACATGTGCTATAGAATATTCAAAAATTCTTATTACCTGGTCAGGAGGGTATGTGCTGGGATGAGTACTGGGTGTTATATGCAACAAATGAATCATTGAACACTACAACTAAAACTTATGATGTACTATATGTTGGCTAACTGAACATAATGAAAAATAAAAAAAATTCCCCTTTTCCAGTTTTATTGAGAAATAATTAACATACATCAGTGTGGAAGTTTAAGTTGTACAATGTGATGGTTTGATTTACATATATTGTAAAGTCATTACCACAATAAGTTTAGTTAACATTCATCATTCAGAAGATCCCTTTTCAATTCTGAGTTTGTCATTATTGATATTTTCAGAGCAGTTTCATCCCCAAATTCCTCTCCCATTCCACATAGGCAGACAGAAGTAAAAGGCCAGATCTTAAGACTTTGCATATATGCTTTCATTTATTCCCTTTATTCTGGACTTAACTTAGAAAGCATATTAAAATGTCAAGTTTGTAATTTGAGAGAAAATAAAAATTTCCATTTGGAAAATTAGTCATATAAAATAATTTTAGAGAAAAAGTAAATATCAACTTATAAAACTAAGTACAATGCATTTACCACTTGATGTGTTTCATCTAATGGAGAAAAAAAATTCTTAATTAACTAATAAGTGATTTAAAATTCTGATTTAAAATTCACCAAAGAAATAAAAATATTTTTGCAAACAATGGATTCAACACCAAAAATAAAAGTGGAGGAGTTATGTACAAAAAAAGAGAGTGGGAGTTAGTGACTATTTGCTGCATCTTGAGACTATCAGACTTCTCCTAGCTTAATTCTTAGTTGGCATCCAGGTGTCTAACTTCCAGACAAGAGAATGTAAGATGTTTCTCTGAAGAATGGATTAATTGTGAAGAAAAATGAAAAACAAATGCAACTTAGAAGTACTGACATCACGGTTTTCCTACTGAAATGTCTAGCTACATCACCCTGGACGTAAGATTAGGTTGATAAGCCCAGCTATGCCCAGAGAAACTTCTAATCAACTTTTAGTGTCCTATGGAGTGGGGCAAAAAAATGAATGGGACACAAAAATCAATGATATTTGAGTTCAGTGTTTTTTATAAGATAAAGGCAAAAGTTAATAAATAAAGGAGAAGATTGTTTTGAGGACACACAAATATTACAAGGAGAAGAAAACTTGAAATAATCCAGTTTAATGATTTTCAGAAAAGACACTGTATCTGCAGCATGAGAGCACTCAGTGGATTTTTATTTATAAGGAGTGCTTAGGTACTGACTATTGTTACTTGAGATTAATAATATGCTTTTTTCTTCCATTCTTTTTCTCAAAATATCCTCATGATCTGACTTCATCTATAATTCAGGTTGAACCATAAAAAATTATAAATTTTGTAAGTTAATGATGGTTAAATATTGGTAATTTCATATGGTTTGATCTAATACTTAAGTTTTGTATCTTTTGCACGGTATCAGCCAGAGTGTTGTTCTTTTTCTTAAAAAAAAAAGATTTATTTTTTTAGGACGGGTTTAGGTTTGCTGAAATTTCAGAGTTCCCATATATTCTCCCCTATTACACATTGTTGTTTTTGCTGTTATTAACATCTTGCAGATGTGGTACATATGTTATAACTGAGGGACCAATACTGATTATGTTATTATTAACTAAAGTCCATAGTTTACATCAGTGTGCTGTGTCATACATGTCTGTGTTTTTTTTTTTTTTTGCAAATGCATAATAGCCTGTTCTACCACTAAGATATTGTGCAGAATAGTTTTACTGCCTTATAAAATTCCTGTGCTATACCTATTCATCCCTCCCTCTCTTCCTTTGATTCTCTGACATTCATTGATCTTTTTATTTTCTCCATAGTTTTGTCTTTTTGATATGTTGTATAGTTGGAGTCACACAGTGTGTAGCTTTTCAGACTGGCTTCTTTCTCTTAATAATATACATGTTAGATTCCTCCATTTCTTTCCATAGCTTGATAGCTCATTTATTTTCATCACTGAATAATACTTCATCTTTATTGTATGGATATTCCACACTATATCTATTCTCCTATTAAAGGATATATTGGTTACTTTTTTTTTGGCTTCTTTTCACAGGTATTAATGAAGTTGATATAAACATTTGTGTATAGATTTTAGGTGGACATGTTTCAACTCATATGGGTAAATAAAAGTATGATTGCTGGATCATAAGGCAAGACTATATTTAGCTTTGTAAAAAACTGCCAGACCGACTTCTAAAGTGGCTGTACTATTTTTTATTCCCATGATCAATGAATGAATTCCTGTTGCTCCACATCCTTGTCAGCATTTGGTTTTGTCATTGTTTTGGATTTTAGCTATTCTAATAGGTGTGTAGTAGTGTTGCATTGTTGTTTGCATTTGCAATTTCCTAATGACATGATTTTGAGTACTTATTTATATGCTTATTTCCCATCTGTATCTCTTTGTGAAGTATCTCTCCAGATCTTTGGCCCATTTTGTAATTTTAAAAATTGTTGGTTTTCTTTGACATTTTGGATAGAAGTCTTTTATAAGATGTGTTTTACAAATATTTCCCCCCATCTGTGGCTTGTCTTTTCATTCTCCAACAGGAGCTTTCACAAAGCAGAGTTTTAAAATTTTTAGAAATCTAATTTCTATGTTATTAGAATTTTTTTCATGAATTGTACTATTGATGTATCTAAAATCATTACCAAATACAGGGTCACTTTAGATTTTTCTCCTGTATTACCTTCTAGAAGTTGTTAAGTTTTGTGTTTTTTTCATTGAAGTGTGGGATCCACTTTGATTTAATCTTTGTACAAGTTGTAAGTCCTTTGTCTGTCTCTATACACATATATATTTTGATATATATTTATATACTATGTATTTATTATATGTATATAATAAATATTTATATATTTTTTGCATGTTGCTGTCCATTTGTTTCATTATGATTTGGAATGTCTTTACTCTTGCCAAAGATCAGTAGACTATATTTGTCTATCTGGGGGCTCTGTATTCTGGTCCATTGATCTATTTGTTCTTTTGCCAATATCATATTGTCTTGATTATTGTAACATTATACTAAGTCTTGAAGTCAGGTAGTATTAGCCCTACAATTCTGTTCTTCAGTACGCTATTTGTCTTTTGCCTTTCCATATAAATTTTATCAGTTTTTTGATATACACAAAATAACTTTCTGAGATTTTGATTGAGAATGCATTGAATCTATAAATCATTTTGGAAGAATTGACATTTTAATAACATCAGGGCTTTCTGTTCATTAACTTGGAATATTTCCTTATTTATTTATATTATTTTTTATTTCTGTCATCAGAATTTTATAGTTTTCTTTGTACAGATCTTACACATATACCTATTTCATATTTTGGGCTGTTTATATAAAAAGGATTTTGTTTTTAATTTTTAATTCCAGTTATTCACCCTTTGTTTATAGGAAAACAATTGACTTTTGTATACTAATTTTGTGTCTTGCAACTTTGCTATAATCACTTAACTATTTTCAGATTTTTTGTTGATTTTTTTGGATTTTCTACATGGACAGTTATATTATGCTCTAACAAAGACAACATTATTTCTTCCTTGGGAATCAGTATGCCTTTACTTACTTTTCTTTTTTTTTTTAATTGCATTAGCTAGGACTTCCAGTACAATAATGAGTAAGAGTGGTGAATGAGGACATTCATGAATTTCTAATTCCTGATTTTAAGAAAAAAGCATCTAATTTCCCACCATTAAGTATGGTGTTGGCTGTAGTTTTTTTTTCTTTTCTTTCTTTCTTTTTTTTTTTTTTTTGTAGACATTCTTTATCAAGTTGAGGAATTTCCTATTTATTCTTAGTGTGTTAAGAGTTTTTTTTCATGAATGGTTATTAAAATTTGGTAAATGGTTTTTCTGCATCTGTTAATTATGATCGTAAGATTTTCCTTCTAATCAAATCTCCTTATAAGCTTTTAATAATAGATATCCTTGCAGTCACACTAGTGGTATTTACCAGTGGCTGAGTCCTTATCTTTGGAATGCTTTTATAGCAGGATGTACCCTGTCTGTCGTTGTTGCTAATTGCAAGTAAGTCTGAAATTTATTGTTTTATGAGACACAATTCTCCGGAAAATGTCAACTAATCTATGCAATTATAAGAGTATAAAATAGAGAATTTAGTGACTGAATAGCTTCCTTTAGAGTAAATAATGTTTTGTATGCATCATTTAGAAACCACACCTGTTAAATCTGGACCAAAACCCATTCAAATGTGACCAGGAAGGAGAACTGACACAAACATACTAATGGTTATGCTGGTTGTTATGCTTGAGTAGCAAAGATCTTTATTTCTGACCCTGAAATCTCATTGTTTTTGTTAGGATGGTGAAATAGTAACCGACTAAGTTATTAGCTTGTAAGTCGGGTAAGATGGAATCCTAATCCAACACATTTCTTTATGGCAACAGTTGGCTGGAGCTACTGAGCGGCTGCCCCTGTCAATGAATCTTGTTTTCTTCACTATGCCACAGTCCCCACTACTGTGGCCACTGTCTGTTGCTACTTTGTGAATTTTCTTTTTCTTATTGTAAGTTTAAGGGACCTTACAGAGTCATATTTATCACCAAGGACTCAAACTATGATACCTGAATACAAATCTGAATATTTCACTACCTGAATTTATATGGCTTTAGGCAAGTTAAAGTTTCTGTGCCTCTGTTTTCCCATTTGATAATGATGATAGAAATAATAATAATGTTTTCTCTATGTTTGCTGTGATTTGCTGATGTAGTTACTAAATTCTACAACTATAATTCACTGAGTTAATATGCTTAAAGTACTTAGAATCATGCTGAGTATATAGTAACTGTTAGTATTACTATTAAAAACCATTACCTTACTAAAGGTGAGAAAGTAAAGGGGAGATATTTGGATCAAAAAATTGAGAACAAGATATGATTTGTGGATTTTTCTATGTGTCTATGAAAAGTGTATCTGTATTGGACAATTGTCTAGTAATATTCTAGGTGAATATTGTAGGAAGCTGGGAACATAACATTGCAAAATTGTCTTTGTGATCTAATTTTTGTAAATATTTTTAGGTTCTGTGGAAGTTTGTATTAAAAATTTTAAATCTGAAAGAAATTTAAAGGAACCTTAGATAAAATCTCAACAATGAGAAAGGAGCATCTTATAAAACTTCCAAGCTTTCTTTGTATAAGAGTATCTCTAAATATTATCAGAACATCTATTAAAAATTATATGGCATAAGAACAGTACCAATGCTCAAGTTATTCAATTCAGAGTTCAAAACAGAAAAATCTAAATATTGTTTGATATTTCTTCATGAATAAATTATGCTCAAGATAGATTCCATCCATCAATTCATGGTGATAATAGAGGTAGATTAATCATTCAGTTTTTGAGATTGTAATTTTGACTCTTGTGGCCACTTTTATAAGTGATACAGATTTTGAAGTTGCAGCTTTTCTGGATGCCTGGTAGAGAGCTTACATAATTTATGAAATGCAGTAAAATGAACTTTCTACATTTAACATTAAGCTATAGGAAAAGGCCCATTAAGTAGACAGATATTTACATTATAAAGATATGGTAGATTTAATCCTGAACATTTTCTATAATATTGTGTGAACTAGCCTTTT
Organism: Mustela nivalis; assembly: GCF_964662115.1. NCBI lineage: Eukaryota > Metazoa > Chordata > Mammalia > Carnivora > Mustelidae > Mustela > Mustela nivalis. The sequence continues at coordinate 108,647,925 of NC_139023.1, forward strand.
ATTATCAGTGGTCATTTAGAACAATAGTATTTGACTCAATTTGTTCTTGACTCGGTAATTTCTTGGTTCAAATTAGAAAGTTGATGATATTAGTGCAACAAACACTGTCTGAAAATGCTAAATTGGTCTAAATTATTAAGGTGCTGAAGATTACTATGAAGTTGTATTGTTATATTACAGAAGAAATTAAATAGGAATTACAAAGCTGTCATCATCAAGACAGCATGGTACGGGCACAAAAACAGACACATAGACCAATGGAACAGAATAGAGAGCCCAGAAATAGACCCTCAACTCTACAGTCAACTAATCTTCGACAAAGCAGGAAAGAATGTCCAATGGAAAAAAGACAGCCTCTTCAATAAATGGTGCTGGGAAAATTGGACAGCCACATGCAGAAAAATGAAATTGGACCATTTCCTTAGACCACACATGAAAATAGACTCAAAATGGATGAAGGACCTCAATGTGCGAAAGGAATCCATCAAAATCCTTGGGGAGAACACAGGCAGCAACCTCTTCGACCTCAGCCGCAGCAACATCTTCCTAGGAACATCGCCAAAGGCAAGGGAAGCAAGGGCAAAAATGAACTATTGGGATTTCATCAAGATCAAAAGCTTTTGCACAGCAAAGGAAACAGTTAACAAAATCAAAAGACAACTGACAGAATGGGAGAAGATATTTGCAAACGACATATCAGATAAAGGACTAGTGTCCAGAATCTATAAAGAACTTAGCAAACTCAACACCCAAAGAACAAATAATCCAATCAAGAAATGGGCAGAGGACATGAACAGACATTTCTGCAAAGAAGACATCCAGATGGCCAACAGACACATGAAAAAGTGCTCCATATCACTTGGCATCAGGGAAATACAAATCAAAACCACAATGAGATATCACCTCACACCAGTCAGAATGGCTAAAATCAACAAGTCAGGAAATGACAGATGCTGGCGAGGATGCGGAGAAAGGGGAACCTTCCTACACTGTTGGTGGGAATGCAAGCTGGTGCAGCCACTCTGGAAAACAGCATGGAGGTTCCTCAAAATGTTGAAAATAGAACTGCCCTGTGACCCAGCAAGTGCACTACTGGGTATTTACCCTAAAGATACAATCGTAGTGATCCAAAGGGCACATGCACCCAAATGTTTATAGCAGCAATGTCCACAATAGCCAAACTATGGAAAGAACCTAGATGTCCATCAACAGATGAATGGATCAAGAAGATGTGGTATATATACACAATGGAATACTATGCAGCCATCAAAAGAAATGAAATCTTGCCATTTGCGACAACATGGATGGAACTAGAGCGTATCATGCTTGTTGAAATAAGTCAAGCGGAGAAAGACAACTATCATATGACCTCCCTGATAGGAGGAAGTGGTGATGCAACATGGGGGCTTAAGTGGGTAGGAGAAGAATCAATGAAACAAGATGGGATTGGGAGGGAGACAAACCATAAGTGACTCTTAATCTCACAAAACAAACTGAGGGTTGCTGGGGGGAGGGCGTTTGGGAGAAGGGGGTGGGATTATGGACATTGGGGAGGGTATGTGCTATGGTGAGTGCTGTGAAGTGTGTAAACCTGGTTGATTCACAGACCTGTACCCCTGGGGATAAAAATATATGTTTATAAAAAATAAAAAATTATATAAAAAAATAGGAATGTATACAAAACAAATACATTCAATAAGTAATATTAGTACAACTCTACCATACCTACACTCTCTTGAATAATTCTCATATAAGTCTGTTTCAATTTATAGATTGATTTTCTAAAATGAAGTTGATAACTGGTAAAGGTCTGGCTTCTGATTTGATTTAAAAAAAAAAGTTATGCCTTTTGTAAAGTGCTGAACTGCTTACACAGTTCCAATTCGCTAGAATCAGAAGAAAGGGATATGTGCTACCATTTTCCATGAAAAGAGACCAAAAATTTAATGCTAAATATAGAATGCCAATTTAGGAATATCCAGAGAAACTAGTGATATCAGTCGTTTCATTCAAGAAAACAGAATTTAGTGTATTCTGGGCAGCTAAAATGGATATAAAATCAAGCTTCACTAATTCCTAACATAACATATAATTTCTCCCATAAATGTTATTTTTTCATTGTCTAGAATATTTCCTGAAACATTTTAATAAATTTCCTTTTCTTGTTTCTCTATAAAATATAAAATGAACCTATTCACATAAGAGGTCAGAATCATTGCTCAATTCAACATTTGGTATATTATCTAAAATTATATTTTCAGCTAGAAATAATTATGTTTTATACATTGTCACTTTACTTACATCAGCATTCATGGGTTTCTCTTGGAGTCTATATTTCTCCAAGAAATACAATTATAATAGTTACTATATAAGAGTAACCAGTTTGAATTGAAATGCAGATGCCAACATCCTAATAATGAATAATGCAACTATATGTTTAAGCAAAATCACAAATCATAGATTTTTGCAAATTCTTAAAGTAATTTGAATTTTATATGGTAAATTCATTAAAGCCATACATAAAATGTATGTTCTCTTATAGTTTTGATTACAGTTATTATTTATTTGCTAAGTGCAAGATGATCTTGGAGGTGAGGAAGGCATAAACAGAAAACCGTATATATCTTGTTATTGTTAAGGTCTTTGTAGGTAGTCTTTAGGAGTTCACCCTTCTGGTAAGACAGACACAAGATCCCCACTGGCTCATCTACCCTCTCCCTATTTCATTCATATCCAGAGAATTTGAGAACCAAGCCACAGATTGATCTTTAAAATGTGGATGATAATGGTATCTATTTGATACGGTATTTTAAGGGTAAAGAAAAAGTATGTATGCTTTCTGGTACACAGTAAATGCTGATTTCATTATTTATACTTACAAAAATTATTAGTAGGTACCATTAAAAAACAATACATTTCAAATATATGACCTAATCTCTTAATAAATATTTTGAACAATAAATAAGTAGTTTGAATTCTTTTTTACTTGCATATAAATCATTTAAAAATGTGTGTTGACTTTATTCCTTGCGAGGATATTTTCTTTAGTTTTTTCATGTTAGTAGACAGATCTTTAGTGTACAGTTGTTAATTTGCTCTATATGCTTATTATTGGCATGATTTCATAGTGGTTCCAGTTAGAAAATTGGAAAAAGCAATTCACTCTAAGTGTGAGGTCTAAATTATATGTTAAAAATGTATGATTAAAATGAATCGGATATTTTTGTTGAAGTATATACTTTCTGTAGTATCTTGCATTTCCATTTACTATTTTTCTCTTATTATATCTGCCCATAAATTATAATATTCACAAAAAATTAAAAGTAATAGTTTTTCCCAAGAAACAGTATATAATGGCATATGTATATTGATTTTCATGATTCTTTAAGAAATCTATGTTCAATTTTCATGGGAACTAAAAGAACCTCCTATTCTTAAAAATACCGATGTTGATTAGGAATAACTCAAAATGATCATAGATCCTTGATCAGACTTCTTTATAGTGAGGTTCTGGATATAAATTGGGTCCTAGCAATTAAAAGTACACATGTGAGATGGTAGGTATATTGAAGTGGAGGCCATTATTTTGTCCTTAGCTCTGCTTGCAAACACAGTTTTCATCCATGTAAGAGATAGGCAATCTAGATCTGGGATAGAAGCTCCATGAAGTCACCAGGAATATAAGCTTCAGCCAACTCACACTTAGCAACCCTTGGCCATGTGATCTTTACTCTCTGGTTCAAGACAGATATTCAGGATATTATACTTAAGGTCCAGATAGCAGAAGGAGGAAAAGGAAAGAGTATCCAGCACCCCCCCCCCCATATTTGACACAAAGTTACAGATAACAGTTCTCTTTATTTGTTAATAGCCAATACTTATAGATGCATGGTCACATCCCCAGTGAGGGACTCAGCTAAAAATTGGGATATTAAAACCGATTAACAGTCTCTGCCACACTATCTTTTGAAGACCATAGGTACACACTCAAAAATATTAAAGACAACCATTAAATCTGGCTTTGTAAACTATAGAAAATTGGTCAGGCTATTACAACCCAATCATCATTTGTTTTTCATAGTTAAATTGTTATAATAGCTACAATTGGTTCTGCATCATCTGCAAGGAAATGGTAGAGATATTAAAAAACAGTAAATGTCACGTCAGACTACTCAACTCTTCAATAAATCAAACCATTTAGAGTTCCTTTAAAGCATTTTTACTAAGTAGGTAACAATCTTCAGTTGCAAAGTACATTTTATGGTTTATGAACAGATAGTGCTAGACTGTGAGGCGTATTGCTTTAGGACAATATTTGTATTGACTAAAATGCTTCAGTAATTGACTTCTAGGGCAAAAAATTTACTTCACACTTTTAAATTTTGAAATTAGAAATTAGAAAACTACTAATCTAAATTTAAGAATTTAAAATTGAAATAGCTATCTAATCAGAAAGTTGTTCATATGAGTAATTATCTCTGTTCGAAGTAACATTGCCTGTTCTTGCTTTCTGATAAAGCTACTAAGATATGAGAAAAATCATCAGAGAATTTTAAAAAATCAGGTTTTTGTCTGTCCTGGTTATAAGGGAAGCAAGTCATTTGCTTTAAGATTCAAGGTCCTGTGGTAACACAGCAACTGACTAGACTTTAATTAATTTATCAAGGCATGGAATTTTAGAATTTGTGGAAACCTTTTGAGAATACATCTTTCAATGCTGTTATTTTATAGCTGAGGCACTAAGGTCTTAGAATGTCTAAGGCCACACTAATGAGCTAGTCTAAGCGCTGAAACCAGGACTAGGGTTTTACTGCCTTTTAATCTAGTGCATTTTATCTCCCCCGTCGCCCCACCTTCCTTCTTTTCTTTACTTCCTTCCTTCGTCTATTTTCTTTATTTTATTAGTTTTAGCATTAAAATATTTGTATATCATACCAGGTTCAGATGTAGAAAAGGAAATAAATTTGTTTTGGCAAAAGATAATTTGATACAGAAAATAAGGTGCTAATAATGTTTTGGAAAAGTTGACAGTGGGAACGCCAGTCTGGATTTCCAGAAGTAATTGCAGACCACCATGGTATGGTCCACCAGAGATGCTGAGATTGCTTCAATATATTTCTCTACACATCCATAAAACTAATGACCAGGATCTGGAATGTTGCACTAACTCCATAACTGCCACCTAACATACATAAAGCTACTGAGTGGACCTTGGAATATTGCAGCAGGAAACGTCATATATTAACTGTGTTTGCAAGCAGAGCTAAGGACAAAATAATGGCCTCCACTTCAATATACCTACCACATGTGTGCTTCTAATTGCTAGGACCCAATTTATATCCAGAGCCCCACTGTAAAGAAATCTGATCAATGTTATCTTTTTTTTTTCTTTAGTTTTTAGTTTTTTTAAAAATCTTTAAAGATTTTATTTATTTATTTGACAGACAGAGATAACAAGTAGGCAGAGAGACAGGCAAAGAGAGAGAGGAGGAAGCAGGCTCTCTGCTGAGCAGAGTACCAGATCCCAGGGTCCTGGGATCATGACCTGAGCTGAAGGCAGAGGCTTTAACCCACTGAGCCACCCAGGTGCTCCTCAGTGTTGTCTTTTACGTTTGCAACCTCCATAGTCTAAAGAAGATACCCCAGAGGGAGTACTTAGAAGGAAACAGGAGGGGATATACATATATATACACAAACCTAAACAAAACAAAGAAGAAACTCCTGCTGTGGTGTCAGCTGGAGAGCCTTCTCTTATTCGTGACACTTTCAAAGAGATAGCTTTATAAGCCATATGGGGAAGCACATTCAAATGTACTATATGTTGCTCCAAAGTTCAAAGAGGCCCGCCATGAAGTGTATCTCTTTCTTAATGGTAAGGAGTACAGAGTTTTTAAACTTTTCTTTGATTGTACCAGACCAGTAGAGCCCGAGAACTTTTATAAAGGGGCAGGCCTTGAATTTTCATCAAGTTCCTGCTGGGCTTATAAATATAATTAATTCATAAAATCATAGAAACATAGATTTCATAGACCATGGAGAATGTAGATTTCATTACTATTAGTATATATAGGTGGAACAGTTGAGATCAAAGAGATTGAGTTACTTTACCTTAGGTCATAATGGTTAGTGCCAGTGCTGAGAGTAAAATTAAAATTTCTTCTGTTGCACCCTGTTTCTCCTAAATATGTTATTACTATTAATATCTCAAAAATTTTATATTAAGTAATATTTTAATTTCAGGATTTAGATTAAAATTATTAGAAAAATATATGTGTTTTAAATCCAAGAGTGAATGGATACGTGCTTTGGCTAATCTCTCCAAATGCACCCCAATGTTTATAGCAGCAATGTATATAATAGCCCAAATAGGGAAAAAGCCCAGATGTGCATTGACAGATAAATGGATAAAGAAAATGTGGTATATCTAAAGATACAAATGTAGTGAACTGAAGGGGCATGTGCACCCAATTGTTAATAGCAACAAAGTCTACAACAGCCAAACTATGGAAGGAGCCTAAATGTCCTTCAACAGGTGAATGGATAAAGAAGGTGTGGTGTATATCTACAATGGAATACTATGTAGCCATCAAAAAATGAAATCTTGCCATTTGCAATGACATGGATGGAACTAGAGGATATTATGTTAACTGAAATAAGTCAATCAGAGAAGACAATTATCATATGATCAATATGATCTCACTGATATGAGGAATTTGGGAAATAAGACAGAGGATCATAGGAGAAGGGAGGGAAAAATGAAACAAGATGAAACCAGAGAGGGAGACAAACCAGAAGAGACTCTTAATCTCAAGGAAACAAACTAGGTTGCTGGAGGGGAGGGGATTGGGAAGAATGGAGTGGTTGGGTGATGGACATTGGGGAAGGTATATACTATAGTGAGGAAAAAATAAATAGATAAATTTTAAAAAGAGATGTGGTATATATACTACAATGGAATATGATTCAGCCATCAAAAGGAACAAAATCTTGCCATTTACAATGACATGGATGGAACGAGAGGGTATTATGCGTAGCCAAGTGAGTCAGTTAGAGAAAGACAAATACCATATGATTTCTCTCATAGGTGGAATTTAAGAAACAATACAGACGAAGGATAAGGGAAGGGAAGGAAAAAAAATAAGATGAAAACAGAAGAAGGCAAATCATAGGAGACTCTTAACTCTAGGAAACAAACTGAGGGCTGCTGGAGAAAGGTGGGTTGGGGATGGGGCAACTGGGTGATGGGCATTAAGGAGGGCACTTGATGTTATAAGCACTGGGTGTTATATGCTACTGATGAATCAGTAAATTCTACTTTTAAACTAATTTTAAAAAAACTGGCAATAATGTTATTAATAGCAGTGTAGTCATTTGTAGTTTAAAGTGGGCTGTATTAAAAAGAGAGAAATGATCAATTAAAGTTAGGGGAAATTGAGTGTTCACTTCTAAAATTCTGGACATGTTTAAGGGATTAATTGCAGAGGATTCAGCACCATCCTTTTCATTATGCTACTCTGTTTAAAGTGTGAAAATCTCAGTTGGGCTCTGGAAAATTGTATGTAGAATAAACATACCCAAGTAAAATATGACTACTGCTTTAGCAGTTTGAGCTATTTTGACCAATATGCAGCTATATTATATCAGCTCTCTGAAATAACCAACTAGAGTTCTAGTTTCTCATTTTCTAAATATTATGAATCACATTTGAATTTTCAAATCCCAATAATAGTACAGTCCCTAAATTTCTGCTTCTGCCCCTTCCCTTCTGTTCCTCTTCTTTTTTTTTTCATTATCATCATTTCTTCAAAATAACATTTCTTTCTTTTTTTTTAAATATAGCACTCTACATTGTTTTTTTTTTTTAATTTTTTATTTTTTATAAACATATATTTTTATCCCCAGGGGTACAGGTCTGTGAATCGCCAGGTTTACACACTTCACAGCACTCACCATAGCACATACCCTCCCCAATGTCCATAAACCCACCCCCCTTCTCCCAACCCCCCTCCCCCCAGCAACCCTCAGTTTGTTTTGTGAGATTAAGAGTCACTTATGGTTTGTCTCCCTCCCAATCCCATCTTGTTTCATTTATTCTTCTCCTACCCACTTAAGCCCCCATGTTGCATCACCACTTCCTCCTATCAGGGAGATCATATGATAGTTGTCTTTCTCTGCTTGACTTATTTCGCTAAGCATGATACGCTCTAGTTCCATCCATGTTGTCGAAAATGGCAAAATTTCATTTCTTTTGATGGCTGCATTTCTTTATCTCTGTTATATGAATGACCTATCTGCAAGTGGGGCTATGAAAAAGTATGGCACCTTTGCCCTCAAAGAACTTATAATCTGGTTAGAGGAATAGGACCTTTTCTGCAAGGACTAGTTCACATTCAAAAGGAAAAAGTAATAAATGACAAAGATTAGAGAAGATTGGAAGGGAGAGATCAAAGTCCATGACTAACTCAATTAACAGAAACTTCAGACAGAAATATCTATTTTCACCTAGACTTTAAAGATTTAATCAGTATATATTACAATATGCATAAATTGTGCTAAACCCTTTGGGCCAATGTTAGATTCTGATGGACATTTTAAGTAAATTTGAGATAAATGACTTGACATATTTAGTTTATGATCCCAAGCAAATTTAAATTTCAAACACAAAATGAGAAATTTCATTTAGATGATAAACTAATTGCAAAAATATACACCTATAAATGTGTGTGTGTGTATGTATATTACAAAATGCCAGAAATGTTTTATACACTATAGCAAAGAGATAGAATATGATAGAAAAATCATGTATGTTCTTGCACTTTAATTCTTTTCATACTTAATTACAGGACCCTGCCAATGTGAAAAAAAAAAAAAAACCAATATAAAGCCTCATATTCTTTAACTGAATCCTGATAGAAAATATAACTGAAGCTGGAGGCTACAAGCCTCAGTTGACAGTTTAATGAAGACTTTTGAAAGAATGGGATACTCTGGTTACTTTAAGACAAGCCCTGAGCAAGTCATTACATCTATGTAGACCAAAAAATAAAAAAATAAAAAAAGATTAGTGAATATTTATATATCAGCTACTAAAATATTCAAATTAAATATGTTTATTTTTTTCTAGTTACCATAAATTTGAATTTTTCTTTAAATCTATTGGTTGTGAAGGCCAAAAATCTTTCTAGGAATAGTGAATCATTTATTTCTAAAGTCCTAAAGGGCTGTTGACTTATGACTGTGAAGTTATATATTTTCATTATAGAAGACTACATGTTAAAATGTTTATGCTGAAATACCTGCCTTTTCATTTAAGATTGTAAATTCTGTTGTTCATTGGAAGCTGATTTTACCCAACCACACTTGTAAAATCAACTGTGAAATTGCTTTTTCCCCTCTAACTTTCCTATGTAAATGACTTGAGTGTGCTCCTTAGATAGAATGCACCAGGGTTTTTCCCCCCTACAGGCTCACTTACAATAAGCCTAATGACTCTAATCCACTCATTTCTGAAAAGCATCACAAGTGTGAGTTTTTTCTCAGACATTCGGATGTATTTGTGCATAGTATAGGGTTTTGCTCAGGTTCACGTTCACAATCTGCTGCAAATATACAGGTAATTAGTGAAATTCAAAAAGGCAGTGATTTCCTGGATTCAAACGCCAGCACACAGAACCCTGTAACAAGTTTCCTTCCCATCCCCACCAGTGGATTTTAACATGAATTTTACAGCTTTTTAAAGTCTGACACCATTATGTCTGATGCAGAAGGCGACTTTCTTCGTGCTCCAGTTGATATAAGTACATTCTGACCTCCAAGAGATAAACTCAGCTTTGTTCTCATGAGATCCACCACTAAAATTCTTTTCTTTTTGCTCTATATATCTTTATACCCCTCTTGAACCTTTCATTAAAGTACTGCTTTGTGTCAAACTATTTGTAGACATCATTTATATTGCTTACTCCCTTTACCATATTGTATATAATGTTCCTACTTGTTAGAAACAGGTTGTAGTAATTTTTATGTATGTACCCTACTGTTCCTAATACTGATGTAAAGAGACGAGAATTACTAGTTGTGCAAAAAATTTCACTTCTTTGAGACTCAGGTTCTTACCCCACACTATAGGTGATAACAACAACCTACTGTTTTTTGCGGCAAAGTATTGGAGAGGACCTTGCAGTGCATGAGGGTCGCTGTAGAAGTAGTGGCAATGAGAGGTAGGAGGAGGAGCAGCATTAACTGCTGGAGAGAGCTTTTCTTTTTCCATGTCATGAAGATTCTCTTTTTCACTTCTGTTGTTGTTTAAAAACATTATTGCTTTAATGTTGGGACGCATTGGGAAGCTGCAGTTCAAAATAAAAAGTGTTACTGATAAATACAAGGCCTGCATATCTACATTTGTAAGTATATAAAGTGTATACTTATCATATACTACTGCTTGTATAATGCACACAAGAAATTCAGTCTCATGACTTTTTAGTCACATTTCCTGGTAGATATTAAATTAAGTGAGATGGTATAGAAATAGTTGCCTTTCCAGAGCAATCTTTTCGACCCTTCTTTGTCTCACTTGAGCCCATTTTCAGAGAAGCTGAAAATAAGAGCTTGGGGGTATGGTGTCTATTGTTTGGTCTTATTACAGTCATTAACTGCAGTCAAGGTGCCTTTCAGGGAGAAAGGATGATAGATAGTCAGCACTCTCACGACCACATTCACTGTCATGGAGAACAAAAGTCGGGGAGGCAGGAGGTAGCAGAAGACAGAGTGCAGTGGGATACAGGTGCACCTCTTCCAGGGAAGAACAAGATGAATGTTCCCATTGTCACTGCTCCCTGCATTTCCTTAGTCATTAGTGTGACAGGTCGATAATTGATGACATGACATGGGACCTGTTGTGAAGCTTCTTTCCCCTCCTTTGAAACTACTTCTGTGTCCTTTAAACAGTATATGGTTATCTAATGTGTCAGTGCATCTGCCTTTATATCTCAATCTAAGCCATCTTGGTAATGACAGAAAATCACACCACTTGTAACAAGGGAAGATGATATTAAAGTTTCATAGCTGTGTTAACTGCAATTCTCAGCAGTGGTTTCTTATGTAATAATAGGCAAGGTCAAGAATAAATTTATCAGAGTAAGAGAAAATAGCATAATGTGAGCTCTCAATCTGTTGCAGAAGAGTGCCTTGTGGTCCAAAGCTCATTGTTTTACTGACACACTTTCTCTGGTTGCACTTTTTAGATTAAGAAAGAGTTTTAAAGTTCCGTTTCAAGAAATATTACATTCTACAGATCATTTGAATGAAGTCTTCAAATTAAATATTTGAACAAAATAACAATGTACAAATCATGACTAATCATCTTGATTTTTTTTTAATAATTGTTTGAAAAATACTGAATCAGGAACTGCTGGGAAGTAGATTTTATTTTAATCATGTATTTAGATGTATTTTATAATTAGTTATTAATTAATCAGTATTGTCCATCTGGGAATTTATTGACAAAATCCTGTAAGAAAACCACAAGGGTGTAACATATGTGTCATTGTAATAAATACATTTTAAAAATTTTCTAAAATGAAGAATCCTTAAGATTAGAACTTTATTATTCATCAAAAATGTTACTGACAATTTAATGAAGGTTGTTTTTCTTGGTTACGGTTTGTTTTTTAATATTATGAAAGATACCTTTTCCCTCTAATTTTTAGGGATATAACAATATTAAAAAATGTACTTTTTGAGGCACCTGGGTGGCTCAAAGGGTTAAAGCCTTTGTCTTCAGCTCAGGTCATGATCCCAGGGTCCTGGGATGAAGCATGGGGCTCCTTGCTCACAGCAGGAAGCCTACTTCCTCCTCTCTCTCTCTCTGCCTGCCTCCCTGCCTACTTGTGATCTTTGTCTGTCAAATAAATAAATAAATAAAATCTTTTAAAAAAAAAAAGTACTTTTGATAGTAATCATCTATAGTGAGTAGCACTCCACACTGGAAATAAATCGAATTTTTCATATTAAATTTGGCTACTGCATATGTAGAGTTGCTTTACTATAAACATTGTAATGTGCATTACCTCATTAACATTATAATGACAAGCTTTTAAAGGAAAAGTTACAGTAAAAATTAGAACATCAGTGGTGAAAGAAAACCATTTTGTCAGTACATTTCCGGTTTCCTTATTATTCTCCAAACTATACTCTAATGTCTGATTCTATAAGGCAATATCTTTAATAAAGCATTATTTGTCCTAACTTTTAATGCATTGCATATGAGACCATAGCCTATGACATCTTCATGACCTTTAAGAGTTCATGAATCAACATACATATATATATATTTTGTTGACTAATTAGATCAGAATTTGTGAGATATTTTCTTAAAGAAAAATCTACTTAGATAGCCATCCAAGTGGCAGAGAGACCCTTAAGAGACATTTAGCAATTCTCTTCTATATTTAGCAAGCACACATTTTCTAACCTTTGTTTCTGAATCAAGACATCCTCCTGGTTTCCTTTCGTCTAGGTGATCTTGCTTTCTGTCCTCCATGTTGTTTTTTCTTCCTTTGCTTGTTGCTAAAATGTCAATCTATGGATGTTTGCCAGAGTTCTGTCCTATCCTGTTTTCTTCTCAGGTGCATAACTTCATTCTCAAATTTATATCATTAATCTAATTTTTATAATTCTTTAATTCCTGTGAACATTGGATACATTTCTAGTCTTCTACTGAGACTGGCTCCTGAAAGATCTTCTGATAATGCAAACACTGCTTCCCCATCAAATCCCACCCATTATTTCAAAGTAGAAATATTGATGTTATCTTTAATCTTCTTTCTCCCTTTCTCATTCTTCAGTTCTGTGAACTTGTCAGCCTGTGAATTTCATCTCCACAACCACCCTTATATTCATGCCATTCTCTCTCTTCTCAGAGTCATTATTATCTTTCATCTACATTATTGTAACAGGATCCTAATTCTGTTACCAGTCTCTTCATCTAATAGCCACAGTTATCTTCCTAAAGCGTAGGTCTGATCATTTCATCCTTCTATTAACTCACTTTTCTGGCCCCCCATTTCTAACGTGGCAAAGTCCAAATTCCTTAGCAAAGCCATAAGAATGTTTCATAGTTTGGCCACTGTATGTCTTTCTAGCCTCATTTCCTGGTGATTTTTTATGGAGGATTGCTGTCTATTCCCAGAAGATGGCATGTATCTTGTGTCTCTCCTATTTACTTTGGTTTTAAATGCTGTCTTGAATGCCTTACTCACTTTTCTCTCTTGATACTCTCTTCCTTATTCTTAAATTCAGTTCGCAAATATCCATTATATAGTGCTCCTTTATATATTTAATTTTGTACAGAAATTGTCTCATACTATGTATAAATGTTTGCAGCTGACTTTCTTGAGTCAAAAATTTTTGAGATGTATTAATGTGAAAGTATGTAGATTTTGTTTATGACTTCTAATTGCAGATAACATTCTGTTGTGTAAATAAGCCACTGTATTCTATCCTTTTAGTAAGGGACAAGTGGGTTGTTTTTACGTATTTTTCCCCTTTGTTTAAAAAAATGCTACAGTGAACTGTCTTGCCATTGTATCTTTGAGCATATGTGCACGATTCATTAAGTAATTAATGAATTAGTTTCAAGTGGCTAATCTGGGGACCTGTGGAGAGTAATGAGAGGATGGTGAAATATAGACATCTGCCATCATTTTCCAAATTTTCTTCACTTGAAATGTCCTTGTATGAAGTATGATAGTGTCAAAATTCCCATGTTATGCTTGGTTTGGCATGTAGTTATATTGATGCAAATAAATGTAAGGAATGGAAGGTTTTTTTTTTTTTTTTAATCTATTAATACAAGTATTTTTCTGTGCCATCCATGTCAAAGTGTACTCTCTCATAACAGGCCTTAATTGTAGGTGCAAATAACAAAATTTTGAAAGTAAATTTATATTGCATTAATTTCATTTTCCTAAATTGTGGAAATCTGTCAGTACTTTGGCAATCATTTATTCCTTATAAGCCTAATTGTTTTTTATACTGGATTCTTACTGTATACTTGCCTGAAAATTGTCCTAGGTCATTGTGTACTATTCCAAATGCCACAGAACACAAAAGGGTGAGCAACTGTGTCTATACTTAAAATATCATCTCATTTACCCTTCTGTTTATATTTTTATAGCCTTTAAATGTTTGTAGAACTATTTTAATAATTATAATACTTCTTTATAAATGGAAGCACTGTTGCATATTATAGTGGTCATTCATTTTACTTTGTATAAGAATTGCCTGGGAAAGTGTTAGTATATATTTTTAGTTTCCACTATAGAAAATTCTGATTCAGTAGATTTGGGCTATGTATTTTGAATTTTAACTCTCTGTCCTTATCACAAATACCACCTCCCATGTCCTCTGGAAATTGACTTTCTTAGAAACACGGATTGAGGCAAAAGATTCGGTGGTGGTGGTTATGGTGATGGCAGTGGCATGGTAGTAGTAGATAGTGATGGTCATGATGTTGGAGGTGGTAGTTGTGCTGGGGGTGATAGAATGGAGTGGGCATGGCTTTTGGAATCAATTGCCCTCCACTTGAATCCCAGCTCTAATAATTACTATTTTTTATCACAAGATGATAGTAGTTAACCTCTCTGAACCTTAGGGTTCTCATCTATAAAACGGAGATAATAATTTACCTAATTTACCACTTGGTGATCGTTACTATACTGTATGTTAACTAACTGGAATTTAAATAAAACTTAAAGAGAAACAAAACAAAATAAATAATAATTTAACTAATTCACAAGGCTATTACAAGCCTGTAATAAGTACATAATAATTGCCAAGCGTTGTATATTCATAAAGTGGCTTTCCTTCTTTTCTGATCTTGTAAACAACATTGTAAGAGTAGATTTTCTTTTTTTTTTTTTTTTTTAAAGATTTTATTTATTTATTTGACAGAGAGAGATCACAAGTAGGCAGAGAGGCAGGCAGAGAGAGAGAGAGGAGGAAGCAGGCTCCCTGCTGAGCAGAGAGCCTGATGCGGGACTCGATCCCAGGACCCTGAGATCATGACCCGAGCCGAAGGCAGCGGCTTAACCCACTGAGCCACCCAGGTGCCCCTGTAAGAGTAGATTTTCAATGGAAGAACAGAAATATATCTAAAATTCAAGATCTCAGATTTATAAACCAAAAGCCAAGGAATATTCGGATATCCTGTTATTCTCATTTCTGTAAATATTGCTTAATGACATTTTAACATCAGAGAAGTCAAAAGGCATTTCCTCAGGAGATATAATTTAAGTATCTATTTTTTGTCCTGAATGAGAATCAATAAAAGAGTCTCATGTGAACATTGCATGTTTGGGAGACTAATTTTTTTTTTCCATTCTGTGAACATCTCATTTTCTCATAGGAGATACCAAGTGTAAAAACTAGAACACTCTCAGAAACACCCACACATATACATACTTAAACACAAATTCTAGAGCAATTCACAGGGGAACTTGTTAAAGATGCCTTTCTACAGATGTATCATATCTTTATCTCTGGAGCTAAAGCTCCAGAATCTAACTTTTAAATAGCATCTTAAAACAGCATCTGGTAACTTCGATATGGGTGGTCCCATAGAACATACTTTGAGAAACACTGGAATGTAGGGAAAAAATTTTGGTACTTTAACACTTAAAAGTAACTTAATCTCTGTGAATTTCTTCATATGTAACAATGAAAAAATATACACAATGCCTGGCTCATATTGGACTGTCATTAATTTCATTCTCCTTGTGGAAGGTGGCATAGTATTTAAAAGCATATGAGTTTTGGAATCAGACTTCAGGCTTAAATTCTAGTTCTACTGCTGTAGCTGAGTGACTTTAAACAATATTTAAGCTTGCTACATGCAGGTTTCTTATTTGTGAAATGGAATAGTAATTTTAGCTACATTTTAGAGTTTTTATGAGGATTAAGTGAGATAAAGGATGAAAAACAGTTGGAAAAATAACTCCTAGAAACTAATGCTTAGTAAGTTATATATCTATATATACATATATAATATATATATATATATACACACAATTGTTTTCCATTTTCTCACCTAAATATACTAAGCCATATGTATACTTACTTACCGTCACATCAAGTATACTTACACTTATTTATAGTATCTTATATACTATTTTAATAACATCAGGAAATTTTACATGCAAGATACATTGTTGGTAATTTAAATTAAGTAATAACATAATGATTTGATTTTCAACTTTGGACTTACTGGCAAATTTTAAGAGCACAAATTTACCATATTTCAAATATTTTCTTACTGTTTCAGTTTGTCTCTTTGGCTGCTGTTTGGAATAGTAGCAAATGATACATTCCAGAAATCAGCAGGTTTCTGGGTAAGAAGACTACCACCACTCAGATATAATGAATAGCTTCCAGAAAAGGGCCAATAATACAGAACTGTTTGGCATTGACAGGATTTACATTTTCTTAATGGTGATTATTTTTGATATTAGAGCTAAAGACATTTAAGCTTTTCAATATACTTTTCTGGAGTTTTTATTCAGCTATAAAAATTCACTTCTAATGGTTGGAGAAAGAAAGCCATTCTATGTAAGAAAAAGTTTACTTTTCTCATAAAATTTAATATTTAAAATAGTGACACCATTGTTTGACACTAGTTTTTATGAAAAATTTAAGGATACATTTGTTAATTGAATTAATGATTCAAATGGTTTAAAGTACAGTATTTTAGTTTATTGATATCTGTAATGATTTCTGTTTTTAAAATCTGTTTACTTAACTTTTGTTGATTTTCTTTTTCTTTCTCTGGTATGCTATCTCAGGTTTTAAGGCCTGGATCTATACTTCAAGCACAAGCTCATGGTAATAGTAATGATTATGATAGTGAGTAACATATATTGAGTATTAAATATTCGTAGGTATTAAGGTAAAGGGTTTACCTACCTACTCAATTTATCCTCCCAATAGTACTATGAGAGAGATGCATTTATGATACATTTGCTGTGATTTACAATAACAGTACATTTATATGAATGCATTCTAAAAATATGACCATGAAAAGTTAGTAAACCATAATAGGTTCACTTTTCTGAAGATTTGCACATTAGTGGGGTTTTTTTTTTTTGTATTTAAAATCTAAATAACATTCTACTGAAAACAAAGTAATAATTCAGAATTTAAGTGTTAAATCATTCTTGAACTTATACAAAGAAAATATTTATTTGAAAATTCATCAGAATTCTTAATCAGTAATCTGTGAACTTTTAGGAGTTCAAGAAATTAAACATAAGATGTTATATATTTTAATTTGTAATTAGCTTTTATATAAAATAAACATATGGACTCAAAATTGTTAGATGTTATTGAAGTAATCAGTAAAACTATTTTCCTCAGAGCAGTTATTTTATGAAATGAAAATGAAGAAAATCCATTATTCCAATATTACTGTCAGTTTATTCTTTTTTTTTTTTTAGATTTTATTTATTTATTTGACAGAGAGAAATCACAAGTAGATGGAGAGGCAGGCAGAGAGGGAAGCAGGCTCCCTGCTGAGCAGAGAGCCCGATGCGGGACTCGATCCCAGGACCCTGAGATCATGACCTGAGCCGAAGGCAGTGGCTTAACCCACTGAGCCACCCAGGCGCCCCACTGTCAGTTTATTCTTATTGATTATCCTGTAAGAGCACTTTCATTCATTTTTACAGATGTAATAATTTAAAATTTTTTTTCTTTTATTGTTCGTTATTTACTTTCTCCTCAGTTATACTGCCTTCTGAAGTTATACTTAGAAATTTGAATGTGGGATAGCTATTTATTTATTCCTGGATAATTATTTTCATGTTTTAAATGGTTACTTTCTAAAAAAAAAAACGAGGCTGTGAAATTCCAGGAACCAAGTATTAAGACCTATTAGTGAAGGAATGCTCAACAGTTAGACAAGTCTCTACAATAGGACTGTATAGAACTCGAGTTTTGAAAGCATGGTGTGAGGACTCATATTGGTATGTGAACTAACCTTATTACTAGACCATGACTAGATGGGAACAGAATTGGAGAGCGATTGTTTAGAAAGTTTAATAGTAATTTGATAGTAATTTGACATTGCTTTGAAATCCAAGGACATGATCACTTTTTTATTAATTCACTTCATTATTTTGTAAGGCTTTAGTCTGCAAAATGGACTGGGAATTTTAAAACACGTTTCTTCAACCACTGATTATTTGAGGAAAGTGGTATAGACTTCTTGGTTCACAAGCTTCATTTGTCCAGTTATAGCAATTAATAGAACAGATGAAGAATCATAATTTTCTTCCAAAATTTTTAGTATTTAACTTTATGAAATTAAGGATGATTTAAAAAAATTTTTTATTGTGTTATGTTAATCACCACACCATACATCATTAGTTTTTTTATACAGTGTTCCAAGATTCATTATTTACATACAACACCCAGTGCTCCATGCAATATGTGCCCTCCTTAATATCCACCACCAGGCTCACCCATCCCCCCACCCCCCTCCTAAAACCCTCAGTTTGTTTCTTGGAGTCCATAGTCTCTCATGGTTCATATCCCCCTTTGATTTTCCCCCCTTCACTTTTCCTTATGTCCTCCATGTTATTCCTTATGTTCCACAAGTAAGTGAAACCATATGATAATTGACTTTCTCTGCTTGACTTATTTCATTCAGCATAATCTCCTAAACTCCCATCCATGTTGATGCAAAAGTTGGGTATTCATCCTTTCTGATGGCTGAGTAATATTCCATTGTATATATGGACCACAACTTCTTTATCCATTCGTCTATTGAAGGGCATCTCAGCTCTTTCCACAGGCCTCAAAAGAAAGCTGGGGTAGTGATTCTCATATCAGACAAATTAGATTTTAAGCTAAAGACTGTAGTCAGAGATATAGCAAGACATTACATCATTCTTAACGGGTCTATCCAACAAGAATTAACAATTATAAATATTTATGGCCCCAACATGGAAGCAGCCAAATGCTAATCAAAATAAAGAGGCATAGTTATAAGAATACATTAATTGTAGAGGATCTTAGCATGCTACTCTCAGCAATTGACAGATCATCTAAAAAGAAAATCAACAAAGAAACAAGATCTTTGAATGACACATTGGACCAGATGCACCTCATAGATATATACAGAACATTCTACCTTAAAGCAATAGAGTGCACATGAAATCTCCAGCATAGCCCGTGTACTGGGTCACAAATCAGGTCTCAACCAGTACCAAAAGACTGAGATTATTCCTTGCATATTCTCAGACCACAATGCTTTGAAACTGGAACTCAACCACAAGAAAAAGTTTGGAAGGAATTCAAACACTTGGAAGTTAAAGACTATCCTGCTCAAGAATGTTTAGGTCAACCAGAAAATCAAAGAACTTAATTCATGGAAATCAATGAGAATGAAGCCACATCAGTCCAAAACCTATGGGATATGACAAAGGTGGTCCTAAGTGGGAAATACATAGCCATTCAAGTCTCACTCAAAAAACAATAGAAAAATCCTGAATACACAAACTCTGTTTACACCTTAAAGAACTGGAGAATCAACAACAAATTAAGCCTCCCCATGCATGAGAAGGGAAATAATTAAGATTAGAGCAGAGATCAATGAGGTAGAAACCAGAAATATAGTAGAACACATCAATGAAACTAGAAGCTGGTTCTTTGAAAGAACTAATAAGATTAATAAACCATTGGCCAGACTAATCCAAAAGAAAAGAGAAATGACCCAAATTAATAAAAGTATGAATGAAAGGTGAGAAATCATGACTACACCAAGGAAATAGAAATAATCATCAGAAATTATCAACAGCTATATGCCAATAAGTTAAGCAATGTAGAAGAAATGGATACAATCCTGGAAACCTATAAACTACTGAGACTGAAGCAGGAAGAAATTGACAACCTGAAGAGACCAAAATCTAGTAACGAAATTGAAGCAATGATCAAAAACCTCCCCAATAGTGCAATTGCTGGGTCAGACAACTGACAGAATGGGAGAAGATATTTGCAAACGACATATCAGATAAAGGACTAGTGTCCAGAATCTATAAAGAACTTAGCAAACTCAACACCCAAAGAACAAATAATCCAATCAAGAAATGGGCAGAGGACATGAACAGACATTTCTGCAAAGAAGACATCCAGATGGCCAACAGACACATGAAAAAGTGCTCCATATCACTCGGCATCAGGGAAATACAAATCAAAACCACAATGCGATATCACCTCACACCAGTCAGAATGGCTAAAATCAACAAGTCAGGAAATGACAGATGCTGGCGAGGATGCAGAGAAAGGGGAACCCTCCTACACTGTTGGTGGGAATGCAAGCTGGTGCAACCTCTCTGGAAAACAGCATGGAGGTTCCTCAAAATCTTGAAAATAGAACTGCCCTATGACCCTAAAGATACAAACGTAGTGATCCAAAGGGGCACGTGTACCCGAATGTTTATAGCAGCAATGTCCACAATAGCCAAACTATGGAAAGAACCTAGATGTCCATCAACAGATGAATGGATCAAGAAGATGTGGTATATATACACAATGGAATACTATGCAGCCATCAAAAGAAATGAAATCTTGCCATTTGCGACAACATGGATGGAACTAGAGCGTATCATGCTTAGCGAAATAAGTCAAGCAGAGAAAGACAACTATCATATGATCTCCCTGATATGAGGAAGTGGTGATGCAACATGTGGGCTTAAGTGGGTACGAGAAGAATAAATGAAACAAGGTGGTATTGGGAGGGAGACAAACCATAAGTGACTCTTAATCTCATAAAACAAACTGAGGGTTGCTGGGGGGAGGGGGTTTGGGAGAGGGGGGTGGGATTATGGACATTGGGGAGGGTATGTGCTTTGGTGAGTGCTGTGAAGTGTGTAAACCTGGCGATTCACAGACCTGTACCCCTAGGGATAAAAATATATGTTTATAAAAAATAAAAAATTATAAATAAAAAAAAAAAACAAAAAAACCTCCCCAAAAGAGGGATTCCCTGGGGGGTTCTACCAAACATTCAAGGAAGAAATAATACCTGTTCTCCTGAAGCTGTTTAAAAAATTAGAAACAGAAGATAAACTTCCAGATTCTATGAAGCCAGCATTACCCTGATTCCAAACCAGGCAAAGACCCCATCAAAAAAGAGAATTTCAGACCAATACCTCTGAGGAATATGGATGTCAAGATTCTCAACAAGATCCTAGCTAATAGGATCCAACAAGTACATTAAAAAGAGTATCCACCATGACCAGGTGGGATTTATCCTTGGGATGCAAGGGTGGTTCAGCATTTGCAAATTTGATAGAACAGATCAATGAGAGAAGAGGACAAGAACCACATGGTCCTCTCAATTGATGCAGAAAAAGCACTTGACAAAATAGAGCACCTTTTCCTGATTAAAATTCTTCAGAGTATAGGGATGGAGGGAACATTCCTCAACTTCACAAAATCATCTATGAAAAACCCATGGGGGTTTTCCTCCATGGGGAAAAGCTGAGAGCCTTCCCTTTGAGATCAGGAAAATGACAAGGATTCCCACTCTCACCACAATTATTCAACATAGTACTAGAAGTCCTAGCAACAGCAATCAGATGGCCAAAAAGTAATAAAAGGTATTCAAATTGGCAAAGAAGAAGTCAAACTCTCTCTCTCTGCACAGATGACATGATACTTTATATGGGAAACCAAAAAGACTCCACCCCAAACTACTAGAACTCCTACAGAAATTCAGTAATGTGGCAGGATACAAAATCAATGTACAGAAACCAGTTGCTTTCTTATACACTAACAATGAAACTGTAGAAAGGGAATTTAGAGAATTGAATCCATTTACAATAGCCCCCCAAACCATCAGATACCTTGGAATAAACCTAAACAAAGAGATTATATATACTCAAGATATATATAACTTGACCATTCTCTTACACCATGCACAAAGATAAACTCAAAATGGATGAAAGATCAAAAGCTTCTGCACAGCAAAAGAAACAGTCCCCAAAACAAAGAGGCAACAAATGGAATGGGAGAAGATATTTGCAAATGACACTACAGACAAAGGGCTGATATCCAAGATCTATAGAGAACTTCTCAAACTCAACTCAAAAAACAGATAAGTCAAAAAATGAGTAGAAGACATGAACAGACTCTTCTCCAGTGAAGACATACAAATGGCTAGGAAACACATGGAAAAAATATTCATTATCTGATTAGCCATCAGGGAAATTCAAATCAAAACCACATTGAGATACCTTCTTACACCAGTTAGAATGGCAAAGATTAACAAAGCAGGAAACAACAAATGTTGCAGAGGATATGGACAAAGGAGGAACCCTCGTAGAGTGTTGGTGGGAATGCAAGTTGGTGCAGCCACTTTGGAAAACAGTGTGAAGATTCCTCAAAAAATTAAAAAAAATAGAGCTACCTTACGACCTGGCAATTACACTACTGGGCATTTACCCCAAAGATACAGATGAGTGAAAAGAAGGGCCATATGTACCCCAGTGTTCATAACAGCAATGTGCACAATAGGGATGATGTTTTACATTTTCTCACATATTTTGAATCATTGCAATGTTTTGCTAGGAAAATTTAGGTTGCTATTAAATTGTCAATGTTTGAAAAGGAAAATATTTATTCATTTTTCTCATTCTAATATATATATACATACATATGTATATATAAAGAGCATATATATAAATAAATTAAGAACCTTAATTTCTATGAAGCACTTTATAGAAAGATAGAATTGTGACTTGAAGGTGGTAGTTGGTTTTCTGAGAATGAATGAGAACATAAGAGAAGGAAAGGAGAGATGACAGTTCAGTCTTGGTTCAGATTATATCAAGTCCACTAGAGTAATGATGAGGGGAGTTAAAAGGGCAGGTGGGAAATTCAGAAATTCAATAGAATAATAAAGTATTATTTAGGGGCACCTGGGTGACTCAGTGGGTTAAAGCCTTTGCCTTTGGCTCAGGTCATGATCCCAGGGTCCTGGGATCGATCCCTGCATCGGGCTCTCTGCCCGGCAGGGAGCCTGCCTCCCTTCCTCTCTCTCTCTGCCTGCCTCTCTGCCTACTTGTGATCTCTGTATGTCAAATAAATAAATAAAATCTTTAAAGAATATTATTTAAATATTCTTTATTAATTATAACTTAAATAATAACTATTATATTAAAATGTATTAATGGATTGTTGAGGAGATAAGTACTTATAAAATGATGGGATAGTGATCAAAGTACTCAGAATAGTTCCCTAGGTGAGAATGTAGTGGAAGTTAGCAGAGGTAGAGAACATATAAAGATGACAGAAAAATGAGGTGAAAATGCTTAAATTACCTCAGGAAAAATAATAGAGAAAAAGAAAACCAGCACATCTGGAAGTAATGGTTACTTTTTTCAAGACTGTAGTACTGCTTTAGATGTTGAGGAAACTAAGAATTGCCACAAATTCTTTCACATTTACTCATTTGGACAGTGGCATCTATGTGCTTTTCCCAATTTGATGGATTTATACATCATTTATGGCCATTATAACATGGCAGAAACAACAGTGCATTACTTCAAAGAGGTCAAATTGTCAAAAGGGATCCAGTTTCTACTTTGTTTTCTGGAATATTTGTGTTTGGAATGCAAAGATTCCGTGCAAGAAGTTTACCTTGAGGTGAACATTGTAGGAGGAAGTCAAGCCACAGGGAGGAATAATATATTGGTGTTCTGGTAGACAGTCCTAATTTCTGAGTTATTCCTGTCCAGGCACCAGATATGCAAATGAAATATTTTAGATGATACTGTGCAAATGAACTCCAGCTTCAAATTTAATTAGTTAAGATATAATAGAGACAAATCATTCCTGACTTGTATTTTGGATCCATTGAATATAGGGATTGAATATACATTATTTTAAAATCCCCAAATTTGGGATTAATTTGTTACATAGTGTTAGAAACTGGAGTAGATATTAAATTGCACTGGACCTAACTTTTGAGCTAAAGTTTGAGTGAGTTTTAGAGAGAGTACTTATAATTTATATATTTAAAAATATACAGTATGAATATATATTGTATTTAATTTGAAACAGTGTTAGGTAGAGGGTACTATGGAATCAACATGTATGGCTATATAGAGAGCATTTTGACATAATGCTTTTACGTGAGCATTTAATGCATTAGACTTTATTTTTATTTATGTATTCAGTTTAGGTTTTATTCATGACTCATCTTTACCAGCTTTTAAGAAATATCTACCTTAAATGGTAAGAATTTCTTAGAATGACAAAGAAACCATGTAGGCCTTCTGTTTCAAATTGCTAACATTTTTGTGTTTTTTTTTTTTTTTTAAGTCCTGCACGTTTTGAATCTTCTCCCCCTACTTGTTACATTTTTTTTTTTTTTTTGAAAGAGTGGAAAGAGGGTCTAAGGGAGAGAAAGGGAGAGAATCTCAAGCAGGCTCTGTGTCCAGCAGGGAGCCTGATGTGGGGCTCCATCTCACTGCCCTGAAATCCTGACCTGAGCCCAAATCAAGAGTTGGATGCTTAACCAACTGAGCCACATAGGTGGCCCACTTCCCTCTATTTTTAAAAGCCTTATTTTTTAAAGCAGTTTTCACAGCAAAATTGAGCAGAAAGTTGGTATATTTTCAATAGATCTCCTGTCCCCACACATGTATAGCCTCATCAATTATCAACATACCCCACCAAAGTGAAACATTTTTAAATAATTGATGTACTTAAGTTCACATCATTATCACCTGGGTCCATAATTTGCATTAGGGTTCACTCCTGGTGCTGTACATTCTATAGGCTTATACAAGTTTATAATCACAGGTACCCACCATTATAGTATTGTACAGAGTAGTTAACTGCCATAAAAATCCTCTGTGGTCTCTCTATTGATTCTTCCTTCCCTCCTAACTCCTGTCAACTACTGATCTTTTTTTTTTTTTAATTTTTTTAAAATTTTTTATAATTTTTTATTTTTTATAAACATATATTTTTATCCCCAGGGGTACAGATCTGTGAATCACCAGGTT
Source organism: Mustela nivalis (assembly GCF_964662115.1). Taxonomy (NCBI): domain Eukaryota; kingdom Metazoa; phylum Chordata; class Mammalia; order Carnivora; family Mustelidae; genus Mustela; species Mustela nivalis. The sequence continues at coordinate 108,672,992 of NC_139023.1, forward strand.
TACACACTTCACAGCACTCACCAAAGCACATACCCTCCCCAATGTCCATAATCCCACCCCCTTCTCCCAAAACCCCTCCCCCCAGCAACCCTCAGTTTGTTTTGTGAGATTAAGAGTCACTTATGGTTTGTCTCCTTCCCAATCCCATCTTGTTTAATTTATTCTTCTCGTACCCACTTAAGCCCCCATGTTGCATCACCACTTCCTCATATCAGGGAGATCATATGATAGTTGTCTTTCTCCGCTTGACTTATTTCGCTAACATGAAAAAGTGCTCCATATCACTCGGCATCAGGGAACTACTGATCTTTTTATTGTTTCTAGAGTTGGGCTTTTTCCAGTATGTCAAATGGTTGGAATCAAATGGTATGTAGCCTTCTCAGGTTCCCTATAAGTTGTTTTTGTTTTTTATTTGGCAACTTCTCATTCACAGTTCTCAAATTAAATATAAGTCCTTTCCTCAAAAAAAGCCTTCCTAAATTTACAATCTAAATCAGATTTTATGTTTATTTTTTACATTGAAGCTTTAATTTTCCTCTGCAGTACTTATCATAGTTTATATAATTAATAGCTATCCCCATGAAGTATGAAATATTTAATCCTTGATAGCATTTTTTTTTTTTTCACTGATAGCCTTCTTATAGCTAGCTTAGTGCCTAGTATATTTAGGTACTCAGCAAATAGTTGTAAAATTTTTTATTTTTTTTTTATTTATTTATTTTTATTTTTTTTAACATTTTACTTATTTATTTGACAGAGAGAGAGAGAGATCACAAGTAGGCAGAGAGGCAGGCAGAAAGAGGGAGAGGAAGCAGGCTCCCCACTGAGCAGAGAGCTCGATGTGGGGCTCCATCCCAGGACCCCGAGATCATGACCTGAGCCAAAGGCAGAGGTCTTAATCCACTGATCCATCCAGGCGCCCTGTAAAATTTTTTAATTAAATTAATGAAACTTAGTTGTTTATACCAAAATGCATTAAGCATATGAACATAAACTAACGAAGCTGATTCTATAAGATATAGTATAAATTCAAATTCCAGTTTCATTGGTTTATCACACTTGTATAGGTGATCTAACAATAGGTGTATAGGTGATCTAACAATAATAGTTTTGTCTTATATTTTATCTTGAATCTAATATATTTTATTGTATTTTATTTTAAAATTACCTAAAAATTGTTATGAATAAGAGGGTTTGACTTCTATATGCTAAATGAAAGACTTGTTTGTGGAGCATATTTTGGAATTCCATTCAGATATTTCAGAAACCACCTTTTACTTAATTCCTACTGAAGCCTGTTTTGTGACACTTACTAAATTTGAAGTATATAGTTTTGGGATCTGATTTCTGGTAGAGACTGTAGAATTAGTGCGAATAGTCCAAACACTCATAAAAGAAGAATCATCTCAAAATCCATTGATTTATCTGGGATTACAGAACTAATCAGTTTAATCAACCTTGAATTCAAGCTTTTTACTCCCCTATTCTGGGACACTGCTTCCAAAACTCTTTCTAGGTAGAGCATGGCTAAAAAAAAAAAAAAAAAAGGTAGGATTTAGTAAAATGAAGTCTGGAGCATAAGTCTAGAATTCATAAGTTCCTTTTGTTCCCTTTCTTATCCGTGATCTTTTTTAACTTCCAATAATATAACTTTTTTCCGCTTTATGAAAAACCCACGGCAAATATCATTCTCACTGGAGAAAAACTGAAAGCTTTTCCGCTAAGGTCAGGAACACGGCAGGGATGTCCATTATCACCACTGCTATTCAACATAGTACTAGAAGTCCTAGCCTCAGCAATCAGACAACAAAAGGAAATTAAAGGCATCCGAATCAGCAAAGAAGAAGTCAAACTATCACTCTTCGCAGATGATATGATACTATATGTGGAAAACCCAAAAGACTCCACTCCAAAACTGCTAGAACTTGTACAGGAATTCAGTAAAGTGTCAGGATATAAAATCAATGCACAGAAATCAGTTGCATTTCTCTACACCAACAAGAAAGAAGAAAGAGAAATTAATGATTCAATACCATTTACAATTGTACCCAAAACCATAAGATACCTAGGAATAAACCTAACCAAAGAGGCAAAGAATCTATACTCAGAAAACTATAAAGTACTCATGAAAGAAATTGAGGAAGACACAAAGAAATGGAAAAATGTTCCATGCTCCTGGATTGGAAGAATAAATATTGTGAAAATGTCTATGCTACCTAAAGCAATCTACACATTTAATGCAATTCCTATCAAAGTACCATCCATCTTTTTCAAAGAAATGGAACAAATAATCCTAAAATTTATATGGAACCAGAAAAGACCTCGAATAGCCAAAGGGATATTGAAAAAGAAAGCCAAAGTTGGTGGCATCACAATTCCGGACTTCAAGCTCTATTATAAAGCTGTCAATATCAAGACAGCATGGTACTGGCACAAAAACAGACACATAGATCAATGGAACAGAATAGAGAGCCCAGAAATAGACCCTCAACTCTATGGTCAACTAATCTTCGACAAAGCAGGAAAGAATGTCCAATGGAAAAAAGACAGCCTCTTCAATAAATGGTGTTGGGAAAATTGGACAGCCACATGCAGAAAAATAAAATTGGACCATTTCCTTACACCACACATGAAAATAGACTCAAAATGGATGAAGGACCTCAATGTGTGAAAGGAATCCATCAAAATCCTTGAGAACACAGGCAGCAACCTCTTCGACCTCAACTGCAGCAACATCTTCCTAGGAACATCGCCAAAGGCAAGGGAAGCAAGGGCAAAAATGAACTATTGGGATTTCATCAAGATCAAAAGCTTTTGCACAGCAAAGGAAACAGTTAACAAAACCAAAAGACAACTGACAGAATGAGAGAAGATATTTGCAGACGACATATCAGATAAAGGGCTAGTGTCCAAAATCTATAAAGAGCTTAGCAAACTCAACACCCAAAGAACAAATAATCCAATCAAGAAATTGGCAGAGGACATGAACAGACATTTCTGCAAAGAAGACATCCAGATGGCCAACAGACACATGAAAAAGTGCTCCATATCACTCGGCATCAGGGAAATACAAATCAAAACCACAATGAGATATCACCTCACACCAGTCAGAATGGCTAAAATCAACAAGTCAGGAAATGACAGATGCTGGCGAGGATGTGGAGAAAGGGGAACCCTCCTACACTGTTGGTGGGAATGCAAGCTGGTGCAGCCACTCTGGAAAACAGCATGGAGGTTCCTCAGAATGTTGAAAATAGAACTGCCCTATGACCCAGCAATTGCACTATTGGGTATTTACCCTAAAGATACAAATGTAGTGATCCAAAGGGGCACATGCACCCGAATGTTTATAGCAGCAATGTCCACAATAGCCAAACTATGGAAAGAACCTAGATGTCCATCCACAGATGAATGGATCAAGAAGATGTGGTATATATACACAATGGAATACTATGCAGCCATCAAAAGAAATGAAATCTTGCCATTTGCGACAACATGGATGGAACTAGAGCGTATCATGCTTAGCGAAATAAGTCAAGCAGAGAAAGACAACTATCATATGATCTCCCTGATATGAGGAAGTGGTGATGCAACATGGAGGCTTAAGTGGGTAGGAGAAGAATCAATGAAACAAGATGGGATTGGGAGGGAGACAAACCATAAGTGACTCTTAATCTCACAGAACAAACTGAGGGCTGCTGGGGGGAGGGGGTTTGGGAGAAGGGGGTGGGATTATGGACATTGGGGAGGGTATGTGCTTAGGTGAGTGCTGTGAAGTGTGTAAACCTGGTGATTCACAGACCTGTACCCCTGGGGATAAAAATATATGTTTATAAAAAAAAAAAAAAAAAAAAAAAAAAAAAAAGAATGGACAAGTACCCAACTTTTGTAGCAGCATGGACGGGACTGGAAGAGATTATTATGCTGAGTGAAATAAGTCAAGCAGAGAGAGTCAATTATCATATGGTTTCACTTATTTGTGGAGCATAACAAATAGCATGGAGGACATGGGGAGTTAGAGAGGAGAAGGGAGTTGGGGGAAATTGGAAGGGGAGGTGAACCATGAGAGACTATGGACTCTGAAAAACAATCTGAGGATTTTGAAGGGGTGGGGGGTGGGAGTTTGGGGTACTAGGTGGTGGGTATTATAAAGGGCACGAATTGCATGGAGCACTGGGTGTGGTGAAAAATAATGAATACTGTTATGCTGAAAATAAAAAATAAATTAAAAAAAAAAAAAAAGCAGAACAAAAAAAAAAAAAAAAAAAAAATAAAAAGGTCATTCATTCCCAAGCTTTCCAGCAAGCTTCATGAGCTGACATAAAGCCCGAGAATGTATAAGACCTCACTGCCATGTGAGAGTCATCATATAAAAGGCAACTTCGGCTGCTTTTTATGTAGTGATCCCTCTCCGGTTCTATTGGGATCTAAAGTCTACCTTTGTAAATGAAATAATAAAATCCTTGTATTAAGCTGTAATTCTGTCCTTAAATGGTTAGCTCCAAGCCTGCAGATGTTCAGTCCAAACTAAATAATAATTAAATGTCACACATATATCAATGTTATTTTGTGGGTTCCTTACACATAGACAAATGGTTAGTGAATTTACATTTTTTGAAGGAAGGTCTCTAATAGGCCCTTTTCAGATCTACCTAAGAGGAGATGTGGAACCAACCTGGTTCCTTGCTATGATTCTCAAACATTTTGCTCACAGAACCATTTTACATGCTCTTCAAAGCTATTGAGAACTTCAGAGAGCTATATCTATCAATATTTGAAGTTGAAATCGAAACATAATCTTTTCCAGTGTTTATTAGTTCATTGTGTTTTCACTGGCTCATTCCTCTCCAAGAGACACAGAATGTCTAGTCAAATGAGTAGGAGAAGAACACATGGAACAAAAGAGGATAGTATGGGCAGAAAACTCTAGGATTTATATTTTTTAAATGTTAATTTCTGCAGCATATGTATTTATTTGCGTATGCTTGTATATATTCCTTAATACTTCCATTGGCTACAATAGTCCCTGTTATTTTAAAATTTAAATGTAGTACATATTTCCATACAGATGTATGTTTATTCAATAATATCTGGTCTTAGGATTTTTTAAAAAAGATTTAATTTCTTAGGAAAAGCAGTTCTCTACACAGTCTGCATGTCCCGTTAATGTCCATATTCTCTCAGTCTTGCCTGGTACCCAGTCTCTGTTGGGATTCCTCTCCTTGTCCAGGAAATAAAACCACTGCTGAGATAACCTTTGCTATTTCATATCCCTATAAAAAGACTAAACTTTCTTTTAATGAAACAGCTGGTACAATTATTCTACAAATTACCCTGCCATGAAAGGTGGTTTAGGAGTCTATTTCCAGGTACTTGTCCTTCTACCTATGCCCTATTTCTCTGCAGTTTACCAGGCCATGCTGTGTCTTTACTAACATATGATATACTATTTTTGGCATATTGGCACACGCATGGCTGATTCTGCTTGAACTTCTTCTCACAGTACTTTTCAGTTCAAATTAATATATATGGAGCTAGTGTTGTAAAGTTGTTAATGATTCATATACTTGAAAACAACGGGTGAAATACGAATTTTTCCTTACCGAAAAAATCTCAAATTTAACTGTTGCAGGCATAGATCATATTTAGTATTTACACAACAATCAAAGCACATTATAAGCAGATATTTTCTGTTGTTTATCAGCAGCATATCAAAATATTGGCATTTTAATGGTTGAAAAGCATGTTTGAGAAATGTGATAAAATCTGGATGTTTTAGAATGAATTGTTCCTCATCATAGAGTTATTCATCTTGGAGTGGGAAAAATCAACTATTTATCTTCTTCCTATGGAATTTCATAATTTTGTGCAAATCACATCTGATGAACAAGCAGATGTAACCACATCTCTCCCATGATCTGCAGCAGCTTAGACGGTGCCTCTGTTCTGGTACACAAACACAAACTGATGTTCATAGATGGGGTTTCCACTATTTTAGTTAGTTTGCTTTTGAAGTGGTGTCTTTAGATAATAATCCCCTTATAAGTTTTTTAGGTGACAAGAGCTCAGTTCTCATGGAATATCACGAAAAAGTGATATTGTTACTGAAGTAATACCATTTTCAGTTACGTAAAACAATGTGGTAAAGCTAAAATTCATGGGTAAGCCACTCAAATGATGTATTAGTTGGTGACTGAGCAATTAGGTTGACTTTCTGAGCAAACACAGAACGAGATGAAGCTGAGGGGGTTTACCACCTAGGACCATCCTCAAGGTGGACCTAGGGTAATACTACAAATGGAAGCCCACATTCCTTATTTCCAAATATTTTAAAGTTATACATCAGGCTAATAAACTTTTAAATATAATATGTTCTATTATCCTGCCTTAAAACATGTACCTTTATAAAAATGAAAAATTAAGACAAGAATGTATAAAGCTTATGGTGTTATATTTTGGAGTTGGCATATGTCAAAGATGACTGAACTTCATTTCATTGCTGTGCCTATCTGAATGAACTGATGATTGGCCCATAGAGTTCACATGACTAATAAACTACATATGTAATTCAAAATCATTACACCCTTATTCCATTAAACTAATTTTTTTGTTTTCATTTCAGCAGGATTACTAATTAGGTTGTTATAGTCAATATCTTTTACATAATTTTGTTCTATTGACAGTAATGATTTAAATTAGGATTATAAAATAAATAGTAACTGCATTAAAAGCATACCAAAATTTTTTCAAAATTTTAAGTGTAAAATGATTACAATTATTTTTTACATTATCAAAAAAGCTGTTTCTCTCCTAAAATTTTTAATTTATTAAAATTAACAAATAATTGTCTTTCTTATAAATATTTAAATTATTTATTAAAATTAAGGGGAAAAACTATGGAAAGAGCCTAGATGTCCATCAACAGATGAATGGATCAAGAAGATATGATATAGGGGCTTCTGCGTGGCTCAGTGGGTTAAGCCTCTGCCTCTAGCTCAGGTCATGATCCCAGGGTCCTGGGATCGAGCCCCACGTTGGGCTCTCTGCTCAGCAGAGAACCTGCTTCCTCCTCCTCTTTCTCTCTCTCTGCCTGCTTCTCTGCCTACTTGTGATTTCTGTCAAATAAAGAAAAAAAAATCTTAAAAAAACAGATGTGATACACACACACACACACACACACACACACACACACACAAACACACACACACAATGGAATATGATGCAGCCATCAAAACCCGAAATCTTGCCATTTGCAACAATGTGGATGAAACTAGTGGGTATTATGCGAAGCGAAATAAATCAATCGGAGAAAGAATTATCATATGATCTCTCTGATATGAGGAATTTGAGAGGCAGGGCAGGGGGACCATGGGGGGAAGGGAAGGTAAAATGAAACAAGATGGGAACAGGGAGGGAGACAAACCATAAGAGATTCTTAATCTCAGCAAACAAACAGGGTTGCTGGAGGGAAGGGGGTGGGAGGGATAGGGTGGCTAGGTGGTGGACACTGGGGAGGGTGTGTGCTATGGTGAGTGCTGTGGATTGTATAAGACTTATTATTCATAGAACTGTACCCCTGAAAAATAATACATTATATGTTAATTTTAAAAACTCATTAGCATAAACATGCATTATATCAATAAGAAAATGTATTTTTCAAAAAACAAAATTAAATTAAATTATATTAAATTAAAGGACAAGTACATGGGGGTGCCTGGGTGGCTCAGTTGTTAAGTGTCTGCCTTCAGCTCAGGTCATAATCCCTGAGTCCTGGGATCCAGCCCACATTGGATTCCCTGCTTCTCCCTCTTCCACACCCCCTGCTTGTCCCTCTCTCACTCTCTCTCTCTCTCTCTGTCAATTAAGTAAATAAATAAAATCTTTTAAAATAAACAAAATAAAATTAAAGGACAAGTATAACATAACTAGCAAATGTTGAAATTTTAAACTTGATATGTAGAGCTAAAATTTTTATGTGATGATTTAGAAGTCCAAATAAGCATTTCAAAATATTTTTATTAAAATGAAACTGGGTGACTCAATCAGTTGAACTTCTGAATCTTGATATTTGGCTCAGGTCATGATCTCAGGTCGTGAAATTGAGCCCTACATCAGGCTCCATGCACAACCCGGAGTTAGCTTGAGATTCTCTCTCTCCTTCTATCCCTCCCCCTCCACTGGCATGCACACTCTCTATATAAATAATTACCTGAATAAAATCTTAAAAAAATCAAACTATACAATCTAGCATTCAGTGTCCACCTAGTTGCCAATATGAAGTAATAATTTCATGCTGATAGGCAGAGTAATTAAGTTCAGTCATCTTTGGCATATGCCAACTCCAAAATAAAACACCATAAACTTTACACATACTTTTCTTAATTTTATGGTTATAAAAGCTATATCTTTTAAAGCAGGATAATAGAACATATTGTATTTAAAAGTTTCTTAGCCTGATGTATAACTTTAAAATATTTGGGAATAAGAAATGTGGGCTTCCAATTGTAGTATTTCCCTAGATCCGCCTTGAGGATGGTCCCAGGTGGTAAATCCCCTTCAGCTTCATCTCAGTCTATGTTTGCTCCTTTGCTTGAGTCTATGGCCAGTGTTGATAGGGGCACATACCACAAACCTTCATGATGTTTGGATGGAGTTACTTTTTATTTCTGAGGACATAGAAGAAGAGATATGAAATATTTCTCTGGGGTAAATGGTGTTAGGTCATAAAAGTGGATTTGTAACATTATAGTGTGCCTGTGGTGAGCACTGCACCGCAAGTGACCAGGACATCCCTTCCATTCTTCAATGCATTTATCTTGTGGGTTTGTGATAGACAGGGTTTCAGGACACAAGGCTTCAGGGAGAGGCCCTTCTTGCTGGTTCTATAGGTAGTCCTGAGGATTTAAAATACATGGTTACGGCAACCACCACCTAAAGACAGGTGATCTTGTAATACATTTTAAGAGATAAATCAATCTGTCTTTTGTGATTGCCAGCAAGTGAGTCATCTTAAAAAATATAAAATAGCAATGTTGTTACTTAATAACTAGAGAAAAGTCTGTACCCTAAATTAAGTTCTAGCTTTGTATCTATACTTGGGCTTAAAAGCATATTTTTTAACTTTTTTTTTTAATACATGACAGGGGGCACCTGTGTGGCTCAGTCAGTTAAGTATGTGCCTTTGACTCAGGTCATGATCGCAGGGTCCTAGGATCTAGCCAAAAGTCGGGCTTCCTGCTGAGCAGGGACCTGCTTCTCCCTCTCTCCCCTCTCCTCCCATTGGTGCTCTTTCTCACCATCTCTCTCTCTCAAATAATAAATAAAATCTTAAAAAAGCCCAAATGACAAGATATTAAGAGACTACCCTGACATGAAAAAATAGCATAATTTCTATTCTTTTTTTAAAAAACCAGTTTGTAGTATTACAGCAACATCAGTGATTGATATGCTGTTAAAACCGAAGTAGGAAATAAATAATTCTGCCAGCTGTTTAAATGATACCTAAAATCTCTTGTTTGGTGTTCTAGGTGTCACTAAAATATAGTTATAGGGGATTTTACACATGTTTGATCTTGGTAAACAAAAATGGAAATTTCTTCATTTGAGATATTATTTTCTATACTGCAAACAAGATATTAATGTAAGAAGTTGACATTAAAATCAAGACGCTAACTTAAGTAAAAAGTTGTATTTTGGTTTAATTGTTCTATCAGATCCTCGAAAAGGTAAAGGAAAACTTTAATTTAGTGGGGTTTTTTTTTCTACAAAATACACATAAATATATCCCATTAGAGAGCTTTACTTAGAAAATTAGTTTAGTCCTGACATTCAGCTCTGCAACTCTACAATACAAGTCTAGGTTACATAAAGAATTCACATGTTAGTATCATAAAATAATATGCACAAAGGTTTTGATCATTTTTAAATGTTTGTCTGTTTGATGTTTGGTCAATTCATGACTTTGAAAAAATTAGAGGCAACCCTGTAGCCACTATAGACTTTGTATACTAGGTTCAGTATGTTTCACAATAAAAATAGATTAATAATTCATTTTAAGTACACCCTATATAAAATGCATGGTAGAAAATATTGAAAATCACCTGTAAATAGTCAATCAACTTTTGAATTCTATCAGCCAGAGATAACCAGAGTTGATACTTTCCTGTATATTACTCCACATTAGATTTATACTAAATATATATAATATATATTTTTAGCCAAAATTGAGTCATTGAGAATATGCTGTTTCATAAACAGCTTTGTTAACTTAATGATGTTTAATGCCAATTTTTTCATGTTAAAAATTTACGATGCATATTATCATATTTAATCCTTATATGTGTATATTACATAAAAAGTATCTTCTTATGGTCATTATATTATTTCTGTTTTTTCACTATTTTAAAACAACATTGAGGGCATACCTCAGTTAAGCATCTGCCTTAGGCTCAGGTCATGACTCTGGGTTCCCTGCTTAGCAGGGAGTCCGCTTCTCCTTCCCACTTTGTCCTACTTTCCCTCCCCTATTTGTGCTTTCTCTCAAATAAATAAGTAAAAATCTTAAAAAAAAAATGGAGATAAACTCCATTTGAAAGTATTTGTGATCAGTGTTTTTATTGTTGTCTAATGATATATTTATGGAAAATCATTCATTCAACAAATTTTATTGGCTATCTATTAAGTGCCAGTCATTCTTCTCAAGTCTAGGTGACAATGAGTGAGGCAGATGAAAGCTCCTGCCCTCATGAGTCATATAGTCTAGTGAAGGTAACAAATTATAAATTAATAAGTAAAAAAAAATAGTTATTAGATGCTGATAATGTACTATTGAGGAAAAGAAAGCAAGGATGTGTTGATGTGTCAAAGATAGACTTGCACTTATAAATAGAATGGTCAGGATGTGAACTCTTGGATCAGTGTACATCAAACATATTGGCTAAGTATTTTCCATAGAACTTTTGTCAATTGCTTTCCCACCAACATATGAGAAAGTATTTTTCTCACATTATTTAAAAAAATCAATTTTTAAAAAAGATTAGTTTGGGGGGGGCACCTGGGTGGCTCAGTCAATTAAGTTTCTGCCTTTGTTTGATTCAGGTCATGATCTCAGGGTCCTGGGATCAAGCCCCATGTCAGGCTCCCTCCTTGGCTTCTCCCTCTTCAGCCTGCTTCTCTCCCTGCTTGTGCTCTCTCTCTCTCTTTCAAATAAATAAATAAATAAACAAATAAATAAATAAATAGATTAGTTTAAAAATAAAAATAAACAATAAATAAATAAATAAATAAAAAGATTAGTTTTTTTACATTTGTCCCATTTTTATTGAGATATAATTGGCATACAGCATAGTATAAATTTAAATTATACACATGACTTACATAAAACTATAATTTTTTATACAAAACCCAAATATTTTTTAAAATTTGCATTACATGATTACTAATGCAATTGATCTTTCTCATGGCTAGCAAACATTTATGCATTTTTAATGTAAACTACCAGTTCATTTTACTGATAGAGTCACTACTATTTGCTTCTTGTAGCAGAGGCCATATAGTCTCTGCTATTTCTCTTGAGACTAACCATTTCAGTGAGTGCCAGCCAACTCCCAGCTGCCAGTATCTGCATCTGCTTCCTTCTGGGAGTTCTGCAAAGTCACAGAGGCCACTCTGACCTCCAATATCTCAACTACAAGTGCCAAAGAATTAACACTCTTTAAGACAGCTTTGCATCAATGGCTGGCAGGAGTTCTTGGTAAATAACCCACCTCCTTCACTTCTTCTGTTTATAATTGTGAAACCTGTGTCCTACACTATTTCCCCATGTTTCCCTGTAGTTTTAAACAGTAGTCAGACATAGTGGTAGCTGCTATGATAATGTTCCCTTTTCTAACTGTCTTCTCTTCCCTATCTCCCTTTCCCTGTCCTGTGCTTCCCACGTAACTTACTCACACGTGGCTTCTATGCTTAAGATCAGCTTGGGATATACTGAACACTCTTCTCAGACAAAAGTTGTTCTACTTATCCTTAATAGCCACAGACTTTTTAATTATTAATATAAGCCTTTGTCAGTTACATAGCTTCTAGATGTTTTTTCTAGTTTGTACTGGGATTTTTAAAATTTTATTTATTTATTTGACAGAGAGAGATCATAAGGCAGAGAGGCATCCCTTTCTCTCTAGAGAAAGGGAAGCAGGCTCCCTGCTGAACAGAGAGCCCAAAACAGGGCTCCATCCAGGACCCTGAGATTAAGACCTGAGCTGAAGTCAGAGGCTTAACCCACTGAGCCACCCAGGGGTCCCTAGTTTGTAGGTTTTAAATAGTGTTTTCTCAGAAGTTTTGTATTTTTGTTAGGTGAGATGAGATGTATCCAACTGTTTCCTTTGTTATCTCTGGCTTTAGAGCTATGTTTCCTTTTTTTTTTTTTTTAACCTAACTCCAAAGTGTAAAACAAACAAACAAACAGCCCAACCGAAACTCGATGCTTTTTTAGCACTCTTAATTACTTAATGTTTTGTTTCTCACTTGAAATTTTTATGGAAGATGAGAGAGGTGGAGATTCAAAGTTTTCTTTCTTTTTTCATTTTTTTTTCATATCAGTAATTCCTCTTCCAATACTGGTCATTGGGACATTACATTATTTGAAATCAAAACTTGCCTTTAGGGGTACCTGGGTGGCTCAGTGGGTTAAAGCCTCTGCCTTCGGCTCAGGTCCTGATTCCAGGGTCCCGGGATCAAGCCCCGTGTCGGGCTCTCTGCTCAGCAGGGAACCTGCTTCCCTTCCTCTCTCTCTGCCTGTCTCTCTGTCTACTTGTGATCTCTGTCTGTCAAATAAATAAATAAAATCTTTAAAAAAAAAAAACTTGCCTTTAGCTATGCTGTTAAATAGCAATATTAAATCCTTACACTTTGTTTTCTTTTCCCATTCTATGCTTGAGTGTGGTTCCCTAATGCTTGGGTCAAAACCTCCATTTAGGAGTGAATCTGCTATTAAAACACACACACACACACACACACACACACACAGTGACTTTAAGGTACTATATTATCAAGGTCACCACTTTTGTTTATATATTTAAATTTAAGTCTTACTGTGAAAAATTTTGCTCTTCTACTAAAGGTATATGAGGTAACATTGTATTACATTTGGACAAAAAGTCCTCCCTTAGCACCCAATAAATTATAGCAAATGATGATCATTTTGGTCCCCCTTGGTTTAAGGACAGCCTTAGGAATATCAATAAAATGAATTGTTGAATATTCTACTTAGTTATGGCTGATGACATCTTTGATAATTTTCTTTTGCTTTTAAAGTTCTCATGCTCTTATGAAACTTTATTGTCTATAAATTCATTAAGGTTTTAATGATAGAATAATTTCTACTGTTATATTTAATTATTTTGTATGTACATGCATTATCTCTCCCATAGTCTTCTACTATCCTAAGGTATAAATTTAATTTTATTTCTGATTATCTCCCCAATGTACACAGCTGAGAATGAGGCAGAGAAATTTATCTAATTTTTTGGATAGAAGATGTAAATTTAAGAGATTTGAAAGCATTGTTTCATTTTACAAAATATCATGCATTCCAATATAATTAGCTTATGGAGAAGTATGAAACTATAGAATATTTGTTTTCCCTATAAGAACCTGTATTACCAATTTCCAGTACTTTTCTCTTTATTTTTTTTAAAATCTTTCAGTGGTCAGACAGGTAAAGCTGATGCCGAAGTTAACTCAGTAAGGAAAAAGGCATGCATTATTTTGTTTCTAATTTTATCAAATTTTTATTTTTCTCCTTACAAGTTAGAGAATAATTACAAGAAAGAATAGTAGGAAAGCTCTACATCTTCTTCTTCTTTCTATTTAACTGTAATTCTATCAGTAAGAGACTGATAAATCCATGTGTTTATAGGACATGGTAAAGGATATGCTGGCAATTTTAAGTCTTTTCTATGCTTCACTTTCTTCATTACAATGTGTAAATGGAAATATTTGTCATAAACCCCATAAAACTTTTACCATAAATGATATATCAAGGCCTTCAGATAAAAACTCATTTGAGCTTGTGCAAATTTGTGATAGTAATTACCATCAGAGTATCCATTTATCTGTTCAAGATTTTATGCTTGTTTTTATTACACATCAGGCAATGCAATTCATATTAATAAGCATTATCAAAAATTTTGTTCGATATTTTTAGTATAACTATACTCATAAAATGTGAGTCCTTTCATATGGCAATAATAATTTCCTATGAACTTACTAAGAGTTAGTGAAGAAACTTCAAATGTATTTCATATTATGTAATGGCCAATGTTTTTCAAAATGCAGAAAATTACCTTCAATAACTTCGACCTGTTTTTAATTTCTTTATTTACTTTTCAGATTCAGGCTATTCTTTCTTACTTCATGCAGCATTATCATTTTCTTCTAATTATATCTCACTGTTTTATCACCTATCATCTTTGCTTTCAAGCATTAAGCTATAAAATAATAAAAGAGAGGAAATTGTGCTTGTTTTGTTTGTAAGAAAATAAGGAACTCACCACATAATTTAAAATATAATTTATCTGATCAAAATGCATTATCATTCAAATGTTTAAATGTTTCTTTTCATACATTTTTGTACATCATTAGGAATCTATATCCAATTCAAATTTTACACTGATGACTGTAAGTGTTCCAGGTAGCCTAATGATATAAATTATAGCAACATAATTTATGAAAATTTATGAAATTTATGAAAATTTTCCTCATGATTGTTTGGAGCTCTTTTATACACAAGATTGATTTTATAATAGTAATTTAACATGTTAATACTCTGATGCTGAACACTTATAATAATGCATTCTTTTTCATTGATGAGTCTTCTTCACATTTTTAGATTTAGAAAAATTTTGTTTTATTAATAAGGAGACTTAAATGATAATTTCTGCTCTGTATTGGGAAACTATACTTGTTCAACAAGAATCGCACATATACAAGAAAGTTATTCACATATGCAGAATTTAAAAATTGGAATGGTTTTAAGGGCTCTGGAACTTTACTTTCATTTTCAGGAGGAAATGACATGAATATTTCATGCTTTTTAAAGTCTTTTATATACACATACCACACATGGTTTATTTTATTTTCCTTGGTTCTCTAGAAAAAGCAAATGACATTGGGATATAACTGAACTGTGCTTTTACAATCATTTGTAATTTCAAATGGTTACCTTAACATTTCATGATAAGATCTAAAAGCGTCTTTCAAATTAGGTACTGAAATACCTGCATTAAGCTTCTTCCCCTCACATTGGTAGCCCATTTATCTGTACACAAAGTCCTATGACTCCCTCTGCTGCTTCCAGCTCCCACTAGCTAGAAACTAACCTTCCTTCCTTGGGCTAATTTTTAACCTACACACATTGGGAAGGCTTTACCTTCCCAATTGTTAACATATGTCTATATCCCAACCTGTTGTTGACATATGTCTATATCTGTTGATAAAAAACCTTTATCTCAAACTCCTCCCTGTCCCAGGGCATTTGCCATCCAGCTGTTCTAGCTCTCTCTTTGGACCATTTCAGACCTCCCCAGAAACTAAACAATTAAGGCCAGTTTTAACAGGGAGAAGCCTTTAGGACTTTGCTTCTTCTCTAAGATTGACAACTATTGTGATTAGTCAGTGGCCAAACTACCAGATCAGCCCTTCAGCAACAATACGGGTTCCCCACCTAGTCATGTCAAGGGTCTACTTTTATCCCATGTCCATCCTATGTCCCATGCTACGAGGACCACAAGGTATGCAAAATTTAGAACCACCCTGGCCCCAGACAGTGTGCTAGACTGCCAGGTGACTCACTTCACTTATTGCAGTTCTTGAACTGGCCCACCTATTCCTGTTTCCTTCTGCCCAGAAATACCAAATACTAAAAAGTAAAGGTGGCATCCTTAGAGGCAGTGCTAACATATTGAAGGACAAATGCTTAAAGTCCATCTGTCCCCATTGGGTCCTACCCCAGCCATTGTCAAAGAGTGCTTCAAAAGACTAGACTCCGTAAGACTTTAAGAAAAAAGACAGAGACTGAGAGAGCTGGTAAGTACTGAGTAATTGGGGCCAGCCTCAGGCAAATACCAGGGGCTGCTGACTCCTCTAGTAGAGTGGGGATTTTTGCAAAGGAGGATGAAGCAGAAGATGGACAGAGCCTGTGGGAGTCATATGAGTTGCTAGGAGTGCAAATCCTTGTGTTCAGCCTTCTCCGTTAATTCACTTCAGGAGAGCTAGTCATAAGCATTATTATCAGTATTAACAATAAATTAGGGCCAGACACCATGGCAACATAATTGAGTCTTTCTCATTCAATAGGCAAGGAAACTGAGGCACTAAGAGCTTTTTAAAAATGTAAACAGCATGTACTACTGGGTATTTACCCCAAAGATACGATGTAGTGAAAAGAAGGACCATCTGTAACCCAGTGTTCATAGCAGCAATGGCCACAGTCACAAAATTGTGGAAAGAACCAAGATGCCCTTCAACAATTGAATGGATAAAGAAGATATGGTCCATATATACAATAGAGTATTATGCCTCCATCAGAAGAGATGAATACCCAACTTTTTTATCTACATGGATGGGACTGGGGGCGATTATGCTGAGTGAAATAGGTCAAGCAGAGAGAGTCAATTATCATATGGTTTCACTTACTTGTGGTGCATAAAGAATAACACAGAGGACATTTGGAGATGGAGAGAAGTGAGTTGGGGGAAATCGGAGGGGGAGACAAACCATGAGAAACTGTGGACTCTGAGAGACAAACTGAGGGTTTTGGAGGGTGGAAGTTGAGTGAGCCTGGTGGTGGGTATTGTGGAGGGCATATATGGCATGGAGCACTTGGTGTGGTGCATAAACAATGAATTTTGGAACACTGAAAAAAAATTAAATTAAAAAATGTAAGCAGCATTGCCAGGTTTTAACTTGAGCAGCCTGGCAACATGCCTGTGCTCTTAACCACCACTTTATGGCACCTCTCATTTGACCTGAAAGATCAGTTTAATCCTATTAAATATGAGAATCAGATTTATTGTTGTCATGTGTTAGTTGATAATAGAAAACAATCTATAATTGTCTCAGATGTGGCATAAAGGTAATTAAATACATTTACTACTAATTTAACAGAAACTGTGGGAAGAATTAGCACTATAAACAATATAGGTTTGAGGAGAAATTCTCTACTTCTTGAGATACCTAATAACTGTCAATTAAATGGAAGAAATCATTAGAAAAGTTTTTAGTACACTAAAACTTAGAAGCATTACTTAGTGATAGTACTATCAAACAAGATTGCACCAAACATTTTTAAAATTCAACAAATAATTTTGAATTTATTAGTCATATATACTATATATCACTTATCAAACAGTTTTATAATGTACATAATTCTGTTAATTTAGAGAATAAAAATTAATATATTTTAAACACTATATGCATATATTGGTTTACATGAAGCATCCAGGCTTTTGGAATCTGTGAGTGCTTAGGGTGGAAAATTTAGGAAATGCTCATATAAATTGAAATTATGGAGGTATATAGGACATTTCCACAGGTCCTTATGGTTCTGGTTTCCATTATGGAGCTATGTTTAGTTGATTTTGATGTATAATTAGAGTTTTATATAGAAGACTACTTTTTCAAGCTAATAGAATTTATTACATTATCAATTCCTGCCACAGAATAAGACAAAATATATCAAAGTGATCCTTTTGGAACCACACTTAGATTGCTAACAAGAAGATAACATTAGACTTTATTGAGATACAAATGATAGGTAGAGGGCTAAATTTTGTTATAATAAATCTGACTCCCTCTTGCATATAGCCTTGCAGTGTGTGCAAATAAAATTTGTTTCTCAGCAAAATTAAAAATGGCTACTTGTCATAGAACTTCAAGGACTCTCACAAATCTTCAAACCATGAATTTTAATTTGTAAAGACCAAGCAAGTGTCTGCTTCAAGCAGCATAAAGTTTGTGATTGATTACATATAGGAAGACCCATAGAACCATGGATTTTCCAGTGAGAAAGGATCAGGTCATTCAGCCCAGTGTCTTATTACAAAGATGAAGCAACTGAGACCCAGGGAGAGTGAAATATACCCCTGCGCTCAAGAATTGTTTGTGGCAGGGCTTGGACGGGGATTTATTTATAATGGAAACACTTTTTCCAGTATCCCATGTTGCCTCCTAACTAAGCTAAATATAACAGAAAAAAAAAAAAAGGAAATTATTTATAGAAATAGATTTTTTTTTTACCTCAGTGAAGTTTTAGACGAAAAGGCTAGAAGCATTCTATGTACCTCTAGTAAATTAAGTAAAACTGTAACTAATTGAACTTCTGCAGGAGTCATGAAGTTGGCCAAAAAGGATTTGAAAGTGTCCTAAAAAGGATGTCTTCCACATAACAGTTTGGTAGTAGGACATAGCATCTGGCCAGTTTCTCAGAGCCTGGAATGAAAGCAACAAAGTGTTGCCAACCCCCCATGATCAGAAATGAGAGTCTCTGACAATGCCTATTAATTATGTCTTAAAACTAACTAAACAAGCCACATTCACATGCCACATGGCAGAGGTTAAAATGCAGCTAGTGAAGCCCAAGGATTCCAGAGTATTTGAAACTTGGATAGCTGCAGCCTGGTTGGAAATCAATAGCAAAATAAGAAGTTTTTTTTACACTATTTCATAAACTCTGTCTTCAAAACCCGAGTTTCACATCCTTCATCTGAAGAAGACTATAGAACTGAGCTATTTACATTTTTGTACGAGTTTCTTTGTTTTCCTAGCAAGATGCTTTCTGCTCACTCTATTCAACAGCTGCCATCTAGCAGAGGCTTTTTCTTCTGAGTGGGGATTTTTTTTTTAAAACCGTAGCTATATAAAACAATAGGCCACATTCAGTTCTCCATCTGTCTTTTATGTCCTTCTGGATTGTTTAAAGAGGCAACAGTTTATTTATAAGCCCCATATTATACTCAAAATAATATTTGATGAATGCTTATTTTTAAAGTTATTGGAGAAGTTACATAATTGTACCTTTAGGATATGAGAAAAAGCACCACTACAGTTCCTTGTAATTTTCCTGACCCTATTGAGCCATGCACTTTGCCTGCACACTTTATCTAATTTTGAACATGACATGTGGGGAACAAAAAAAGACAGCAGTTCATCCAAAATCTAGTGTTGTCACGGACAAAAAGCTTTGATACATATAAATCTCTGCTTGAGAAGATGGAAGCAAAGTAAATTTACCTATCTTGACCAAAGGTTCAAAATGAAGAGGCTTTAGAAAACTAGAATACTGAAAAATGTATTACTGATCTGTTAATTGTGTTCTGGTATATCACTTTGGTGGCTCTTCAAGTGATAGAATATTGTACATCACTGCCCTCCTCCAAGTGAGCTCTGCTTAATTGAAAAATAGATCATATTATACCTGTGGTCCCTAACCTCCTAAGTGTCACATTTAACCTAGAATGTCTCATGATGAGAACCATTTGATGTTTGCTTTCTTTCTGATTCTCTCAATTGGATTTTAAAAGGTAGATCATATAAAATCATACACATTCCTGCAGCAGAGCATCCAGACAGTTCATTAGAGAAGATTATTTGCAGAATGTCCATTTGTTCTTTAAAGGTGCTTATTTGCTTGGCTAGGGACTAAGCAAAGGTAATTCTTTTGTTAAAAGCAGTGATGCAGGACAGCTAGAATGCTTATTCATGAGTTCTTGTGACAGTATGTGTTTTATTTTGTTTGAAAGGGGAAAGAACTAATATATCCTGACCCTCTGTGTGTTCTAGAAGCATTAAAAACATTTTCTCATTTTATTGTCAAGAAAAATATAAGGCAAGTAGTTTTCTTAAATAATATATACATACACATGCCATATTAAAATGAAAGATTTTACTAAAGTTGTATTCCAAAGGTTTTAAAAAGTCAAAAGATCAGAGGTCACATCAAGTAAACATTATGTCTTCTTTAAATTTTATTCTCTTAAGTTATAGGATGGCAGGACATGAACTTTGGCATACTCGTTTGAGTCTAGATATTCAGATTTTAAAATTCTTCGCAAAAGATCAAAGAACACTCTTTAAAGATACTCCTCTACAATGTTTGTAGTTAATTCAATATATCTAATTTCCTGGTGATTCCCAGTTAGTGTGCCCCAGTTTTCAGCCTACAAGTATTGTGAGAAAAGCAAATACGGCTGAAAATAAGGTGAGTTTTATCAAATTTACCAAAATTATCTTTGAAATGGAGAAATTCTTCTCAGATTCTCTTGTACTTTTGACACTATTGAAATAAAGTCCCTTTAGAAAAGACACATTAATCTAATACTTTAATCACTGCTAGATATGTGAACTCATAGAAGTCGACTGAAAGAGTTCCATAAGAGAAAAGAGGCAAAGAAACTATATGTTTACTTAATAAATATACCTGGTTAAGTGGCCATACAACGATGTATAAAGTTTTTGCAAAGAATCCATTAAAGTAAATTAAAGAACAAAACAGCTAAATGGTTATATTGTTGAAATTACTTTTGTAAAATGCAGAATCAATAACAACACTACTATTATGCTATGATATACAGATAAGTACTTGTGGTTTCAGATAAAAATTGCCATGACAGTATCAAAATTTATTTCAAAAAATTGCTGTATTTTAAATGACTTAGATGGAAGTGAGGATAATATGCTGCAGGAAACTGTATGTGACTAAAAAATGTGGCTATGCCATGAGAAAGCTATTAATGTCTAAAATGCATGTAAAGAGTTTTAATAAAACTATTTCATAAAATGTGAGAGCAGAACCAAAGAAATTATCTATTAATAATTTAAATAACCTCAATAGAGAATTGAGATAAGTTTTCCAGTGTTTTTAAAAGGTTATGTATTGGGGCACCTGGGTGGCTCAGTGGGTTAAGCCTCTGCCTTTGGCTTGGGTCGTGATCCCGGGGTCCTGGGATCCAGCCCCGCGTCGGACTCTGCTCAGCAGGGAGCCTGCTTCCCCCCGTCTCTCTGCCTGCTTCTCTGCCTACTTGTGATCTCTGCCAAATAAATAAAATCTTTAAAAAAAAAGAAAAAGAAAAAAAAAGGTTATGTATTAAAATCAAACTTCCTCTTTTAAAATTATGTCATTAAAATTTCTACTATACTGTAAGTTCTATGACATCACATTCTAGTATTTTTGGAATATAACAAGCATTCAGTAAACATTTATTGCATAATGAATGATTTGACTGAGTCATTCATTAAATATGCATCACTACACTGGTCTAGACATTTTTCAAAGTGGTGATAATATTGCCTTGATTCTGAAAAGTTCTGTTGTTATTCAGCCCTTTTGATTTTATTTGAGAACTATTTTCAGAGGTTTAATTTCTTCTTCCCTTGTTTTGATTATTCTGTTCTTTTCTAAAATTTCAATTAAGTTATTACAGTATGACCCAGGATACAAATATATATCATAAAAAGAAAGTCATACATAACATTAATTTTCTTATATTTTATTTATTGTCTGATTTTTCCATTTTTAACTTAAGCAGGTCAGAAATAGAGAAATAGAAAATTAATGCTATAGTTATATTCCTTTTTATTAACAGACCACAAGTAAAATAATTTCATCCCATTCAGTAAATCAATTCAGATTTGCAATGATCTCCATGAAAAACAGTTACATATTTTTTTATTTTATTTATTTTTTATTTTAACATTAAAATGGGCATAAAATATTTTTCACGTCTTCAATTTGATATGAGAAATTGATAAAATAATTTATTATTTCTCTGCCTTTTGCTACAATACTGTTTATGGATCAAAAATTAAATGATAAAACTATTCACAAACTGGTATATCAAAATATCAAAATAATATCAAAAAATATATTTTATATCTTATATACTTTGCCAAATGCTATTTTAATAAATTCTATCAATATTTCCTTAATGATAAACATATTCATATATTTATCACAAAATATGTGATATTAAAGATATTAATACATTTTTAATTTTTTTACATATATTTTTAATTTTTATAACTATTTTTGATATTGCATTCTAGATTTTCAATGTATGAATTACCAGGAATTATTGTATCACATTAGAGCATCCCATCCTTATTTTTATATGAATTGCAGTTTGCATTTTTCTAAATATATTCTACAAGCAGATACCAATTTAAAATCAATGGATCTATTTATGTTGAGTTATGTTGAGTTATGTTGATAAAAGTCACAAGCACATCATGTTCATGTATCAGTATTGCCAATAAAATAATTTGGAAAGAAATTTGGAAAGAATTTGGAAAATATTATGGCTTATTGATAATAGCATAAATAAGTTAAATACTAAATAATATCAAACAGAAAGAAGAATATGTATTGCTATTTTATGGACATAATCATGCTTTGTTTTAAAAGACTATACCTATGACTTTCCTGTGTCATATTAACTCCTACTATGATGAAAATGAATTATAACCAAAGATTTAAAGGGAAAAATATGTACTAGTCATCATTTCATCATTTAACAAACATTGCTGATTTATGAGGAAAATAAGAAATAAGGAAATATGATGAATTATTTTTATGTCAGTGAGTTTCTTTTGTTATTATGGTACTGTAGGATATATGTATGTGTTCAAAATCTTTCCCTTTTTTTCATTTGAACATACAAAAGAAAGAAGCGAGTTCTAGGATTTAAAAAAAACCCCTTATATACCCATTCTGCAATCATGGTCATGATAATATGAAATGGATAGTAGTAAAAGTTATAATGAATTAGAAAATTAGCTAAACTTATTTCCCAGGTCTTTTCTTCATATTAGTTCTAAGATGCTGTCTTCTAGACACATAATAGAAATACTATAATAGAATGGACAGAAAATGAACCTATATGAGTATTCATGTATGTCCGTGTGTATATACAAACACTCATGCTATGATACATCGTGAATATTGAAAAATTGATCCATTAATTAATGTTAATTAGAAGTAGTAGTATTTTATTTTTAATTCCTTTCTGATAACATAGAAATCTTACTAAATTAACTTATTGGTTCTAGCAGTCGCTGTGTATATTCCTGAGGTTTTTATATATTGATAATAATGTTTGCTTAAGAAGTATGTATTACTTCTCACTTTGAATCCATAACTATGCCTTTTATTTCTTTTTTTCCCATTATTACATTAACTATCACCTCCAGCACAATATTAAATAGAATTGTGAGAGCTAACATTCTTGCCTTTCCCCTATTTTAGAGGGAATATGTTGATTCACTTTATGCATTTCATTTTCTTTATAATGTAGGTGTTCACAGATGTAGGTTCCATATACATCTTATATATTTATTATAGGATTACCTCTTTTATAAAACCGAGCTCCTTCGTACCTCATAATGCTTCTTGCACTGCATGCTACTTAATCTGATATTTAACCTTAACTTTGTTTTTAAACTATTTTGGCTATATTTCTGCCCAACTTTTACTGCTTATTCTCCCCGTTATTTGATCTATATTTGATCATCTTAACAGATACGGGAAAAGCATTTGATGAAATTCAACAAACTTTCATGATAAAACTCTTCACAAACTGGATATAGAAGGAATGCTCCTCAACATAATAAAGAACATATATGACAAGACTTCAGTGAACATCATACTCAATTGAAAAGCTAAATGCTTTAACTCTATGTCTCTCTTTGCAGATGATGTGATATTATACAGAGGGAACCCAAAAGACTCCATAAAAAACTGTAGAACTAATAAATTCGCTAAAGTTGTAGGATACAAACTCAACATTCAAAAATCAGGTGCATTTCTATACACTCACAATTTACTCTTCAAAAAAAAATTAAAAAAATAATCCCATTTGCAGTAGCATCAGAAAGAATAAAACACTCAGTAATAAATTTAACCAAGGAAGTGAAAGATCTGTACACTGAAAACTGTAAGATACTGGTGAAAGAAATTGAAGAAGTCACATATAGATGGAAAGATATTTTGTATTTTTGTATTTATGATATTTTGTATTTTGTATTTATTTATGTATTTATGGGTCAGAAGAATTAACATCATTAAAATGTCCATAAGACCCAAAGTGACCTACAGATTCAAAGAAATCCCTATCAAAATCCCAATAGCATTTTTCATAGAAACAGAGAAAACAATCTTAAAATTTGTTTGGAGCTATGAAAGACTCCAAATAGACAAAGCAATCTTGAGTAAGAGGAGCAAAGCTTCAGGCATCATATTACCTGAATTCAAAATATACTAAAAAACTATAGTAACCAAACAGTGTGGTACTGGCATTGAAAAAGATATGTAGATTAAAGGAACAGATTTGACATCCCAGAAATAAACTCCCTCATAAGTCAACTGATCTTTGACAAAGGGGTCAAGAGTACACAATAAGGATAGGATAGGCTCTTCAATAAATGCTTTTGGGGGAATGCAATATTCACATGCAAAATAATAAAATTGAACACTTATGTTATACCATTAACAAAAGTTAACTCAAATGAGTTAAAGAATTAAATATAAAACCTGAAACTAGAACTCCTGGAAGAAAACAGGGATAAAGCTTCTTGACACTGGCCTTAGCCATGAGTTTTTCAATATGAAACTGAAAACATCAGCAACAAGAGCAAAAATAATTAAGTGTGACTACATCAAACTAAGAAGCTTCTACGCAACAAAGGAAACAATCAACAAAAAGAAAAGGTAACCTACGGAATGGAAGAAATATTTGTGGACCCTATATCTGATGAGAGGTTAATATTCAAAATATATGAGGAATTCTCACCATGCAATAGCAGAAAACCAAATAAACCAATTTAAAAATTGGCAAAGGACTTGATTAGACATTTTTCCAAAGAAGGCATATAAATGACTAACATACTTAATAGCACCAATCACCAGGGAGATAGATGGAAAACCACAAAAAGATAACACCACACAACCTGTTAGATGGCTTTTATCAAAGGACAAGATATAAGAAGTGCTGGCAAGAATGCAGAGAAAAGAGAACTCTTGTACATTTTTGGTGGGGATGTAAATTGGTATAGCCATTATGTGATAATAAATATAGAACTACTACGGATCCAGCAATCTGGATACTTATTGAAAGAAAATGAAATCAGGATTTTGAAAAGGCATCTCTATACTCATGTAGCATTCACTGAGTTCATTGCAGCATTTTTCACAATATGTAAGATATGGCAACAGCCTAAAATGTCTGTCAACAAATGAACAGATAAAAAGAAGTCACACACACACACACACACACACACACACAGAGGAATATTTTCAGCCTTAAAAAGTAAATCCTGCCATTTTCCACATGGGTGAGCCTGGAGAACATGATGCAAAAATAAGTCAAACACAAAGTAACAATCTCACTTGCATGTGGAATGTAAGAAAGTCAGACTCACAGAAGCAGAGAGTAGAATAGTGGTTGCCAGGGATTGGAGGGTGGAGAAAATGAGAGGTTGATCAAAGTGGGAAACAAATGGAGAGGTTTTTTGTTTTTGTTTTTTTAATTTTTAAAAGATTTTATTTATTTATTTGACAGACAGAGATCACAAGTAGGCAGAGAGACAGGCAGAGAGAAAGGGGGAAGCAGGCTCCCCGCTGAGCAGGGAGCCTGACTATGCAGGGCTCCATTCCAGGACCCTGGGATCAGGACCTGAGCCAAAGGCAGAGTCTTAACCCACTGATCCACCCAGTCGCCCCCAAATGGAGAGTTTTAGAAAGGAGAAGTATGGGGGTTGGGTGAGTTTGGTGCTTGGTGTTAAGGAGGGCACAGATTGCATGGAACACTGAGTGTTATATGCAAACCATGTATCATCAAAAACTAATGATGGACTGAATGGTGACTCACATATCATAATAAAACAAAGATGAATAAGTTCTGGGGATCTAATGTACAGCATGGTGACTATAGTTAGAAATAGTGCATTGTGTACTTACGATTTGCTGAGAGTAGAACTTAAGTGTACTTACCACCCACACAAAAAGTTAAGCTATGTGAGGCAATGGATGTGTTAATTAGCTTTTTTGTGCTAATGATTTCACAATGTTCATGTGTCTGATCACCACGTTGTGCACCATAAATAAGTACAATTTTTGTTTGCCATTTATGCCTCAGTTAACTGGAGGTGGGGAATAAAGGAAAAAAAAAGAAAGTTTTAAGAAACAGATATCATCACATATTGTGAGGAACCTATAGGGAAAAAGCAGCATGATTTTCCTCAGATATAAATTAGAAAGTGAAATAGCTATGTTGGAGTATAAGCAGTCTCTAAATTTTAACACTGATGATGATTCTTAAAATCATACATTGATGGGGCACCTGGGTGGCTCAGTGGGTTAAAGCCTTTGCCTTTCACTCAGGTCATGATCCCAGGATCCTGGGATAGAACCCTGTCTTGGGATCGATCCCTGTATCGGGCTCTCTGCTCAGCAGGGAGCCTACTTTCTCATCTCTCTCTGCCTGCCTCTTTGCCTACTTGTGATCTCCATCTGTCAAATAAATAAAATCTTTTAAAAAAATCATACATTGACATTACATAATTAAAATTCTCAGTGTGATAACTGGGTAAATCTAGAAAAGTGATAGTAGCACAAACCTTGAAATATAAAAGGATGAGATCACTGAATAGTTTGTAAAATAAAAAGACTAAGGAGGTGAATTTGCCACTTCAAATTCTAACTGAAATTTCAAAGTTATAATAAAAAAAAAGTAGTTTTGGGTCTCGAGAACTGAGAGATCACAGAAATTACTTACTAGTAGGTAGGAATATAATAAAATCTATACTTGTTAGAAAAAATTCCTCACTTCATATGACAAATCTGTATGTATGCAACATAATTTAAAGATTGTGAGTTATGTCTTTGTAAAGTTATGACATCATTAGTAATATTTTCTTAAATATTTGGAATAAATATTTGAATGTGTATGTCTATCTGCCTTATCCATCTACCTATCTATCATCTATCTATTATCTATCATCTATCTATATGCTTTTAGGTATAATTAAAGCAGTGGTTGGTGTATAGTAAACATCCAATAAAGTGTTGTTGAATGAATAATTGATAATTCCTTCTTATCACTCTGGCATTTTAGTGCTATATTATTGATACAGGCATTGATCCTATTTCCACCTTCCTTCCTAGACTTGGGCACGCTGTGCATAAGCTCTGTATCTCTGCATCTTTATATTGTCGTTCTTTAGCATGGTGACTAGTACAGCATTTTTTGTTGGCTTCTATTAGTTATGATATGACTTTATAAAAGATTGGTTTCTATGAGTCAATAAATGTGTAACATTCGGTCCTTGAAAACTGAATTTTTTGTGTATGCATTGCATTTCAGAGAAAGGACTCAGGATCGTAAAAATGTCATTTTATTGACACATGTAAGTAAGGCATTGAGTTATATTAGGTAATTTTATTTTACCCTTAAAATATGAGTAAATATCAATACTAATTAATGATTTTATTATATTTTTTTACTCTTATTATGAACATTAATTGGTATTTAGCCTTTATTATATCTTGGTGGTTCATCTTTCCAGTGTGGCCATCATCTATCTATTTTACTTTCCCCATGCCAATGGGAAGCTCAGAAATTAAAAAAAAACACACACACACAATAAAGATATCAAACTTTCTCTGAAAATTTAGTAAACCTAAAAAACAAAATATGCTATTATTACGTGCACATTTTAGACTTAATAGTGATTTTAACAATGGAATGGGATTTATTATCATAAAAATGGTGATTTGTTTTAATTAACTCTTTTTGATAGGAGTACAAGTTTAGGTGTCAATAAGGAGAGATGGATTTTGTTGTTCTTAAGTGGCTAGATTAAAATAAGGATTATTCTAATGTTTATCTCGGACAATGTGATATATTTATGTGATATATTTGTTAATATATTTTGATTTGGGGACGTGGTTTTACATATAATGGAAAGTATCTATTCAAGATAAGCTTTTTCTGATGTTTCTGTCTTTCATTAAAACGTTTCATCTATCTTTTCTTATTTCTGTTATAAATTGAGGAACAGCAAAGAAAAAATAGTCTACTTTTCTCATAGCACATAGCCTTGCACTGTCAGAAATGTCACAGGTTAATGGTACAGCTCAGCTCCATTTATCTTATGCTGACAACTCAACCAACCTAGCACAATCTAGCAAAAACATTCTTCTTAGACCAGGTGACATTCTCAGCCTTTGTTCCTTTAATATGGTGGCCGTGAGAGCAGTTAGTGTGCAATAACTTTGTACAAAAACTTTTAGCTTTACATCACTTCAGTATTTTCAATAGACAAGAATTTTTAGAATTTAAAAATAATTTTTCAAATATAAATAGAGTTCTCCTACTTTCAACTAATCTGAAGATTATCTGCAAACTATAGAGATTTTTAAAATTTTTATCATTTGAAAGCTGTAAAAAAACCCCCACAGAATATATTTTCAATTTTCTAACTTTTTGATTGCATAAACTCCATTGTTTTTTAATGCTAAAATGCTAAATTTAACATCAGGATTGATAGGAGGTCTTATAAGCATTGCCCAGGTCACTTGGTAAATAAATTTGAGTATCTTTGAGAATTCTCACTGTGTTATCAAATTTCTATCAGAAATTTAAACAATTTATGACACCTGAATATTTCTAAACCTATTTCTTTGTTATGAATTTTATATTGAATAATATCCTACCTTCTATGTCAATGTAATAATCATTAAATAACTACTCTGTAATGCTGCTTTAGTTTTGATTGCTATGTTTTAGTAAGATTTATTTTACCCCCTGTAATAGAAAATCAGTTTTTAAAAAAAGGCAAACAATCCTGTGGTTTTAGGAACAATATATACATAGATATGTGTGTGTATATCTTGCTGTCATTTTCAGAGTAGTTTTTACATTTTTTAAATAAATTGAGAATGTAGTTCAAAGTGTCTGTCTCTTACCTGATCACCAAAAAATAAAAAAATGCTTGTCACATTCTGCCTTCATTTTTTTAATATAGTCAATTTTATAAGTTTTCTTTTTTTTTTTTTTTTTTATAGTTTTCTTATTTAATTTTTCATATTGATCATGTAGTCTGTTAACTCCAAAAACCAGATTTTCTTAAAATCAATTTCATAATGTTTATTTTTGTATTTTGTTTTGTAAGATTTTTTAGGATTAGTAAAGTAGAAATCATTAGCTCTCTTTGATTTTGAGTAAGACCTCTGATAGAGCATTCTCTCATAACTGTGACATTTTCACACTTATTAACTATTTTACACTTAACTATTTTTATATTTTTATAAAAATGTTATATTTTATATTTTTACTTAAACCCATTATTTTTCCAAAGAAAGCTAATATTTACCTTTTCTTAGGGACAATTGTTTGTTATTTATACCTGAATTTCAAATTACTGTTCTAATAAAATGTGTGAGCAAGATATAAATATGATTTATATGTATACATAAATAAGAGATGCTAGATAAGTTATTTTCTATAATTAACAATGAAAAATCAGAATACAACATTGGACCAAGCTGTAGATTCAGTTTTCAAATATAGTATGGTAATTTATGGTGTTTAAAAAAAATTGAAGTGGCTTTGTACTTACTAAACTATAGCTAATGGTGCTTTAACACAATGGGAGTTGTATGGAGTTACTAATACTGCTTCGGATATTCTCTTGAGACAGACAGTTGCACAGTAAAATAACCCCAATTATTTTATTTCAGGATTAACAGTAACTCTAAGATGAATCAGGTCAAATAGAGCTTCTTCTGGGCTTTTTCTGTCTTTGGTGAATCCAAGCATTATTTTGTAGTTCTGCAGCAAAATTTGCATATCTTGCTGCACCATCATTTTTTGTTTTTGGACTTAACCAATGAATTTCATTACTGTTTTGCATTGATAAATGGAATTAGTTTTGTCTGGAAAATGTTTGCATATTTATATGGATTATAGACTAACAACTGGTGCTTAACATGTAGAGAATTATTAACATTTCATAACAGCACAGTTAATGTCAGGGAAGATTGATTCATTGTCTGATTAACAGTTTGATATTGCCTGTGGATTAATAGATATATCAGCTCCACAGAGAGCTTTTCAAAGTTTCTGTGCTTTTACAAATTCTATTTCACTTACAAAATTTCCTTTTGTTTTGGCCACGTTAATGGTTATTCCCATCTTGTTTATGTGGCACTCCTGATTCCTTTCATTCTGTTACTCCTGTCATATTTCAAAATGTTGACACCACTCTCAGATCTCACAGACAAATTTGTATCCAAATGTATCTGTATTCTGTTCAAGATTACTGCTTCTTGTAACCTTTCTACTTTTTCAGACATTCTTTCAACCAAGATTTATGGAATATCTATTTGGTACAAATTAGTGTGCTCATGAATTCACTGTATTGGCTTAAGTCATTCAGGAAATTTTTTCTGTTGTTAACATTCCTATGTTATGTACATAACATAACATAATTGTAAAACTTATAAAAATTCATAACATAACATAATTGTAAATCTTGAACATGTGTTTGTTCAAGATTTACAATTAAGGGCTGGAACAGAGCTATTTTTTCCTATTATCTTTGTTTTGTTTTTCTTCTCAAGGAATCTGTTGAACTTCCCATAGCACATGGGGTTTTTTTTAACCCAGTTTTTTAATCTCAACAATTTCCAGCAATATATTCAAATAGCAAAAATGATAAAACAAAACAAAACAAACAACCCCCAACACTTTCCTTTTTACATTATTAATGAGAGTCATTGATTGTGTGTGCCCTTTGCTCAGATTTATTACTGATGCTACCTTCATAAAGTAGTTTGCTTTCTTATATAAAATTTGGATTTTAGAGTTTTTTTTTTTTTTAAGATTTTATTTATTTATTTGTCAGAGAGAGAGTGAGCGAGAGCGAGCATAGGCAGACAGAGTGGAAGGCAGAGTCAGAGGGAGAAGCAGGCTCCCTGCGGAGCAAGGAGCCCAATGTGGGACTTGATCCCAGGACGCTGGGATCATGACCTGAGCCGAAGGCAGCTGCTTAACCAACTGAGCCACCCAGGCGTCCCTAAAATTTGGATTTTAAATATCTGGCTCTTTCAATAGTACATGTTATTGATGGCTTTCGAGGCTTATTATTGTTGTTATTACTATTACTGCTATGATCTTCTAACTCTAAATTTATTTTTTTAATCTCTTTGCACTCTATGCTATACATGGTTAATGTACTGAATTAATGTTTCTGCATAAATATGGGAGAACAAGATCAGATAATATCATGATACTTGAAGATATGTCTAGTTAGAGACAAAATATTTCCAATGTCTTTACTTTGGAAGAGCAGTTAGGATTACTGTATCTATCAGGATACAGTATAGATTCTGGTATTCAGCAAAAAAATTATTCTTTTTTTAAGATTTAATTTTTTTTTAAGTTTAGTTTAGAGAGACAGAGAGAGGGAGAGGCAAAGGAAGAGGAAGAGAGAGTGAGAGAGAGTCTTGAGCAGACTTCCCACTGAGCACAGAGCCCAACACAGGGCTTGATTCCATGCCCCTGAGATCATGACCTGAGCCAAAAATCAAAAGTTGGTTGCTTACTGACTGAGCAACCCAGGAGCCCCCCCAGCAAAAATTTAATGTAGAGGCAACTTGGCTATTAGTGAGAATACTATACAATGCACTAATATTTTATGTACTAGGAACACAAAATATACTACCGGTTTTGCTATGGTCCTTTGATGATTTGTTGACTGAGAGATTTTAATTATCCAGACATGCCACTGGGAATAACAGCCAAGTTCACATATGCACATACGGTCATAACTGAATCCTGATACCTGTTTGTCTAACAGTGGTTGTAAGATAAATCTGTATTTCAGAGATCTTAAAATGTGAAGAATACATTTCTTGGAATAGATGAAATACAGTAATGCATATGAAGTGCTGAGCACAGTGCCTGGACCAACATTTAATAAAACACTAGAGTCTGAGTATTGAAAAACAGGAAACACAAATTCAGTGTATATCTGACTTTCCTTGTTATAAACTAAATTTAGTTTTGGTAATACTTACTGAGAATGCAAAAATCTAGACTTGTCAACCAGAATTATGTAGTTTAAGTTATTCATCCTGGCACAGCTTCATTTGGGGGTTGCTAAAATGGTTGGTGAAAAATAGACCCATGCATGCAATTTACCATCCAGCTTAAAGAGGAGATTTTTAAATATCTTATTGAACCTCACTAGGTTCATATTGATAATCCTGCTAAAATCTGGAGCAATATCTCTTAAAGAAGAGTTCTCAAAGAATGGTGTTTCTCTGACTATACTAGACACTGTGGAAAACAAAACTGATATATGTATAAATAATTCTGTCCTTTAAACATCTTACTGTGTAACATAAAAGAGGGAGGAAACCTATTTTTGTAAATATTTGGCTAATCACAGAATGTCTGTCAGTATGTCTGTACTGAAAATATTTCAAGATACTTTAGATTATGTTCTATACTCTATCTTACCTAAGAGTTTCAGAAATGCACAAGTCTTCTCATAGCAATACTTTTCTTTCTAATTTAGCTTAAGTAGTTTAAGTATTATGGTTTAAATAAATGGGTTAGCATGGTGGCCTCTGGGTGTCTCAGATGGCTAAGCATCTGCCTTTGGCTCAGGTCATGATCCCAGCATCGTGGGATCATGGGAGCCTGCTTTTCCCTCTCCCTCTGCTGTTTCCCCTGCTTGTACTTTCTTGCTCTCTCTGTCAAATAATAAATAAAAATCTTTAAAATAAATAAATAAATAAATGTGTTAGCATAGAAAAATTACTTTCCAATTCCATTAAAAAAAATAATTTTGGCACACTACATGCCTTACTAAAATATCTTTTCATATTTTTAGAATTCTATATTGAACAGGGCTGTGCACTGAATCTCAAGGGGATGAAACTTTAAAGAGTCTTCCGTGTCCTGCCTATTCACTAGCATAAATTATGACATGGCAGAGGTGTGTACAAAGCAGTGATAAGTGCCCAGATTTGGAAGATACCAATTCTGTTTTGCTGAGAGCAACATGAGTTAAGGAAGATTCCCCACAAGGTGGAGGTAATCGTTTCTGAACCTTGAAGGGTAAGTAGGAATTTGTGATACTGATAAATAAAGAGAGAATATTTCAGATAGGAATAGCAAGCATAAAGTGTGACAGAGCATGGCGCATGTTGTTGTTTAATAAAAGGGCTAGATAGGGCCAGGGTTGTTATGGCATATCTGGGTCCGCTTTACTTAGATTTTTGGGAAAAAAAGTTTTTATTAATTTTTCTGATAGTAACTGAAAACATTATTTCATGTCGAGACAAACATCATGGAGTGGGGAGAACAGCATTTATGAGATTTCAAATACATTGCGCATTTGAAAATGACCACTGTGCTCCTATGATTAATCTCAGACCCTGCAAGTGAAGTTGAACTTTTCTCGGCAGTTATGGATACTTTGCCATCAGACTTTCAGAATGTAAATGTGGGTGATAAGAAGTCAATTTTTGGGACACCTGAGTGCTCAGTCAGTTGGACATCTGCCTTTGGCTGAGGTCATGATCTCAGGGTCCTGGGATGGAGTCCTGCATTGGGCTTCCTGCTCAGCAGGGAGTCTGCTTCTCTCTTTCTTTCTGCCACCCCCACCCCCGCGCTTGTGCTCTCTCTCTCTCTGTCTCAAATAAATCAATAAATAAAATCTTTTAAAAAAAGAAGTCCCTTTCTAAGTATCATAAAAATTATCCTTTCATCCAGGATCAGGAGTATCTGTGGGAAACATTTTGGAAGCAGGTATCAAGAGTCAGCAAGTCTGCAGGCTTGCTCCATGAAGCCACAGAGGGTCATTACTCTAGTCATCTTCATTCCAGCTAGACGGAAAGGGAGCAGGAATCCAGAGCCAGAGACTCCTTTTTGCACACATCTTGACCACTTATCTTTCATTTGAGAGAGTATAACACGTGGACCACATTTAGCTACAAGATGGACTAGAAAGGCAGTCACAGCTTTGTGCTCAAAAATAAACACATCTGGCTGGACAGCTTGCATGCATTCACCTCTAAATGATGCAATGACAGTACTTCTCAGTTGGAATCATTTTATCTTAATCCTAAAACCCCTATTTAGTATAGCCAAATTCACTTAAGTACACCTGCTAGTATTATCATTTTTTAAAAAAGATTGTATTTATTTATTTGTCAGAGAGAGTGAGCACAGGCAGACAGAGTGGCAGGCAGAGGCAGAGGAAGAAGCAGGCTCCCTGCTGAGCAGGGAGCCCGACGCGAGACTCGATCCCAACACGCTGGGATCATGACCTGAGCCGAAGGCAGCTGCTTAACCAACTGAGCCACCCAGGCGTCCCTATCATTTTCCCTAGTAAAAGCCAGGGAGCTGCATTTTCTAAGATGTCTTATTGTATTAGTTTGCTCAGGCTACAATAACAAAACACCACAAATTTCATGACTTATAACAGAAATTTATTTCTCACAGTCCTAGGTGGTAGAAGTCCAAAATCAGAGTTCCAACCAATTCAGATTCTGGTGAGAGCTGTCTTCCTGCTTTGAAGGTGGCCACCTTTTTACTATGTCCTCACATTCACTTTTCCTCACGTGTGCACATGCAGATAAAGGGAGTGATCTCTCTTCTTCCTCTTATAAATATGTTAATCCTATGATTTAGGGCCCTACCCTTATGTCCATGTAATTTTAGTTACTGCCTAAGGACTCCATATCCAAATAAAGTTGTCTTAGGTGTTAGGGCTTTAAAATATGAATTGGAAGAGGGCACAGTCCAGTCCATAGAAACTATGTTTCATTGTCTTCGCTGATCTAGAATGTACTCCTTTCCCTATTTCTCCATAACTACTCTAATAACTGTATTTTAAACTCCATCTTTAGTGGGAAAAATATCTGCATTTAAATTAGTCACTCTGAGTATTTCTTGAGAATAGCAAGGACATCTTTTAAGTCTTATGATGAACCAACTAAATAAAGAGAAGCTTTCTGGAAATAAAATGAGAAACCAACACATTGGGGCATTGTCTTTTCTCACTCAATAGGTTTTTATAGCCTGCATAATTATAGATTAGTGCTCAAAAACAATTCCTTTGAAAATTCAGCCACACATATCACAAAGAAGGGAATTTTCCTGTAACTTCTACAACCTGCCTTTCAATAAATATTTATTAAGACTTTTTGGTATGGCAATTAGCATCCCAAGTATTCTCAATACAACTTTACAACCTGCCTTTACAGAGTTTGAAGTCTAGTCGGTGAAATGGAATGTGAACAGGAAATAACAATCTTGTGATAAAGGCTGATGTAAAAAGTACAAGGCACTTTTGGAGTACTTAGAAAGGAAAAAGAGGGGAACTTGAGGGGGTCGTGAAAGGCTTCTTTGAATGGTTGTCAGCTTCTGAAGGAGAAATAGCCCAGAAATTAAGAAATGCATGTGTAGGAGGGTGCATTTGGTGTGTTGGGAAGAAGATGGTGTGGTAACACTGGTCCACCCAGAGCAACAGTGTATGGGAGGGTTCTGGGAGTAAGAGGGAGGATGGAGATCATATCAAAATACCGTCCTCCCATCAGCCCTCAAGCCAAAATGTGGAATTGCCCTCTAGTGACTACCACATCATGTATAAATTCTTCAAAACTTAAACATTTTCTGTAATCTTAAGAAATGTGAACGGTTTGGTATTTTATTCTATTGTAAGCTAACAAGTTAGCCTTCTAATGTTCACGGATGCTGGCAGAAGACAGGAAACACCTGCATCTGAGTCACTGACCTTTTCTTGACTCGCAACACCAGTAGCAAGAGTATCAGCTTTTGCATCATTTCCCCAAGACCCAATTCCTTTAGGTTGGTATGAAGACAACCAGGTGAGACCAGCACACACAGTGTATAGGATTACATGAGAGGAATATGAAATTTAGGGAATTTGAATATAAGGTGCAGTAAGCCTGCCTGAACTTTGCACAAGAAGGAAACATTATCTTTAGTTCACTGAACAATAAACAGCCTTGCTTTTTGCTCTGGAAGGATATACAGTCTGGTTT
Organism: Mustela nivalis; assembly: GCF_964662115.1. NCBI lineage: Eukaryota > Metazoa > Chordata > Mammalia > Carnivora > Mustelidae > Mustela > Mustela nivalis. The sequence continues at coordinate 108,709,122 of NC_139023.1, forward strand.
ATAGCTGTTAACTCTACACACATTCTTGAAAAGTTTGTTAAAAACATGTGAGAAATGCAAGGGACCTATAGAGAATTGTCATTTTATTTTTTAACATGTAACTTTATTTTCTTTTTATTCTTCCAAAAGTGTTCTGTTTTGGTGCAATTTCTCTGCCTAGAACACCCCCTGCTTTCCTCTGCTTAGCTATAAACTAATAAAACAAACAGATCCAAACAAACTTCTCCTTCTCTGTGTCAGGAGATGGACTTGCAGAGTACGGTGTTAGCCTGTTACTCTTCTGTGGATGCAGGGAAAACACACGAGACTCCTGTATCAGTGACTAAGGACTTTACTACTCCCAGCAAAAGCAAAAGCAGTAGCCAGGACTTCATATTCATTTTCGTTGGTTTTCATGTTCCCCATCTAGCGTGGAGATAGGCTTGCTAAATTTAGCAAATAAAAAATATAAAATACCCAATTAAATCTGAATTTTAGTTAAATATGTTTCTCATTGTACATATGTGTCATGCAATATTTGAGTCACACTTACACGAAACAAAATATCCATCGTTTAATTCAAATTTAACTGGACATTCTATTTTATCTGGCAGTTATACTTGGGAGCCAGAGCGGGCCCATGATGGACGCCTTTATCTCCAGGGGCTGTGTTACAAGAGAGAAAACCAGAGCTTGGGAGATCACTGGTTTGCTTTCATAGTGAATGGAAGCAAGGCTGTTCTTCAGGAAGAGATACTATGTCACTCCTTAACATTGCTCCTTGTAAAAAACCAAACCAAACCAAACCAAACCAACTTGGAAAATGGACTGGGTAGAAAGTAATCAAGGCCTTATATGCTTTGTCTACTCAGCATCATCTACCTTGCATTATTTCCCCAAGACCTAATCCCTTTAGGTTGGTATGAAGAAGATGAAGAAGACCAGGTGAGACCTGCACATGCGACGTATCGGGTTACAGGGTCACTTGGCTAGAGTGTGCAGGAACCCTCAGGGCCCACGGCAGATTGTCTCCCTCAGTGTTCAGAAGCCTGCAACTGGAACTAGCCTTATTTCCCATCTAAAAGACTATTGTTGGACATAGCACTATAACTTTTTATATTTATATCCTTAGCATTTAGGCCAACCTAGCTTTGTCTTTTGATTTGCTATGTGATCTTAGTGAGGTCAGAGACGTGTCCTACTTTTTCTTTAGTATTTCACAGCATCTTTTTATAATGTTCATAAATAGATGCTACTTACCAAAGTCTTTTCAGATAATTGAAGATAACATGCCTTTGGGATGAATAGTTTTTAGCTTTTACATGTTTAGGGATAATAGTAAACAAGGAATAAATTCTTAGGGAAAATATTTTTCTGAACCTATGTGGAAAAAGTGGCTTTAACCAGAAGCACCTTGCCTCAATCTATGCATTATAATGAATAACAAATTTCTCTTTTGCTCTCCTGGACTGCTAATTACCTAATATCTTTTGGTATTATCTTTTTATATATCTTGGCATGTGCGAATAAGCAGGCTTCCTCATATCTAAGGTTGTATAACTTTATGAACTTTGGCAGGTTACCATAATGTTAAAGCCTCTAGATAGGGTTTCAGAACGGCATCCAGGTCTTGCTTCTCTGTATTTCCTCTCAGACAAAACGAGATGGTTTTCCAATTTGAATTTTGAGACTATCAGATACTATTTGATCCTTGGGTCAAGTATACATGTAAAAAAGGCGCACACACACGCACACACACTTTCATTTTTTTCCTTATCCCATCATTAATCACTATTTGAAGGTTATAGCCGTGAGGTAATCAGTACTTTTTTATCCCAACTATAAGGAATATGTGCAATTTGGGGGCATGTGAGAAGGATCATCTGTGATCAAGGGAAGAAATAGGAAAATAAGGACCGGTAGCTCCCTAGTTATGTCCTGTGTCAAGTTACATGCCACTTTTCAAATGATTGTTGTAAATAACTTAGTAATGAATGATTATGCTATGTTCTCTACCTCTCATATATGAAGATAGAAATTTTGGCCTTACTTCTATATATATATAACACCACTCTGTGGATGGATGTCATATAATAACTCATAATAATGAAAAGCTTACCAGTAATGAGTGCCATGGCTGCTCTTCCACTTACCGAACAACAAATGGGAATGTGAAATACACAGTAAAGCAGCCACCACAGCATGAGTCCTCAAATTGATTTTAGCGAGAATGCTCCTTGTAGTGAATGCAAACCACTTGATTAACAAGAAAATAGCATTTTATTGAAAAACACAGTGCATCCTGTAATCATGTGTTTATACTCAGGTCACCCATTTGGATGATATTAAAATTTTATGGTTGAGCTGTTCTCTGAACGAGCTGGTACCCTGAAAGCACTCATTTATTCAAGGTTTCTCGTACCCTGAAGTATTTTACATTCTTAATGAGTTAAAAGCACTCTGTTCCTGTGTGTCTTACCTATTGCTATTTATTGAAGGACCCAAATGTTTAATGGCTTAAAACAAATTTTTTTTTAATCTCTAATGATTTTGTGGGTTGGCTGGGTTTGGCTAGGTAGTTCTCAGTTGGGGTCTCTCACTGAGATGAAACAAGATGTGAAAAGGAGCTGCCATCATCTAAGGTCTTGGCTGCAATGTATGCCCAGGAGGGATCACTCTCCTGACTGGAAGTTGTTGCTGGCTTCTCCCAGTGGCAGTTGGGTTTCCAGAGCGAGGCTCCCAAAAAGAAGCGTTCCAAGAGATACAGGGAGAAGCCATAAACATATGACCTTAGTTTGGAAATCCCCAAATATCCCTTCTGACACATTCTCTTGGTAAGGTAAATCACAAACCCCAGTGTAGCTTCAAGGGCCAGGGTAACTAGACTCTTGGTGGAGGCATACCAAGGTTACAGTGCAGAAGAGTGTGTTAGATATGCTTTGGAAAATATTTTCTACTATAGTTCCTTAGAGGGTTTACTTACCTGGGCTTTGGGCTTGGTAAGCAAGGCTGGATTTTCATACTAAAAATTACTTTAGCAATACTAATTAGACAAAACTGAATAATAATAAAGACCTATCTAACCACCATTCTTGTCAACTATGATGTGGTATCATCATAATCTAATGCAGATTTTCACAATTGCCAGAATGCATGTCTCTCGTTGCTAGTCTGGCACTCTTTCTTAACCCTTACGATATCGACTGTTGGTATCTAATTCACACTCTCCTTTGCCAGGCCAACTTGCTAGTGTATCACTTTCTTTAAAGCTTAAAGGGATTTCCATGGAATGCAAGAGAACAGTCTGTGTATTTTGTTATTCCCACCAATAGGGCAGATCTCCATCATCTCCTCTGGTTCTCCAGTTAAAAAAAAAGAGAGTAAGTGCAAAAGAGATTTTGGTTAGGGTGGGGCGGATTACCTCTGCTTTACCCCTAAATAATCTCCATCTGACCTATTAAAGCCAATTATCTTAAACATCATGTAATAAAAAGTTTGCAATGCAAATGAATCTTCCAGAAAAGTACCCTTGCAATTTCTGTCAAATACTAATCCCTTTTATGTATCATGGAGATATCACAGATTCTAATTCCTCATCTTGAACTTGGCCTCAAGAATAAATCATTCTTGGGGCACCTGGGTGGCTCAGTCCTTAAGCATCTGCCTTCAGCTCAGGTAATGATGCCAGTGTCCCGGGATTGAGTCCCACATCAGGCTTCTTGCTCAGCAGGAGCCTGCTTTCCCTCTGCCTGCCTCTCCCTCATCTTGTGCTCTTTCTTTCTGAGAAATGAATAAATAAAATCTTAAAAAAAAAAAGAATAATTTTCAGTCTGAACTCATGTTTTTCATATGAGATCAGAAATCAGGAACTTAAATCATAAACCAATTAATAATAAGTATGCACTTTATTTTTGTTTTGAGGTGGGGATACTAATACTTCTTTCTACATTTGTATACCAATTTAATGCTAGGTATTGGGAATTCACCTTTGAACAAAATGGACAAAAAATTTTGCCTTCATGAATCTTACATTCTAAAGGAAGAGTTAAGTTTAAGCTAATTATATTATGTATTATTGTATATATATCATGTTTGTGTATATAATATATATATATATTAACTTAAATGCAACTTCACTTAGTAAAGAAAGGAATGGGATCAATCTCACAAAAAGGATATAAGGAATATGTTTGGAACTTTTCCAAAAGTAAAATACTAAGTGGACATTTTAATTTTAATTATCATGACTTTTTAAGATATCTTAATATTTCTCTATGGTTTTTAAGTTAAATATATATATGTATCTACGTACACTCACACATACACATATATAGTGCATACATTTTATCTAAATAATCTATCCTTCACATTCTGTTACAATGTGAATATGAAATAATTTTTCTAGTAAGCTTTATAAACCAAAATATTAAATTAATATAACATTTAAAGTTTTTTGGTAAATCTGAGGAAATTTGGTAGGATTTTTAAACTGATTTTATAACATTTTCAAGCTTCATACACTTAAATTAGTATACCCTTTCTTCCCTGCAAACAAGTCACTCATACCTCTTCTCATTTTATAATTTAATAAGTCTTTAGAGGGTACATATGAATTGACATAAACTGGTCAACCTTTTGCTATGTAATAATTCTCTAAAAAATAACTTCTGTTATCTTACAAATTTAAAAAGTCTTTTTTTTTTTTTTTTTTTTTAAGGGAATTGAGTGGTAACACACAGTTGAGCCTGTTAGCAAATGCTATTCCCCAAGCCTTGCTGATAGCACCACCAGTGATGTTTTTGACAAACAACAAATTAAGCAATCAGTCCTTATGCAGCTGTGCTCGGGAGTAAATGGAGTAGAAACAAATCAATAATACCATACAGAAAAAGACAAAAGCAATAATAAAATAAAATGATTTTCCAGTCTCTAAGAAAATGTTACAAATAATGGAAAGAAAATTTAAAAGTATGGTTCTAAGGACTTTTGCTAGATAGGGGGAAAATCACGTTATTTTTAAAATTTTTTTATGGATATTTAGTGTTCTATTGCTAGTTTGCCTTGTGAAGAGAGGATTATAAAAATAGGTGATGGGGATTAAGCAGTGCACTTCTGATGGGCACAGGGTGATGTGTGGAATTGTTGAATCACTAAATTGTACACCTGAAACTAATATTACACTGTATATTATCTAACTGGAATTTAAAAAAAAAAATTCAAAAAACCCAGAACCTTAGTAAGAAGAGGAAATAAAAAGTTAGACAGGAAAGTATTGATTCTGTTCCTTTCCTTACTAATTGAGTTTACATTGCTTAATTTATTTTTTCTTTTTGTTTTCACTAAAAGGATATAGGAAATAATATGGAATTTTTGAATAAGTATTTTAATCAGCATGAGTTTTTAAGGTACCTTTATATTTCTGTATGGTTTTCCAAAAGTTCTCATCTTTATATCATCTTCTGGCAAAACTACACATAAAATGGGCTGAATTTATGTTACTACTGAGGGACGCTAAATATCTTTGGTGGGGGGCTACCTCAATGGTACAAAGTGTGTCATTATGTAACTCACTAGCTATTCCAACATTTCCTTAATATCCAGCCACAAGCAACTGAGATATCAGTAAATATTTTATCTTCCACATTGTGTACCATTGTAAGGTTAGGGATTTGAAAGATACAATGATTAAAGCAATGAGCAAGAAGGAATAGTAAATAAGACAATTTTATTATACCAAAAGAATTGCCAACATGTTGTCAAATACACCCCCCCCACACACATTCATTTTACACTAATTCACTCTTTGCTGTTGTATTTGATATCATTATAATTGCAAGCACTAAGCATTTATTAATTATAGTAGTAAATGGGGTCAGGCCAGGGCCCAGATCTTGCTTTCTAAATGTCATTTTTCAATAAATAAACCAGAGCTCCTTAGAAAAGCAAGTGATTCTAATAATGGCCAATGAAAATACAATGTGAGTCTAGAACACCTTATGTACCAGTACCAGAAAGTAAGAAATTGCTGAAATTACAAAAGGGTAGGAGTATCCCAAAGTTGGAATAGTTTGAGCAATAAAATAAATAATATAGTATTTGGTTATGACTCAAAATATAAAATTAATATGCATGAATCCAGACTGACATAAATTAATGATTGAATAAAGAAGAAAGAAAAGACAAATCTTCCCTAAAGAAATATTTTTTAAAAATTTTAAAGATTTTATTTATTTACTTGAGAGAGAGAAAGTGAGAGAGAGAGCATGAGAGGGCAGTTGGTCAGAGGGAGAAGCAGACTCTCTGCTAAGCAGGGAGCCCGATGGGGGACTCGATTCTAGGACACCAAGATCATGACCTGAGCTGAAGGTAGTTGCTTAACCAACTGAGCCACCCAGGCACCCCCTAAAGAAAAAATTTTAAATAATCTATGTAATTATTCCCCACTACACACACACACACACACACACACACACACACACACACAAGAAGTGGAGTATAATTCCCTTATCCTCCTGCTCCCCAAGACACACACACTTACTTGAATGTTGGCTGGACTTGGTGACTCATTTTTAAAGAATAAACTATAGAAAGAGAAAAAACAGTAACTTTATAGTATGGAAAGTTTGGCTTAACCAAGTGACCAAAGTTAGTATTTCCAGTGGTAAGTTTTATTAGTTAATATCTTGTACTTTCTGACGTGGTGTGATAAGACAGGTCATTTCACCTTTTTGTTATTCTTCTCCCAAACCAATAACCCAGCGTAATCATCAGAACGACATCGCACAATCACATACTCAAGGACATTCTATGAAGTACATAACCAGTATTTTTCAAACTGTTGAGGACATGAAAAATATATATACTTATAAGTATCACAAAACAATTGACCATTAATAATTCATAGTTTTTCTTCCTCACTATTTGTTTGTTTATCTATTTAGGTCTCATTGCATCTATTTTTGACTAGTTGTAATTGGGAAAGACGGTGTGGCAGATATTCATTTGTGTTAACTGAAACCCATTAGATTTTTGTCTCCTTCACCTGGGCACATCACAACCTGCCTTTTAGATAGGTATGGCCACATGACTGACTTCTGGTCAATGTAATACAGTAGGAGGTAGGAGGCAATGGAATGCTGCTTTTAGACTACACAATAAAAACTTCCTTACCTGCGCCCTCAGTCTTTGCCCACCCACTGGCTGAAGAGAGAGGGCACCAAAGAATCAGAACTGTTTGCTTCCTCATTATGGCTTAATTTGAAGATTATAGTGCTAACAGTCTGAACATTTACAACGTAATTTACTATTATTTTAAATCATAAATATTTAAATTATTTTCTAGATTATTATTTTCTAAATTATTTTCTAGAATGGTTATACCAATTACATTCCATCCAGCGCTAAATGAATTGCTCCATTTCACAGAATTCTCAAGTTGAACACTTTGTTTTCCACTTTGCTTTTTCTTTGTCATTTTTATAGGAAAGAAAATGTCTCTGTTATAGCCTATCAAATTTGATAAACAATGATGATTATATTCTTAAACATTTATTAGCCAATTTTATTTTTGTGTGTAAACTGTGTAAATATGAATCAATACCGTTTTAAAATTGGTATCTTATGGTTATTCTTTTCTTGTTTTTAAGGACCTTCAAGTATATTAAGCATGTTACACCATTTCCTGTCATATATTTTGCAAAAATTTCATCATAACCTGCTATTTACATCTTACATTGATTTATAGTATATGATGTACATATGATGTATTTATTTCATACATGTATTTATACATCCATTCTATTATTGTTCTTACAAAGAACATAAACTAAAATTCAATATGTAGTCTTTAATGTTTTCCTCCATTTTAATTATTCATTTTTTACATTTAACTGTAATCCATCTGAAATTTATTTTGCTTTCTGTTGTAAGGTAGATTTAACTTTCTCTTTGATAATAAATAGCTCAGTAATATTTTCATAACTAAATATTGCCAAATTCTTTCCTCCCTGATGGAAAATCTTTATTGTATACTGTGTTAGAACTACTCTATTGTTTGAAATGCTCAGTTTTTACCTTATTACTTTTTTGACACCTTATCTACTAAAAATTCTAGAGAAATTTAGAAATTATATGGCTTTGGGTATTTAATTTTGCTAATGTAACTTGACTATCTAACTAAATGTATGATTTTCCACTTTTGACCTAATTATTTAATATATTTTTAAATGTTGTATATCAAAATTTTAATATTGGAGTAAGCCAAATTTGCTTATTGCATATTCTTTTAGTATAAAAATCTAGATATTGTTTACTAACATTTTCTTTCTTAATTTAGCATCTGAGTTTATAGATGAGTTTTATCTGTGTGTTTGTGTGTATATGTGTGTTAGTATCATCAGGTTTTCATACCATGGTTATATAAGTGAAGAAATTTGAAGTTTCCTGTTTTTTTCTGTGCTCTGAATCTATGGTCTCTCTACATATAATGGCAAACTCCAAGAGGACAGGGACCAAGATTTTCTTGCCCACTGCTTTAAAAATTCCTTCATGAATTTTAAAATTTTGTCTAGTAATTTGATAACTTTTCCCTAGACAATATTCTATTTAATTCAAATATTAAAATGTATTAACATAGGTTTATAAATAATATCTTATAAATGTAGAAAAATTTCACCTGATCTCTGAAATTTACCTTTATTTACTATAGTCCATAGTATTCAAGAAGAACATTTTTATTCCTTCAGCCCAGCTACATTGTTCCCCTTTTTTTGTACAATTGACATGTTACTGTTCTTGTGTTCAACATTTAATGAAAAGAGCCATACTTGAATATCATCAAATATATTGATCCATCTTGCTCTACTTCACTAATACCTGGCCTTAGAATCTTTCTGCCAGGTCTACAATTCAAAGACTCATTGCTATTTAGTCATTAATTTAGTAAGCTATGCTGAACTGGAACTCCTACTTTCACTGCATGGTCAGCTTTGTCTTTATAAGAATTAATTTTAAGATCATTTGAAGTACTCATAAAGACTATGTAGCCAGGGAGTATGTATTTTCCCATGGTTATTCTTGCTTTCATCTCCCTCTGTTACTGACTTCTTTCTGGGGTGTGATTTGTTATTTCCAGTACAATTTTGTCTTGGGATCTGATTATTAGATTTGTAGTCTTGGGTGTGGTATTGGAAGGCAATACAGAATGGCTTTGGGTTGCTTTGAAAACTGTTCTTACTCAGTAAACTAATTTTTTTTTTTCTTTACTCATTGATGGTACCCTGTCTCTGAGGTAAGAATAGGAATAAAGTTTTGATGGACATTACCTTGTCCTAAATAATTTTGCCTAATGGCTCCATCTAAACTTTACTTATCAGAAATTCCCTCTGAATTCAGACAGATGCCTGGCCATTTATCCTGATTCTCACAGCTTTGGTGGCTTTGTTTTCTTTCTTACTTTGAGTATCTTTCTGTGGGAAAATTAGGAAATAAAAATAAGGACCTCCTAGCTAGCCAACTTTTTAACCTGAATGTCATCAGGAAATCATTTTTCTCACTTGAAGGAAATTTTCTTGGTGATCTGTAAGAAGTCCTACTGTGTATATATATATTGCATAGACATTTTCCAGTGATGAATCAAGATGGGAAAAAATTACTTATGAATTTTAATGTAAATTCACTTAGGGACAAGGGCAAACATTTGATTATGAAATTAATTCAGGGTATACATAAGACTAATTCATATATAAATTCTAACATGATATAATCTGAATTATAATTTTGATCTCCTAAATTCTGATATCCCCTGATAGTTGAGAATATTTTAATTTGGGAAAATACAGAAATTATAAGTAATTCTTTATTTTATTTTTTTTTAGAGAGATGAAGGGAGAGCATGCAAGTGAAGGGTAGGCAAAGGGAGAGGGAAAGAGAGAATCTCAAGGAGCCTCCACACTCAGGGCAGAGCACCGCCTGGGGCTTGATCTCATAATCCTAAAAATCACGACCTGAGCCAAAATCAGGAGTCGGATGCTTAATCAACTGAGCCACCCATGCACCACAGGGAATTATAAGTAATTCTATTAAATGTCCTTTTTATAAATCATTTCAAACATTTCAGTAGAAAGATGCCATGTAGAAGACCACAGGAGCAATGTCTTTTCTTTCATGTGCTTATAAAAGGACTTTTGAACATCTAGTTACTCGCTGACACACTCCAGATATTATGATGATACTTATTCTCATTGACATTTGCTGTTTTAACAAAAGCAGTGAAAGAAGTCTTTCACTTCTTCCACCTTTCTTATGGCAACAGAGCTTTATTTTTTTTTTTCCCCCCTGAATAAATGGGAAATTGAACCATGCCTGGTCAGAGTACTGCCTTGGCTAGAGTGATTGATTAAGGGATGGCCAAAATGACTCAGAAAGGCCTAACAGGTACTACCCTAGGGATTTTCTATCTATGATATTAAGGAATACTACCTATTTTTACTGGCCAGTAGGTAAAGTAAGATGTACATGTAACTGATATGCTGAGTAAGCACAATGTGTGGATTTTGCTTTTTACCATCCCTTTAAACTTCGAGTCAGGGTCAGTATGCCCTTACCTTTGGGTTAAAAACTGAAGCAGCCTCATGACTTTTCTGCTTACCTTTAGAAAAAAGACAGAATGCTGTATTATAGTCACTTTATCCTGAAACAATTCTCAAATTAGAAATTAGTGTCCCATTTAATGCAATTCCTATCAAAGTACCATCCATCTTTTTCAAAGAAATGGAACAAATAATTCTAAAATTTATATAGAACCAGAAAAGACCTCGAATAGCCAACGGGATATTGAAAAAGAAAGCTAACGTTGGTGGCATCACAATTCCGGACTTCAAGCTCTATTACAAAGCTGTCATCATCAAGACAGCATGGTACTGGCACAAAAACAGACACATAGATCAATGGAACAGAAAGAGAGCCCAGAAATAGACCCTCAACTCTATGGTCAACTAATCTTTGACAAAGCAGGAAAGAATGTCCAATGGAAAAAAGACAGCCTCTTCAATAAATGGTGCTGGGAAAATTGGACAGCCACATGCAGAAAAATGAAATTGGACCATTTCCTTACACCACACACAAAAATAGACTCAAAATGGATGAAGGACCTCAATGTGAGAAAGGAATCCATCAAAATCCTTGAGGAGACCACAGGCAGCAACCTCTTCGACCTCAGCCGCAGCAACATCTTCCTAGGAACAACGCCAAAGGCAAGGGAAGCAAGGGCAAAAATGAACTATTGGGATTTCATCAAGATCAAAAGCTTTTGCACAGCAAAGGAAACAGTTAACAAAAATCAAAAGACAACTGACAGAATGGGAGAAGATATTTGCAAACGACATATCAGATAAAGGACTAGTGTCCAGAATCTATAAAGAACTTAGCAAACTCAACACCCAAAGAACAAATAATCCAATCAAGAAATGGGCAGAGGACATGAACAGACATTTCTGCAAAGAAGACATCCAGATGGCCAACAGACACATGAAAAAGTGCTCCATATCACTCGGCATCAGGGAAATACAAATCAAAACCACAATGCGATATCACCTCACACCAGTCAGAATGGCTAAAATCAACAAGTCAGGAAATGACAGATGCTGGCGAGGATGCGGAGAAAGGGGAACCCTCCTCCACTGTTGGTGGGAATGCAAGCTGGTGCAGCCACTCTGGAAAACAGCATGGAGGTTCCTCAAAATGTTGAAAATAGAACTGCCCTATGACCCAGCAATTGCACTATTGGGTATTTACCCTAAAGATACAAACGTAGTGATCCAAAGGGGCACGTGCACCCGAATGTTTATAGCAGCAATGTCCACAATAGCCAAACTATGGAAAGAACCTAGATGTCCATCAACAGATGAATGGATCAAGAAGATGTGGTATATATACACAATGGAATACTATGCAGCCATCAAAAGAAATGAAATCTTGCCATTTGCGACAACATGGATGGAACTAAAGCGTATCATGCTTAGCAAAATAAGTCAAGCAGAGAAAAACAACTATCATATGATCTCCCTGATATGAGGAAGTGGTGATGCAACATGGGGGCTTAAGTAGGTACGAGAAGAATAAATGAAACAAGATGGGATTGGGAGGGAGACAAACCATAAGTGACTCTTAATCTCACAAAACAAACTGAGGGTTGCTGGGGGGAGGGGGTTTGGGAGAAGGGGGTGGGATTATGGACATTGGGGAGGGTATGTGCTTTGGTGAGTGCTGTGAAGTATGTAAACCTGGTGATTCACAGACCTGTACCCCTGGGGATAAAAATATATGTTTATATATAAAAAAAAAAAAAAGAAATTAGTGTCCCCATACTGTTTATGATTCCCAAACTGTGAAGTTCACATAGTTACAACAGTTTTTCCTTCTTTTCTCCAACTAGAACCCACATTGTGAAAGAGGTAATTATGTGGTTGACATCTGTTTTCCTTTGATTTGAGCTTCTCTTTCCTTCTTCTCTCCCTACCTTCCAGTTGTGGTTTTGAACTTTCCAGGGATGGAAATATGGAGAAGAACAGGTTAAATTAGAAAATTCTAACCTGAACTGGATAGTAAATTGGCTTCAAACCCTCTAAGCTGACAGATAAAGCTGAATCTTACTTATATTTCTATGGGATCTAGGAGCTCTCTCCCGGATGGCTCTCTCTATTTTCTTGATCTTGGCAGATACCGATCTATTCCAGGCAGTCCACTGACTCTCCTTCTGCAGCCACTGGGTAATATTTTAGATTCTCTCTGCTGAAGTCCTCTTGGCTTTATTGGGCAAGACTCAACACAGCTTCAATCTGGTTTTCCTCCCCCTAACACAAACTTGATTTATGATAAAAATTCATGTATGTCTAGTCTCTTCAAAGTCTAGCAATCCCAAAGTCTAGTTAATCCTGATATCCGTAAGAAGATGTCGAACTAGTTCAGGGAATACATTTCAAAAATTTCCGAGTTTTTTTGTCTCAAAGATCTTATTTATTTATTGAAGAGAGAGAGAGAGAGAGAGAGAGAGTAAGCACAGGGCATGGGGAGAGAAAGAGTAGACGCCCAGCTGAGTAGGGAGCCTGATGCGGGGCTCAATCCCAGGACCCTGAGATCATGACCTGAACCGAAGGCAGATACTTAACACACTGAGCCACCCAGGTGCCTCCTGAGTGTTTTTTTTTTTTTTTTTTACTGCCCCCTTTCTAGACTTGTTAAAGGAATGTGCCCTAACCACCCACACACTCCCAAATGGGTGGCGTGAGAAATTCACAGCACAGTGACAACTCTTGCCATCTGTTTTCCCTCTGTGATACCTTCTTGATTTGGGTGGTGAGTCTAAGAGTCATGGAACAAATCCTTCATCAATGGTTTTGTGGGCAAAATCAATACCTTGAAAATCTCAAGTTATTCAGTGAAAATTCCTTTTAATTGGAAGCAAAACTGATGTCCATAACTTTTTTGTTGCTATAATTAGTCCTTTGTTTTGTTATTATTTTATCATATGGAAGAAAGATAACTGCAGTTCTGCATTATTATTTGGAATATTCGCTTTAGCCCATAAGTGTCATTACTTTTGACATTTTATTTTGAAAGTTGTGTAACAGTTATATTTCTCTTTAAACTATCTTTATAAACTTTATTGAACCATCCAATAAAATGCAAATTCTTAAGAACATTTTCAGAAGTGAAAGGCAGTATAAGGATTTTTAAAGTGTCACAATATTTAATCATTAATTTGAATTCAATATTATATTATAAATAATGCAATAGTAGATGGTGGTTTCAAGAATATATTTCACAAAAAAGAGTAAATTTCAGAAAAATTGCTCTGCTACAAATAAAATCAGCTAGTGGATAAGTCAAACATATATTACATTTAATCAACTCTCTTGTTGAAGCACATCTACAAGAGAAAATAACCAAAGAATTTGTATGTAATTTCTGAACTTGACCTATATATCATCATGATTTCTACCTTTTTCCAATAAGATATTTTTATACTTGTTCTATGTGGGGCACAGAGAAGTTCCCTGATAGAGAGTTCCATTTGGGGATTTGCAGAAAATATGCAGCATAGAGAGCAGGGATCCTAAGTGCTAACAGGTTCCATTCATATATATTCAGTAAGGTATCAGTTAAGAACTAAAATAAACAAAACTGGGATGCCTGGGTGGCTCAGTTGGTTGAGCAGCTGCCTTCCGCTTGGGTCATGATCCCAGTGTCCTGGGATTGAGTCCCACATCGGGCTCCTTGCTCGGCAGGGAGCCTGCTTCTCCCTCTGCCTCTGCCTGCCATTCTGTCTGCCTGTGCTCGCTCCCCACCGCCTGATAAATAAATAAAATCTTTAAAGAAAATAAATAAACAAAACTAACTTGAAAATAAGGGTATTTAACAATATTGAGAGAATAGTGTCCATCTTGAAAGCAGTGCTTTTCTAAAGAACATATACCATAATGTGGTCAAAGGTCATGCACTAAAATCACAACCACAGAATTCCCTAATGCCTCATGTGATGGAATGAGCAAACATCTTACAATAGACATCAACATCCTGTCTTCTAGAACGTCTCAGACCATTTTGAGTCATTTTGAAGAAGGTGAATAGAGCTGAGCTGCTGCTTGAAAGTAATTGGTAACTTTCAGTTCTTATCTAGGAATGAAAATTAGATCTAAAAATTCCATAGCACGGGGCTTTATGGCACATATAAAACACAGCAATGAACCTGCCACAGCTTTGAAGTTGTTTTTTAAGTGACTGTGGAATGTTTTGAGATGAGATTGAAGAATTTACACTGGAGTCTTTCTTTTTTCTTTCTTTTAAAATGAACTTTCATTTTGTTTTTGTATTAATATTATACCTGATTATAGTATAGAATCTTTTTTTTTATAGAATCTTTTTTTATAAGATTTTATTTATTTATTTGACAGACAGAGTTCACAAGTAGGCAGAGAGGCAGGCAGAGAGAGAGAGGGAAGCAGGCTCCCCGCTGAGCAGAGATCCCGATGCGGGGCTCAATCCCAGGACCCTGGGATCATGACCTGAGCTGAAGGCAGAGGCATTAACCCACTGAGCCACCCAGGCGCCCCATAGTATAGAATCTTGATGATTCTATTATACGTACACACAATGTGATTGTTCAATTTTCATATTATCATCAGAAATTTATTGGAAAAAAACAGTACCACTATACAATATTTCTGAATCATAACTCAGTTCCAAAATATTAATTTAATTGTTAACAATAAGTGACAATATATTTTATGCAATACAAAAATGTAGGTTTTGGAATCATGAACTGAGTCTTACTCCCAGGTCCACTTATTAGTATTTTTGCAACTTTGCAGAACTAGCATAACATAAATAAACTCTTAAAATGTTTCATGGACATACCTGCATTGAAGGAGAGTGTGTGTATCAAATATATATTCTAAGTTCTATTTGAAACGCTTTCAGCAATATCAGGCAAATTGTGTATCAAAGGACTATACTGGATTTCACTGGGTTGACTTTTATGATTTTGGAAATTCTTTATGTTAAAAAAAGTGTATCTGATGTAGAAGTTCATATCCCTGTGTCCTTTCAGTAGCAGAATCCAAAAAGGTAATGAAATATTATAGGTTGGAGTTGGATGTTTTATATCTGTGTGTGTCATGAAAGATAGGAAGCAAATGAGTGTAACTGTTGAACTAAGTAAATCACCAGTGTGTACATCATACATATTTAAATATCTGTTCAGACATATATTCTCTTAAATGCCAATTGTTGAGTGCTCAAATCAGTTCAGTGTGAATGTTCTGTAAAAGATTTTTGATATGTAGGCACCTGGGTGGCTCAGTGGGTTAAGCTGCTGCCTTCAGCTCAGGTCATGATCTCAGGGTCCTGGGATTGAGTCCCGCATCGGGCTCTCTGCTCAGCAGGGAGCCTGCTTCCCTCTCTCTCTTTCTGCCTGCCTCTCTGTCTACTTGTGATCTCTGTCTGTCAAATAAACAAATAAAATCTTAAAAAAAAAAAGATTTTTGATACGTTATTTTCCTCTGATGAGATTTCTCCCACAAACTCAGAGGACTTGCAAAATATAGAGTTATCTTTTCAGAATATGGATTACTAGATTACCAATTAAAATGAACCTACTATTAGTGTAAAATTGAGTCTAAAATATAATGTAAGAACATAACCAGATTCTCAGCTTTAGCACTGGATCTTTTCTATTATGACAAAGATTTTCCCACATAAAGCATTCAGAAATCAATAGTATCTTTTAAGATCAAGTTTTAAAGTTTTTAGTGTGGTAAAATATGTACACAACATAAAATTTATCATCTTAACCATTTTTATGTGTATAATTCCTTAGTATTAAGTATATTCACATTGTTGTGGAACCAATCTCCAGAACTCTTTCCATCTTATAAAACTCAGTAAACAGCTCAGAATTTCCCCCACCTCAGCCCCTGGCAGTCACCATTGTATATTCTATCTTTATGAACTCGACTAGTCTAAGCACCTCATATAAGTGGATTCATATGGTATTTTTTTGTGTGTGTGTGATCAGTTTATTCACTTCGCATAATATCCTCAAAATTTAATTGTATTATAGGATGTGTCACAGTTTCCTTTTTAAGGCTGAATAATAATCCATTGAATACATATAACACATTTGATTTATTTATTTATCCATTTATCCATTAATGGACCATTGGGTTGCCTACACCTTTTGGTTATTGCGAGTATGCTATAATCATGAGTCTCTGCAAGACCCTTCTTTCAGTTCTTTTGGGTATATACCCAGAAGTGGAATTAGTGGATCATATAGTAATTCTGCTTTTAATTTTTTAAGGAACCACCATACCATTTTCCATAGTGATTATACCATCATATCCCAATTTTTCATATCCTTGTCAACCCTTGTTATTTTCTATTTTTAAATAATAGCTATCCACCTTTCTTTTTTAAAATATTTTATTTACTTATTTGAGAGAGAGAGAGTGAGAGAGAGTATGAGCGAGGAGTTCAGAGAGAGAGAAGCAGACTCCCCATGGAGCTGGGAGCCTGATGCGGACCTCGATCTTGGGACTCCAGGATCATGACCTGAGCTGAAGGCAGCCGTCAACCAACTGAGCCACCCAGGTGCCCCAATAATAGCTATCCTTTTGGATGTGACATGTGTCATTCAGTTTTGATGTGCATTTCCCTAATGATTAGCTATGCTAAATATATTTTTATATGCCTGTTGGTCTTTGTATATTGTCTTTGGAGAAATTCAAGTTCATTGGTTTGAAAACAAAATCCAATATTTTTTTCTTGTTGAGTTATAGAAATTCTTTATATGGTCTAGATATTAATCTCTTATCAGATATATGATTTGCAAATATTTTCTTCCATCCCATATGTAGCTTATGAAAATTTAATTTTGAAAATTTAATTTTTAGAGCTGTTTTAAGTTCACAGCAATATTGAGCAGAAGATACAGAGGTTTCATATATATCCTCTGCCCCACCCATGCATAGCCTTTCTCATTACCAACATCCCCAATCAGGGTGGTACATTTATTAACAATGATACACTATGCTGACACGTATCACCCAAAGTCCATAGTTTACATTAGGGTTCTCTCATGTTGGTGTTCATTCTCTGGGTTTAGGTAGATGAATAACAACATATATTCATCATTATAATGTCATACAGAGTATTTTCACTGCCCTAAAAAATCCTTTGTGCTCTATTCATCCTTTCCCCTCCTGTTACCCTGGCAACCATGATCTCCATAGTTTTGCCTTTTACAGAATTTCATGTAATTGAAATCATACAGTTTGTAACCTTTTCACTAACAATATGTCAAACATTTTCCCTTAATATTTCATAACTGCATACTAGTAACATATATGTATTCTATAGATATGTGAGAATAGATAAGTCTCAATATATTCAGTCATTTCCTTATTTGGGGTCATTCAGATTGCCTTTATATTTTTGTTATTGGTAATGATAACAAAGACTTTGGCTGTGCCAAGAACACCCAATTTGCATGCTAGAGTTTAATCTTAATGGATTAGTTTCTGAAAGTGGGACTATTGGCTGAGTGTATGCACATTTTTAATTTCAATAGAAATGGCTACATCACTTTCCATTCAAGTGGTGTGAATTTATATATCCACCAAAAATATATGAAAATGCCCGTTTTCCTACAATAATGCCAGCATTAGATATTATCAATTTTTAAATTTTGTCCAATCAGATAAGAAGAGGAAACTCTTTGCTTTAATTTCCACTTTTCTGAAGTTTTGTATTTTTTGTTTCCTATTTGTATTTCTTCTTCTACAAAGTTACATGAAATCTTTGTCCCTTTTTCGTTCTTTGTTTTTGATTATGCAAATGATAAGAAGCTTATTACATGGTAGAGATACATAACAGACAGCATTTTGAGTCACTCTTCCTTGTTTCTTTATGGTGTCTTTGCATTCATAAATTTTGTAATTTTATATATTTGGATCTAGTTATCTATTATCTCATAGTTCCTGGGCTTTTTTGTTTAAGAAGACCCCTTTCACCACTCACTGACCTCATGTTTCTCTTTAGGTTTCCACCAAGAGAGGCACTCAAATCTGTTTGTCAATCCACCCAAGTCACCCAGTGCCCCTTCAATCACGCTTCTTGCAGAGAAAGTCCTCAAAGTTGTCTGATTTTCCACAACCAAGTAACAAGAATACGTCCCTATCCTTCACCTTGCTTCCTGTGTAGGGCAAGCCCCCATCTATACACCTACTCTAGCCCCTCATTAGTCCTCACGCATACCCCACTCCTGCTTATTCCATGTAATCTGCAACCCACCCAAATTTGCATAGGAAAGGGCTGGTGGGAAGACACAGGGATATAGGCAGCTGTGGCCAGACCCAGGCTGAGACTTGTCCACATTGCATGGAGAAGTTGAGGTCCCCACAATGAGCCCTAAGGACAGGATCCTGTGCTTCTCAATTAGGAGGTTATTTACTCTCTGCATCTCCTGCCACAACAGGGAACATGCAGGGGGAGGAAGAGTCTCTGTGTGAGTTCCCCACCTCACCCTGGGTCCAGCGGCCCCTCTGTCTAGGCTTGGGCTGAGAGCCAAGCCTCTGGAGCCGCTGATGGTTGGCAGAGACTGAATGATATGGGGAGCCAGGCTAATCCCTATCTGGGAGCTATCAGTGGAGGTCTGATGCTGTCACATTAGGCCTGCTCCGGGGCGACAGACCCCGGAGGGGTGCTAAGGGAATCCAAGCCCATAGCTGAAAGCACACCATCACTAGGGGCTTAGAACCTCACCCCAGACTCAGAGCAGGATGTGCAGAATGGCCAGGCAGCTACACGTTGCCAGGGAGCCCAGCGCAGAAACTGGCCCACACATCCCTCCACTGTTCGAGGCTCTGTGGCAGCTCTTAGCTGAAAACAGTGGGGCAGAGCGTAGAAAAGGGGCCCTGGGTCCCAGAAGACTCCTATTTATTCTTTTCCTTCCTTCCTTCCTTCCTTCCTTCCTTCCTTCCTTCCTTCCTTCCTTCCAACATTTTATTGTGAAATATGCACACCAACAGAAGGGTATAAAATACAAATGTCCAGTTTGACAAATAATTATAAAGGAAACACTCCTGTAACCAACAGTAAGGACCCCAGAAGTCCCCAAGTGCCTTTCCTGAACATAACTCAAGCACTGCTTCCCAGCCCCATACCGCTTCTTCCAGAGTTAACCACAATCTGCCTTTATCATCCCCACCTCCTTGCCTTACAGTCAATTAACCTATGTATGCATCACCTAATAATTTCATCTGTTTGTTAACCTTATATAAGCAGAATCATACCATATATATTTTTTGAAAAGGCCCTTTCATTCCAAAGGTATACAAATATTTTCCTATTTTTTAAATGAATAAATAGTTGTTATATCTTTGCTTTATAGGAAGATAATTTTTTGTGTGTTTAGTTGGGGATAAATATATTTTACCTTTGGGATGCGTAGACACTCATGCCAAAAACATTGTTAAACAGCCACCCCCATTTTTCTTATTATATAATTATTATATTTAAATTAACCAATTTCTGGATCTATTTTGTGTTACCAGGTTATTTCTGTATCTATGTCAAAGTTCATTCAAATCTACTCCTCTATTACTCAACTTTGCATTTTTTTTTGAGTAGAGATGCCATCAAAGTTTAACCTTGCTCAAAAAGAATAGATTATAATTTTAACCTTCCCTTATTCAAAACGTGAAAATAAAAGAGAAGGAGGGAAAGAAAACACACACACACACACACACACACACACACACACACACACACACACAGAAGAGGGAAGAAAAACTCCAACTTATCTTCCCTAACTTATCCTCTGGTTTTTCAGATCATGTAGTATATGCCCTCATAAAAAGA
Source organism: Mustela nivalis (assembly GCF_964662115.1). NCBI lineage: Eukaryota > Metazoa > Chordata > Mammalia > Carnivora > Mustelidae > Mustela > Mustela nivalis. The sequence continues at coordinate 108,729,519 of NC_139023.1, forward strand.
GTAAACACATGTCATTCTTCTTTTCAAACACCTCAGGGAATATGAAGTGCGAGTTTTGGGGAAGTTTAATGAAAAAAAAAAAGTTCCAAGACCCTGTTTGCTTTTTTTCCCCATTTGTCCTTTGCTTGTTCATTTATGTGTCAATTTTGTTTCTTTGTCTCTCGTGTATAGTAATTCCTGTTAAAAAATGAAAATATCACGTCTTGATATCCAATTTATCTGCTGTGTAAGAACTTTTTATGTAGCATCTGTAACTAGGACTCCTATAAAGAGATTTATGGATACTATAGTCACACTTAAATAACTTGGCTGCTGCTATATATTTTATATATTGAGCATGGAAGTTTGTTTTGGTATTCAAGTTTTGATATTTAAATCAGCCATTCTAATGTCCTTAGGTTAGAATTCTTATTCTTTAATAGTCAAGAAGCATCCCTTCTTTCTAGACTTTTTAAACATATGGCAAACCACATGGCTGGCTTTAAATTTTTCCAGGTTATAGCACAACTTTGGTTCTGCTTTGATCAATGTAACACAGTAAACCTCCTATCCTGAAAATTAAATGGGAATGATTATTTCATCGTACAAAAAAACACAAGCTTTCTTAAGACCCATTTCCTGTACTTTGTTTTCAAATTTCCTTTGTCTTTATTTTCAGATTTTCTTCATCTTTATTTTCAGATTTGTATTTTTCCTATTTTCTAAAATTCTTGACCAACATCTAAATCAAAATTCACCAAAAAAAAATAATTTTCTATTACTTTATTTTCACTCTTGTGCTCAGATAATTTATGGAATTTCAAAGTCATTGCTAAGATATTTGAAGTTTTGTTAAGCATTCTTAGAAGCCAGTTTTTTCTATGTTATATATATAACAGAAGAAATATTTGCCATTTCACTGTGAAGAGTTGACTCATTTTTAATATATGGTCAGTTTAATAGGTTATGGATAGTCCAGTATAAAATTATGATTTTATTTCATCTAATAATTCTGTAATAACATATCAGTCATTATTAGTGGTTGTTAGAGTGGACTACCTCACTTTTTTTATTTAACAGTGTTAAAGATAAGGGTCATCTCATCAACCCTTTTAAATGGCTAGCTTTTTCAGATGCTTTCTAATAAAATGTCTTCCCAGGCACTAATATGGTCATTTGAAACATATGATAGTTAACATTTACATATTAAATTATATTGATTCACATAAGAACTTAAAATGTGTCTGCTTTTTCATCCTGAAATATAAAATGGGCTTGCTTACTACTCTGTAAGACTTGCTTTTTTTTTTTTTTTTTTTTTTTTAAAGATTTTATTTATTTATTTGACAGAGAGAAATCACAAGTAGACGGAGAGGCAGGTAGAGAGAGAGGAAGGGAAGCAGGCTCCCTGCTGAGCAGAGAGCCCGATGCGGGACTCGATCCCAGGACCCTGAGATCATGACCTGAGCCGAAGGCAGCGGCTTAACCCACTGAGCCACCCAGGCGCCCCGAGACTTGCTTTTTTTTAAAGTTTATTTTATAATTAGAAAATAATATTCACTTCTTATGGATTTTTTCAGGAAGACAAAAATACAGGAAAAAAAGAACAAATTATCACTCAGAGAGAGGGAGTGCAATATTTCAGTGTATATTCTTCTCTTCCTTTTTTCACAGTTTTAATAAAGTTAGCATATTGCTTATTAAAATTTCCAGCTGTTTTAAATTTAAAAATTTTTTTGTGTGTGGAGAGATAGATGTTAAAAATATATCTTCTACTGCATATTTAATGGCTACATGATGTAAGGAAATTTTTTTTATCTTTCAATTGAATAGGTTTAAACATTATTAAACAAGCCATACTGTTCAATATTATATTTGATTTGCTACCTACAGTTTACCCTCTATTAATGTTAAATATTTAAATTTTTACCAGTATTTGATACTTATAATAACACTGCATTAAACACCTTTGTGCATAAAGCTTTTTCTATCATTAATTGATTCCTTTGCTTGATTTTAGAATTGTGGTGACTGGCTTAGGCATTTATTGCCAAATAGACTTTCAGAAAAATTATGTGAGTTTATATTTCTACTCATAGTATGTGAGGTGTTACATTATCAATATACCCTCTTACATTTAAAAAAAGAATATTTTTTAATTTGATAGTTTAAAAATCCCACTTTTAACAAGTATTTTACTAGTATTCATTTTTTAAAATAGAGTCTTAATATTATTGGTTTTTCTGAATCCTTATCATTTAAAAAATACTAACCCTGAGTTAGTGGTTGAAAATGGCAAATCAATACTTGCACTCAACTTATCTCCCTTCCAATATTCCACTAAACAATAAAGGAATAAAAACCATCCTTACATGCTCTAAGATAATGGAGAATTGGAAAATACATTAAAGTAATTAATATTTTGCATTTAAAAGAAGAAAACCATAGGATAGTATTAATAGAGGCAAAACAAATTAACAATAATAAAAAGCATCCCATTAAACTCCACACCCATTGTGATATTATGACATAATAAGAATATATATATTTGGTCTTTCACTCTACTCTTGACACATGCTCCTAAAACACTTGGAATTTCTAAATGCAGAGAGCCAAAAAAGGAGTGTTTTGTTATGTTAATGGTGTGATAGTTGGAAAACAAAGAAGGGAGCTGGTTGCCTGCAGAACTAACCTTGTGATTAGAGGGTTGGAACTTTCAGTTTCACTCCCAGACCTCTGGGGAGAGATGAGGGACTGGAGATTGAGTTCAGGCACCAGTGACCAATGACTTAGTCAATTGTATCCTTGTAATGAAGCATCCATAAAAATCCAAAAGGACCGACTTTGGAGAGCTTCCAGGTTGATAAACGCACGGAGATTTGAGGAGAATGGAATGCTAAGAGAGGAATGCTTGAAAGCTCCATGTCCTTTACTCATTTTTTCCATCTGACTGTTCATGAGTTATATCTTTTTTATAATAAATTGATATTCTAGTATGTAAAATGTTTCTGAGTTCTCTAAGCTGCTCAAGGAGGAATCATTGGAATTTCTGATCCATACCCAGTCAGTCACAAGCATAGGTGACAACCTTGACTTGCATTTGGCATCTGAAAGTGTGTGGAGGGCAGTCTTATAGAACTGAGTGCTAACCTGTGGGATCTAACACCACCTCCAGATCTTACACCTCCACCACCATCACCACTGTCAGTATTGAGTTGACTTGAAGGATACCCAACTGGTATTGGAGAAATTGCTTGGATGCTTAGGGAAAAAACCCACAAATTGGAATTGGGTGCAGAGTCTTACCCTTCAATAAAAATTGCTAGGAACCTAACAATAGTGGAAATTTCATTAATCTAATTGAGTATTTACTCAAAACATAAGATAAACATTACATTCACTGTTATAATCTTAGAAGCACTTCATTCAAATTCAGGGAAAAGACAAGGATATCTCATATTTCCACTCTTATTTAAGGGCATAATGGTTGCAAAAGGAAAAAAATGTAGTTAATGGAATAATTCATAACGGTTGGAGCAGGAGGATGGATGGAATTTTAAAGAACAAAAACTATGATGATAAAGCTATCAGGTGTATTTTTAAATGTGAAAACTGATGTCCTTAGGTATTGGATTTGATGGAACATGTGGGAAACAGTGATAGATACATAGAAAATTAATAAAATGAAAAGAAAGGTCAATGACTGGCATTATTTGATAATGATGTTAACATACAAAAAACATATAGGCAAACAATAAAATTTATAACAGATTTTGACTACCTCCAGTTGTAAGATCATTATATAAAAAGTGATTACATTTCTATATGCCAAATGTAAAATTGGGGATGCCTGGGTGGCTCAGTCAGTTAAGCTGCTATCTTCCACTCAGGTCATGATCCCAGGGTCCTGGGATCGAGTCCCACATAGGGCTCCTTGCTCAGGGGAGAGGATGCCTCTCTCTCTGCCTCTGCCTGCCACTCTGCCTGCTTGTGCTCTTTCTCTCTCTCTCTCTGACAAATAAAAAAAAGTAAAAAAAGTAAAAAAAAGTAAAATTGTGTATAAATTACTACATAAATAACAATAAAATATGAGACATGTAGAGATCAATCTAACAAAAGAAGTAGAAATAAAAATATATGGAAAGTCATTACAGTAACCTAAATAAATGGAGAAATGTACTATATTCATGAATAGGAACCTTCTCAAGTCTGAATTTTCCTAACTTGATCTTTAAATTTAATGACTTTTTAAAAAATATGTCTCAAGGAACTTGACAAGATTGTTTAAAATGTATTTGAAATAGAATATATAATATATATTATGTGAAATAGAATATATTATATATTATTAATATATATATAATATGTATAACATATATATAGAATAGAATATATAAGACACTCCTAAGAAAGAACATTGCAGGAAAATTTCTATACCACATAAGATTTTATAGTACAATAATAATTAAATCAATGTAGTATCAGTGTAGGGATGAATGCACAAATCAATAGATTAGAATAGAATAGCTCAAGATACACTTATGGACATATGAAACTTGATACAGGAAAGAGGTAGCTTGATGACCATTAGGGGAAAGATGGATTTTTTGAGAACCATTGCAGGAAAAATTAATCATCTATATGGGGAAGAAATTGATCTTTACAGTACACTGGTGCGAAATTTAATTTCAGGTAGATTATTTGTTTTGAAAAGTGCAATTTAAAAGCTTTTAGAAGAAAACACAGAAGTTATCTTTGTAAGAATTTTACTTTTAAATAATTCACAAAAAGCACATAGTATAAGGAAATCTGGGAGACCAAATATGTAATTAACAAGAATTTCAGAAAGCAAGAACAGAGCAAAATAAGGTAAGAAATTTACCTAAATATGAAAATTTCTCCCTGATTTAAAGACATGAATCTCCAGATTGAAAAGGCATACTAACGTCCTGGTACAATGAAAGGAAAAGCAAATAAAACAAACACGCTAAGAAACAAAGACATACTCTTTTGAAATTCCCAGAACAACAGAATAATGATACCACCAAAAATCTTAAGCCAATTTTGCCTTCATCTCATCAGCTCCACGTCCATCCTCAACTAAATCGACTGCTAAGTGTTCTAGATTCTAATTTAACCGTATTTCTCACAACATTCTTTACATTTCTTCTATTACCATGTAATTCAGGTCATTATCCTGATATTTAAGGTTATTTTAATAACCTCCGAATTAATCTTTGTTTAAAATATCTCTGCATTCTCTATGCACCCAGACATTCAAGCTAATTGTGTTTAAAATTACTTCCTAGTTTCTATTCTCCTTAAGCTAAGTCCAGATTCCTCATCTCGGGTTTTAATGATAGGTATGAAAATTCTACAATCCTAATTTTTGAATTTTCCCCCACTATGCATATGCACACCCCATGCTTGTGTGTGTGTATATATGCATGAATATATCTCCTAGTCATTGCTTCATCAGTTTGTCATTTGCTCATACTGTTTCATTCACATAGTGTCCTTGCTATAAATCTCCTTCTACAGAAATGCAGTCCAGCCTACAAAACCCAATTCAAATGCTACCTCCTTTATGAATCCTATTTTACCCCTCCACAAATGTGAAATAGGCATTTATCTTACTGAAGATCCATATTTATGTGAACAATTTCAAAATATTTGCTTTTTTTAGTTTACCTTGTAACTATCAGCATACAAATGCTGATCTTATAGTATTTTATTTTAAGCCTTTTAAAGAAAGGACTTCATTTTATACCTGTTTATATTCTAACATCTGGCATGTGCCTTGCACATAGGGAGCATTTAATAAATTTATGTTGTTTGAACTTAATTCTTAACTTTGTTCAATTAGTATACACTTTTGAAATCAAAAAGAGAAAGGTCTGATTAAAAATTCCCAATTATGTTCACAATAAATGTAAAATTTAGGGGTGCCTGGGTGGCTTAGTTAAGCATCTGCCTTGAGCTTAGGTCATGATTTTAGGGTACTGGGATAGAGTCCCACATCGGGCTCTCTGCTCAGTGGGGAGCCTGCTTCTCCCTCTCCCTCTCCCTCTGCCTGCTGCTTCCCCAGTTGTGCTCTATCAAATAAATAAATAAACTCTTAAAAAAATAGGGGCTCCTGGGTGGCTCAGCGGGTTAAAGCCTCTGCTTTCAGCTCAGGTAATGATCTCAGGGTCCTGGGATTGAGTCCTGTATCAGGCTCTCTGCTCAGCAGGGAGCCTGCTTCCTCCTCTCTCTCTGCCTGCTTCTCTGCCTACTTGTGATCTCTGTCTGTCAAATGAATAAATAAAATCTTTAAAAAAAATTAAAAAAATCTTTAAAAAATAAAATAAATAAAATAAAATTAGTAAACTTTATATGTGTGAATTAATTGCTCAAGCTTGATGAATTGAAACCTCATAAAAATATTTTGGCATGTATTCTATTAAGTAATTAACTTTAATAAAACAAAGCTTCTAAACAAGCATTCTAATATTTTGTTTTTCATTTGTTAGATTTTAGAAGTAAATAAATATATTCTCCTAGTTAATAAATCAAAAAGAACCACTGAAATTAATTTGTATTCTCAGGTTCCAATATGGTAATTTAAAATTTTTATCCATTTTTTGCTATCATTTAAATATTAATTATACTTATAAGAATGTTTATTTTTTTCCTATTGCCCTTTCCGATTATTATTTCTTCTGAAGTTTGTCAATACAATTTATTTATTAGAAGGATTATTTTAAGTTATTTCCTTTCTATACAAGTCACATGTTTTAGTTTTAGAGGTTTTATTTAATTACAAAAAAATAATTTAAAGACACTCTGGTCATTCTCTAAATTGAGGAATACTATATTTAAGGAATTATTGAAAAGTACAAGTATATATCATCTAGCTAAAACAAATTTTAGAGCATTTCTTAAATTATACTCTGGAAATATTAGTCTACATCTTATGAGAAGGCAACATGGATTAGCTATCAACATTCTGACTGATGACATTCACAGGATTAATGGGAAGGTTAGTTTATGCCTTCTGAGAGAATCATGATTTGGATATTGATACAAAAAGAGAAAACCAATTTGGTTGCAGTGAACCATGGCAGTCTGGGGTACAACATGTGCTTGAAAGAAATAAAATGTACATTGTTCAGAATTTTATCCCCTTATCTCTTATTTCATATCATTTTTCATCTTCAAGTGTGATGATCTGTGGAAGAATCAGGTTATCCAAAAAGTGTACCATTTATTTATAACTACAAAATTTTTCCAAGCTGCTAAAACTTTCCTTCCTTTTATTTTAAAAATTGAACAGGTCAACCTATGGGCTGACTCACATGGGGATAAGATTATATAACTTGTGTTTCATTATTATATAAACTGATTAACATTGGAGAAAGTGGAGTAGCAACTCTTCATCCTCTGCATCCCCTTCTGTTCTGCATTTCTGGCCTAATTCCAAATTCCAGGGTTTGTTAGTGAAATTTGATTTGTAAAATATGAAAGTTATAATTTCATTTAAATTCTTTTAAAACGTTCTAATAAATGGATCAGTTCTCTTTCTAGTTTTAAGTTTCTTCATTGTCATAAAATTGTTAGTTGCATATTTATCATTTCCTCAATTGAAATCAGTTTCTACATCTTTGAGCTATTTTTAATGCTGTTCTGTGAACAGCTTGTAGGGTTATTCTGTATGTTTCTGATACTGAAGTATGCAACTAAAATATGTATTCTAGATACAGATTCAGTGTACTTGTGTAATGAAGAATTTTACCTCCTAGTTTTCATAAAGTGATGTCTTGTATTCATCCCAAAATAGTAATGGCTTATTTTCCTAATGAGCATTAATGTAAATCCAGATAGCAATTAATTTGCTTTTCAGTTCATTCTCTGCTTTCTTTATTCAAAATCTGAGAATAAAGCAGCATCATGTTTTCTCCTCTAAATTCTTATCTTTTAGTAGCATGTTTTGTATCACTCAGGTATATAATCGTTAATATTCTCAATTTTTCCATCATTCCCTGATATTACATCTGCCTCTTATAGTTGAATCAGGCATAACCTCTTTGTTGGTTCCTTCACTCTGTATGTGTGTATGTGTATATTAGGCAAATAAGAATTACGTGGATGTGTATTTATTATAAGTAAACATGTTTATGGTATTTGTAAGATAAAGACACCTAGATAGACTAAATATAATCACCGAGAGCAGAAGTTGGCAAACTATAGTCTATGGGCCAATCTGGTCATGTTTTTGTAAATGAAGTTTTATTAAAACACAACCATAGTAATTTTTATGTACGTTGTGTATTGTATGTTTGCAGTGCAAAGGCAGAGTGGAGTTGTTGTGCCAGGAAGGGGAGCCTCAGGCTCACAGGGTCAAAGAAGCTTTCTGTGGTGGGCTGCTTGTAGTGGCTAATCTCTCTTACAGGTACTATTCCAGCTACTGTGGTACTATTGAGTTTTGAGAGTTTCTTACATATTCTGGATAAAAGTAGTTCATCAGATCTGTTTTGCGAGTTTTTTTTATTTTTAACAGTCTATGTCCTATCTTTTTAATTTCTTAATAATGACATTCAAAAAGAAGTTCTTAATTATGTTGAATTCTAATTTGCCCATTTTTTTAATAGACAATACTTTTGATGTCATGTCAAAGAAATGTTTGTTTAACCCAAGTATACAAAAATGTTCTTCTGTGTTGTCTTCTAGAACTTTTATGGTTTTAGGTTTTACATTTATTTTAAGATACTTTAAGATACGTTTTAACTTAATTTTTAAAATATGCTGTGAGCTTTGAGTTGAAGTTCATTACATTTTATATGGTTATTCAATGGTTCCAGCACCATTTATCAAAGACTCTTTTCTCCACGGAACTGCCTTTTCATCTTTGACAAAATTAGTTGTGAGTTTGTTTCTAGACTCACTGTAGCAATTCTTTCTTTTTGTTTTAAGTTCCTGTAAAATTAACATACAGTGTTATATTAGTTTCAAGTGTACAATGTAATGATTGAACAATTCTATGCATTATTCTGTTCTTCTGATGTATTTGACTATGTGTTGTTGGTGCAATACTATCCTAACTATTGTAGCTTTATGATAAATTTTGAAATTAAGTACTTCTCCATATTTTTTCACTACTTTAAATATTTTCCATCCCATGTAAATTTTAAAATCAGCTTTCAATTCTGTTTTTTTTTTTTTTAATTCTGCTTCCATTTTGATTCAGGTGGTATTGAGTCTATAGTTCTATTTGGGAAGAATTAACATCTTAACAATTTTGGTTCTTTCAACTGATGAGCATGATATGACTATTTTTATGCTTTCTCTAATTTCTCTTAAGAGTGCTTTATAAAGCATTATAGTTTACATATATTGCACATTTTTGTCATAGTTTTCCCTAATTATTTCATGGGTTTTGTGAATTGCATTTAAAAAATTGATTTCTGATTATTCATTACATGTAGAAAAGCAATTGATTTTTGTATATTGATCTTGTATCCTGCAATTTTACTAAACTCACTTATTATTTCTAGTAGCTTTTCTTATGGATTGCACAAGATTTTCTATGTACATGATAATGCCTTCTGTGAATAAAGAAAGTTTTATTTATTACTTTCCATTATGGATGGCATTTATTTCTTTTTCTAGCCTTAGAGCATTTTAGCTAAATGTCATTTTTTTGAATTGGTGTGCTTGTTTTGCTTAAGCAAAACATTGTGCAAATTTGTAAAATGAAGGGTTAATTTTTTTTTAAAAGCAGCATTATCAACTTAATCTCTGTTAATACTTGCATTATGACTAGACTAGTACTGTACTTTAGCATTATAAAGGGCCTGCCAACTGACCAATAATATATTAGTTATTATTCCTTCAACTTATTCTGAGTGACCCTTAATAGACTTCTATTGCTGTTTTAAAAACTGTGTAACTGATTATAGGGTGGAACAGATAGCTGGTCACTATGAAACTGGTATTCAGGACACTGAATTTCTTCTTTTCATGGAAGAAATTCCCTGTAACTCTGTTTGGAGTCTTGGCAAGAAACCATGATAGCATAGATCATCAATCTATATTTGCTTATAAATTGGCAAATGATAAAGGCTTAATAAAGTACTATCACAGTAAGAACACAAGGGAATTTTCATCAGTAATGTCAAGAATTGTATGTTTATGCAAAAAAATATATCCCCAGGGATGTTTCACTGATAAATGTATTATAGTGTCTAGAAACATCAGGAGATTGTCACATTCTTGATAATATTTGTCACTTTTGTAGACCTTTTCTCTCAGTTTCTGACAGCAGTTTGCATAGCGCTGACCTCATTTATCTCTCTGCTGCAGTGTAAATACTACAGAGTTTCTTAGTGATCCAGTTAAACTAGAATTTGTATTTGGACAGCTTTTAGGATTATTACTGGCATTTGGATGCATTCAGTAAGTACAGCAGTTAAAATTATAATTGTGCTATCAATCAATTTATCATCCTAAGATATATCTTTTACTCAACTATGAATACTCTTTCTTGAAATATATCAAAAACATTCCTTTTTGAGAAATCAGATTTAATTTTTGTTAACAAAATAGATTTATTGATGGTTGATGAGAACATAAATTAATGACAGAGAAAAAACAATGATAAGTATACTAGCAGATAAAATTAAATGGTATAAGCAAAAGAATTATTATTGTAATAGTAAACAATATCTCTATTACTGGATTGTTTCACTTTTGTCTTCATTCCATATCACTTGCCATGAAATCTGTAACTGAAACAAAATTGTTGTGTGTCACATTCTGAGATTTACTATTTTTCAAGCTTATCTATATACTAAATTGATTTTCTAATCCACTAAACTGATTCAACTCACAATTTGAAAAGTGTACTGAGTAGGTGCATGTGCATTCTATAGATCTTAGTAACTTCTGATTTAGGCAACATTTGGAAAACTGTTGGTTCTAAAGTCAGTGTCTGACTTCCTACACAATGGATAGCCCTGGGGCAGAAATATGAGACGGGGTTGGGGCAGAGGTTATGGTTTCAGGAGTCAGTGATGATTGTAGATAACAGATCCTAGGCAAATTACTTTATGGTATAAAGTTCTACTCAGAAACAGGTAGTTTTGGCCAATAATAAGGCCAAAAAAGAAATAATCATAAATGGTGCAGTTATCTTCCCATTATGATAATGGAAATTCTCCTAGATCTAGGGAGTGGGCACTCCTGGCTAGATTGGAAAGATAACGTGAAGAATTCCAGATTAGATCAACCACAATACAGTTATAATTCCTTGGAACTTTGGCTTTCTCAAAATATGCTTATTTTAGAAAATAGTCCTATTTTCTGAAAAATTTTTTAGCACATTAGAGTGATTTAAAAAAAAAATTACAAAGATCTGCCTACAGGGCATACTGTCGTCATTTCCTGCAATAGACAATGTGGTGTACCCTCACATAATTCATATGTTCAAACCCTAGTCCCCAGTTTGCTGGTATTTGGAGATGGGGCCTTTGGAAGGTAATTACGACACAAGGGTAGACCCCTTATGATGGGATTAGTGCCCTTTTAAAAGTGCCCTTTTAAAAGCAGGGGATACAGCAGCAAGGTATTTCCTCTGCAAACCAGGAGAAGGACTCTCAATATGAAGCAAAAGACTGACACCTTGATCTTAACACTTCTTAACCCCCAGAACTATGAGAAATACATGTTGTTGTTTAAGGCACCCAATCTATGGTATTTCTGTTACAGCATCCCAAACTGACTGAGACATTTTCAATTTGTCTTTGACCATAGTTTTACAACTGTCATTTTCCACTCAGTCAACTGAAGAGTGAAATTAATTAGCCAATCCATGAGTTAAATTACAGTGTTTTAGTAAAGTGCTAGATATTTAGACTTTATAACATAATTAATTCCATATTATTTTTGAAAGTAGGCTGAGTCCAGACTCATATGAAGCTATCATTTTTATTAGTTAAGTGTAAATTAATCTATGTTTATGTTACCTGATTGGCTTTTTAAAAAATGTATGCAGTGTTCTCTATAACTAGGGAGTTGGGCCAAATATAATTTTTACATAACTGTCTGTCACTACTATACATTTATAAATTGTGCTGAAACTGTATTGGTGACCAGAGAATCTTTGGTTGCTAAATGCCTTATGCAGTGGGAAAAACAAAGACTCTGAGATAGGTCTGGGTTTGGTTTGAATGTTGGTTATATCATTTCAGAGCGCTGATGGGAAAAAAAAAAAAAGAAAAAAGAAAAGAAGAGATAGCTAATCACCCAAACTCATGATCTTTCATTCTTGGTGGTACTTCTAGAACAGCACTGCTCAAAAAACTCTCTGAGATAATGGAAATATTCCATGTCATCTGTTAATTGATCTGTTAAAGTGTAGTTAGTATGACTGAGAAAATTAATTTTTAATTTTATTAATTTTAAATTTGAATTGTTACATGTGGCTAATGTTTACACTGTTGGAAGGCACAGCTCTGGAAACATAAAAGTAAAAAATTAAACACCATTGCAATCATGCCCTAAATAAACAAATAAAATGAAGAATGAGAAAAGTTTAACTTTCAATCATTAAGTTTTTAATCAAAACTGCTTATAATTTTATTTTTTCTGATTTGAAAAACAACAATGATATTTACTCCTAGGAAAATGCTAAGGAAAGTGCAACTTTACAATGTAGGCATGAAAATGATCTTCTGATGCTTATTTAAAACTACCACATCTCCATGAAAATCCAATTATAATTCACACAATGAATTGGACTCTCTACTAGTGTATCTAAAGAAGAAGTGAGAAGAAAGTATTAACTGGTCCAACTCACACCTCATATGAATTAAGATTACATTCATAAACTTTGTTTTTCCTCTAAGGATGTTTGTAGTTATCTGGAAGTAGGAAGCACTTATATTTGATGAGTAATTAAAATAGAACTTCTTAAGGAATTTAAATGACTCTGTGTTTATGTGTGTGAGAGAAAGGGGGACCGAAACAGAGAGAGACACACAGAGGAACACATACCGAAAAGAGACAGAAATTTTTTTTCATGGCTTCTAATTATCTATGTCCTTAAACTGCCAACTAAATAAGCAGAAGAATACTGTAAAATTCATTTAGTGATAAGTACACATATCTATTCTAAGCAATGGCCTACAAGTAATCTTTGTAGCTTGTTCTGCAGTAGTGATTACATTAATTATATATATTGATCATATTAGATATCATTATAGCTTATACTACATAGAATACATTTGTGTGTCTCCTAAGGATTCTACTAATGTGACTTCTAAAATGAATGAGTAAATATTGTCTTGTGACTTTATTGCAGACCAAATATAGATAATAAGTGTCTTCATTTGATAGCTGCTGCACAATTCTTATATTATTTTATGGGGTAATAATTTGCTATGTGTAACAGTATTATTTTGACTTCAGTTATTCATGTAGTATGTTATACCCCAGTGAACTAAACATCCATTGAAAAGTTAATGTGCTTACTACAGTGATAAAAGTCATGAATATGCAGTCTATCCAAACTTTTTTTACTGTATGTATTTGTTCAATCTAACTGACTGGACATTTATAATAGATGGTAGATAAATAAAGCATTCATATGTAATACTCAGATTTGATGACTGCATTAAGTGTAAATCTACAACGATTATGGGGAATAATGGTTTCAATAAAAAACTTGGTCAATTATAAAATATAATTGGTTTTTTAATTAGGCAGTTTACCCCAATTAGTCTACAAAATTGTGTAAATCTGATTAAATGAGAGGAAATCAAGCTCCATTATTGAAGACCAAAGCACGAGCTTAATGACTATAGATCTCCTTAGTGTGGTACACTTGAAAGCATAGCCAAAGAGTGATCTATATAAGTAAATAGATAAGATAAAGTAAATTAAAAGTTTATTTCTTTTATAAAGGCAGCAGCAGTTAAGTCCCAACTTCCTACTTAGTAGATGAAAGGCCATAATTTTGAGTTTTTCCAGAAATACTCAACTTTAATCCTTTCTTAAACCTGTAATTACTTTAAAATGGAGTTTAAATAAAAGTGGAACTTATAAAATGAAGTAATTTATTTAGCAGCACAGAAATCTTTCAAAGAAAAGAGAAAGATAAACATTTTATTACCCTCAAATTCCTATTTGGACATATTTCAAATCCTGGGATTCAAGCTTTTCTAAAATGTCCTAACATGCTAGGATTGAACCTTTTTTTACCTTAATTATAATATTTTATTTTGAATTTCCAAGAGCCATATCTTAGTACCTAAAAGAAAAAAAATATTTTGGTTGGTTTTGTTCCTTTCTTTTTTCCTAAATAGGATAGTTAGTAAAAATGATGTTTTAACTCAGATAGGTAGTATTTTGTATTTTCCAAGTGTGTATACATGTGTATGTATTTATGTATGTAATACGTAACTCTTGAATATCTTAGAATGTACTTTACTATCAATAGGAAAGCAATGTTGGACACATTCAAATACCATTTAAAACCTATAATTTACAATCATTACTATCAACTTATTAAAAATGGATGAAAGTTCTTTGCAGAAGTAGATAACTTTTTTGTCTATAGGACAGATTCAGTTTGAAGATTATACAGTAATTATTTATTGTAGATATTCTCTCATTTTCTCCCTTAATCCTGTGTACTTGGCTAAAACAGATGGATATATTATTTCTTTGGTGACACAGATACTGTTCATTTGATGCTAAATGAGTAGGAAACTTCTAAATCCTAAATCTAAATCCTTAAATCTTGACAGCTTCTATTTCCTTAAGTTTTTCATGTTTAGTTCCTAGCTAGTGGAGGCCATAACTATGTCATAGCTAGGAATCTTGTACCTCAGTAGTTAGGTGCTCAATATAGATATGTTCCATTTTTGCATTGCTGTATGAAAAAGGGCTGCTTTCATTATTAGACTTTCTGGTTAAGTAAATACTTACTAGAAACTCTTTTTTTGGGGAGGGGGTTCTTGTTCTGTTTTGTTTCAGCCTTTGTTGATAATGAAAGGAAATGTGGCTTTCTATTATGTGGAGAAACTGGAAGCTGAGATATGGGTCATAGATGAGGATGTGGCTTTTCTGATGATGAATTTGATTCACATTTTAGAAGAGCCTGAGGTTTTGCTTATAGAAAATACTTTTGAGGGAATGAGATTTAGGCTAGATTTTTGTCTTTAAGGTTTTTATCTTTGCAGATAGGGTCACTAAGCAACTATGAGCCTAAGAGAGTCAAGACTCAGGGAATGCCCTACCAAGGTACGCTGGATCTGTTGCTCCCATATAGTCATCTTGCTTGCTTTACACTCTCTTTCTTTGACACACTAATTTGAGGGATTAATCTAATCAACAGGAGATGTGATATTTATGACAATCTTAATAATTCTAATGAATTACTACAAAACTGACACTTATCTATAGTTGTACACATATCATTTTTGAGGGTTTTTAACAATTTTTTCATCATGATTTTGAATATTCATAATTATTTTTGAGTTCTGATATCATAGACTATTTTTGCTGAAACAATTAAGATATTGTAGTAAGCACTTCACAATTGGTGTATAGAGAAAAATCTTCCCAAATTAGTGTGAAAATACATATAAAGACCATTAAGCAAAAATTATTAAATACTTTGAAGACTTTAAAATTTTAAATATAGCAATGTATACTTTAATTTTTTTCAAGATTTTGTTTATATATTTATCTGACACAGAGAGAGAGAGCACAAGCAGGGTAAGCAGGAGAGGGAGAAGGAGAAGCTGGGAAGCCCAATGCAGGGCTCAATCCCAGGACCCCAAGATTATGACCTGAGCCGAAGGCAGATGCTTCACCAACTGAGCTACCCAGGCACCCATACTTTTGATACTTTTAATAGAAAATTTCGGAAGCTTACTGACCATGTAATCCTTCATTCTTAGAGATTAATAATTATGGTCCTAAACCAAAGTTCTATGAAATACCATGTGATTGGCAAAATAATGGTCCCTCATAAGTGTCCATGTCCTAATCTCCCCAAATTGTGAATATATTACTTTACAGGGCAAGATAATTAAAGTTGAATGTCTTGAGCTGGAGAGATTATTCTGAATTATTTGGGTAGATCCACAATAATCACATGGTTTTTTAAAAACAGAAATACTTTCCCAGATTTGGTCAGCTATAGAGATATGAAAAGGAAGAAGAGAAATTTAACATTAATGTCTTTGAAGATGGAGGAAGGGGGCCACAAGCCAAGGGTTACAGGCAGTCTCTAGGACCTAGAGAATACAAAGAAGCAGATTTTCCCATAAAGCCTCCAGAAATGAACATATGCATGCTGACACCTTATTTTTAACCCAGTGAGACCTATGTTGGACTTTGGACCTACAGAACTGTAAGATAAATTGTTTTGTTTATTGAGATTAAATTTGTAGTAATTTGAGAATGATGGTTTGATACTAACTTCTTTTATTTATGAAAAAAAATGAGGCCTAGTGATTTTAAAGGTTTGACAAGCTCAAAAATATTTATGGATCTTCTTCAGTTTATGATAGGTTTACATCCCAGTAAACCCACTGCATGTTCAAAATATCATGTCAAAAATTCATTTAATACACCTAACCTACTGAACATAATAGCTTAAGCCTAGCCTAGGTTAAATGTGCTTGGAACACTTTCAGTAGCTCACAGTTGGGCAAAATCTAAAACAAAGCCTATTTTATAATAAAATGTTGAGTATTTCATGTAATTTATTGAATACTACACTGAAAGTGAAAAACAGGATGATTGTGAGTGTGTTGGTTTTTTACCCTCATGATCACGTGGCCGATGGGACCTGTAGGTCTCTGACACTGCCCAGCATCACAAGAGAGTATCATACCACATATTACTAGCCCAGGAAATGAGCAGAATATAAAAATCAAAGTTTAGTTTTCAGAATTCAGAATGTATATGACTTTTGCTTCATCATGAAGCAGTAAAGTCCTAAGTTGAACCATTGTAAGTTAGGGACCTTCTTCCTGTACTTTTACTGGGGAGGCAAAATTTTTTCTTTATCCTCTTAGGGCCATCATCTAGACCTAAATATTAGATTGATGTAAAACAGATTAACAGGAGAAACACGTACAAATTTTATTTAAAATTTTTTACATGTACATGGGAATCATCACAGAAAAATTAAGACCCCAAAAGCAGTTAGGTCTAGGTGCTTAAGTTGAACATGGAGTAGTAATTGTGAAAAATTAACTAAAATATATGAGGAGGCTAAAGGAAGAGAAGGGCTATTTTAACAAAGTTTGTACAGTTTTCTCTTGGCCTCAACTCACCATCTTTGGTGATAAGAATGTTCTTCTTCTCCTGGTAAGATATCTTTCACTTGGAAGATTTATCTCCTGCTTTTAGGAAGAATAGAAGAGGGCCCTCCTTGAACCTGTTGTTTTCCAAGTGCCTTTAGCTCAAAATAATACTGCTGGCATATCTGGAGCAGTTCATTCTACAACTTTTTACTTGTTAGAGTTAAAACTGAAACACAGTTTATTTAGCTCATAATACTATACAATTCCTTCCAAGCTATGCCTCTGGTAGATGAAAAAAGTAATAAAGAGTATGTACAGGCATAGGGAATATTGAGTACCTTTTAAAAATTGTTTATTCAAGTTCTGAGTATCATTAAGTTTTAAATTGCTTTGCCTTTTTTATAGAGTGTACAAAAATTTCAATCAATTTAACTTCAGAACTTTTAGTTTTGATTTAAATCTTCTTATAATTACAATTTTAAAGTAATTATGGTGCCTTTAATAAATCCATAATAAAGTCTTGTTTCTGCCTTATAGCCTTCATTATTAGCACCTTTTTCCTCCTTTCCTCTTCTGATTTCCTACATCTTGATTTAAAGCTGTCTCATTTTTTATTTGATGTTAGGCATCTGATATAATTACCAATATTGGTCTAATGATTACTTGTGTAGATTTGTTTTTTAAAGTTTTATTTATTTATTTATTTATTTGAGAAAGCGAGTGTGTGTGTGTGCAAGTGCAAGCGAGAGGACAGAAGGGGGAGCAGCAGAGGGAGAGGTGAAAGACTTCCTCTTAGCAGGGAGCCTGATGTTGGACTTGATCTCAGGACCCTGAGATCATGACGTGAGCTGAAGGCAGCTGCTTAATAGGCTAAGCCACCATACTTGTGTAGTCTGGATGAACAAATATGGTATTGAGTTGTAGAGAATATTTTGAAAATTATATTAGCTATTGTTTTTATTTCCAAATACATAGAACAATTTGTATTTTGTCAAAATAATTTTATATAATATGTATAGGTTGGTTCCAAATATAAAAGCAATTTGTTGTGAAAATTAGGAAGACTTACAGAAATATAAGGAATTAAAAAACTCAAAGTAAAGAACGAAATTAAAATTCACCCACATGGAAGACTGAGATTTCACATTGTGTTTAGGCTTAGTAAATGTCTGGAGCATTTTTATTGAATCATTGCAGAGGGGAGATAACAAACTAGACTCCTGTTTTAACAGCTACAGATGACCCTGAGGATTTTTATAGTGATAAAGATAGAATACATCCTTCTAAGTAGGATAAAACTTGTTAAAATTTGATTGAATTCATTTCAAATTCATTGACATATGAATCTGATTAATAATAGTTAAAATTTATGAACAATTACTATCCCTAACACTAGCCATGTTTTCCCATTTGTCACGTTGATTTAAAACAGGTTTCTCAAAACTTTCATATCCATATACACTAGAAATGAAGTTTGGATTCTGTTTTGGAATTGAGCCAAAATATGCTTCAACTTCAGGTCTCAAACTTGTTCGGAAGACGAAATGGGCAAATATTTATTTCAAAATAATTTCTGACATCATTGAACTTGTCTGTTATAGTCATAGGATCATGCAGTCTTCCAAAGGACACTATCATTAGCACACATGTGACATTTCTTCATGTTAATATCCAAGATACATTTTAAAATAAAGATAGACATGTAAGACATAATTTAGAATACTTTTCATATTTTGAAATCCTGGCTTGATTTAAAAGATTTTGGAAACTGTTCTCATGTGAGATGTTTGACCATGATATAACAGCTGTTGCATGTAAAACAAAACCAAACCAGACCAAACAAAAAAAAATTTGCTGAGCTTGGAAAAAAAATCTTACCAAACCAAGAATAACAGGAATGACTAAAAAGCAGTGGTTAGAAGCAGAAAAAATAGTTTGATGGGAACCATGTAAGATGTAACCAAATGGGTTACCTTTGGTGAGTTAAGAGGGCAAGTATTTTGAGGTGTGTGGGTGGCTCAGTTGGTTAAGTGTCCAACTCTTGATTTTGTCTCAGGTCATGATCTCAGGGTTGTGAGATTGAGCCCCATGTGGGGCTCCACACTGGGTATGGAGGCTGCTTAGAAGTCTCTCTGTTCCTGTCCCTCTGCTCAGCACCGCTCTCCCTCCACAGTGCACACGTGTACTCGCTTTCCCTTTCTCTTTTTCCCCCACCAAAAAGAGGGCAGGTGTTTGTTACATGATACACCTTCTACCAACCTCCTGCTAATAGATTCAAATGTCATACTGAAAATGTGCATGCAATGAAAACTAAAGTGAGGACAAGTGATTGTACACAAAAGAAGTAAATTCAAATGTATTAGAAATAAATAATTGAAGACAACAATCTGACAATAATCTTGAAAATATTTAGGAAGCATTGTATTCAACCTGTGCACAAAACTTCAGCCTAAGGAATTATTCCACTTAATTTGCCTTACCACTGTGGAGCAGTTGTCAAATTCAGGAATTGAGAAGGGTGTACACCTTGGCCAGTTACTAATCATGTAAGAACTTAATGACAACCTCATACATATACTTGTAGAATGAAACAAAAGATACTTCCACGTCCACCAGCTGCAAGTGAAAGCTGTCCTTTATTGTTTATATATGTGCAGTAACAAAACACAGAGCTGATATTAGTAAGGAATTATTGTCCCTGTACTATTATGTCAAACTTTTAATAAGCAATACTATTACTGTTGGTAACAAAATTATAAAATAGTTCAATTTGCTTTAATAACATTTCAAATATAGCCTACCACTGTAGATGTATGTACATTATATGTTGTCGATATGTGATTTTGGCCTCATCTATAATTTTAATGTCATAATGAATTTTTCAACATTTTATCTTGAAATATTTCTATACTTACAGTAAAATTACAACAATAGTACAGGATTTTCTGTTGTAAGTACAAAGTTGTACATCATGCCTCCCCTTAGTCCTTAAAATTTTAGTATAAATTTCCAAAGCATAGGGATATTATTTATAGAACTTAGTATAGGATCAAGTTTAAACATTTTGATAAATATAAATTCAGAAATTAGATACATTAACTTTACCTAGTTAATAACCCACATCTTATTTTTTTAATTTAATTTAATTTTGTATGTGTGTGTTCCAAAATTCATTGTTTATGCAACTTACTCAGTGTTCCATGCAATACGTGTCCTCCTTAATACCCACCACCAGGTTCACTGAAACCCCCACCCCTCCAAAACCTTCATTTTGTTTCTCAGAGTCCACAGTCTCTCATAGTTTGTCTCCCCGTCTGATTTCCCCCAACTCACTTCTCCTCTCCATCTCCTAATGTCCTCCATATTATTCCTTATGCACCACAAGTAAGTGAAACCATATGATAATTGACTCTCTCTGCTTAACTTACTTCACTCAGTATAATCTCCTCCAGTCCCATCCATGTTGATACAAAAGTTGGGTATTCATCCTTTCTGATGGAGGCACAATACTCCATTGTCTATATGGACCATATCTTCTTTATCCATTCGTCAGTTGAAGGGTGTCTTGGTTCTTTCCATAGTTTGTTGATTGTGGCCATTGCTGCTATGAACATTGGGGTTCAGATGGCCCTTCTTTTCACTACATCTGTATCTTTGGGGTAAATACCCAGTAGTGTAATTGCAAGATTATAGGGTAGCTCTATTTTTAACTTCTTAAGGAATCTCCACACTGTTTTCCAAAGTGGCTGTACCAACTTGCATCCTCACCACCAACCCTTTCTCCACATCCTCTCCAGCACTGTTGTTTACTGTCTTGTTGATTTTGGACATTTTAACTGGTGTAAGATGGTATCTCAATGTGGTTTTGATTTGAATCTCCCTGATGGCTAATGATGATGAACATTTTTTCACGTCTTAGCCATTTGTATGTCTTCTTTGGAGAAGTGTCTGTTCATGTGTTCTGCCCATTTTTTGATGTGATTATCTGTTTTGTGTCCACATTTTATTTATTTATTTTAGAGAGAGAGAGAGTGAGAGCAGAGAAGGTCAGAAGGAGAAGCAGACTCCTCATGGAGTTGGGAGCTTGATGCAGGACTTGATCCCAGGACTCCAGAACCATGACCTGAGCCAAAGGCAGTTGCTTAACCAACTGAGTCACCCAGGTGCCCCCCCACATCTTATTTTTGTCTGCTATCCCAGTAATATCCTTTGTAACATTTGGGGGAAATATGGAATCCAATACAGGATTATGTTTGACATTTAGTTGTCGTGTGTATCTTGTCTTTAATTTGGAATAGGCTTTGTGTTTCATGGTGGTCGATTTTTTGAATAAATTTTTTGAAGAAGTTAAATTTTTGAAGAAATTGAGGGATTTTTCTCAATTTGGGCTTTTCTAGCATTTCCCCATGATTAAGATCAGATTATGCATTTATAGTCAGAATTCTACATATGTGATATGTGTGTTTTTCAGGGCATCACACTGAGAGGCACAGAGTGACTATTTGTCTGTTCTCAGTAAGGTCATTTGGTTATAGTTTTGTCTATTTTCTTCAGTATATAGATACTATTTTTGTAATTAAGTAATTTATAGGGAGATATTTTGAGACTACATAAATATTCTTTTTTTCATCATCCTTTCTCTTCTTGAATTTAGTATCAGTTGATGATCCTCAACTTTATTAATTAATAGAATATAAATATTTGTTGAGGTCACCTGTACTCATACCAGGGAATGACAGTGCATATGACACAGTATGGATTTTGTCATATGACAACCTCAGGCACAAATATACATACCCAGTCTAAATTATACTGTGAAGTTCTAATATAAAGTGACAATTGTTCATTGCTAAGAAAACATAAGAAAGGTTTAGTTTGACTTAGGCAGTAATCTGTATTCTGCTTTAGTCTAGAGTGTTCTTTGGTGTATGTCACTTTGTTCTTGTTTCTATGCCTTTCTTCCTTGGTGTTGATATCTCTTATTTCAGAATCTTTATTCTATTTGCAAGAAATTCTCAGTCCTTGCTAATGCAATTGCTCGAAGGTCACTTTAAGTACAGTCTTTATAAATTGATTTCTACAGAGTCTTTACTTCCTTTGCTCCAAAATGCCCTGCAAAATACTTCCTGCCTATGTTAGTTGTTAACCTCAGGAATGACTTGTGTGTATTTGTTTGGCCCTGCAGCTCTTTCTCTTGCCTGAGAAATCTGTGTCTGCCCTTGTGTCTTCTCTGCCATCTTATTTCTCTCTCTAATGCTGAGGTTAAGGTGATGTTTTATATTCTATTCCCTTTGGCAAGATGAGTCAGGTTTTGTGTGTCTAAGTTGAAATGTGATCCTGCTATGTTTGCAATACCATGACATCAGAAGAATCTCAGGAGTAATCATCTTTACTGAATTTTATTGTCACTGTTTTATGTGCCACATCAGATGATGAAAAGACAGAAATGATAACCACTCTGTTCATCTCATTTGATAAGTTCTGAAAACTCATGTTGTTTATCATAATTCCAAATGTCAAGTGCTTCATTTATTTTGATCCCCCCACCCCTCACTCTGATAGCTGACTAGGGAATTACAAATCAGGAGGCCTTCCTTATAAGATTAGTTTTCTAAATTAATAACTTTATCCAGTTTATATAATTTTGTTTTATACTGGCACAAACCTATTAAAGTATGAGTGTATTTTCAAAAGGGAATTTAATGTACTCTATTGATATATAGATCTTATCTCTTTTGTTCTTTTATTCAGTAACCTTTGGTTCAATAGAGTGTGAACATTAATAAAATATATACACACATATTTTTTCAGTTCCTGTTTTAACCTTTTTTATTTCAGTTTTGCAAAATAAATAAATAAATAACTGTAGAGAGAGTTATAAGAGAACTATAGTTAGAAGAGAACTATAATTTTATTCCAAAAGCGAGAGAGACATGACTACAGTGTTTTTGTAGTTACTGTTTGTTTCTCAAATAGGGATAGATGTCTTATCTTTCTGTTTTAGTTTAATACAGCAAAATCTTCAAGTTAGTGTTCTGGGTTATTAAATGTTTGGTGTTTTGTTGAGAGAACTGCACAAAAATATGTAGATTGTGTGAATTCAGGTGTGTGATGTTTTCAACAGCCTACAAATCATAAAATGTAATTTTCTCCTTTTAGTGCCAAGTTCATGATACTAAATGGCTTAGAAAATTGTATTAGGTAATTTTCTCTAGTGCATTTGATGCAAATTGCACTAATATTGTGAAGTGCCTTTGTTTAACACATTTTCTTATAAGTTAGATAAATTAAAATTTCTGAAGGATGGAATTGGATCAAGATGATTATGATTAGGGAGATGGCTTATTCCTCTCCAATAACATTAAATATGGTTAATTCCATGCATTACTGATGTGAACCTAAGTAACTTCACCATTTACTCTAATGACCACTTTCTTGCTTATCTTTTAGTAGATGAAGAGTGCTTTGTCTAATAGTTGTGAAATAAAATCTCTGTATTTCTGCAGATGTATGCCGATGCTACCAGCTGCCATAAATATATATTGATCAGTCAAAGTAGCTATTTTTCAGAGGCATCTAAGAATTTTAGGGCTTTTTAAAAATCATACTGGAATCTGAAGCAACATAAGACTCTATCATGCTTTATAATGCCCAGGAAAAGATGTGTGTTATGTTAAAAAATATGGAACCATAAAGACCTTTGTGGAATGATAACAGACACAGCTGATGGAGTGACCCAGGCATGTAAGAATGACTTACTTAGAGTAAAAGTTTATCTTGGCTGTCTTCCATCATTAATGTTAGGTTTCTATCTCACCCACCCATTTCTAGGACCATACTACTTGTTCTAGGGTAAGAAATTAAATACAGGCTTAGAACTATTAGGAAGCACTGAGTTGAGGTTTGACTTAAATGTATGAACTGTCTCACGCCCCCGGTTCTCAATTATCTAAGCCTTAAAGTTGGGATGATGAGATGGAGCTAGTATTGAGAAAAATGGCATATTATGCCATAAGGCTTGGTTTGCAAATGTTGTTAAGTGGACTAGCTCAAAGAGAGAATTGGCCAGATTCAATGGAGGGAGTGTAGGCCCACAGTTGATCAGAGAGGAGTCTGCTGTTGATCAAGGCAACTTGGGCGAGACCAAATCCTCTCATAGAGATGAGAGATTCAAGAGAGTTGGAGGGATTTTCCAAAGATACCACAGAACTTGAGCAGCAGATTAGAGATGAAACCAGCTATCTGATACCCGGTCCAATGTTCTTTCAATTATACCCAGAATCCTTTTTACCAAAATATAAGTAAATACCGAGGATTTGTAATTGAAAGAGATGATGTAGCAATGGTGTTTAAATAAAAGAGCTCCTAGAATGAATTAACAATTTGAATAGTTTACAACCTACATTTATAAAATAGTTTACAACCTACATTTATATCTTATATCTCAGTATCGCCTGAAGAAATTTAGTAATATTTGATAATGATGAAAAAGGAATAACTTGGACAAATCATTCCATCTACATTAGTCTGGTGATTGTTTTCTCTGGTGATTGTTTTCTGAAGCATTTGCATCAATATATTATTTAGTAACAAAAGATGAAATGGCCATGATACCCTAATACAACAGAAAGTCATAAAAACAAAAACAGTTTCATTTTCTGGCATGATTTGGAATGTTTCCAACAAAATCACTCATTTAGGATTTAGTTCACTTATCTCACAGATCCTTGCTATTAACATTCATGTCATAAAGAAAGTGAAAATAAGTCATTAACTGCTTCCACAATGGGGGAAAATTAGAGACGTACTTGAGAACTATAAAGAGGAGCATTGTCATCTACTTCTATAATGGAGGTAGATTATTCAGAAAAAGCCTCCATGGAAAAGAGTCTTATGATTGCAAGTTATTACTCTAATGGAAAGTGATTAAGAGTTAAGAGTATCAGTCTGGTTTGATTTGCTTTAAAACATTACTCATAGCATGGCTTGACCTTTTTCAAGACTCAGGGTCCAGATATTAGTTATAGTGAATAAAAATGATTTCAGTTTCATGGAAAGCAACTGCTAACATGCTTTTAAGATCTTGGAAAAAGTGTGTTCTCATATATGCACCAATGTTTGTATTAATATCTGAAACTCAATATATTTCATTTTTCTTCTTTATATTACAGTTTATCTCTCAAAGCACATTTCTTTATATAGTTTTCATGGATTTTTAAAGTTTAAATGTAAAAGTATTCCAAATATTAACAGATATTTTTTGTTTTCTAGTTTATATCTTAAATTTATTTTATAGGGTTGCTTCTTTTAAAAAGAACTCAGTCACAGAAAAATCACATTTTGATAACTTAAGAAGTCATTTTTCCTTTGTTATGACACCCAGTCACAGAAAGATAGGTTTACAGAAAGGCAGGAAGTAAAAATCAGAGCTGGCCAAAATTGAACAAGGAAGGGACAGTATAACACCAGTTGATTTAGGAAAATTACTGGCTCATCAGTTTCTAGAACCATCATGATTTTAATTGCTATTATGTTTCCTTATCTTATAAATACTTTTTAGTTCAAATTCTATGCAAGAATTAATCTAAGTGCTTCTCATGTATTTGTTCACTTCTTATAATTATGTGTGTTAAGTGCTTTTATTATTGGTATTTTATAGATAAAGAAACTGAAACCAAAAGAGGTGAAGTAATTTGCCCCAGTTTTATCTTGATATATCTGAACTATGCAAATAGAATGGAATCGATATTGGTTTTGATTTGAATACTAGCTGTACAATATGTTTCTTTTATAAATATGGACTAAGTTTAGGTTTTCTTTCTTATAGTTCCATTATATTCTTGGCACCAGTAGGGCTTGTAGACAGTCTCCAAATCTTTTGACACACATTAAACTAATTTGTATATTTATTATGTTCTATTTGTATTCTTTAAAAATGTGTCTTTATATTTATCTGCATTGAATTTTACATTGTTTATAACCTCTCATCATCCTAGTTATTAAGAGATACTAAGAATCTAGATAATATCATGTAACATTGATTAGGACTTCAAGGTTTTAGTCATCTCTTAAATTCATTTACTGAGCACGAAAAGAGTTACCTCAGTCTCTGATTGGTGGTGAAAGTATCCATAAGCAAGTAACTATGAGGGACCCAACAAACTTTTGTAACAGCTTGAATGCTTCCCTGAGCTTATTATCTACATATTTGATAGCTGTCAAAGATAGCTAGAAAAATAATCTTTGTAATAATAAGTCTTATTTTATCTAGGTACATGAGTAGGGGCTCCTCATTTTGAAATTATAATTTACATATTAATAACTATAGTCATACAGCTACTAATGAGAGAGCAGAGACTAGAATTTAGATCGCCTATGGAGATATTCAATAGAGATTGAAATTTGCTTTGTTCTAATGCAAACTGAAAAAATCAACAACAGATGTTGATCAAAAGTGATTATCAAACCACATTCTAAAAAGAAATTATAAGTGAAAAATTCTCAGAAATGGCAGTGTTGTATTTAGTTGTGTGGATGGTGTGAGCAAATTGAAAGCCCAGTTACATAAAGAGATAGAGCTCAGCAGAACGGATTCGATTTAAAAATAACTTCATTCACCATTTTTACTCTACAATTATAGAACATTTAGCTTTTATTAATTTTAAAGTGAACTGACTTCCATTCTAGAATTCATAAGGTATACATTATTTTTCTCTCTATTCATTACAGTGAGTAGCATTAACAACATAGGCAATTTAATTGTTAGTGTTATAATGTTTTATATGTGGTGGTAAATAAATATAGAACTAGCATTAAGATTTTCCTAAACTAGGCTTTTCCGTATTATAAGCCACTCTCCTCTGTAGCCTTTTTTTCTTTTAAATTATAATGATTTTTTTAGGTTTTTTGGCTCATTCTGTTTTTAATACATTTTATTTTATTTTTTTTAGAGACGTTTTAGTTTCATAGCACTATGGGGCAGAAGGTACAGAGATTTCCCATATAGTTCCCTGCCCCCACACATACACAGCCTCTCCCATTATCTATATCCCTACCAGGTGGCACATTTGTTACCAAGGATGAACCTACATTGACACAACATAATGATCCAAAGTCCACAGTTTACATTACGGGTTTATGGTATACTCTTGGTATTGTACATTCTGTAGGCTTGGATTTATTTGTAATGACAAGGATCCATCATTATAATATCAAAATAAGTGGTTTCACTGCCCTAAAAATCTTCTGTACTCTACTATTCATTTCTCTCTTTCCTCTAATCCCTGGCAACCACTGATTGTTTTGTTGTCTCCATAGTTTTGCCTTTCCCAGAATGTCATCTAGTTGGAATCATACAGTATGTAGCCTTTTCAAATTGGCTTCTTTTATGTATTAATATGCATTAAAGTTTTCTCCATGTTTTTTTTTCATGTCTTAATAGCTCATTTCTTTAGTGTTGAATGATATTTCATTCTGGATTCATCTATCGAAGGACATCTTGGTTGCTCTGTATCCTTTTTTGATCCACTTACGCTACTGGTTTTATTTACAAGATTAAATTTTTCATGTTTCTTTCTTCTTTTTCTTTACTTATTTCTTAGGCATATGATATCATTCCCCCACCAGATGATAAACATTAAATATATCATTCTTTTTCCTTTCTTCTTCTTTTTTTAAACATCCTTCAAAATAAAACCTTTATTTAAAAACCTCAGCAACACATTAGAAAGCAAAATAAGCATTTTAACCTCAATAGTACTTCATAATTTAAAATTACTTTTATGTTTACATCTTCAATTTAATGAACATAACAACCTTACGTAATTTTACTGTTTTATTGAGAAGAAAATAGAAGTTCATAGAGGTTATACCATTTGTTTAAAGCCAGAAATGCACTTTATTAGTTCTCAAGAGCTGCTGTAATAAATTGCCACACAGTGGTGTCTTAAAACAACAGAAACTTATCTTTTGATAGTTCTAGAGACCAAAAATCTGAAATCAAGATGTCAGTAGGGCTATCCTTTCTCTGAGAACCCAATATCAGAATCATTCCAGGCCTCTTCTCACTTCTGGTAGCTTCAGAAAGTGTAACTTCAGTGTCTGCCTTCCTCTTCACACAACCCTCTAGCTTCTATGTGGACTTGTCTAGTAGGGGCTCTTATCATTGGATTTAGTGCTCACCCTAATCCAGAATGGTCTCATCTCAATACCCTTAACTTAATCATAGCAGGAAAGATCTTTTTCCCAAATGAGGTCACGTTCACAGGTTCTGGGTGGTCATATATTTTTTGAGGGGATAGGGAGCACAATTCAACCCATATACTAATAAAAGACATGCTAGAACTTGAACCTAGATATTCACACTCCAAATGCAAGCTCAGAAGCTATTTATGAAAAAAATAACTCAAGATATTTAATTTATTTATTTAAAAAATTTTTTGAAGTTTACTTATTTGACACAGAGAGAGAGAGACAGTGAAAGAGGGAACAAAAGCAGGGGGAGTGAGAGAGGAGAAGCAGGCTTCCTTCTGAGCAGGTAACCTGATGCAGAACTTGATCCCAGAACCCCAGAATCATGACCTGAGCTCATGGCAGATGCTTAACAACTGAGCCATCCAGGTGCCCCAAATCAGGATGTTTTAAAGTGACTTTCATCCACTTAGTAAAATTAAATTTGAGCAAGCCAGATAAAAATTATATCATCATTCTCCACTTTTAGTTTTTACTAGGTTTAGGTGTTTATAATATATAAAATAATATTTTTAATTTAATTCCTACAACAATGGTGCAATGTGTGCCTTTTTCTCACTTTATAGAGACATTACTTAGCCAGGCTAACTAATATGCCAGGGCCACAAATTGGTAAACAGTGATGATCTGTTCTGATCTAATCTCTACAAAAGTTATTCCTAATACCATATCAGAACTCATCTCATTCTAATTCATATACTGAGTATAGTCGTATGGTAGATGTCTAATAAGCTCACAAAGCCCATTTGTCCAGAGTGATAATTCTCTTTTAACCAACTCAATGTCTTCTAGTGGTTCCCAGCTTGCCTTTCTTTTCTCCAGCCTCATGTTATCTATGCTCCATCTACACAAACTCTCTGTCAGTTTCTTTAAACACATTACATTCCCTCTTGCCATGGCCCTTTTCAATATGCTTATTCAGCAACCTGACTCTTTTGTATGCTGTTTCTAGGAAAAGTAGAGGTTTTTCAGAATATGGCACTAGAAGTAGAATACTATACTAGTACCTCATTCAACATTATAGTGGTGGGTGTATTACAACTGCAGTAAAATTTCACAATCAAAAAGAGAAGTTTTAAATTGAAATACTTTTTATAATCTGCCATAGTAAAGAAATTTTAATATATGATTATTTTCCAAGAAAATTGTCAATATTTATGTACAGCATAACCTCAGATATTATAAATAAAGAATGGTGAGATAATATCTAACATATCTTGTGTTTCTTTGATATTGCCAAATATGTGACCTATGTTTTTCCTATTTAGAAACGAAAACTGTCTTCAAATACTAATCAAACGCATACATCATTTTCTCTTGTAAAAGTTTCTCTACTATCATCCCCCTTTCAGTCACTTAGAAACTTGTTGGCTCTACCCACTAACCATTTCTCTAATTTGTCTTCTGTTCTTTCTCAGTATCAATACTTTACCCATAATCATCTACTCCATAGAAATTGTATAAACTCTAAGGTTTCAGTCTTTCTCCCCTTCTCTGACCCCCAATCTGTGCTCCACACTGCAGTTAGAGCATTTTCTAAAGTGAAATTTTAATTATGTATTTCCACCGCTTTAAAAACATTCAACAGTTTCTCATCTCCCTCAGGATAAAGTACAGACCCCTACCATGGCATGCATGACCAGGCCTTCGTTTATCTAACTAACCTCTTCCCACTTCATTTTTAGCTTGGATATATTGAACTTTTTTCATTTGCAAAAATTTATCACGTACCTGATAATATTGATCAAGCTAACCTTGCTGCCTTTCACTTGAATAACATCTTTCTGCTTCCCCTATTGGAGATCAGGTATTCTAGAAAGCTTTATTTGATACCCAAATTTGGATTATGTGTCTATTCTGTATGTTCCTATATCATCATTTAGTCATATACTTCCTCTCTTGTACCACTTCTCTCACTGAAGTATAACCGCCTGCAGGGTTTTCTTGATGAAATCAGGGACAGTCCTTCCTGTTCATCAGTTTATATAGCACAATTCCTGGCACATAGTAGGTATTATTTAATGAATGAGTGATGGTAATCTCTTAGGTCTTTTTTTTCAGTGGCATCTATTTAATTTTAAATGTATTTTAAGAATTAATACATGATTTTTTAAAAGCTGTGTTTTTTTAGAATCACTAAATGCAAATAATTAGACCCACCTTGCTTGTTGGTTGAAACAGGAGTCTTTTTTACACTCTATTTTTTTTTCCTTTTCTATACTGCAAAGTATAGGAATAGTTGAAAAAAAATTACCTTTCTACTTTTAACTAGATATGTTATTGAGTATACTGCATATCACCTGCAGATATAGTTAAAATCCATTATTTTGAAACAATGCGTCCTAATCTTTTTCTGTCATCTTATTTACCTAGATAATACAATACCCTTTACAATGGATTTTTCATAGAAAGACATTGTTAAGAACCAATATACCCTTTATTGGTAATATTTGTCTATCTTTTAATATAATTAGATTATATTTTTTCTATTAGTAACAAATGGTTTTTGGAAATACAGATAAATTAGAGTGCTCAATTGGTTTTGCCATTAGTATTCATTATTTTACATACTATTACATATCCTTTTAATTTTCCCTTTCTCAACTAAATGTATCCTTTAATCTTTTATGATAAAGAGTACCTCATTTTCCTTATAAGTATAATAGTTTCTTATTGCTTTCTGTTTTTTCTTCTTCTTTTTTTTTCATATAGCCTTCTAAAGATGATGTGACTAAGATGACTACTATGGCACTATAGTTAAGATAAAGAGATATTATTGATTCATAAATTGAAGTATTATAATATGTGTGTCCTATTTCTGGCCCCTTTTAATATGGTTTAATACCTCATTCCATTTTTATTGCCTCTAGGTAGTGAACAAATGTCTTCATTGAATTGCACAAAGAGATACATAAATCTTATTCCTGAGAAAATTACATTTAGTTCAGAGCTCATCAATGTGTATGAGTAATTTGAATTTATTTTTTAAATGTGCTTTGCCTTTACATATTTTAAATGAATTTTATCAACCTTTGTGTTTCTTAATTACCTTCTATTGTTAGGTCATTTGGAATTCAACCAATTGCCTTAATCTCAAGAAAATTAAAATAAATTTTTTCTGCAAATTTTAAAACTTCACCTTCTTTTCCAGATCATTAACAAAAGTATTGAATAGAGACACAGTTCTGGATCCAAGACTACCCCTGCTAATTAACCTCTTTGCTTCCTGAGGGTGTAGAACTTATTTCCACTCAATTTCTACCACTTAACTTGTTTTTAATGGCTTAGGGCCATCCCCAGGGGGGTAGAGGGCCCCGAGCAAATCATTTTGCAATCTCATTGCTTAACATTTTTATTCTTAAGATAATCCTGTGAAAGTTAACATCAAGGACATCCTTAAAGTGTAAAGCACCTCAGAGCTAAGTGTAAAGAAAGCTATGGTTTATATGTAGCAGACCCATTTCCAAATCCTCTTCCAGCTCTCTTTGTGCCTCTCAAATTTTAGAATTTATAGAGAATCACCTGGGGGATATTATTGAAAATGTAGATTTCTATGACTCCCTTTGGATCTGCTGATCAGAATCTGGCATGGTTTGGTAACTATCCTCTTAAGAAAAAAAAAGAAACAAAACTGGATGAATCCCAGGTGTCTATGCTTTGCTTCTCAAAGTCTTATCCAAGGATTAGAAGAATCAGCATTACCTGAGAATTTGTTAGAACTGCAGATTTGGGGTGCCTGGGTGGCTCAGACAGTTGCGCCTCTGCCTCTTGATTTCAGCTCAGGTCATAATCCCAGGGTTGTGAGATGGAGCCCACCATTAGACTCCACTCTTGTCCCTTTCCCTCTGCACGTCTCATGCTCAAGGATGCCATCTCTCTCTCTCTCTCAAATAATAAATAAATAAATAAATAAATAAATAAATAAATAAATAAAATCTTTAAAGAAAGAAATGCAGAATAGCAGATCTTTTTTCAGGAGATTGAATCTGAATCTGAAATTTGTTTTTCTGGAGTATAGTTAACATTCAATGTTACTTACATTAGTTTCAGGTGTGCAACATAGTGATTGATCGAGCTTTTACATTATGCTGTGTTCACTTCAAGTGTAGCTACTATCTGTTCCATGCATCCCTATTGCAATATCACTGACTATATTCCTTATGCTGTGCCTTTTATTCCTGTGGCTTGTTCATTTCATAACTGGAAGCCAGTATCTCTCACTCCCTTTTACCCATTTTGCCCAAACCCCGTCCTTCTCCCATCTGACAGCCATCAGTTTGTTTTCTGTTATTTATAGGTTTAATTCTACTTTTTGTTTGCTTATTCATTTTTTTTGTTTTCTTTTATATTCTACTTATGAGTGAAATCAGATAGTATTTGTCTTTCTAAGTCTGACTTATTTCATTTAGCATAATACCTTCTAGGTCCATCCATATGGTCTCAAATGGCATGATCTCATGGTTTTTGGTTTGTTTTTGGCTGCATAATATTCCACTGTGTATACATACCACGTTTTCCTTATGCATTAGTCTATTAATAGACATTTAAGTTGCTTCCATGGCTTGGCTATTGTAAATAATGCTGCAATAAACATAGAGCTGCATTTTGCTTTTTGAATTAGTGTTTTTGTTCAAATCTGAAGTTTTAATAACACTCTAGATGTTATTTGCCCATTAAAACTTGAGAAGCATGCTATAGACCACAGTTTGAGAAACACTGCAGTATAAGAAAACAATCACATGTCATTTATAGTACCAGCTTTAGATTTCATTTCCTCCTCAATCCCCTTCTTTCTAGTATTTACCAGTTTGCCTCAATCTAGGCCTTGCAATATCTAAGTTGATCTGTTTTTGTTTTTGTTTTTGTTTTTTAACTGGATACTAAACTATAATGCTGTATAAATGATTCTTGCCAGAATTTGCTATCCAGGGCATTATGTTTAACTTCTCATTATAGTTTTTAGAAAGATTTAAGATTAGATATGTCTCCTGTATTCTAGTGTCTTAAAGAAAGAAAAAAATACTATTCACTACTATTGTTAAAGGTGATAAAGAAGACTTTATTGAAGGGGGACTATTGCAGAAGGGTTTTACAGGGAGAAATATTGAGCTCAGTTACAGACAGAACAACAGATCAAGGACAAGTAGAGATTTACAGCCAAGGAAAAGGAAAAGGGTCAGTGGTTGGAAAATGACTAGGAGGAAACATAGCTAGGGAAATGTTTTCTAGCCCAACTCAGGAAGATTCTTGCTGAAAGCAGGGTATAGAGATAAGATATTGAAGGTGGTGGATGAGGAATTTGATCAGCCATTCAGAGTGATAATATACTAAGGTAGGGTGTTTAACTAAAATGACTCAGCAGCTTTCTCGATAGCACTGAACTTAGTGCTAAGGACAGAGCCCAAGGTTGGGGCTAGGTCAAAAAGATGACTCAGAGGAACCTGACCCAACTTTGGCCAAGGAAGGAGTCTTTGACATATGTTGCACGTATATGTGTTTTATAGCCTTTAATATGTTGGGGGGTTTTAAGGACCATGCTAATTTCCTCTTTTCATAATCTGACTTCTTGGAAATTCCCTGGTCTTTATTTTTCTTATAAATATTTTTTAGAACAGTTTAGGTCTTTTTGGTTTGTTTTTGTTTTTAGAACAGCTTAGTTTTAACCTTTATTGTGGAAAAACTCAGATTTAAAGTATTATCTTTATAATTAACAAATTTTTAATTTGAGATTATGATTCCACAAATATATGACCATTTTTCCCCTCTGTAAAAATAATATATGTACATAGTGTTTTTAATCATGTATCATACATTTTAGTTAGTAAATTTATTAGCAATTCCTACTTATATTGTGTAGTTTATTGTCTATCTCAAAAGTTCTATTGGGGAAGAAGTATTTTACTTTACCTTCAGTAGTTCTTTTCACTGGTTTAAGAATTAAATTGACATGAGACACATTAACAGAAGAAAATTAATTACCTACACACAGGGAATCCACATAAACATGAGATTCTAAAGATAGGAAAAATGAGGCACATTTTCATCCTGAACAAGGAGGAGTGAGTAGTAGGCTGGGATTTCAAAAGAAAGGAAAGCAATTCACAGGAAGGTGAAAATGAAAAAGACTAAATGTTTGGTAAACAAATGTTTGCTGGGCCATACAGAAACAGTGGAACATAGAGAGGAATTTTAACAAACAGATTTTGCTAAGTTCCTCCCTGTACACCAGTGCTAGTTTATGTTATGCTATACTTATCTATGGTAAATCCTCCTTCCTGAAACAGGTCCTTTGTCTAATTTTTTTAGGCAGTTAGTGGGAATGTCAAAGCTTTTTCTTGCCTTCTGTTTCTTAACAACAATCAGCCTAAAATAATTTTGGGGTCACAAATTTTGCTTCCCTACAGTACCAACCCAAATGAATATGTGGCTTTTAATACCAAAAATTTAAGTGGATGCCTATACTTAACTAGAGATGTGTTGATATGAAAAATAATTAAGTATTTTTAAAAAGTGAACTTACACTTAATACATATCATAATTAGGCTTGTAAATGAAAAAAAAATAAAATGAAGCAGGATAAGGTGTTTGCTAAATTACAAGTTACTCTGAGGATTTTTGAGTATAGAGTTATTCTGTGTTCAATAGTTTTTCATACACATCATAATAATACTAAAAAATAATTTGGAGGATGCAACATCAAGAGAATTAGGATTTTGATAAGTAGTTCATCACTTAAAGCTATAAATAGATGGAAGGAGAGACTGAAGCCTGAGAAACTTCTAGAAACTGCTGAGAAGGGTGGAATGAAAGAGGATGGAAGCCGAGAGTAAAGAGGGGTTTTCTGGAGGAGAGGAGAAATCTCATTAATTATCATTAAATTGCTCTGTACTAGGTAATGTACCTTTTCTTTTGTAACTCTATGAAAATATTCAGTAAAAACTGCATCACTACCTCTTAATGCTTTGTAGAGAAGATTTGCATTTTGGAGATGTGAGGATGTGTTGGGTTCTGTTTTAAGACATATATTTGTGAGTACATGGGCCTTCCTTAACTAGATATTCTTCCTTCTGTGGGTTTTGTCCATGTAAGTTTTTTAAAATATGCCCATAAAATTCAGTTCTCCTTTAATCTAAAGAGTTGTCTATTATTTTTATATTACTACTTTGCAAAGAATACTGTTCTATTTTTGCTATATTATTTTATTTTGCTGGATGAAAATCATCATGAAATCATGGATTCAAAAGGGAAAATGAGGGTTATCAAATATAGCATCAGTCTAGGTCAGCAACCCCTGTCCTGATAGTTGTACTCCACCGCTCTGTTTAATTCCCAATATTTTACTGGATGGCTCTACTTGCTGCTGTTTCTATTCACTCCTCAATTTTTCTAGTTCTTTTAAGTGGTTTATCTGGCTGCTGTGTTTCCACATTTATAAATGTCCTTTGAATGTTTGAAGGTAATTAACTCTCATTCCTATTGTCCTTTTTAAAATTACTTAATCTATTTATCCTGCCTATCCTGATCTTTCAATCTGTGAATCCCATAATAAGGCACAATAATATATAGATACAATCTGAAAAGCTCTACTACTCAGTGGTACTGTTTATCTGAATCTGAGTTGTATGCTTTTTATGGATATCTCTGTAGATTCCATTAACTTTGAGATCACACATTCTGAGATACTCATAATGTAACTCATTGGAATTGTATCTTTGTAATTTTATATGCATAGTGTTCTGTTTGTTAATTTATTTTCTGGTGAAGTATGTTTGCTTAGTTAGATTTCTTAGGAAGTTATTTTACAAATATGTTTAATTTTAAGTTGAACTTCCTGTGACCTCTTTAGCAGAGTGCTTGTTAGATCAAATTTTGTTGAGATTGGGAAAAAAAGATTTTTTAATTTTTGTCTCTTTGAAGAAGTATTTCTCATAAACTAATATGTAGACAATAGATCACATGTGTCAAGAGTACTGCTAATCATGTAAATATGCAAGTCCTACCACTGAACCAACCACCAATCTTCTCAGCATGTCTAGCAAGGCTTTACATAATCTGGTTCCTACCTAATTTTGAGCTACTCTCTTTTGCACTTACTGTTTCAGCCACAATGACTCTGGAATAGCTTTCTTCTAGCTATTACTGATCCCCCATATGCTAAACTAGGAGCTTTGCAGATTGGCTCCTTTATTATTATTTTTTTAAAAACTTTCCTACTTTTCTCTACTCCCCACCCCTTATTTTATGGAGACATAATTGACATAAAGCACTGTGTGAGTGAAAGGTGTAAAATGTATTGATTAGATACATTTATATATTGCAAAGTGACTACCACCGTAGCAGTAGCTAACACCTCCATCATGCCACATAATTACTATGTCTTTTTTGTGGTAAAAACATTTACGATTTACTCTCTTAGCAACTTTCAAGTATATAATACAGTATTATTATAATCACTCTGCTATATATTAGATACCTAGAATTTACTCACCTCACAACTGTAAGATTGTACTCGTCAGTCAATCCCCATTGCCTTCACCCTCACCTCTTGGTAACTACCATTCTAGTCCCTGTTCCTAGGAGTTTAGCTGTTTTAGATTCCATGTTTAAATGATATCATACAGTATTTGTCTTTCTCCCTTTGTCTTATTTCACGTAGCATCAGGCCCTCAAGGTCCAGCTTTGTTTTCATGAGTGGCAGAATGGTGTTCTTTCTCAAGGCTGAATAACATTCCATTTTGTATACATACCACATTTTCTTTATCCTTTCATCCATTGAAGGCTACTTAGGTTGTTTCCATGTCTTGGCTATTGTAAATAATGCTGCTATGAACAGGGAGGTGCAAATATCTCATCCACATAGTATTTTTATTTCCTTTAGGTATATTCCCAGGAGTGAAATTGCTGGATCATATGGCAATTCTATTTTTAATTTTTTATTTTTTTTAAATTTTTTATTTTTTATAAACATATATTTTTATCCCCAGGGGTACAGGTCTGTGAATCACCAGGTTTACACACTTCACAGCACTCACCAAAGCACATACCCTCCCCAATGTCCATAATCCCACCCCCTTCTCCCAAACCCCCTCCCCCCAGCAACCCTCAGTTTGTTTTGTGAGATTAAGAGTCACTTATGGCTTGTTTCCCTCCCAATCCCATCTTGTTTCATTTATTCTTCTCCTACCCACTTAAGCCTCCATGTTGCATCACCACTTCCTCATATCAGGGAGATCATATGATAGTTGTCTTTCTCTGCTTGACTTATTTCGCTAAGCATGATACGCTCTAGTTCCATCCATGTTGTCGCAAATGGCAAGATTTCATTTCTTTTGATGGCTGTATAGTATTCCATTGTGTATATATACCACATCTTCTTGATCCATTCATCTGTTGATGGACATCAAGGTTCTTTCCATAGTTTGGCTATTGTGGACATTGCTGCTATAAACATTCGGGTGCATGTGCCCCTTTGGATCACTACATTTGTATCTTTAGGGTAAATACCCAATGGTGCAAATGCTGGGTCATAGGGCAGTTCTATTTTTAACATTTTGAGGAACCTCCATGCTGTTTTCCAGAGTGGCTGCACCAGCTTGCATTCCCACCAACAGTGTAGGAGGGTTCCCCTTTCTCTGCATCCTCGCCAGCATCTGTCATTTCCTGACTTGTTGACTTTAGCCATTCTGACTGGTGTGAGGTGATATCGCATTGTGGTTTTGATTTGTATTTCCCTGATGCCGAGTGATATGGAGCACTTTTTCATGTGTCTGTTGGCCATCTGGATGTCTTCTTTGCAGAAATGTCTGTTCATGTCCTCTGCCCATTTCTTGATTGGATTATTTGTTCTTTGGGTGTTGAGTTTGCTAAGTTCTTTATAGATTCTGGACACTAGTCCCTTATCTGATATGTCGTTTGCAAATATCTTCTCCCATTCTGTCAATTGTCTTTTGATTTTGTTAACTGTTTCCTTTGCTGTGCAAAAGCTTTTGATCTTGATAAAATCCCAATAGTTCATTTTTTCCCTTGCTTCCCTTGCCTTTTGCGTTGTTCCTAGGAAGATGTTGCTGCGGCAGAGGTCGAAGAGGTTGCTGCCCGTGTTCTCCTCAAGGATTTTGATGGATTCCTTTCACACATTGAGGTCCTTCATCCATTTTGAGTCTATTTTTGTGTGTGGTGTAAGGAAATGGTCCAATTTCATTTTTCTGCATGTGGTCGTCCAGTTTTCCCAGCACCATTTATTGAAGAGGCTGTCTTTTTTCCATTGGACATTCTTTCCTGCTTTGTCGAAGATTAGTTGACCATAGATTTGAGGGTCTATTTCTGGGCTCTCTATTCTGTTCCATTGATCTATGTGTCTGTTTTTGTGCCAGTACGATGCTGTCTTGATGATGACAGCTTTGTAATAGAGCTTGAAGTCCGGAATTGTGATGCCACCAACGTTGGCTTTCTTTTTCAATATCCCTTTGGCTATTCGAGGTCTTTTCTGGTTCCATATAAATTTTAGCATTATTTGTTCCATTTCTTTGAAAAAGATGGATGGTACTTTGATAGGAATTGCATTAAATGTGTAGATTGCTTTAGGTAGCATAGACATTTTCACAATATTTATTCTTCCAATCCAGGAGCATGGAACATTTTTCCATTTCTTTGTGTCTTCCTCAATTTCTTTCATGAGTACTTTATAGTTTTCTGAGTATAGATTCTGTGTCTCTTTGGTTAGGTTTATTCCTAGGTATCTTATGGTTTTGGATGCAATTGTAAATGGGATTGACTCCTTAATATCTCTTTCTTCTGTCTTGCTGTTGGTGTAGAGAAATGCAACTGATTTCTGTGCATTGATTTTATATGCTGACACTTTACTGAATTCCTGTACAAGTTCTAGCAGTTTTGGAGTGGAGTCTTTTGGGTTTTCCACATATAGTATCATATCATCTGCGAAGAGTGATAATTTGACTTCTTCTTTGCCCATTTGGATGCCTTTAATTTCCTTTTGTTGTCTGATTGCTGAGGCTAGGACCTCTAGTACTATGTTGAATAGCAGTGGTGATAATGGACATCCCTGCCTTGTTCCTGACCTTAGCGGAAAAGCTTTCAGTTTTTCTCCATTGAGAATGATATTTGCGGTGGGTTTTTCATAGATGGCTTTGATGATATTGAGGTATGTGCCCTCTATCCCTACACGTTGAAGAGTTTTGATCAGGAAGAAATGCTGTACTTTGTCAAATGCTTTTTCAGCATCTATTGAGAGTATCATTTGGTTCTTGTTCTTTCTTTTATTGATGTGTTGTATCACATTGACTGATTTGCGGATGTTGAACCAAACTTGCAGCCCTGGAATAAATCCCACTTGGTCGTGGTGAATAATCTTTTTAATGTACTGTTGAATCCTATTGGCTAGTATTTTGTTGAGTATTTTCGCATCTGTGTTCATCAAGGATATCGGTCTATAGCTCTCTTTTTTGGTGGGATCCTTGTCTGGTTTTGGGATCAAGGTGATGCTGGCCTCATAAAATGAGTTTGGAAGTTTTCCTTCCATTTCTATTTTTTGGAACAGTTTCAGGAGAATAGGAATTAGTTCTTCTTTAAATGTTTGGTAGAATTCCCCCGGGAAGCCGTCTGGCCCTGGGCTTTTGTTTGTTTGGAGATTTTTAATGACTGTTTCAATCTCCTTACTGGTTATGGGTCTGTTCAGGCTTTCTATTTCTTCCTGGTTCAGTTGTGGTAGTTTATATGTTTCTAGGAATGCATCCATTTCTTCCAGATTGTCAAATTTATTGGCGTAGAGTTGCTCATAGTATGTTCTTATAATAGTTCGTATTTCTTTGGTGTTAGTTGTGATCTCTCCTCTTTCATTCATGATTTTATTTATTTGGGTCCTTTCTCTTTTCTTTTT
Source organism: Mustela nivalis (assembly GCF_964662115.1). Taxonomy (NCBI): domain Eukaryota; kingdom Metazoa; phylum Chordata; class Mammalia; order Carnivora; family Mustelidae; genus Mustela; species Mustela nivalis. The sequence goes on from NC_139023.1 coordinate 108,769,941, forward strand.
GATAAGTCGGGCCAGGGGTTTATCAATTTTATTAATTCTTTCAAAGAACCAGCTCCTAGTTTCGTTGATTTGTTCTATTGTTTTTTTGGTTTCTATTTCATTGATTTCTGCTCTGATCTTTATGATTTCTCTTCTCCTGCTAACTCCGTACTGTTCCGTAGTGACTGTACCAATTTATAATTCCATCAACAGTGTACAAGTGTTTCCTTTTCTCAATGTTCTTACAAGTATTTCTTAGCTTTTATCTTTTTGATGATAGCCATCCTAACCAGTGTGAGATAATATCACACTGTCGTTTTGATTTGCATTTCCCTAATGATTTTGAGCACCTTTTCATGTACATGTTAGCCATTCATATATTTTCTTGGGAGAATTATATATATATACATGTGTGTGTATATATATATGTATGCATGTACATATAGAAATCTTCTGTGGTTTTATACAAAAATATCTGGATGTCTCTTTCTTTCCACATGTTAGGGATGTTTTCAGCCATTATTTCTCTGAGTAAGCTTTCTGCCCCTTTGCTTTCTTTTCTCATTCTGGGACCCCTATCATGTACATAATGATGGTGTCCTAGAAGTACCTTAGGCCATCACTCTTTTTCATTCTTTTTAGTTTTTTCTCCTCTGATTGGATGATTTTTTCTACTCTATTTTTGAGTTTGTTGATACTTTTTTCTGCTTCATCTAGTCTGCTTTTGAGCCCCTTTATTGAATTTTTAGATTTGCTTATTGAATTCTTTTGTTCCATGATTTCTGTTAATGCTTTTTAATATTTTATATCTCTTTGTTGGAATTCTCACTTTCTTCATGCAGTCTTCTGACCTTGGTGAGCATCTTTGTGATGATTATTTTGATTCTCTATGAATCTATTTCAGTAAGGTCTGTTTGTGAAGTTTTATTTTGTTCTTTTGTTTCTTCATTGTCCTTGATTTTTTTTGTGTGTTCATTTCTGTGTATTAAATGAGACAGCCACTTCTCCCAGTCTTGAGAGAGTAATTTTGCGTAGGAGATAAACTTTGTCAATAAGCATAGCCCTGGTTTTCTCTCAGTCCATTCTTCCTTTTTTTTTTTTTTAAATTTAATTTATTTATTTGACAGACAGAGATCATAAGTAGGCAGAGAGGCAGGCAGAGAGAGTGGGGGAAGCAGTCTCCCCGCTGAGCAGGGAGCCTGATGTCGGACTTGATCCCAGGACCCTGAGATCATGACCTGAGCAGAGGATTTAACCCACTGAGCCACCCAGGTGCCCCCATCCTTCTTTTTTGCTCTTACTGGCTCTCAGAGCTGTCAGTGACCCAAAAGAGTGGATTGCACTCAGTACATAATGCAGGTCAACTGGAAACTGTATCCTCAGGCAACAGCTGGGAAAGTATGCTGTTGGGCCTTTTCCTGAGGGAAACTGGAAGATGAGTATTTTTGCCTTCTCCTATTGTTCTAGGCTTGAGTGTATTGCTGTTTGTGTGGGAGTGAAGAAGTTGTTTCTGGGTCCATAAAGAACTTCTTTGTTTACTACAATCACCTGGGACTACACTACCACACCATTTGGAGACCCTTACTTTGGGCAGCAACTGCTAAACCTAGGTGCAGAAAAGTGTATAATCTTCTTCCAGGAAGATAGATACTGGTGACTTGGGACATGCAGAAGAGAGAGAGAGGGAGGGAGATGACTATGAATCTCTCTGTTCTCAGTTGAATCTCACAGTCAGCCACTAGATGCATGCTTAAGTAGAAGCTTGACCTCCTGACAAGAGCTTTAAAACTATAAAGATAAACATTATTTAGGGAAAGACTGGAAATTGGGCATTTTTTGCCTGCTCCCTCAGTGCTGAGCTCTGGGGTGACTGCTGCAGGGAGTATTTGCTCCTGTTAACTACTTCTTTATTTGCTATGGTTTTATGGACTTAAAGCCCACTGGTTTTCACACCTAGATGTTTTAGGGGCCTATTCTTCAAATGAAAATCTTTAAAGTTAGGATGCTAGATGTGAAGTCCAAACCCTTCACTCTTCAGTAGCTGGGAGTTGGGAGTTCCCTCCTAATTGTATGGTGCTACACTGTGGATTGGGTTTATGGCAAGAATGTGTTTCATCCTTTCCTACCCATTTCAATGTCGTATTTTCTCATTCACCTGATCTGTAGGAGTTACTCATCTAGTTTCTGGATTTCTTTCAGAGGTAATTCTTCACGTATAGCTATTCATTTAGAATGCCCATGGAGGAGGGAAGTTCAGGAACTCCTTACATCACCATCTTTAAATACTGATCTCTTTCATGTCTTTAATGTTTCTTCTCACCTCTGAATTCTTCAGACAGATTTCTCCTTTGGACTCAGTCTAAGGTAGTTTCTATTGTGTCACCCTATAATATTTTATTCTTGGCTTTAGTTACTATAATAATTATTTTACCTATTTACTTTATTAATTTATTTATTTGATTACTTTCTTTCTCACTCTACCAGTGGTTAAGATTTATGAGAACAAGTATATATTATATATATATTACATATACATATATATTTAATATGTATTTTTATAGTATACAGTTCAGTGAGTGAGTCACTTTCTCCTTCCACCAATTTGAGTTCATATATATATATATATATATATATGTGTGTGTGTGTGTTGTGTATGTGTGTGTGTCTTGGTAGATAGATAGGGAGTGCAGAATATTTTCTATGTAGAAAATATTTTCTGTGTGTGTGTGTGTGTGTATTGCTAGACAGATAGTTAGACAGATAGGGAGTGTAGAATATTTTCCATGTAGAACCCTAATTGGTGGATGGAGAAAATGAGTCAGTCATTGAACTGTTTCAATGAATTCTTTACTCCTTCAATATGTGGATAGGAAAGAATTTATACAAATTTTTAAAAGATTAAGAATTCAGTTTTATTAGGAAATATTATTTAGGTATTTTCTAACAATTAAGAATTCAGTTTTATTAGGAAATATTACTTAGGTATTTTCTAACAATTCTGTTAGATTCTAACAATTCTTTGACCTGAAAATTCTAGCATTGTAGTTAAATAGGCTTTTGTATTATTTTCATCCAATAGTAATATTGCAATTACTTTATCTACTAGAAATATTCTCAAGTAAATATATGTAGTGATTTTAGTGGGCCAAAATGATGACATGGCTCAAAAATAGATTTTTAAGTATTGTCAGATTTCTTAAATTTTAATCATATCTATAGTTATTGTTAAAATTTTTATATAGCCTATAAAAGAATTTGAAATGCACTAGTTTTATTTATTTTACTACCAACTAAATCAGCATTGTATTCCTTTTAGTTTAAAGAATTTTTTTCTTATATATTTTAATCTCATGACTATTTCTTCCAAAAGACAAAGCAGAATTTTTTTTTCTCCATTTGATGATTTAAACCAGTATTCAAATGAAAATGAAATAAACTGCTTTGTTTTCAAACAGAACATAACCAAAATAAAAGTGTGCTTTCTTCAAATTAAAAAAACTAAGTGGAAAGAAAGCTTCTTAAAAGATATACTATAATATAATATAGATTAATTGAACTCATTTTAGTGTAGGAGGAAATGAAACACACCTTAAAGGAGTGATAGAAATGATTTGTTATACAGAAAGTGTGCTTATACTAGATTAGATTTGATTGGATATGCTTGTTACTAAAACAATGGATAAGAAATAAAGATGGGATTGGGAGGGAGACAAACCATAAGTGACTCTTAATCTCACAAAACAAACTGAGGGCTGCTGGGGGGAGGGGGTTTGGGAGAAGGGGGTGGGATTATGGACATTGGGGAGGGTATGTGCTTTGGTGAGTGCTGTGAAGTGTGTAAACCTGGTGATTCACAGACCTGTACCCCCGGGGATAAAAATATATGTTTATAAAAAATAAAAAATTAAAAAAAAAAAAAAAAATAAAAAAAGAAATAAATTCATTTTTCACAAGAAAGATATACATTTAGGTATACATTATAATAGTGAAAACAAATGTAGGACAGAGTTCAAGAACTGTTTGAATTTTTAATAACTACCCATCTTACTGAGCATGTTTTCTTATAGAATTTAGCAATATAGATAATCATATAGAGAGTCAGAAAAGTGCATGTTATGGACTCAAAACACTATTCATAGGGAGAATAAATAAAATAATTAGTGGGAGGACAAGCTAATTTTTCAGCTTATTATTATCTTAGAATATCAATTTTTTGTGAATGGAAATATATTTCCTATTTATCAAATTACATATTTCTGTATTACCTCTATTATTTTTAAATTTTGTTGGGGTATAATTTATATATAATGAAAAGCACTTTAAATATACAGTGTGATAAATTAGACATAGGTAGACATGTAACCACCATTCTAATCAAGATACAAAGCATTTCCTCCATGCCAAAGCATTCTTTATATACCTCTGCAGTCTTTTCCCCTTGCTTGCCCCAAGGATATGAAACCTCTGGTAGCTGACATTGTAAAGATGCAGTTTCATGATCTCTAACCTGTATTGTTTCTTTTTGACGTTGACAGTTATCTTTGTACTGATGTGTTCAATATGCCTTTTTAAAATCTGATCTCAATTATTTTCTTATGTTGTTTACAATTACTACTATGAATTTTGGTGATGTTTGATGTTTATCTTGCATTAGATTTGTTGAGCTTTTTAGGTCTTAACATGTATATTTTGTGACAATTGGAACATTTTAGCTTCTGTTTTTCAAATATTTTTATGTTCCTCTCTACTTTTCCACTTGAGATTACACTTATCCATATGTGAGACTACTAGATATTGCTCTAGATGTCACCGGACCTTTTTTTTTCCTTTTTTTTCCTTCTCTTTAGGCTTTATTTGAATAATTTTTATTGCCCTGTCTTCAATGTCACCAATCTCTTCTTTTGCAGTAATTTTTGCATTGAACTTGCTTATAATTTCTAGAGCTCTTTTACCTGATAATTTATATTTTATAATTTTCATATAAAATTATGGGAACATTGACTATTAATATTGACTATTGACTATTAATTATTTAAATGTTGTCATACTTTTCTTTCTTTTGGACTCCTCATTATCTTTACATTTTCTTTAAATCCTTGAACATACTTATAATAGCTTTATAAATGTCCTTTGTGTGCCAAATTCATCAACTTAGACATTTCTAGGTCCATTTCTATTGGCTGTTTTCTTCCCCTATGTGATGGACCACATTTTCTTGCTTACTCACATGTATAGTAATTTTTGTTTGAATATTGAAAATCCTGACTTTTATGTTGTTTAATACCTTGATATTATTGTTTTTCTTCAAAGAATTGTTGAGGTTTATTCTGGCAAGCAGTTAATTCAGTTGTGGATCAGGTAGGTTTTTTTTTTGGTTTGTTTTTTGAGACTATTTAAAACCCTTTTTTAGGTTAGAATAGCCTTAAAATTACTATTGCTTACATAGCAAAGGAAACAGTCAACAGAACCACAAGGCAATTGGCAGAATGGTAGAAGATATTTGCAAATGACATATCAGATAAGGGGGCTAGTACCCAAAATCTATAAAGAACTTATCAAACTCAACACCCTAAGAACAAATAATCCAATCAAGAAATAGGCAAAAGACATGAACAAACATTTCTCCAAAGAAGTCATCCAAATGGCCAATAGACACATCAAAAAGTGTTCAACATCACCTGGCATCAGAGAAATACAAATCAAAACTTCAATGAGAAGGGGGTGGGATTATGGACATTGGGGAGGGTATGTGCTTTGGTGAGTGCTGTGAAGTGTGTAAACCTGGTGATTCACAGACCTGTACCCCTGGGGATAAAAATATATGTTTATAAAAAATAAAAAATTTAAAAAAAAAAGATTATAATAACAAAAAAAAAAAAAAAAACTTCAATGAGATACCACCTGACACCAGTCAGAAAGACTAAAATTAACAAGTCGGGAAATGACAGATGTTGGTGAGGATGTGAGGAAAGAGGAACCCTCCTACACTGCTGGCAGGAATGCAAGCTGGTGCAGCCACTCTGGACAACTGTATGGAGGTTCCTCCAAAAGTTGAAAATAGAGGTACCCTATGACCCAGCAATTGCACTACTGGATATAAAGATACAAATGTAGTGATCTGAAGGGGCCTGTGTACTTCAATGTTTATAGCAGCAATGTCCACAATAGCCAAACTGTGGAAAGAGCCTAGATGTCCATGAACTGATGAATGGATAAAGAAGAGGTAGTGTATATATACAGTGGAATATTATGCGGCCATCCAAAAAATGGTATCTTGCCATTTGCAGTGACCTGGATAGAACTAGAGGGTATTATGCTAAGCAAAATAAGTTAATCAGAGAAAGACAATTATCATATGATCTCACTGATATGAGGAATTGAAGAAACAAGACAGAGGATCATAGGAAAAGGGAAGGAAAAAAGAAACAAGACAAAACCAGAGAGGGAGACAAACCATAAGAGAATCTTAATCTCAGGAAATAAACTGAGGTTTGCTGGAGTGAAGGTGGGTCGAAGGAATGGAGTGGCTGGGTGATGGACATTGGGGAGGGTATGTGCTATGGTGAGCTCTGTGAATTGTATAAGACTGTTGAATTGCAGACCTGTACCCCTGAAACAAATAATACATTACATGTTAATAAAAGAAAAAAAAATAAAGTTTCTATTCCTACTACTGAGGCACAACACTTATTTTCTACCAAATGTCCAGGTGTTCAACAAAGTCTCTACACTCTGTTATGTCTGAACTTAAATTTCTCTTAGTCTTGTGTGACCTTTGGGAACTATTCAGGCTATAGCACCCCAGTAATTCTTCTTTTCTTCTTTGTCCATGTTTATGGAGTTCTACTACATTTATGCACAGATTACTATTTAGACAAAGACTCAAGAGAACTCCTTTGCAGAATTTTGGAGCTTTTACTCTCCACAGGTTTCTCCTCTCGAACTCTCTGACTCTAAAATTCTAGCTGCCTCAGACTCTAACTACATTGCCAAGTTCTAACTGGATTTTTCTTCCCTATGCTGTAGTTCAGTATATGCCTGGAGATGGAAAGCCAGGCACTCAGAAGGTTACATTTGTTTGTTTGCCATCTCTCAAGTATCAAAATACTATTTTGGCTGTTTCCCAATGTATGCAAACAGTAGTTTGATATTTTTTTGGTTCTTTACTTCAGTAGAACTAGTCTGTTACCAGTGGTAGCTATTCATTTTATTTTTATTGAAGTATGGTCATACAAAAACTTCGAAGTTTTATTGTTTTGTATTTTTTTTCATAAATCAAATATCAGGTATATAATTAATTTTGTTTCAATCATAATTAATCTCACTAAAATTTATACATTGTTTTTAGGACAACTGTGCTTAAAAATACCCACTCTATTGCAAGAGAAAATAATTATAGAGAAGTTGGCTGTTGAAAACTGCCATCTTTTAAATGCCTATTATAACTCTTCCAGTAGATGTAAGTGATAATCCTTTGACGTAGAATACTTCAAATATTTAAATTTTGTTGCAAATGGAATTTTTGAAAAAAAACAGTGAAAATAGATGTTTTTAAGTGGCAGTAAATTATATTAGATAATAAATATTTCACATACATAAATGAAGTTAATATTTATGGTTGGGTTTTCTAAAGCATATCACAGTACAATCAGTGCAAAGTGGCACAACGGTTCAAATGTTCATCCTTTTATAAATAATATCTTCAAAAAACCACTCTAGTAATTTAAGGAGAAATGGATCATTTCAAAACCACTCAGCTTTTTAGTGACTGAAGTTTAATTCTTAGAAAGGAGGACATGAACACAGGCCTCTAGTTAAGAAGAATAAAAACATTCTCAGTTTGAAGATTCTGTTCCTGATTCTCAGGATGTTGGCTTGCCTCAGTTCAGATGATCAGTGATTGGTTATACAAAATTTTTCCAGAAAGAAACTCAGAAGTGGAAACAAGATGACCTTTACTAGGAAGAATATCAGAAGATAATGCTCCAAAGAAAGGGTGCTGTTGGATGAGGGACATGTTGGTCCTCCCATTTAAAAAAAAAAAAAAGTGATAATGAACTGGCTTTTTTGAATCTCATTAAAATAAGATGATTAGGAAAAAAACATTAATGATCTTTTGAATTTCAACAAAACAGTGAGTGAGAAGCAAGGTATCATTAATGTGAACATAAAACAAAAATAAATTAATGAAGATTAAACAAGAAGCTGCCTGTAAACAGGGAAAAAGAATTACACCAATAGACCACCAAATGGATCTTGCTCAGCAAAGAAATTTTGAAATTTGCTCTTAAGAAAATTGGATAACACTACACAAAGGTGAACGTCTGTTTACTCAGTGTTCTAAAATTAAGACCAGCAACCAAAAAGCAAAAAATCCCACAATGGTAGTGATAAATTTGGGGATTTACTGAAATAATTTTACTAGGGAGAAATTATACTGGGTATAATTGGCACATTCAACAGTTTGTAGCCAAGTTTATCTTAATTTTCTTTGTTTCATATTTTGCTAGCTTTTAAAGCATAAAGTAAATATATCTTTACATGTTTTACTATATTCAGCTTTTCTAGTGTGCTGCACTATTTACCTGGAATCTCCACTGTCTACTCCTGTCCACCAAAACTTTGTTAGTTTGTTGGATGCAGGATCAGCAAAGACCTCTTCATTCAGAAATCTTCCCTGTTCCCTGAACCCAGGTTGATTCTTCCTCTGGAGACTGAGATGTCTTACCTGAGTTTAATTATATACCTATTATGTGATTTTTAAATCTTTTTTGTCTCCCTCATTTTATTATAAGTTGCATCCCCTCAGGATCTGTATCTGTATTTGTTTTTCACTGTATTGTCAACATCTAGTGCAGTCACTAGTGCTGAATGAATGATCCTAATTTCTTGGTAGATGAAATAAGAAAATTACCTTAGCTAGGAAAGGACACACTCGCTGGCCAATAGTTTTTTTTTCCTCTTATGTCAAACAATATTTTCTCAATCTCTCCAGTTTTATAATGGAATCTTGTGCAAAATCAAATAATTGCATAGTAAACTATATTGTTACCTAATATTATACATTTTTCTAATAAATAATCATTCCTTTGAAGACTGTCAAGTCTAATAAATAATTTTTTGAATGTCCATTCACCATTTACTATTACTAATTTGCTTATAATCAATACATTTTACATAACACCTTCTTGAAAGATATGGGAAGTATATTAAGAGAAATATTTATTGAGTATCAATCATGTACTTCCTAGGCTTTTGTATAATAATTATTATTTTACTTAATCTTTATAATTACCCTAGGCAATACACAGATATGGCCTCTGTTTTCATGGATAATGAACATGAGACTAAGTGTTTAAAACATTTATCCAGCTAGCAAGTAGTAGAGTCTGTACTATAATCCAAATCTATCTTATACCAAAGCTCCTGCATATTCTTTTCACTCTTCTAGAATGTTGAGCTAAATTTTTTCTTCTAAAAATTTAAGATTATGTATCTGAAGCCATAAAATAATAGGAAAATGTCAAATACCATGTGCTATTTATACAGTGGATAAAAATGCTTTGCATTACATTAAAATTGTAACTTTAAAGCGGCATGACATTTTAAATTGTTTGACTAGCTGGCTTCTTTAAGGAGCTACTTCACTATACTGGAGGAAACTCTTCCACTCACATGTGACAAACATCTTAGGTGGTATTAGAAGATATGGTATTTCAAGAAATTGACATTGTAATATCATAGCTGAAATAACATATGAATGATTACTCTTTCCAAACTTCTGTCTTGCATTGTAAAATTGTTTTAATTATTCAGTAGAGATGGGTCAACAGCTATCCTTAAACTTAAAACTCTTACAGGCCAGACCAGTATTTCATTTATTCTTCAACTGTACAACCAAAATTTCTCGTGGTCTAATTTAAATTTAAATCTTTAATCTAAATCTTTTTATTGTCCTTTGTAGTAGAAGTAACTAGCGTCTCCATGTGTGTTTCAATCATCCCTCTTCTCTGAGCTACTACTACTTAAGGGAAGACAGAGACCGCATATCATCTGCAGGATGGTTTGTCAGGTTTATATTATTATAAATGATTCAAGTCTCAGTAGTGACACTTAAGTAAGTATATATTAGTAGTTTTTATGGTAACATATTGAATTCAAATAACTAAATAATACTATCTGCATAGAGAAAAAATTAATTCTAACAAAGTTTTCTATACAACTGTTTGATTTCCCACCAGATTCCATTGTAAAACTGGAGGCTAGGAAAAATGTTTAGCTACTTGCAATTATAAAAGTTTGAAAAACTTTTAAAAGAAATATCCTAAAAAAATAATTATATACTAATCAAAATAAAAATGTTCATGCCAAAATAGCAACATTTTCTTTTTTTCAATGCAAGAAAAACATGGAAATGTAATTATAGTACTAGCTATTCTATACATGTTTTAACACTGATACTCTTTAAGTGGTAATATCAAATTATTTAATAAGTCCAGTGTATCAAACTAATTGTTTGTGTAAACACTATGCAATTAATTAGGTATCCATAATTTACTGGGTTTTACTATTTTACCCCCCCATAGATGTAGGAAGTGTCAGGTTTTTAAAAAAATTTTATATATATACATATATATGTATATATATGGCAGAGGGTGAGGGAGAGAGAGCATCTCAAGCAGATTCCATGCTTGAGGCCTTACAACCCCAAGACCACGCCCCCAGATGAAATCAAGAGTCATACACTCAACTGACAGAGCGGCCCAAACATCTACAAAATCATATTTTTTAATCACAGGAAATAGCAACGTTCAGGCATTAGAGAGTAATTAACTCCCATGTTTACAATTACTGGTAGGTATTCCAAAAAACATTTTTAATAAGATATACTTAGATTAGATATTTTATTTTAACTCACTTTTAAAAAAAAATAAGCAATTAAATCTGAACATGGAAAATTTTAAAAAGTGAACATCAATTCATTCTCATTCAACTGTAGGATTTTTTTTTTAGCCGAGTTATGCATGCATGCTAATATTCAATTTTTAAATACAATCTTTGGTATATATTATTTATGAACAAAGTAGACCATATGTATATTTCTGATGAAGATAAAATTTTAATTTTTCAAGAGCCCTTCCAAAGATATTGAAATAATATAAAATAATATGTCCTTGTTATTGTTAATGCCAGTTTCACTGTCATGTTCATCTCATGTCTTGTGTCCAAAGTGCATTTCACAATTTTGATTTCTCATTTGTCAGTTCTGGATAATAATCCTGAGTGATGTAACATAAGAGCATTGGAAACTTTTTTTTAACCCTAGTTTTGTTTGTAACGGAATGAAACTGGACAAGTTACTAAAATATGTGGCTGGTTTCTAATCAACTAAATTTGTAGATTGGCCTAGCCAACTTCTCAGGTTTTTTTAATCCCTAAAATTCTTTGACATGCCTGTTGATTTGTTGGTCCTGTAGTGAATCATTCATTATTTCTTTAAACAAAAATTAATGATCATTTAGAGATGAAAAAGACTATTTCAGACTCCCCAGTGGTTAGGAAATTTCACCATTCCCCAGTGGTTAGGAAATACTGGAGGAATGATATATTTATTCTCATTCTTTTCAATATGCTGTTTAATAATGCATAGTAGTAACAAAGAGTGGACCAACTATATGTTTATCAGAATGTAAATTTTGAAGTATGACATATGAAATATTATTTAAAAAATTCTAACAACATAAATCTCAAAATTCTGTAATTAATTTTTAGAAATCCTAATGCTCTTTGTTACAAATCAAAATTTGACCCACATTTATTTGTCTTTTCAGACCAAGACCAATTTCATTACTTTATTTATTCCATATTTGTACATACTCTTAAAAACTTTTTTAAAAACTGTCATTTCAAATAAAAGTTTACCCTTTAAATACGGCTGGTTTATTATTGGTATTTTAATCTTTGTATAAGATAAATTCTTAGAAGAAAAAGTAACAATTTTATATTTCTCATAAGTAGCCATAAAGATTAATTACAATTTATGATAGATCTATGAAATAGAAATGTAATCACTTTTTCTGAAATACTCCCCTCTCCAGAGCACAAAGCTAAAACTGTCTTGGAGAGTTAGGTAGCAGTCTTTAAAATGCTAAACCAAGAAGTTGAAAATATTCTGTAGCCAATATATACACAGAGGAAATTTTTAGGGGTCTAACTTAATAACATGTAACTAAATGTTAATGTAAAGTCTCAACATTTTTTAAAATTCCTGTAAGATAATTAATGCATGCTTAGAATTGAATTTTTCTGACTTTCAACACTTACTCATACAGAGTTCACAAATAGAGATTAGAATAAGGAATTACACTATTAACTTTGAAACTGGTCAAAGCTAGTCCATTGTGTAAAATTTATTATTTTATTTTAAATCCTTCTATAAATAGAAAAATTGGAAAATATCTTAAGTGCTGTTCAAGAGATTCCTCTCATTTTTCATTTTCTTTTTAGTTTATGGAAGTTACAGCATTTGGGGGGTAAATGATTTTCATAGCACTATCTTTTTGCTGTATTTATTTTTTTGTGATTTATATTTCTAATGATAAATTCCTTTTAATTTTCAGTGTCACTATTCTTTTCAATGTTCTTGGCAACTTATTTGAAAATATGTGCATATTCTATTATACTTCCTTCTTTCAAACTTATCTCTTATCCTCAATCTACTCTTCCAAAATCTAAAGCCTAATACATAAATCCATCTTTTAAAAGGCCTTCATTGAGTCTCCACTGTCCATTTGTTTGTATGTTGATCACATACCTACTAGACCCTTTTGCATGTGGAACACGGGATCTAGACCCATGTCATTGTTCTGTCCTTTTATACTTAGTTCCTACCTAGTATACTCCATACTCAGGTTCTTTTCCTCTCGATGCAATTAATCTACTTTATCCAACTATCTTTTACTTATTACCTGGTCATGTCATAATAATTCTATTTTTTTTTTTTTGCTAGAATTGCTTAAACACTTTATCATTTTAAGCTCTTCTTATATAATTTATTCATTGATTCATTTAATTTTATACCATTTCTATGAGATGTAAGTACTATTATTACCTCTATTTTATAGGTAAGGACACTGTGACACAGAAAAATTAGGTGACTTCTCAAGGTTATATGGAAAGTAAGATAGAACTGGATAGAACTGATATTCTTAGCATGGAAAACCATAGAGAAGTCAGAGAGGGAGACAAACCATGAGAGACTATGGGCCTTCGGAAACAAACTGAGAGTTTTGAGGGGAGTGTTTGGGGTTGGGGAAACAGGGTGATGGGTGCTAAGGAGGGTGCGTGTTATGATGAGCATTCGGTGTTACATGCAACTAATGAATCATTGAACACTCCATCAAAAACTTACGATACACTATACAGTGGCTAAACAACATAAAAAAAAAAAGAACTCTGACATTCTTACTTGAGTCTGATTTATTTTTTAATTTATTTTTTATTTATTTTCAGCATAACAGCATTCATTATTTTTTCACCACACCCAGTGCTCCATGCAATCCGTGCCCTCAATAATACCCACCACCTGGTACCCCAACCTCCCACCCCCCCGCCACTTCAAACCCCTCAGATTGTTTTTCAGAGTCCATAGTCTCTCATGGTTCACCTCCCCTTCCAATTTCCCCCAACTCCCTTCTCCTCTCTAACACTCCATGTCCTCCATGCTATTTGTTACGCTCCACAAATAAGTGAAACCATATGATAATTGACACTCCCTGCTTGACTTATTTCACTCAGCATAATCTCTGATTTCTTAACTAGTTTATTACAAGGTTTACCTGTCCCCCTAAGTTTCTCCTCTTTTTTCCTCTCTCTGTCTCTTGTTCCACCTTCCTTCTCCCGCCTTTTCCCTTTTTGCATGTTCTCATTCTTTCTGGAATAATATAAGTTTCTAGTTGTGTCGTGTCCTGGCTAGAGATGCAAAGTGAAATTTGCTTTAATGATGTCTTCTGTATTAAGCTGTCATCTTCTGAGTTAGCACAGCCATGCCTGGGATCACCCCTATATGCTGGCATTTGTGGAGCTGTTAGCATCTCCATTTGATCCCACTTTTCATGCATCATCCTTCATTATGACCACAAGGACCCAGCAGTGTATGCTGGTATGCTGGTTTCTTTTATCATTACTTTTTAAAATCCTCTCACAATGGGGGAAATTTGATGGCCCTTTTATACCTTATTGGCATTCTGGGAGTATCAGTGGGGATTTTCTACACCAATCTCTTTACAGAGCCATTTCAATTCTATTTAACTTTGACATGAGTTTCTGGGGAACTTTCTGGACCTAGATACCTTTAGGACAAGGAGAGAAAGAGAGCAATATGCCCTCTATTCTAGATCTTGTTGTAACCCTTCATATCTCCATCTCAAACTTGTAATTTCATCTCTTCTGAGTTAGCAGCTCTGAACTTCATATGATTTTTAGTCCTTCTGTTTAAAGCCTGAATTGCCATTTTTATTTACTTGTTGGTTTTAATGTTTAAAAGTCAAGAACTTGATGTCTTGAGTTTTGATTCTGCTATCCTTGGAGCATCAAATTTCTTCAAATAGCTGGGCCGTTCACAGTATAAGAAGAAAGTGAAGATGAAAAGTAATTCTAGTAGAAGATTTTGATGTCATTCCCTAACATTAGCATCATATTGGAGGTAAAAAATAATGTTGCTGAGAAAGAACTGGTAAGGAGCCAGGATAGTGAAAATTTTGTTTTATTGTGATAAGATAAATAGGAAGACATTTAATATTTTTGACAGAAGTAATATAACAGGAGGGTTATATGAAGAATTTTGTTCTTTTAGCCTGGGATTTGATAAAAAGGAGGAGGGAGACTACAAAAGGCCAATTATTAGCTACTTTATTGCCTATAGTCAAGTTTTTCCTCTTGAGTGTATCATATTTACTAATTTATATTAATGCTTTTTTTTCCATGAAAGAATGTTGTCTATTTTCCCACTAAAAGTGAATGATTTTTGAAGACAATTGCATTTTTACTATATTACATGCTCCTTAAATGTATACTCATTTAATAAAACTACCAATAAACTCATAGGGTTTTAACGTGATTTGTGTTATCATGTAGTAACTTTTAACCTTGTTTTATAAAAAGAAAATGAATACTTAAATGTACCTGCTATCATTTCTAAGTGACTCTCTCTTTTATTCATGCTTTGTTTCCTCTGATGAGGTTCTCAGCAGACAGTTCTTATCTTGGTGTTTTATGGTTTCTTAATTATTCACTGTCATTTTTAAATGAATGCTCCAGGAATACTTGAGTATTTACATACTCTTTGTCACCTTGCTTAACTTCACATGTCTCATAGAAAGGTCTTGATAATTATTGTAATAGAACTTGAGAGAAGTTATGTCAGCTTGCACATACCATTAGTGCATTAATATGTCAAAATACAGTGAATGACACAGTTCGAGGCAGTCTTAAAAGCTACTAATGGCAGACCAACTCTAAGAAATTGATTTGTAAGCAATACTGAAGCTATAAAACTTGCTCCTTGATATATAGTTTCAGAAAGCCTTGTTCTATTTTTCACTTTATTTTTAGTAAATGAGTAATAGCTATTTGAATAACAGAACAATGTATAAAGACTACATGGTTGATGTTCTTTTTTGTTGAAGTAGCAATAGAAAAGTTCAATAGGAAAACTAACAAGGTAGCAGCGTGTTAAAATTAATTTAGCTGTTAACATTTATACTGTAGTTTAATAATGGGTTGGATCTTATAAGTTACTGTTTTGTGCTTAATGGAAATGGATGTGGTAATGTGGTTTGTCAAACTAATAGCTTTTTGACACCTAGAAGAGTAGAAGAGAAATTTGAAAAGTGATACAAATAGAAATTTATGAGAAATGATGTAACAAATATAAATATAGTTATGTGTCGGTTTTCAAAACTGAAAAAGTATATTTTGAAACTAAGTGTTTACAGAGTTCCAAGACTAAATGAGCTGGTATAATTTATGTCGAGTTTTTAGATACAAATGTACTTGTATTGTTCTCTACACAGCAGTCAGAGATCCTTGAAGCACTCTATTGTTGTTTGGGCCAAGTCTGTCCCTCTCTTAGGAAACTCCTTTAGAACAGGGGCCATGCCCCTTGCCCATATCACTGTGGTTTCCAGGACAAAGCCCAGTATGTAGCACAAATTCAGTCTGATTAATACTGTTATACAAAGATTGTGTGCTCTTGCAAGGCCCAAACCATACAATTTTAATATGAAGAATTTTTTTTACAAGTGTCATAAGAATGGCACAAAGGATAATCAAAGTAAGATGGCCGTATGCCTCAGATTTCCTAAAACTTGCTCCATTTTCACAGCCATTGGTGGTGAAGGGGAACAAACAGTGTAGTATGGTATACTACATTGGAACTGCCATCCAAATTTGCACATAAAACAAATGAGATTGATTAGAATATTTGAAAGTTTCCATTTAACCCTAAAATTTGTGACTGTGATTCAGGTCCAAGTTCATGGTTACACCACACAGAAGTGACTGCAAATAGATTGCTATTTTGAATGAATCCAGAAATACTTTTTTTCAGAGGAGAATGAGCTCAGCTCAGAAATAAGCAGATTCATAGCTCATGAATTTTATTCCGTTGTGAGCAACAAGCAAGAGGGAATATCATGGAGATCCTAAAGAGCTATGAAATTTCCCAGCGTGCACTTGGGGACAGTGCTGGAAGAAAGATAACTTGCTTCAGTTATGTTTTTTTCTTCCCCCCCCGTCTTCATTCCATCTTCATGTGTTCATTGTTTCCACTAAGTAGTTAAAAATACAGTGACTTCTTAAAACAATTTCTTTACTCAGGCTGAAAATACAATATTACAGTATCAGAATAAGGTAAAAGAAATACTCAATATAAGTTTTAAAGTTTGATTTCAACAAAAATTCTGTATATATATATATATATATATATGTACAATATTATATGTATGTGTAAAGTTTGCCTCCATAAGGGAAAGAAACTATTTTTCTAATATATAATTATAGGCTAAATATATAGGGAATTTTATACTCAGTATTACAGTACATTTTTTAGAAGTATGTGAAAAAAACAGCATAGCATAGTTCCAAAATTTCTTCATACAGTAAAATTACTTTCAAATTCCTTACTCCAACTTTACAATATTTTTACTCTAAAAACTATGCATTCTGTCCTAACTTCCTGTTTCAAATTGCTCCCTCAACTTATAATTTACTACTCTAGAGACAGTGGTTGACTTTTTATGGGGTGATTATTTTCCAATTGTTTCTTCTTTCAATTCCCTTTTCTGCTTTCCCCCCTCTAAACACCCACAAACACATGTATGTGTCTTTTCTCATTTACTTGATATGTGGTCTTTACAAAGAGGCTGTCTTTCTGTGAAAATGAAATTTTATATCTTGTTAAAAATTCCAGAATGCTGTGTCCCAAATGGGTATACAATTCTGAATACAAGGTCCTAAATTTGAAAAGCCAGAAGGAAAAATGACTTGCTTATAATATCCATAACTACTTATAATAACACAGCCTTATAGATTTACTGAGTCCATGATTTACAGTCATGCACATTCCAATAAGTAAGGTTTTCATCTCTGAAAGTGTTCTATACTGCAACAAAACAGATTTGTAGTTCACTTAATTATAACTGTATATCTTTGTAACAGTTAGTAGTTATACCTCATGTGTACCTTAGGGAGATCCTGTTCAGATACATTTTTGATTTTGACCTAAAACCTGATTATTTTGCTCTGAGTGTGATTTTACTGATACTTTGGTCTTAAAGACCCATGCATGTTTTAAAATACCATCCTCAGTGTTTCTATTCATAACATTTATGGACTTTTAGACAAGATATTCCAAATACTGACCACTTTACCCAGCCTTGCTCCATCCCATCATCCAACTGAAAGAGAACACATTGGTTATGATGAATATAGGTGATTTTATATATCTATATTACATATAGATATATATATGTAATTATATCATCATACTTGTATTTTATGTATAACGTCTCTTAAATGAGACCTTACAAGATAATGACACATTCAGGAAGGGGGAGCTACAACCAAAGAAATTCACATTTGATTGTGTGTATAACTTTTGGTAGTAATAAAGAATATGAAATATAAGGTGATTAAGAGCTTGAAAGTTTTCAAGTTAACTGGCACAGGAAACTGGGACTTTTAACTTTTACTTAAATATCTCCAAATAGTATTTTTCAAGCCTATTAAAGCCTATTTCTTGAAACTGAGAAAGCATAAGGAGAAACATGAATGATTCAGTTTTATTTACAGTTGAAGTTATACTGAATCATATGCTATATGAAGAATATTTTTTGTTACTAATAAATGCAACTCACTTTTGTCTCCTCCATAAGAAAATAGAAGTCTCAGAAAGAAGTTCAGTTCCTTCCTTTGTAGACACTTGAACATCCACTTTCTTAGTGGAAAGGAAATCCCTCCTTGTATTTGAGGACAACTTTCACCTCAGTCCTCTTGCTATGACGCCCCAGGGCTCTCACACTTTCTTTCATCAGTCCCCACTGAGCCCAGTTCCTTCAGACTACTTTCTCTTTCAGTTATCTTCTTTCTCCTATTTCTTTAACCTCTCCAGTGGCTATTCCTTTAACATACAATATATTCGTGACTCTAAGCTATTTGGAACAAAAACAAAACCACCTTCCATGACACATTAGCCACTCTCAATTCTGAGTCCAGATTTATTACTGTCTTTATCTGTCTACCTTCTATGAATGCCTCCACCTATTGTAGTCTATCTTCTACCACTCAGGACAACGGTTTTTGCCAAAAAGCATCAGTGAACTCTTGAAAGAAAAATTCAAAGAACATGTTTTGAAGCACTGTTGCTTACTTACATTTTTTGTTCATTTTGTCTTTGTGGCAGTGGCCAATTGTGACCAATTTCTCAGTGTTGGGATTCTTCTTACTTTGACTTAGCTTTGTGACAGAGACTAGGAATGAAGGAGGAAGGAAGGGAGGCTCAGGAGACAAGTTGAACAAAGTAAAGCCGTTTCAGCTTTTAAGCTGACTCTGTGCTGAGCTCCGAGCCAAACACAGGGCTCTATCCCAGGACGCTGAGATCATGACCTGAACTGAAATCAAGAGTTGGATACTTAACAGACGGAACCACCCAGGTGCACCAGCATTGTTAATATTTTAAACCATGAAGACACTCTACCTTCTTCCTTTCTTTCACTTCCTTCTCCATATTAACTTCTCTATCCTTCCCTTCCCTTTGTTTTCTTTTTCTCTTATTTCTTCCCTTTATCACCCTGTCTTCCATCTTCTTACCTTCCTTCTCTCCTTCTCAGGCTCGCTCTTTAGTGTTTTCAGATGTGCCAGTCATGGCCATGGCTGCTGCTACTGATAACCCCACCATGTTTATCCAGTCCACTTCTCTCTCAAGTGCTTTAAAATTGCATATTGCATTTCATGATACACATTTCTAGCTGGGGATTTCCTAGGCACCTCAAAGACTGCATGTTCCAACTGGAGTCTACCTAAATTAGTGTCCCAGAGCCTACCTAAGTTAGTGCACTAGCAGTTCATAAATAATGCAAATGCCACTCACCACTTTGGCTTTTTTAGTTCCCTCTTAACTGTTGAACTAGTGTTGTCAGACATTTTTCTTTCTATGATGTACATCCACAAGACACAGTAATATTGCTGTTTTAAGCAATCAATACTTTTTCTATATATCAACATAGTCACTGTTTCTAGTGCTCTTCATTTCTTCCTTCAGTTTTATCTTTTTTTCTGGGGTCATTTTCCTTTCAGCCTGACAAACTTCCTGTGTTATATATGTATACAACTTATATACAATATGTCTATTACATATGGTAACAAGTTACCTCAGCAGGTGACTAATTTTCTTATTTTTTCTTTGTCTCAAAATATTTTTATTGCACCCTTACTTTTAAAGGATATTTTTACTGGATTAAAATCTAGTTTGGATTTCTTTTTTTTTTTTTTTTCCTAATCTTTTGGAGTTCGGCACAGTTTCTATTGACTTCCATATTTGTATGACAAGTCAGCCATCAGTTTTATTTTTACTGCTTTTACAGTTTATATAGTCTATGGATTTCAATAGCTAGTGGCTAGTTATGGTCTTCATTTTTTTTTTTTTTTAAATCCTGTTCATGGTTTGCTGATATTCTTGAATATCTAGGTTGATATCTTTGATCAGTTTTGGCAAATCTTTGGTCATTATCTGTTCAAATATGACTTTTTCCCCACAATCTTCCTGTCATCTCTCTTGGGCAGTCTAGTGACAAGTATATTAAAACTTCACTGTGTCCCTTATATCTCCTGTACTTTTTTTTCCTTCTAAATTTCAGTTTACTCATTTTTTTTATTGACCTGTTTTATAGTTCATTAATTATATCTTCTCCTCTGTCCAAGTTTACTATTTTATCCTCATTGAGTGGGCTTAAAGTTTCAGATATTGTGCTTGTTCAATTTTTAAATACCTATTGATGTTTACTTTATTGATTCTAATTCTTTATAGAAATTTTTTATCTTTTCATCAAGTTTTGCCATCTTTTCTTAATTGTTAATAGCATATTAGTATTTTAACAGTTTTCTTGGATAGCTCCAGTATCTGGATCATTTCATCATATGCTTTTATTGCTTACTTTTTGTCCTGATTGATGGTCACATTTTCCTGCCTCTTTGCATGACAAGTAATTTTTTGTTGGATGTCAGATCTTGTGTATAAAACAATTGTAAAATCTTTAGCTCTCTAATTAATTTGCCAGCAGGGCGTGTTTCTCCATGAGAGGCTAATCACATCAGTCCACCCAGGACTAGAATAGTGGATCACATCTGGGTTGCAGTGTTAGTGAAGACTCAGTTCACCTTTGGTTCAGCTATTTTTCCTGGATGACCCTTATGAACTGAACTTTTGACTGCAAGCATGGTAGATTTTTGTCTCCTTAGCCTTGAAAGATGATAGGAGTTTTAGCTTTTGTGTTTTGTCCGAGAGAGTTTCAAAATATATCAGCTGTGTATATGTGATAGATTCTGCAATTCATAGCCACAGCAAGATGGAAAAGATTTCACCCTTATCTTTGGGTCCAGCCTTATCCTTGTCCATTTACTCAAATAAATTTGATGTGGAAACTTAGCTGCTTGACTGTAGTTTCTTTAGTTTGCAACAATGCCTACCAAATCTTCTTCTGATTTTTCCTTACTTCAGTAAAGTCACTGTGTATGAGCCTGCCAATAGCTTGTTGTAAAGGATTCCAGAATCCGCATGCTGTCTCTCCCAATATATGATTTAGTGCTAGAGATTCAATTTTGACCCTGACAAGAGTTTCTCAGGTTCCTCTGGTAACTATAATTCTTCTACTTGTGTCTTTTATAGGGTTCAGTAGAGTGCTTTGGTCTTACTGATACTTAATGTTCTATGTAAAGTTATTGCTAAAGTTTCAATGCTCTTAAATTTTCAATATTGTGTCTACTAAGGAACTGGATAACATTTGTTACCTGGAGTACCCTATTATGATGTCACTTGTAATTCTAAAGCTCAAACTACCATTTTTCCTCTTCTGAGTTTATGTCTTCTCTCATATCTTTAAAGTGTAGCAAAAGTGGGAAAACAATGGCAGAATTTTATATTTTATTTGGCCTTATATTACATAGTGTTAAAAATGCAAATTTATCTTGGTTTAAAATCAAATACTGTGAGTAACTTTCTAGTGTTAACACCTAAATAAGGCTTTGTTTTTAGATTTTTTTTCATATTGTATGACACAAATCCTCATTAAGTTATTCGTTATCGCACTTTTCTTTCTCATTTGGAAATTCTCTATGATTCCCTTAACAATGTGCTAATGAAACTTCAGTGTTCTTTACAGTTTATTTTAAGGCAAGACACTATTATAATTTCTTCTCAGATTTTTTGGAACCTAATTAAAATTTAGTGCATCAATTCTAATTTTTATAGATTGGATGTCTAAGACTCATAAAGAGGAATAAAGTTTCTTCTTAAAAACATAAATGGAAACTTCTTCTATAATAAGTAAATTTGCATCTGAAGCTTCTTAAAATTTTCTCATGAATTAGAATTAATTGTTGGAATTTTTTTAGCTTCATATCCTTCATGTAATGAAGTTATACTTACTGAACTTTTTTCTACTTAAACCCTTTTGTTAATTTAAATAACAAAACTCCTCACTGGTTATTTAGGAAAAGAAAACTAATGGCGGGGCGGTTAGTGAATAATAATGTGACATTACAAATATATCAGAACTCAGGTTCCAGGACTTTCTGTAAATCTTCCTAATTTCTTGTAATCCCAATATTATCTGAAGTAAATAATTTATTAATAGTTTATAAAATATGGTTAAAAATTTAAATATGTAGAATATAAATGCTTGTTAAATGAAAAACATGAGTTAATAAAATGGGAAACAGCAAACTATTTTGAATAGCACAGTAATACTGAGTTGATTTTTTATTGCTGTATTTTTATTATTCAATTCAAACTGTTATCTAATATACATTTTGATGTTTTTTGCCCATATATTACTTAAAAATTTATTGCCTATTTTTATAATTTCTATTTTTCTGGTAAAATTTGCCATCTTGTCATTTTTTTTCTTGAACATATTAAGCATCATTATTTTAAAGTTTCTGTCTGATAAACTCCATGTCCTGATCAGCTATAAGTCTGTCTTTATTGTATCTTTCTTACTTTTGATCCTGTTCCTTGATCTACCTAGTACTTTTGATTAATGTCAGATTTGCACATAAAAGTTTGTAGAGTTTTTGGATAAAAATGTTCTTTCTCCAAAGAAAACTCACTCTCTCCTAATGCAGTCATAAAGTAGGGCAGCTTACCTTAACCAGATCAGTGACTGAGCTGTCTTGAGGTGAGACTGTAGTCTTTATAAATGTAAGACTAGTTTGGGTCCACAATCACACCTACATTTCCACAGATCCTAATAGAGAGCAAAGCCTTTTCTGGGTCTCCTTGTCTTGCTGAACCTGAAATTCTGCTGGTCCTCAGAATTTGAAACAGTTAAAACTCTTCTCTGTGTTACAGCTCTTCTCCATAAAGCTCCTAACTCATTTTTCTCAAAACCTGTCAAATTTATTAGTTGTCACACAGCAAAACTGTCAACCACTGGGCTAAATTTTTGTGCCTCTGTTTCTCAGGAATCTTGGCTCTTCAACACTGGCTGTCTTTCTGGCCCCACTTTCCATTTTTTCTTCAGACCTTTGAGATTGCTGAAAGCTGTCTGGCTTCTGGCCTCTTAGCAGCTATCTGCTGCCTGGCTTCTAAGTCTCTTTGCACTAAGAGTGAGCAAGTGTTTTCAAAGGGAAAAGCTGTCAGGAGAATGTTGGGCTCACTTCAGTTAGCTTGGGATATTGTGCCATCAAATCTTTGGTGCCTTAGCAGCTCTTGATTAAATTAGCTGCCTGTTCTAGTTGTTTTCTGTGGAAGTTTTGATATGCTATAAGCCATTTTATCATGGCAGAAAACAGAAATCTGTGTTTTTAGTTTAGAAGAAATACTGTATTAGATAATATTTTTTTCAGGAACAAGCTTTCTTAACTTAATATTTCTAGGAATCTTTTATGACTAAATCTGGATGGATATACTGGTAGGTAAGTAACTTCCTTATTCTGATTTAATTTTGGAATAGTATAAGTATAGTATAATGATTTGAGTCATTCCCCTATTGTTAGCAGTTTAGGTTATTTCCTCTCTCTCTCTCTCTCTCTCTCTGTGTGTGTGTGTGTGTGTGTGTGTGTACAATTACAAATGATGCTTTTTGAACCATGAATATTGTGTATATAAGATAACTAGAGATGGCATTACTAGGTTAGATATACACATTTGAAATTTGAAATTTGAAAATTTGAAATTTTTTTGGCTACAACCAAATTATTTTCTATAAATGGTTTAGTATTTTACTGCCTTTGCTGCATCCAGTCAATATGAAGTATCAATACATTTAGCTTTCCAAATATAATGAGAAAAACATGGTATCTCTTCTTATTTTTTTTAAATTTTTTTTAAATTAATTTTTTATTTTTTATAAACATATATTTTTATCCCCAGGGGTACAGGTCTGTGAATCACCAGGTTTATACACTTCACAGCACTCACCAAAGCACATACCCTCCCCAATGTCCATAATCCCACCCCCTTCTCCCAAACCCCCTCCCCCCAGCAACCCTCAGTTTGTTTTGTGAGATTAAGAGTCACTTATGGTTTGTCTCCCTCCCAATCCCATCTTGTTTCATTTATTCTTCTCCTACCGAGACCAAGTTCACCTACCAAGGAGTGTGGTTTCAATACCAAGGAGAGCAGCAGAATTCCAGAGGAGGAGAAAGCCAAGCACAGATCTCTTCTTATTTTTTGGTTAGCATTTACCTAATTACCATGAAGCTGGATATGTATTTACATGTTTGTTAGTCATTTATATTTCTTCTTAAGAATACCCCTTATAATACCACAGTAATTAAAAAAGGGATAAGAATCATGTAATCATTTCAATAGATGCAGAAAAAGCATTTGACAAAGTACAACAACCATTCATGACAAAAACCCTCAACAAAGTAAGTTTAGAAGGAACATACCTGAACATAATATAGGCCATACATGAAAAACCCCAGGTAATATCATCCTCAGTGGGGAAAACAGAGAGCTTTTCCTCTACAATCAGGAACAAGACAAGGGATTTTGACTCTCACTGCTGTTATTTAATACAGTACTGGAGGCCCTTGCCTTGGCAATCAGACAACAAAAAGAAACAAAAGGCATCCAAATCAACAAGGAAAAAATCAGACTTTGACTATTTGCAGATGACATGATTCTCTATGTAGAAATCCAAAAGATTCAACCAAAAAATTGCTAGAAATGGTACATGAACTCAGTAGAGTTGCAGGATACAAAAATCATGTTCAAAAAATCTGCTGCATTTCCATCACCAATAATGAAGCAGCAGAAACAGAAATCAAGGAATTGATCCTATTTACAATTGCACCAAAAATCATAGGATGCCTAGGAATAAACCTAACCAAAGAGGTAAAAGATCTGTTGTACTCTGAAAACTATAGAATATTTATGAAAGAAATTGAAGAGGACACAAAGAAATAGAAAACCATTCCATGCTCATGAATTGGAAGAACAAATGATGTTAAAGTATCTATATTACCCAAAGGAATCTACATGTTTAATGCAATTCCTGTCAAAATACCACCAACATTTTTCACAGAGCTAGAGCACAGAATCCTAAAATTTGTATAGAACCAAAAAGGCCCTGAAGAGCCAAAGCAAACTTAAAGAAAAGCAAAGCTGGAGGCATTACAATTCCAGACTTCAATTTATGTTACACAGCTGTAGAAATCAAAACAGGATGGTACTGACACAAAACAGACACAAGGATTAATAGAACAGAATAGAAAACCAGGAAATGGATCCACAGCTACATGATCAACTATCTTTGACAAAGCAGGAAGGAATATCCAATAGAAAAAAAAGATAGTCTTTTCAACAAATGGTGTTGGGAAAACTGGACGGCAACATGCAAAGAATGAAACTGGATCACTTTCTTATACATTTTGAATTTATATACAAAAATAAATTCAAAATGGATGAAAGATCTAAATGTGAGACAGGGAGCCATCAAAATTCTAGAGGAGAACACAGGCAGCAAACTCTTTGAAAACATTGACCATAACAACTTCTTACCAGACAAGTCTCGAGAGGCAAGGGAAACAAAAGGAAAAATGAACTATTGGGACCTTATCATGATAAAAATCCTCTGCACAGTGAAGGAATCAATCAACAAAATTAAAAGACTACAGAATGGGAGAAGTTATTTGCAAATGACATATGTGATAAAGAGCTAGTATCTAAAATATATAAAGAACTTATAAAACTCAACACCCCCAAAACAAATAATCCAATTAAAAAATGGGAAGAACACATAAACAGACATTTTTCCAAGGAAGACATCCTTGGAAATGATGAAAATGTTAGATGGCTACCAGACATATGAAAATATGCTCAACATAACTCATCATCAGGAAAATATAAATCAAAACTACAACGTGATATTATTTCACACCTGTCAGAATGGCTGAAATCAACAACACAGGAAATAGCAGGTGTTGGCAAGGATGCAGAGAAAGTAGAACCCTCTTCCACTGTTTATAGGAATGCAAACTGGTACAGCCACTTCGGAAACCAGTATGGAGTTTCCTCAAAAAGTTAAAAATAGAACTATCCTAGGATCCAGCAATTCACTACAAGGTATTTACCCAAAGGTCCAAAAAAATACTGATTTAAAAGGATGCGTGCACTTCGATATTTATAGCAGCATTATCAACAATAGCCTAACAATGGAAAGAGCCCAAATGTCCAACTGATAAATGGATAATGAAGCTGTTGTATATATGGAATAATATTACTCAGCCATCAAAAAGAATGAAATCTTGGGGCACTTGGGTGGCTCAGTTGGTTAAGCGTCTGCCTTCAAGTCATGATCCCGGGGTCCTAGGATTAAACCCTGAGTTGGGCACCCTGCTCAGCAAAGAGTCTGCTTCTCTCTCTCCCTTTGACCCTTCCCCATGCTTGTGCTCTCTCTCACATTCTCTCTCTTTATCTCAAATAAATAAATAATCTTTTTTTTCTTTTTCTTTTTTTTTAAAGAAGGCGGTCTTGCTATTTGCAATGACATAGAGGGAGCTAGAGACTATTATGTTAAGCGAAATAAGTCAGTCAAGGAAAGACAAAAACTGTTAGATTTTACTCATATGAAGAATTTAAGAAACAAAATGAACATAGAGGGGAAAAAGGGAGAGGAAAACCATAAAATAGACTCTTAACTATAGAGAACAAACAGGGTTTCTAGAAGGGAGATAGTTGGAACAATGGACTAAAAGGGAGATGGATATTGAGGTGGGCACTGGGTACTGTATGTTAGTGGTGAATCACTGAATTATGTACCTGAAACTAATATTATACTATATGTTAGCTAACTGGAATTTAAGTAAAAATTTGAAACTATAAAAAAAAGAATACTTTTTTTAGTTCTTTTTTTAGTACTTGTCATGGGTTTTAAACAGAAAGGATGTTTACTGAGCATTTAATGGATGATGTAAGACCACCCAGAGCATTATTTTCCCTCTGGCACAGAGACGGCAACATGCAAAGAATGAGACTGGACCACTGTAATTTTTTAAATTTAATGCCTACTGCCTTGAAATTTGTCTATTAATATTGTCATTTCTACTTCTTTTGTATTATCTTACCTCCTTATTCTCATTTTTTGTGGTTTATTTTTAAGGGTGCCTCATGCAAACAGTCTTTATCTGAATTATTTCTTAACACAATATGAAATTTGTATTTTATAATATAAATTTATATATAATTTAATAATATATAAATATATATAAATTTATATATTAAGAAAGTCTATGTTAACAAATAATTTCCATATTTTATTGGCTTAAAAATCCACCATTTATATCTGGTACATTGTTAGTGTCCATACCAGGTTAGTAGGGGGCCTCTTCTCATTGTCAATATAGAGGAACCAAACTGAAATGACCCATCGCCTCATTGCCAGTCACTGTGCCAGAGGGAAAATAATGCTCTGGGTGGTCTTACATCATCCATTAAATGCTCAGTAAACATCCTTTCTGTTTAAAACCAATGATAAGAACTAATTATATGACTCTATTAAACCAAAGTGGGGACCAAGGGGGAAGGTAATGAAATCCTACTATGTGTTTGAGAAGTGGAAGTATTAGGTTAGCCACATAGTGGTGTCTACCAGAGAATGTCTCTGCTTTGTTTCAAAAACTTGACGCCTGGGTGGCTCAGTCAGTTAGGCATCAGATTCTTGATTTTAGTTTAGATCATGATCTCAGTGTTGTGTGATCTGTTCAGCAAGCTCCAAGTCCGCTTGAGAGTCTCTCTCTTCCTCTCCCTCTACCTCTCCCCTTGCTCCGTACTCTTTCAAATAAATTAATTAATTAATAAACAAACAAATTAAAAAAACTTAGCTCATTCACCGTGGTGGTGAGTCATATTTTTGACACTGTTCCTGTAACCTTATTTTATGTTTACTATTGAGTATATTTTTTTATAATTTGTTTTTACCTTTCTACCTCCAATTTGATTGATTAAATTGGGGTTGATACTAACAGTGATGCTAATCACTACTGGAAAAAGTAGGTTGAAAATTCTAGATTTTCCTACTCAAAAATAGGCAGTAATATGTAATCCAAGTTTTTGTTATCACAATTTCTTATTAATAGGGAGTTTTTAAAAACTGTAGTGTAAATTAGAATTTCCCTTTTTTTGAATTTAAGTTCATATTTACTAGGCCTAAAGATCATATGTAGGAGAAGGAGTTGACTAAACGTGCTTTAAATTTATACTTATCCAAAAAAAATATGTAATTTAAGAGGAGATAAGTTGTTCAAAGCTATAATTTTGTATACAAAAGTTATAACTGGTTTAGAAATCCTAGTATTTAACCTAATATTTTAACTTATTTGCTATCAAATATAAAATTGGTTAAACTAATCTAAAGGAAGAGGTGGATTACCTAGAGAAGCCTAAGTTGGTAACTTCAGAGGTTTTAAAATGTGGCACTACTGGGGCGCCTGGGTGGCTCAGTGGGTTAAATCCTCTGCCTTCAGCTCAGGTCATGATCCCAGGGTCCTGGGATCGAGCCCCGCCAGGCTCTCTGTTCAGCTGGGAGCCTGCTTCCTCCTCTCTCTCTCTGCCTACTTGTGATTTCCGTCAGTCAAAAAAAGAAAAAAAAAAAAAGAAAAGAAAGCTTAAAATGTGGCACTACTTTAGTAAATTTACCACTACCCAGGGTCTGAGTTTCACCTGATTTATTTCAGTAAGTTTATTTTCTAGTATGCCCACGGCAGATCAGATTCAAGGACAGACTCATGTTAACCAAGTTCAGGAGACGGGTATGGAAAATTCAAATATCAATTTACAGTAAGACCTATAACTGCTAAAGGTACTAAATAAGGAAATCTACATGGGAAGCCTAATTATAATCAAGGTGCCAGTCTATAAATTTTCAATAAGAAATACCACTATCTAGGAGGACAGATACTTGAGTCTCGTATTTAGCACATTTTCTCCTTAGGTCCCATGTGAGGACTACATTATAAAAATCAAAAGATGGTTTGGTGAGCATATAATCAGAAGAAGGCAAGTTAGTTATGTGATTTGAAGTTTGATAAGCCTCAAATTAAGATGCTTCTTGAGAACCATGAGAGTATCTTATTCATTTTTGTAATCTGATTGTGTGGAACATGCTAGAAATTTTTAAAAGTCTGTTGAATGAATGAACATCTATACAGGAGAACATAGATATTTTGGATGCTAAAATGTATTTTATTTGTTGTATTGAACATATTGCCTTAAAAGCACATTATTGTTAACAATGATAGTAAGGGGAAAACATCTGTAAAAATAGTAGCTAATCAACTTTCTATAAAACTTATTCAAAATGAACATAAATATCTAAGGTTGGAGTGCCCATTGCATGGCTTTAGTGTACCATTTAGTTGGAATACAGTGTGCACCCTGGAGTTTCACGATATAGTAAAACTGACCTGTAGTCAGGTTATTTGTACATTTAGAGATGAGGAATAAGAAAGGTAAAGTGGATTTTTCAAAATTTGTGCAACTATTATAGACTAGGTGCTGAAATTACATATTCATAATAAATAACTCATTATTAAAACATTATCAGTGCACAGTTTTAATGCACAGTTACTGAAGTAATACCTTCGAGAACCCAGGATCTTTGCACCAATACAATCTGGCTTTCTCAACCTATATCCCCTGTATCTGTATCTCTCTTTGTTTTTTTGGTTGCTGTTGTTATAATTGCCCTTTCTTTTCAACTACAATTTCTTTTCTTTTTTTTTTTTTTAAGATTTTATTTATTTATTTGACAGAGAGAGATCACAAGTAGATGGAGAGGCAGGCAGAGAGAGAGAGATAGAGGGAAGCAGGCTCCCCGCTGAGCAGAGAACCCGACGCGAGACTCGATCTCAGGACCCCGAGATCATGACCCGAGTCCAAGGCAGCGGCCTAACCCACTGAGCCACCCAGGCGCCCCTCAACTACAATTTCAATAACTGTTATCCCCCAAATGATCTTCCATCGAGGACTTTCAGCTTCTATCTTCTGGATTAGATAAATTAAGTATCTTAGAGATAACATATTTGCTGATGCTGTTCATTATAGAGGTGATAGAGAACAAAAAGTGCCTGAAAGTAATCATTTCAAAAAACAGGAAGAATGCTGCTTGAGAAAAGGTGAGTCATTTAAAATACTCCCAAGGATATTCCAGAATGTGACAAATGAAAAGTAAAATGAAAAATGTCTGAGCCCCTTTGCATTTCTTTGGGTTTGTCCTGAGCACATGCTTTGACATCTGGTTGGATTTGAGTATGCTCTTGTTTTATTCAGCTATTGGAGCCTGAAGATCCAATTCAGATTACCTAAATGAAAGATCTATATATCTGTCATATACCACCATTTGTGACTGACCTTTTGTGCTTGCAGTTCAGACATCTATTTTTTTAGCTCTGTTCAAAAGGAGAAACCCTGGGGCGCCTGGGTGACTCAGTCAATTGCGCTTCAGAGTGTTGACTTCCCCTCTTTCCCCTTGGGTCATGATGGCGGAGTTGTGAGACCCCCTCCCACCGGCTCAGTAAAGAGTCTGTTTGAGTTTCTCTCCCTCTGCCACCCTCCGCCCCCCCCCCCCAGCTCGTGCGCTCTTGCTTGTTCTCTCTCCTTCTCTCTCTCTTGGTTTTTCTCTTGGCATTAGAATACAGCTGGTCCCCAACTTGGGATAATTAGACTTAGGATGTTTTACTTCACAATGGTGCAAAAGTGGAACGCTCTCAGTAGAAACCATACTTCTTACTTTGAATTTGGATCTTTTCCCTGGCTAGTGATATGCCCATGAATACTTCCTCGTGAGGCCTGGCAGTGGCAGACGCCAGGGCTTCCAGCCAGGCACGTGATCCCAAGGGTCAACAACTGATACACTCACAAACATTTTGAACCCATACCACCATTGTGTTTTTCACTTTCAGTATAGTAGTCAGTATATTACATGAGGTAGTCAACACTTTATTATAAAACAGGTTTTGTGGGGAGCCTGGGTGGCTCAGTGGGTTAAAGCCTCTGCCTTCAGCTCAGATCATGATTCCAGGGTCCTGGAATCAAGCCTGCTTCCCTCTCTCTCTCTGCCTGCCTTACTTGTGATCTTTGTCAAATAAATAAATAAAATATTTTTAAAAAAATAAATAAATAAAACAGGCTTTGTGTTACATGATTTTGCCCAACTCTAGGTTAACTGTAAGTGTTCTGAGCAGGTTTTAGAAGATCATCAGCTATGATGCAGGTTAAGTATATTAAATACATTTTTTATTTAAAGCATTTTTAGCTTGTGATGGTTTGTAGGGACATAATAATCCTATCGTAAATGGAGGGAGATCTGTATTAATAAAGCAAAAGTATTTTTCTTTAAATAAAACCTCAAACATGATTTTTTTCTTTCTGTGCATTTTAACAATCCCCTAGGAAATTTCATATAAGCACTTTCATTTTTAAACTGTTGCATTGTATATGATTTTGGCTGTTTTCATATATTTCAAATAGCAGTATAGATTGAAAAAAATAACATCCAGACTTTAAGTTCCTAGAGAATAGAAAGTTTAGCAGCAACAACAACAAAAAAAAACAACTCTTTTTTTTTCTACTGAATGTAATAATTGGTTATATGGAATATAGCTTAGAATTTAAAAACTGTAAGAGATATTATTTGTTCACATTATTTCTCGTGGGTGCTTTTTAAATTTTTCTCATTATTTTTAAAGATGTTCATTTTCCCCCACATTCTTTCCCCTCCTCAAGTTCTATAAACCTTATTTAAATGCTGAAGTGTGAGTTTGATATCAAAACCAGAATCCATTGAGTATAAACTGTAGATGGGTTTTAGTTACGTTTAATAAGAGTCTTAAAGAAGTTAATATTCTTTTCCTATATAATCCAAATTCTAGGATACATTTTAATTATTTTTATTAACATATATGTATTATTTGCCCCACGGGCACAGGTCTGTGAATCATCAGTCTTACGCATTTACAGCACTCACCATAGCACATACCCTCCCCAATGTCCATAGCCCAACTACCCTCTTCCTACCCCTCCACCCCAGCAACCCTCAGTTTGTTTGTGAGATTAAGAGTCTCTTATGGTTTGTCTCCCTCCCCATCCCATCTTGTTTCATTTTTTCCTTCCCTACCCCCCATAACCCCCCACCTTGCCTCTCAAATTCCTCATATTAGAGAGATTGTATGATAATTGTCTTTCTTTGACTTATTTCGCTCAGCATAATTCCCTCTAGTTCCATTCACGTCATTGCAAATGGCAAAAATTCATTTCTTTTGATGGCTGCATCGTATTCCATTGTGTATATGTATGGAATACGATGCAGCCATCAAAAGAAATGAATTCTTGCCATTTGCAATGACGTGGATAGAACTAGAGGGTGTGTGTGTATACCACATCTTCTTTGTCCATTCATCTCTTGATGGACATCTAGGTTCTTTCCAGAGTTTGGCTATTGTGGACTATAAGCATTTGGGTGCACATG
The DNA here is from genome assembly GCF_964662115.1 of Mustela nivalis. Taxonomy (NCBI): domain Eukaryota; kingdom Metazoa; phylum Chordata; class Mammalia; order Carnivora; family Mustelidae; genus Mustela; species Mustela nivalis. Next base: position 108,802,667 of record NC_139023.1, read on the forward strand.
CCCCTTTGAATCACTACATTTGTATCTCTAGGGTAAATACCCAGTAGTGCGATTGCTGGGTCATAGGGTAGCTCTATTTTCAACTTTCTGGGGAACCTCCATCTGGGATACATTTTAAGGAAGTAACCAGAAAATAGGGGAAAAGTACACAGAAACATTCCTCATATGATTTTATATAGTTGTGAATATTTTTGAAAATATATAAATATTCAACTAATTTGACAATTGCACACACTGTGATTTGCATATGGTGGATTGGCTTACTAAAAGGTTGGGGTGCCTGGCTTATTAAAAGGTTGGGGTGCCTGGGTGGTTAAGTCAGTTAAGTGTCTGCTTTCCACTTAGGTCATGATCCTGGGTCCTCAGATCTATTCCCACATCAGCTCCTTGCTCAGCTGGGAGTTTGCCTCTCCCTCTGCATGCCCTTTCCCCTGCTCTCTCTCTGACAAATAAATGACAATCTAAAAAAAAAAAAAAGTTGTTTGTTGAATACTTAAACATAGGGAGATATTTGTGTTGCAATATAAAGTACGGAAAACAGAATTATAAGTTGCATTTTCATTTTTTTTTTAAGATTTTATTTATTTGACAGACAGAGATCACAAGTAGGCAGTGAGGCATGTGGGTTCGGGGAGAAGGCTCCCTACAGAGCAGAGAGCCTGATGTGGGGCTTGATCCCAGGATCATGAGATCATGACCCGAGCTGAAGGCAGAGGCTTAACCAACTGAGCCACCCAGGTGCCCCTGCATTTTAATTTTTAAAACCATGCATACTAAAAGCTTATAAAAATACACAGGAATATTGACAACAATTATGATTAGGTAGGTGGTACATTTTGAAATATGCCTTCTATTTTCTTGCTACTCTAATTGTTTTCAAATAAGCATTTTTTTAAAGTGAGCATTATTGACAAATAATAGAGTCTCCTCATTGGAAACAAATCTAAATTATTCATGAATGTATTATCTATAACTCCTTTTCATAACATCTGGCTATTGCTGTGGTATAAATACTTCCACCCTGGCTGATTGTAAACAAATACTTGGTGGAAATTCCAAAACTTTCTCATTTGTTCTGTGAGCTGATATGAGCCAGTCTAACATTCAGGGATCTGATTAATTATTCTGAAAATGAGATATGTAAAACGAAAGAAGAGGTGAGGCGATGAGAGCAGAGGTGGGGGAAGGGTAACTGCAGGAAGCAAGTGTTCTGCCTCCTCTCCACCGGCAGGCTCCACAGCCAATTTCTGAGTAACAAAGTCAGCTTGAAACTGTTTGGGAAATGCAAGAATTCAGATGACCATGGGCACAATTATGAAGATTGGTCCTGTTACAGGAATGGTTAGGAATATGACTGACCTCAAAGAGTTTATGGAGGAGGGCTATTGAAACTCCTTGATCATAAGAATCTGGATTTGGATGTGCCATACTTTGCAGATGTTGTAAGTACCTCAGAAACTGTAGCAGTATGTATCTGGGAAAACCTCCAGAAATTTCTTCCCCGGGAGTTCTCTATAAAGTAAAAGTATGTGAAACTGACAATAATATTGTAGTCTATAAATGTGAATAGCTTTTAGGAGTTAATACTGCAGAAAGATTAATTTCTTTCCATATTTGTAAAAGGTCTTTACCCGTTGTACTATTAAGAAGTCATCACATAATTGTTATACCTCCATATTGTATTCTGGAGTGCCTGATTTATTGAAATCATTGCGTGTTAAGACTGCTGTGAATTCAAATATATTTTAAAACCAAACTTATAAAACATTGTGAGTATCATTTAGATAATCTTCTATCTGTATATTAAAAATCACTTCTTTTTCAGTTAAAAAACAAATAAAAATAAAAATAAAATGAAAGAAGAATTTTTATAATCTTTTGTAATTGAATTATCCCCTGGGTAACCAAATGGCTAATAAAGACATCTCCTTATAAATAATTATTCCAGCTATAAATGAATATTCAGTGATTAAATTAACTAACACAATTTTTCTTTTTTTAATTTGATTTTATTTAAGTTCAGTTAACATATAGCGTATAATTAGTTTTGGAGGTAGAATTCAGTGATTCGTCAGTTGCATAAAACATCCAGTGCTAACGAAACTTTTCTGTCCTCAGTGAATTCTTGGATCTAGACTTTCAGTATCAATGGCCAGGGTGGGGGAGGGGCTGCGGTTCACGCCACCGCATGAGTAACATAAACATGGTCCCTGCTGTTAATTTGTGTGGTGAGGGAGAAAACAGCCATTAAAGAAATGTTTTTAATTGTGTTTCAAATTAATCTGCATGTAGTGACCCCCTCCCTAAATTACACATTTTACCATTCCTCCCACTAATTCTATTGCTAGTGCTAATTTTCTTTGTCAGAGTTTACATTATAGACTGTTTTACAACCCCAACTTTTCTAGATGGTTTTCCTAGTTCCCTAAAAGAATTCAGTATTTACCACCATCCCTTTATTAAGCATGTTTACATCATTAAAAAATTTTTTTTGAACTCTCAATTTTTTTTTTTTTTAAGATTTTATTTATTTATTAGAGAGAGAGGGAGCGAGCACAGGCAGACAGAATGGCAGGCAGAGGCAGAGGGAGAAGCAGGCTCCCTGCTGAGCAAGGAACCCGAAGTGGGACTAGATCCCAGGATGCTGGGATCATGACCTGAGCCAAAGGCAGCTGCTTAACCAACTGAACCACCCAGGCATCCCTTGAATTCTCAATTTTTGAGTCATCTTTTGATTGTCTGGATTTGAATCCTGTATAGCTAATTTTTTAACCATTCGTTAACTCATGGGCACTCACGTGTTGTCTCATGTATCTGAATGTTTGACATTTGCCTTTAGATCCAAAGGTAACTTTCTGATCTTCACTCACCCATTCTTTTCTCATCAGAGATTTCAGACACTGTTTCTCTGTATTCTGGCTATTAAATGTTGCTTGACGAAATTTGAGGCAAACTTGAATTTTTTTTTCTTCTTGAAGTTGACTTGCATTTTCTGCTTCTATGACTAAGTAATTCTTTATCATGGACACAGAATATTTTAATCAGAAATTTGTCACTTGCTAATGTTCTGTTAAATTTCTTTCTGTTGTATGACGTGGTATCTTTAGATTCCTTCTTTCTTCATGTCAAAGAATGTGGATATATATATATATATATATATATATATATAATTTACCAGATTTCCAATAAGTATTTTTTGTATATTTGATCATCTCAGTGTGCCTACTTGCCATCATCTCTCAATGAAAATCTTTATTATGTTTCTATTTTCTCTTTTTTAAAATAATTACCTGAAATATTTTCTTTTTTAAGGTTTTATTTATTTATTTGAGAGAGAGGGAGATCAGTCATGGACCAGGAGGAGAGGCAGAGGCAGAGGGAGAAGCAAACTCCCCGCTGAGCAGGGAGCCTGATGCAGGGCTCAATCCCAGGACCCTGAGATCATGACCTAAGCCCAAAGTAGATGCTTAACCCACTGAGCCACCAAGGAACCCCACAAATATTTTCTTTATGTCACTTATTTGACTTTTTATCATGTTTATTCTGACTCTTGCTATTTCTAATTTATACATTCAATTTCAATATTTTGTCTCTCAATTTTCTTAGCCATGAAATCTTGTGTTTCAAGATTCTTGTTTTGTTGTCTTTCATGTTATCTGTGTGGTCCATTTCAACTCCTAATTTCTCTAAATTCTTTTATATCTCAAAATGTTCTTGAGAATAGGCCTTGGATTATGTTTCATGTAAATTTTTTGTGCTATTTTGCATGTGATGTTTCATTCTTTGTTTTTGCTTCTCCCCCACCTCCAAACATTTTATTCTTTTCTTTTTTCCCCATTATGGTATGGTTGAATAGTTTACATATGCTATGCATCTTCAGATTTTAAAAAAATCTTAAAATGGGCAGCTTTGTTCAGATCTTATTATTTTCTCTGATTTATGTGACTGAATTATTCTTGACACATTTTCCACTTTGAAAGACTATTTTCTCTGATACTATATTTAAAGACTAAATACTGTGATCTACACACTTTCTCCCCTTGTGAATTTGGTATTGTTTGTGTTTCTTGTGCCTCTCTAAGGCCTCCTCCCTCACTGTGTGCTAACCCAGGTTCCCTCTCACGCAAAGACATCTCTTCAGCAGTTCTCCTCCTCCCCTTCTTCCCCTTTTCCTTCTAGATCACCCCAGCAGCAAACAAACTTATATATCACATTTAAAAAGTTTCTTTAACCCCTCATCCCCTCCAGTCACTGTTAGTCTCCATTTACTGCCAACGTTCTTATAGTTTCTATACTCATTTCACCCAACTTCCCTCCTCTTAATTTCCCTTGAACTTTATAGACTTTCACTCTCTACATTTGTACAGAAACCACTCTTCTCATGGCCAACAGTAACTACCATGTGGCTAAGCCCAATGGTGAGTTCTTAGTCCTCATTTTACCTATTAACGGAAATTACCATAGCACTTGACACCCTTCCTTGAAACTTATATGCATGGCATCCAGGATATCCTGGATAACCCTACTTTATCCACCATATATGTTTAATTTCCTTTTCTGGTTCCTTCTGATTTCCCTTATTGGAGTTCTTTTTGGCTCTGTTTTTTTAAATTTCCTCTTCTCTATTTCACAACCTTGGCATTAGCTTTAAATACTCTATGTCAATAAAGTCCCATGTTTTATCTCCAGTTAGGGTGTCTGTCTGTCTGTCTTTCTTTCTTTTCTTTTCTTTTTTTTTTTTTTTTGACAAAACTACTTTTTATTACTTTTATGTACAGAAAATTCAACAGTGTACACTTAGCTCAGTTTGATGGCCAGTTCTTGAAAGTTTGCCTTTCCAGTTTTGCAGTGTGAGCCACCGACATTGGACCCAGGATGTTGCCTCCACAGTGACAGCTGATCTCATCATACCTGTCACTGTAGTTGGTTCTGATAGCTTCCATCCCTTTAGCCAGAATTCCTTGTCTTCCAAGTTACCCTGTTTGAAGACAACAGTGGCCCAAGTCTTCCTGTGGACCAGATCACCCATCCTGGCCTTCCCTTGATAATGCAGAAGGGGAACCCCCATCTTACAAAACAGAGTGGGCAGGAAGACAGTAGCTCAATGGGACGCACGCCATGTGCAATCAATATCAGCTGAGTCTTCTTGCTTTCCACCAACGTGATGACAGTATTAACCCCAACCTGAAAGACAGGTGACCTCTTGGTAGGGAGTTCTCCTTTGCCAGCAGCTTTCTTCCCAGCACAGGCTTCTCTGCCCAGAGAACGAGTCTCTGCTTCTTCTCTTGCTGTCTCTGGTCTGTATTTGTGGGCCAACCTAAGCAGCTGAGTAGCTGTTTGGTGGCCCAAGGCCTGGGTGAACTGGTTAACCCCAGGAGGTACTAAATAGCAGCTTGATGTAGGGGGATATTTGGCAGAGTGGGTGAGGTCCCTTTTGGGATGGATGTCCTGTCTGATGCCAAAATTTTGGCGCCTTTTCTAACTAAATTTTAAACATCAAATCCCCATTTGGATTTCTAATGGGCATTTCCAAATTTCCATATCCAAAACCAAACTTCTGGTTTGACTCATGTCTTTCACATCTTTATATACTCAGTCAGAAAATTCTATTGGCTCTACTTTCCTAATATGTCCAAATTTCAACCTCTTTTCATAATCTCTGCTGCTACCACTGTCATCATCTTTTCTCTGAATTATATTTAAAAACCTCCTAATGGGTCTCCTTGCTTCTATACATGCTCTTCCTAATGTCTGTTCTCGGGACAATAGCCAGGATGTGCCAATTAAATTATAAATTAGATTAAGTCTCTCCTCTGTTCGCAACACTCAACAGCTTCTCTTCTCATTCCATGTAGAAACCAAAATACTTACAATGGTGTTTAAGGCTTTATGCCATATGCCTGCCTTCTCCTCCAACCCAATTACTCTTTTTTTTTTTTTTTTTAAGATTTTTATTTGAGACAGAGACAGAGAGAATGAGAGAAAGTGAGAGAGAGAGAGAGAGAGAGAGAGAGAACACAAGCAGAGGGAGAAGCAAGCTCCCTGCTAAGCAAGGACTGCCCTCTCCCCCACCCCCCCAACTCTGCCATGATTCCAAGGCCCTGGGATCATGACTTGAGCTGAACACAGCCACCCAGATACCCCACCCAATTACTCTTTTTTTTTTTTTTTCCCCAATTACTCTTTTATCTCAGCTTCTAACCTCCACCAAGCTTGCTCCATGGAAATAACACTGTCCAGCTGGGTTGTTTCCCATACTTGCCTTTGTACCTCCTGTGTGTGCTGCTTCGAAACTCACCTTCACCTGTGCCCATGGTTCATTCCCTAACTTTCTTCTAGTCTTTGCTCATTTGTCATCTTGTCTCTCTTCTCTCCTTTAATTTTCCACACCATTTATTGTATTCTAATAAGCTGTAAACTTATTTGGGTTTTATTTGTTTTAAAAAGTTGTTTCTAGGGGTGCCTGAATGGCTCAGTGGATTAAGCATCTGACTCTTGGTTTCAGTTCAAGTCATGATTTCAGGGTACTGCTCAGTGTGGAGTCTGCTTATCCCTCTCCCTCTCCTCTTCTCGCACTTGCTCTCTTGCTCTCTCTAATAAATAAAAATAAAATCTTTTAAAAAATAAAAAATAAATAAAAGGTTGTTTCTATTATAAACTCTGTCAAACTAGATATGTTTGTCTAATTTGTTTATTACTATTTCTTCACTGCCTAGAACAGTGCCAGATACATCATGGATTCTCCATAAAGAATGGTCAAATGAATGAATAAAAGAATGAACAGTAGAAGGACTAGGCCTCAGCTGCAGCTTTGTGTAATCTGAACTGTGTTCTTTTATTATTGTTTTATTAAATTCCATGTTAGAGTCCACTCACCCCAGAAAAACTTTGGCACTCCCATAGTTTTTAGGTCTTTTACTTAACTCAGTATACTATCCCGGAATAAGGAAAATCCTGGTGATATTTTCTCACTCTGCTGATGTTTCCCTGCATCATATAAGTTATTTTTACTTTCTTGGATTCATTCTTATTTTCCCGGGGCTGATGAATCACTCCAGCTAGCTTTGCTCAAAATTTGAAAGTGTTGATGAGAATTGCCAGAATTTTCTTGTCTCATATTTCCTAAGTATTGTTTTTGGGTGGGAGCTGGGGCAAGGATGATGCTTTTTTAAAAAACTGAGATCGTCTGTGTTTTTTATTGGCTACTACTGTTTGGGTTGGGTGTTTCATTGTATCTCTTTCATAGTTTTGGATCCTGCTCGTGAATCTTGTGATTTCTACTCTTTTTCTTTGTTTTGTTAAATATTGAAAGAGGGAGATTTTTCAATACTGTTTTAATCTTCTATCTCTGCCGGAAGTCTTGTATTATATTTTTAGAAATGCAGCAATATTTAAAAATAAGTCAAAAATTTGTGCTAATGGCATGTTTTTGTGTCTTTGTTTCTTATTTTAGTTAAAATGTGCAGTACTTATTGCAAGTTTCAAGACCATTATGATTTTTTTTTCCATTATGACTTTTTTTCAGGCTGTTTTTAATTTTTCTAGCTGTAGTTTTACTGCAAGAATTTCTAAATACCATTTTTCTAAACTGTATGATTATGCATTTGTCTTTTATTTCATACATGAAAACAATTGTTTTGTGATTTCTAAAAGTCTTTATAATTAAATAACAGCAATGGTCAGCAGTATTACATGTAATCAAGAATGAAAAAGTCTTTTCAAATATTAAAGAGATCTTTATAAAAAGGTTTTTCTTAAACTTCAGAATATAAAAATTGAAGCACATGGACTTTTTTATTAAGATTCTTGTATTACCTTACATAAAAATGACACATATCTTCAAAAATACTTCACTCATTTAAGCAAAATTACTCCTCATGAATACATTCTGTGCTACTAAAAATCTACCATTTAAAGGTGAGTAGCATGGTTTCCTTCAGAAATGAAAACTGAGTCACAGTTTGAGAATGCCTAATGCACAATGGACCTGCAAGACTAAATTGAGTATTTCTTTCTTAAAATCCCTTTACTTAACGGGATTAAGAGTATATTTATTTTGATGAGCACTGAGTAATGTATGGAATTGCTGAATCCCTATATTATACAACTGAAACTAATATAACACTGTATATTTATTATACTGGAATTAAAATTTTAAAAATATTTAAACATAAGAAGACCCTTCACCTAGTAAACAAATAAATACCTTATTTACATACCCTCTTTTTCAGAAACAGAAAAAGTCTGTGGGATTCTGATTTTTCTCCAGGGTCTCTGTAGCAAGAACTGTCTATAACTGCTTCCTACTCCCCTTCCTGCACGTGGTCAGGGAAACTATTTCCAGCCTGTTACCATTAAAATTGTTAAGCCTCAGCATCTATAAGTTACACTGAGGCAACAAAAGAAATAGAATAAATAACAGAAGACATAGAGATAATGAAAAAGAGGAATCAGGAAAATCTGTAACTGAATATGGAAGAATGGAAATTCATGGTGATAGCTTGCTAATTTATTTTCCTTACTGATATTTTGAAATCAATGCATTTCTCAGAAAGATATACTATACCATAGCTCTAACAGTGTAGCAATGCAGCATGGATACCTAGAACATTGCTAACTTTTTTAAAGTTCTAATTCAGCACAGCAATCTTTTAAAAAAATTTTTAATTTAGTTTTATTTATTTATTTGACACAGAGAAAGAGAAGCAGGAAAAGGGAGAGGGAGAAGCAGGCTCCTGCTAAGCAGGGAGCCCAATGCGGGGCTTGATCCCAGCATCATGGGGTCATGACCCAAGCCAAAGGCAGACACTTAACCCACTGAGCCACCCAGGCACCCCAGCACAGTAATCTTTTAGTTATAGTTTCTAAATATGATTTTATGTTGAGTATAAGATAATTAAAATTAATTTAATTGGCTAACAGAAAGATATTAACAAAAATGCCCATTTATTTAGATTGAAGACTTTAAATAAAAGAAGTGTATCTCTATTAATTCAATTTTTTTGGTAGATGATTCCTCAAAATTTGAAAAATAATTTGGAAAGCATATGAGAGGGCAGAAAAGCATTGTCTTTTCTGATTATATTAGAACTTACCCAGAACATTTATATCAATGCTATGTATTTTATGTAACCTGATCAAGAATGTTAAATAATTGATATTTATTAAATTACTAGTTCCCTTACATGCTATAGTAGAATGTATCTGGACATGTGTAAAGGACTTATTTATCAACAGTTTTGCATAACTAACTCTAGCTTGTTAAAATACGAATTGGCAAGTAGTTCAAATTGTATATGCTGCATGCGTGGGTTGTTTTTTGTCCTGTTATACTTAAAGTAATAGAAGTAAGTAGTATTTCAAAACTATTTCACCATTTTTATTTTAAATAATATTTATTTTTCTTGTATAACTCATTTTTAATAAGCTTTTTTTGGTAAAATAGTCAGAAGAATGCCTGCTTTTTTTTTTTAAAGATGGAGTTAAACATGAGAAGCTGACTTTATGTTCCTTAGCATTTTAATATGAATGCTGCTTTCTCTTTCCTCATGGAGTCATGAGCTCCCACCTCAGGTATAACAGCATAAAAACAAACAAGTTCTGAAAAAATATTTGGCAGACAAAATGAATGTTCCATGCTGAGCCTCACCTTTTAGGAAAGTCAAAGAACAACCAAAGGTGTATTTGTAAGAGATTATTAGATAAGAGAAATGATTTGCACACTGCTGGGATACACATACTTCTCTGTGGGAACTTCTTCAGAGTCCGGATGTTTCCAGGAGAATGCAGTAAACTGTATAGGTATCTAGGCGTGCACAGGGGGCATGTGGATGACTTTCCAACAGAAAGATCATTTTATTTTCCAAACCTAATGTTTTCTTGCTACCTTGTAGATTATGCAGTGTATTTCACTGAGTAACCATGGTAGTGCAGTAATTCTCAGGCTAAAGCTTTCTCAAGAAACAAAGCTTACATTTTTTTTTTCTTTTCTAGCAGCAGGAAATATTGGACTGAAAAGTAAATCACAGTCTTTCGAGACTAGGTGCATGCTGTGTAATTCTGAGTTCAGCATGGGTCTTGGTGGGGGAATGTGTTTAATAATTTTTTTTTTTTTCCTGAGGCAGTTCTATTTTGTCTACCTAGAGATACAAAAAACATTCTGTTCAACCGTTAAAATGCTATATTGATATAAGCAGAAACTTGTAATTGTCAAAATCAAGTGAGAAATCGCAAACTGGTTTTTGCTTTCACTTTACAATACATTCTGATTGAAAACACTTTCTTCCTTTTTGGGCACATAAGTGGGTTCTTTGAAGATTTCTTCATGTTTAAGGTAATAAAAGCAGAAAATGAAAGTACTGAAGAAATTGGCCTTTATTAATGTTAGTTGTGTACAATTTATAAGACGCATTTGCTCTCTCTGATTTTTTAACATATGTATGTGTGTGTATGTAAATCATTTTTAAGTATTTAATGTGTTCATGAAATCTACAGGGAATATAAAAAATAATTCTTAAATTTTTCTCATATGACTGGAAATTAAGGAAAAAAATCCTGCAAATATTTAGGCTCATGTGGACAATAGCTACTTATAGATATACAGATATTAATAAGCTCGATAAAGTAAATTTATCTTTAATGTTTATTATATATCCATTACTATGTATTTGTGAGTAGCCAATTATTCTCTAAAAGTAACACTAAAAATATAAGTACTAAAAATCTGTTATAGAGATTAACTGAAATACTTTGCAACCGGAGCACTGTCATTCATTAACTATATCAAAAATATTTGCTCTGAGGGGCACCTGGGTGGTTCAGTAGGTGAAGCATTAGGCTCTTGATTGTAGCTCAGATCATGGTCTCAGGATTGTGAGATCGAATCCCACCTCTGGCTCCACAATCAGCATGGAATTTGCTTGAGATCTCTCTCTCCTTCTCCCTCTGCCCCACACCATGCTCACCTTCTCTCTAAATAAGTAAATAAAATCTTTAAATAAATGTTTGCTTTGATATTTGTTTTATATTCTCTTGTTTCTCATTTATACTGTCAACAACAGATAGAGTTTAATCTAGGATTTAGGATTCTAGTGTAAGTATGTGATGTACATATTTTATTAATTTTGTATTATCCTATACATTTAATTATTATGATGGAGGAATGTTAATGTCAGGTTGCAGAAAAGCTTGTGGGATGAGAGATATGTAGCTGTCTTTGAAATTGCAGCCTATTTCTCTGCCATAAATATTCAAATCCTGCCCATATGAAACATTTTCTTCTCCCCCAAAAGTCTCATCCCATTACAGCATTAGCTTAAAGTCTACGATCTCATCATCTAAATCCTATCTAAAGCTTATTCTCAGGGCTGCTACATAAGTGGTAGATTCTTAGATGAAGCTTCACTTAATATAAAGACTTACAAACTAGAAAGAGAATTTGTCCTTTTTTATCCAACATACAATGCAGGACAACAAGATAGGATGGCCTCAATAAACATATATTAAGGGGAAGAGAGAAGCACAGAAGACACATAGAAATCATTGGTCCATAGCAATTCTAAAATCCAGCTAGGTGAATGTGAGTTTCTGCCAAAACTTGCAATAATGGACTTAGGGCTCAGCTAATATGAGGTTAATATCCAACCATAAATTTAGAATGAATTAACAAAGACAATAATTTAAACTATAGAAACTAGAAAAAACAAAGCTAAAAATTTTTGAGTTAGTGAAACAAAGAGAATCAAAAATACATTTGCCGTGCCAGTTGAGGTTATATTAACTAAATTCCCTACTCTATACATAGGATTTAGTTACATGTTTACTTGTCTTTGAGCCCATTTGTTTGTGCGCTTTTTGCCAATTACTAGTGTTCTGGAAACAGGAGAGTTAACTTCAAAAAAGAGAAAATACAGGTCATAAATCTGACCTCCTTTTAGGAGTTATTGTGGTCAAATAATGGAATTTTAGTCATTGGAATGTGCGTGGACATGATGCCTCCCACTTCCAGGCCAGGCTCTTAAACGTTGTTTGTGTTGTCCTCTATGCTATTCTTCTTTCTGTTCGATCAGGATTGCTGGAGTCATCTTGGAAGCCAGATGACTTGGAATCTTTTATCTTGGAACCCTGATGGAAGCCTCCAACTTTTTAAAGATGGAGGGTTTGCTCTAAGTCTGGGTTCCTGAAAGACTGAATAATTTATCCACTCTCCTAACACCATCCACCTTGCTGACCTGAAGTATTTGTTCTCCACTTTTACCTGAATAAGACATAATTTCCCTGTGCCTATTTGTTTATAGCAATTTAGGCCAATATCATATTTACCCATATTAGGGTAGATAAGAGATCAGATTCTGGGGACAGACAAACAGAGTAAATCAATTTTTAGCTATTTGATCTTCAGGAAAGTACTTAATCCTCCCATGCCTTGTTTTCCTCATTTGTAAACTGGAATATCTCATGACTTTTCTCAAGATCAAATGAACTAATATATCTATCTATCTATTTATCTATATGTGTGTATATGTATATATATGTATATATGTATATATATATATATATATAAATAATATGTGTAAAATACTTAGAACAGTGCCTAGCACATGGAAAACAGTTTAGAATATTTTGGTATTGTTATTATCATACATTGATTATTTGATTTTCCTCCTAATTTAAGTTCTCAAGAGTGATCTCTGTTGATATGTGTCAATTTAGTTCATTTATTTTGATTGTTAGAAAGTATTCAATTGTGTTAATGCCCATGACTTGGTTATTTTTTGCTATAAATACGAAGTATAAGAATATGGATATAAAGAGCTTGCAACATCTTCAGGATTATATTTAGTTCTGTGGAAAGAGAAGGAAAGGGGAGAAGGGATTGTGTTTTTTTGTTGTCATTGTTGTTAAGTGGCAATTTTGATTATTACGGATGGTAAATACATTAAGTTTTTATTGTAATCTATATTTTCTCTAGTTTTGAAATACATAATTAAAACACAACTTACTTGTGATATATTATATCTATGTGTGTGTATGTGTGTGTTCCACTGAAACACACATAGTGTAAACATAACATGGCAGAATTAGTTTAACTCGACTTTTTAGTATTATCATATTTCATTGAATCTAATATGCCATCAAGTGTTAGAAGCCTTATTATTTATAAAGTATTAAGAAAGAAAAATATATTTCCCATCTGACATTATGAAACCATACATTGTGTGTTGCCTTCTGTTTTAAAGATATTAAAAACTGGGTATCTTGGAATCAACAAAATATTTTTTTCCTAATAACAGTTTTTATTCCTTTGATGGATATAAGTATCATGAAAGAACTAATTTATTTGTTAATCAGCTTTATGATATTCTATTCATATAAAATTTTAAAACTAAATTTAAAGGTTTAATTCAATGACTAATGGCTAGGCAAATGCTACAATAGAACATTCCCATCATTATTTATTTATTTTTATTGAGGTATAATTGACACATATTTTATTAGTTTCAAATGTACAACATAGTTATTTGATATATATATATATATATATATATATATATATATATTGTGAAATGATCACCACAATAGGTCTAGTTAGCATCTGCTACCATACATAGTTATAAAATTTTTTACTGTGATGAGAGCTTTTAGGATGTACTCTCTTCGTGGCAACCCACGGAATGGAAGAAGATATTTGCAAATGACAGTACAGACAAAAGCCTGATATCCAGGATCTATAAAGAACTTCTCAAACTCAACACACACAAAACAGATGATCATGTCAAAAAACGGGCAGAAGACATGAACAAACACTTCTCCAATGAAGAAATACAAATGGCTATCAGACACATGAAAAAATGTTCACCATCACTAGCCATCAGGGAGATTCAAATTAAAACCACATTGAGATACCACCTTACACCAGTTAGAATGGCCAAAATTAGCAAGACAGGAAACAACGTGTGTTGGAGAGGATGTGGAGAAAGGGGAACCCTCTTACACTGTTGGTGGGAATTCAAGTTGGTGCAGCCAATTTGGAGAACGGTGTGGAGATTCCTTAAGAAATTAAAAATAGGGGTGCCTGGGTGGCTCAGTGGGTTAAGCCTCTGCCTTTGGCTCAGGTCGAGATCTCAGGGTCCTGGGATCGAGCCCCACATTCGGGGTCTCTGCTCGGCGGGAAGCCTGCTTTCTCCCCTCTCTCTCTCTATCTGCCCCTCTGCCTACTTGTGATCCCTCTCTCTGTGTCAAATTTAAAAAAAAGAAATTATAAATAGAGCTTCCCTATGACTCTGCAATTGCACTACTGGGTATTTACCCCAAAGATTCAGATGTAGTGAAAAGAAGGGCCATCTGTATCCCAATGTTCATAGCAGCAATGGCCACGGTTGCCTAACTGTGGAAAGAACCAAGATGCCCTTCAGTGGATGAATGGATAAAGAAGATGTGGTCCATATACACTATGGAGTATTATGCCTCCATCAGAAAGGATGAATACCCAACCTTTGTATCAACATGGGTAGGACTGGAAGAGATTATGCTGAGTGAAATAAGTCAAGCAGAGAGCGTCAATTATCATATGGTTTCACTTATTTGTGAAGCATAACAAATAACATGGAGGACATGGGGAGATGGAGAGGAGAAGGGAGTTGAGGAAAATTGGAGGGGGAGATGAACCATGAGAGACTATGGACTCTGAAAAACAATCTGGGGGTTTTGAAGGGGTGGGGGGTGGGAGGTTGGGGGAGCCTGGTGGTGGGTATTATGGAGGGCAAGTATTGCATGGAGCACTGGGTGTGGTGCATAAACAATGAATTCTGTTACACTGAAAAGAAATTAAATTTTTTTTAAAAGTTACAAAAAAAAATGTACTCTCTTCATAAGGTACCTGGGTGGCTCAGTTGGTTAGGCATCTGACCTTGGTTCAGGTCATGATCTCAGGGTCCTAGGCTCCACTCTCCACCTCAGGGTTCTGGGATCACTGGGCTCCAGGTGGTGTTTGCTTCTCCCTCTGCCTCTCCCCCACTGCTCATGCTCTCCCTCTCTCAAATAAACAAATAAAATCTTTAAAAGAAAATGTACTCTTAGCAACTTTCAAATATGCAGTATAATATTAACTATAGTTACCATTCTGTACATTATATCCCTGTAACTTATTTTATAACTAAAATTTCATACCTTTTGACAACCTTCACACATTTGCCCAATTTCCACCCTCTTCCACCACTTCTTTAGAGTGAGTTTTTCTTTCAATGACCCATGTCCTATAGCAGCCACTCTTCTGCTTTCTGTGGTGGTTGTTATTGTTATTATTATTATTATTATTTAGAAACTTATGTAGACTGAACCATAGCAAAGTGGTCTTTTGTGTCTTTTTATTTCACTTAGTATAATAGGTTTCAGATTTTTCTGTAATGTTCAATGAGTCAACAGCTTGCGTTTTTTATTGTTCAATTGTATTTCATTATATAACTATACAATATTTTGTTTATCCATTCAAAAATTTATGAGGCATTAGAATTACTTCAAGTTTTAAACTACTGTGACTGAAACAGTTATGAACACTTGAATACAAATTATTATGTGAACAGATGTTTTCATTTCTCTTGGGTAAATAGGTAGAATAAGATCTGTGAGTATGTATTTAACTTCACAAAAGACTGTCAAAGAAGTTTCCACAGTGGTTGAAAAATTGTATATTCCTACTAGAGATGTATGAGAGTACCAACTGCTCCTTGTCATGATCAACATTTGACACTGTCTTCTTAATTTTAGCCATTATAGTTCGTATGTAAGTTAATTTGCATTTTACCTATGACTAATAATATTGAGTGACTTTCCACATGCTTATTTGTTGTTTATAATCATCTTCCGTGAAATGTCTATTCATATATTTTGCCTAATGTCAAAGGCAAACAAAGCCAGACACTAAAGTGGTGGACAGATTTTAATCAGTAATACCCTATTCCAATGTGGGACAGAGTCCAGTTGAAGTGAGTTCAACTTTGATTATACAGGAGAAACTGAGTGTTTTAAAGGGAGAATGAGGGAATACGGAGGGAGGTGAATAGGGGCAGAATAGAGTTAGGGAAATGAAAAATTGCAAAAATTGGGGAATGGGGTTGGTCCATGTTAAACCTGTATTAGTTTTTTAACTGCCATATTTATCAAAGCTAGGCTCCCACCCCTCCACAGATACCAGGAGACAGGGACTTTTCAAGTGTTGCCTGGAACTAACAGAAAGTTTTTCGGAAGCATAGCCTGCAGAACAGCAAAGTGTTTTGTCAGTTTCCTCAGGCAGGCACTTTAAGGGAGCTAGGGTCACTTTTGGAAGGTGGTCTTGAGCTATTAGTATTTTGTCCAGGGCTTTATAAGCCAAGGTTGAGGCTTAGTCAAGAGAGGGCTCAGAGGAGCCTGGCTAGAGTTTGACCAAGGAGAGAATCTTTGTCACTATTTGAATTAATTTTTGTCTTATTACTGAGCTGTAGGTATTTTTTATATATTCTGATTACAATTCTTAATAAAATATTATGTTTTTAAAATATGTTTTTCCTAGGCTATGGCTTGATTTTTAATTTTCTCTGTAGTTTGTTTTGAAGAACATTTAAAAAAATTTTGATGGAGTCCAAATGATCAACTTTTTATTGTATGGTACATAACTTTGTATCCTATCTCAAAAATTTTTGCTTTACCTAAGGACATAATGATTTTTTACTAGGGTTTTTTTTTTCCCTTCCAAGAGTTTCTGTAGCAGTAAGACTTACATAAAGAGCCATTTCAAATTTAATTTTTGGATATGGCATGATCTAGATAAAGAAAACATTTTTTGATATTGGATATAAAAAAATTGTTCCAGAAATGTTATTCCAAAATATTTTCCTTTCTACATTGAACAACCTTGGTAGCTACATTACAACATCAACATACTGTATGTTGGTCAATTTGTGAACTCTCTGTTTTGTTCTTCTTCTCTATATGTCTGTTCTTATACAAAATGCAGACCATTTTGGAATACCTAGGTGGCTCAGTCACTTAAGTGTCCAACTCTTGATTTCAGCTTAGGTCGTGATCTCAGGATCCTGAGATCGACCCCTTATCGGGCTCCATGCTCAGTGGAGAGACTTATTTTGCTTAGCATAATATACTTTAGCTCCATCCACTTTGTTGTAAATGGCAAGATTTTATTCTTTTTGATGGCCGAGTAATATTCTACCATACATGTATTTATAAACCACGTCTTCTTTATCCACACATCAGTCGATGGACATTTGAGGTCTGTCCATAATTTGGCAATTGTTGATAATATTGCTATAAACATCGGGGTGCACATATCCCTTCAAATCAGTATCTTTGTATCTTTTGGGTAAACACACAGTAGTGAATTGCTGGGTCCTAGAGTAGTTCTATTTTTAACTTTCTGAGGCACCTACATACTCTTTTCTAGAGTAGCCATACCAGTTTGCATTCCCAGCAACAGTACAACGCTTTCCACGTCCTCCCCAACATCTGGTGTTTCCTGTGTTGTTAATTTTAGCCATTCTGACTGGTGTGAGGTAATATCACATTGCAGTTTTGATTTGTATTTCCCAGATGAGTGAGGTTGAGCATCTTTTCATGTGTCTGTTAGCCATCTAGATGTCATCTAGATGTCTTCTTCATGTGTCTGTTAGCCATCTAGATGTCAGCTAGATGTCTTCTTTGGAAAAATGTCTATTCATGTCTTCTGCCTATTTTTAACTGGGTTTTTTTATTTTTTGAGTGTTGAATTTATAAGTTCTTTATATAATCTGGATACTAACACTTTATCAGATATGTCATTTGCATAAGCCTTTAGGACTTGAATTGAGAAACATTGATGCTGCTCAATTCTATAGCTATTTTAATTATGCAGATGCTAGATAGCATTATGAAGATGCTAGAGTAGATCTAGCATCTAATATCAGAATGCTGGATTCAGAATAATAGCTTTGTCCCTTAACTTTATAGCTGATAAAAAATCTCTAGACCTACATGCCACCGGCTTTTCAGCAAATTCGATATCTTTTTATTCATTTTACTTTTGATTGTTGTTTAAATAATCATCTCATATCCCTAGATTTCATATATATATATGTATATACATATATATATCTTAATAGTTTCAAGGTTTTTATTTTTAGCTTTAGATATTTGACAGATCTTATATTTGTAAGTGTTTGTATGCCATTGTTGTAGGGATCCAATTACCTTTAATGTGGATAAACAATTGTCTTAGCATCCATTGTCTATTTATAATACCTTGCCTTATATATACTAAGTTGACCAATATCTTAACTTGTTTGCTAGGCTCTATTTTATGCTTACCATTGAGATAGTTTTCAGTCAGTTTAATAAATTAGCGATTTTAATTGGACTAGAGATCTAGTATGGCAAGCTCCTCCTTACTCATTTTGTTGTGGTTATCTTAGTTGTTATCAGCTCTTCGAATTATTAGGTAATAATAATAATATCATAATTAAATTGAATATCTTGAATGAGAGAAAACCTAGTAAATTTATCACATTATTTAGTTTTACTAAAATTAAACTATAACAAAATGTGTGCAAAAATAATGGAAAGTGGCAGTTAACAAACTACTAATCTATGTATTTTGGCAACTATGTTGAAATTTAGTAGGACTCAGGACAAAATAGGATCCAAGATAAAAATAAATCCAACCTTGCTAACTGAAAGTCATTGAAAATATCATTGGAAAATTATGGCAATCCTCTGTTAATTTTTATAATTCATATCTCAAATTTATGTCATGCTAATTTACCTAAAGCAAAAGTCTGACCAAATCACTGTAAAAAGTAAAGTCTTCACTTACTCCAGATCTTTCCATTTCCTGGGCCTAATGTACTTTTTAGACAGTACTTCCTATGCATGAATTTTAGCTTAAAAATGTACTTGCTATTTTCCATGTCACTTGACCCAGTATTCTCACTTTGTTTACTTGTTGTGTTCACTTTCTGAGTATCACTTAGTCATCTCTACATTTACAAAATCAATTTATGCTTCAAAGCCCAGTTTAAAGGTGGACTTGTCAGCCACTCAAAGCAGAAATTGACTTCTTCCTTTTAATTTGTTTATCTTTATCCTCTATATCAGAAACATATTAATTCCTACTTAGAGTTTCTATTGGTTATGTGATAGCTCCAATCTCTTTTATTAGGCTGTATATTCTTTATAAGTCATATCTGTGTCTAATTACCTTTATTTACCCAAAGTATCTGTTCTTACAAAATAGTAAGTGATTTAAAAATATCTACTGGATTTATATAAACTAGATATAAGATTTTTGAAAAGGATTCAGACAAACAATATTAAATAATGCTGATAATAAAAGAGGAGTTAGGAACATTTAAAAAAGAAGATAAACAGAATCATAAACGATGATTGAGGGTAGATTATAATGATACAGTAATTTTTGTTATGTATATATCTAAGAATATCTTGATTGGTGAATTCCTAGAACTGAAGACATCCACCCAGACAATTAGGGTTTCTGAGCTGAAAATGGAAAACTGTTATCCAAAATAAATTCTCATTATAAATGACCCATATATCAGAGAACAAATGCAACTTGAATAAGTAAATAGAAATAATAGCAATTGATATAAAAATAAAATAATAACAATGACAAAACAGTGTTAATATATATTGAGGTCTTAGACACACCCACACACACACACACACACATATGCACCGATTCACATGTACTTTCAGAGAGACAGCCAGCGAACAACTATGGAAGACTGTAGTAGTAACTATACAATCCAAGCATAGAGACATTGAAATTGCTATAGGTTGTTCCCTGATGATATAGGCTTATTTGACTTTGTAGTTTGAGAAAATAGTCATGGACATTACTAAGACACAAACTGAAAATAAACCTAACTTCCTAGCCAAATTTAACGGGCTAGGTGATGACTACTGGGATTTCAAACTTTCTTTGTTTTCCTTTCATCTTAATGGCTGCTTCTTTGGGTTCTTATATACTAATTCCTTCTTATGAAGCTGTTGTCATATGTTGGAGTGCCCATGATGTATTTGCAGGACCTTTTCTTTTTGAACACTAATCTCACTATAACTCTATACCACCTTTATGCTGGTTATTCCCAAATTATATCTTAGACCTGGTTCTAGTTCTCTCACCAAGCTCCACAAAATATATCCAATTGCCTATTTGATATCTCCATTTGGATTTGGAAATATTACCTGAAAGGGTGTCAGGTGTCTACTAGGTCATAAATAAATATTTACTGGATCAAGGATTTAAAATAATGATATTTACCACCAAATAGAATTCATTCCTGGAATGAAAAAATAGCTCAACAATAGAAAGTGTTTTGATGCAATTAATCAGATCAATAAATTAAAATAATAAAAACAATGTAATTTCATTAAAATATGCTGAAGAATTGTTTTCCAAATTCAAGGACCTTTTCCAATAAAAATCTGAACTAAAATAGGATTTGATAATACAGTAAAATAATTTTAAAACTATGTAAAAAATCCTGATAGCAAGCATAACATTAAATATTAAACATTAGTTTTAGTCCAAAACCAGAATGAAGACAGTGATACCAACTATCATTCAGCTTTGCTCCAGAGAGTTTTTTTTGAAAGATTTATTTATTTATTTGAGAGAGAAGGCAGGGTGGGGCAGGGACAGAGGGAGATAGAGAAAGAATCTCAAACAGACTCTACACTGAGCATGAGCCTGATGTGGGGGCTCAATGTCAGGACCCTCAGACAGGACCTGAGCTGAAACCAAGAGTCTGACACTCACCCGACTGCACCACCCAGGTGCCCCTGTTCCAGAGCTTTCATATAATGCAGTATAGAAAAATAATGAAATATGCAGAGCAAATATTAAAATGAGAGATGGAAATGACATGAGTGTATGGAAAAAGAACACAAGAAATAGTACTAAAAGCATTAGCATTAGTAAAAGAATATTACAAAGTGACTAGAGCAAGATGTATACATATATGTATGTATATATACATATATATTTTTTAGATTGAAAATAACAAATTAGGAAATTTTCATTATCCATGAAAGACTAGACACTATGATATCTCAAATAAAAAGAAGTATACCAGGGGGCACCTGGGTGGCTCAGTGGGTTAAAGCCTCTGCCTTCGGCTCGGGTCATGATCCCAGGGTCCTGGGATCGAGCCCCGCATCGGGCTCTCTGCTCTGCAGGTAGTCTGCTTCTCCCTCTCTCTCTCTGCCTGTTGCTCTGCCTACTTGTGACCTCTGTCAAATAAATAAATAAAATCTTAAAAAAAAAAAAAAAGACAGTTCATTATTTAAAAAAAAAAAAAAAAAAGTATACCAGAGAATAAAACCATAATTCATTGTGGATACAAAATAAGACCTGCATATACATGAGAAACATGCCACAGCTCTGCATAGGACTAAACATTATGCATATATTTACCAGATTATAAATTTAATTTATTTATTCATACTTTCATTGATTCAACAAGTGTTTAGTGAAGACTCATTATGTGCCCTGTATGGTGCTAGGCATACAGGGATGAGCAAGGTTGAGATTCCAGCCATCCAGGGCTTACATTTTAATACTAAAGTCAAAAAAATTTTTAAAAATGTAAAAAAAAAAATATATGGTAGTAATAAGTGGTACAAAGAAAAAGAAATTGAAGTAAGGGCATAAGAATGAGCCTGAGATAGTGGTGGGCTGGTCTTTTAAACAGATGGTGAATAGTCTCTGTGAAGAGGACCTTTCAGGACTGGCATCTGAGCAGGAAGGGATCATTGTGGGTGGCAATCTGATGGAAACATCTTCTATTCAAATGGATGGACAAGTGCAAATGCCCTGCGGCCAGAGTGTTCGTGGTATGTTTGGGAAGAGAAAAAAAAAAAAAAGAAGACTGTTTGGAACAGAGTGAAGGGGGGTGTGATATAAGATGGGGCGTGTGATATAAGATGAATTTGGATGAGTAGTTAAAACAACATTCATGGGGCACCTGGGCGGTTCAATCAGTTATGCATAGGACTCTTAATTTCTGCTCAGGTTATGATCTCAGTGTCCTGGGACTGAGCCCTGCAATGGCCTCCCCATTCGGGGAGTCTGCTTTTTCTCTTCTGCTTGCTCTCTCTGTCTCTCTGTCTCTCTCAAATAAATAAATAAATAAATAAACAATAATAATAATAAAAGAACACATACAATAACCATATACACATGTCCATATACATTGTAAGTATATCATATTATAATTAAAGTTTTCAATGTGCATTCTATTTATTTATTTATTTTTAAAGATTTTATTCATTTATTGGACAGAGAGAGAGAGATCACAAGTAGGCAGAGAGGCAGGCAGAGAGAGATGAAGGGAAGCAGGCTCCCTGCTGAGCAGAGAGCCCAATGCAGGGCTCGATCCCAGCACCCTGGGATCATGACCCGAGCCGAAGGCAGAGGCTTTAACCCACTGAGCCACCCAGGCACCCCTCAATGTGCATTTTAATATGCTATAGTTAAAAGATGAATATGCCCGGTAGGCCAAAAAAAAGGTTCTTATAAAAACATAACATAAAAGGGCAAAATAAGTAAATATGTGATTCGTGATAGAAGGAGGGCAATTGACCAATGAACATAATAAGAAATTAAAAATCCCTTAGAGAAATATAAATCAAAACAGCAGGCTGCTATTTCATCAGTGTTTGGGACAAGTAAGAAAGACTAAAAGCATCCAGTGCTACAACACTTTGGGAAAAACTATTTATGTTTTTCCAAAAACAAACAAAAAAACCTATGTTTTCCCAAAAACAAACAAACAAACAAAATCTGTGTTTTAGGTAGTATCCTAAAAGAATTAAATTATAATGTAAGGATCTATTTCTAAAGATGGTTATTCAATCTTTTTGAAGGCAGCACACTCAAAACAACCTCCACATTTTATTCATAGTTAGTGTCTGAATAAATGATAGTGGTGTATCTATACTAAAAATATGCTAAAAGAGTTAATGAGTCAATAAAGAGAGTGAATTAAGGCTATATGAATTGACTTGTAGAGATACTGTAATATATTATTAAATAAACAAGTAAGTTAAAGAATTCTGTATATTATACAATGCCATGTATATTATACAACGCTTAACCCACTGAGCCACCCAGGCGCCCCAACAATGCCATTTATTTATATGAGACAAATGTGTTTAGTTATTTGAGCAAAGAGAAAAAGTATAGGTGGATTCATAATGAAAAGTTATTTGTTTCTAGCTAAGGGAAGACTTAGTGGTTTATTAACTATTAAAAATACAACTGTTTCATTTATATCAATGAGCATTTATTACTTTATAATTTAATTACAAATTTTGATAAAAATAGGGAGCAATGCTAATTGAGGGTTTTGTCTCTAATTCAGAAAGGTTTCTGGTGCACTGGTTAGGCTTTCTTCTTTTTTTAAAACATCTTCCATGTTTCTTGTATACCAAGCTGTGGGGCAGTAGGAACACTTTGTCTTATATGCAAGCAATAAGGATGTATATTGTGGAACATTTAAAAACAATAACCAAATCCACTAAAAGCCAGTTGACTTTTTATTATCACAGTGAGCTAGCAATTCTGAACATATCAGTGGTAAAATGCCCCTCCCTTGCCTCTGCATGGCCTCTCTCCACTCCAGCTTCCACCACTGCTCCACTCTCAGCAGCGGGTCTGGCAAATGTCCCAGGATCCAATCTGATAACTGTGAGGAGAGAAGACTTGAAACCATCTGTGCCAACCACAGCAATGGACGCTTACAGCCTTATCAGTCCCCCTGATCCCCACAACAATGGGCAGAACTATGGAGAGCTGGAAGCAGTGGCTTAGCATCCCCAGGACATTCAGACAATGACCACGATAACTTATCCCTGACAGGGACACTCCTACATGAAGATTGTTGTGGGTCTGAAATGGTCACGAGACCGCAAGTGCTGGTCCGCACTGACTCCCAGACACAGACCGCATCAGGCTGCTCATGGCCATAGTGGCCTCATAAGGCACCAAGTCGAACAGGAAGATAAAAATTCAGAGAATTCCTCCTAGAGAAGAAATTAAAAATGTGATAAATACAAAGGGAAAACAAAAAGCTATGAAAAGTAACTTTACCCAAAAATTTTTAAATCCTGTTTAGTGCACACAGAGGAAAGGAAAAAAGTATTAAAGGCACATAAACCCAGGGCCTGAAATTTTGTCTGATGCAACTTCTATTCAGTAATGGGTCTGAATGTTTAGCTGGCTGTTGGCTTGTGCTGTGTAAGGAAAGGGAAAAAAAAATGTCAGTGATTCCTTACTAGTAAGACTCGAGCATCACATACCTTTGAGTTTGGTTAAAGTAAATCCTTGTTGAGATGTTTGACTTGTCCTTGGGTGTGTTCACTGGCCTGTGTTTAGCTCTTTGTCTCAGAGGATTTTTTCTGTTTTCCATGAGAACCGATCTATGGATCTCTCTCTCTTTTGCCATCTCACCTTGTTTACATGCTGTAGGTGTTCTGGTCTTAACTGTGATTGCCTGCGGAGTCTGGCTGAGCTGCCAGTGAGTCGTAGATTTGTGCTGAAAGAATAAAGGGGAGAGTGGAAACAGGCCCTCGGGCCATTGGGTGTGCTGGAAGAAAAAGCATGGTTCCTTTCTTAGAGAAATCTTCCATGATTTGTCTTAGTAGCACTTCTTCATTGAGCATTTAATGTGGTCGTAATAAAAGTGAAGCATTTTTAATGCTAATGAGAGGTCAGTTCTTAAGCTCAGATTCCAGAGAACACAGATCCCTGATAAATTGCACCCATGGCGAGGTGAGCTATGCAGCCCCACACTCTGTACAGAGGCCGTATAATATGAGTAGTTGTGGGTAATGCTTTAACCGGTTAGGTGCTAGCTCCTAAGACATACTCTTAAGGCCAGCAGGCACTTCTGGGGCCCCATGTGGTGAGAAGAGAGGGAAATGACAGCTCTCAAGAGCTTTGTGTTCAGACTACTTAAGCAGATGTTCTAGGTCTGTTAATGAAGAAGGGTCATGAGGAAGTGCAAAGAGTAGAAGGTAGTACTATATTCATTTAATTCAACGCAAAATGGTCAGAATTGAAGGGACTGGCATCTTCCAATGCAATTAACAAAGGCTGTGGCATCCTGAGGAGACCTTGCAGAGCAGTGGACATCTCGAAGACAGATTCCTGTTGAGTTGGTATGTTAGGA
This sequence comes from Mustela nivalis, assembly GCF_964662115.1. Taxonomy (NCBI): domain Eukaryota; kingdom Metazoa; phylum Chordata; class Mammalia; order Carnivora; family Mustelidae; genus Mustela; species Mustela nivalis. The sequence goes on from NC_139023.1 coordinate 108,827,884, forward strand.
GGCAGAGAGGAGTCTCTGGTTTTAAGACTCTTGACTTCTGGAAGAGACTACATTTCACTGAGGTTTTAAGACTCTGGGCTCTAGAAGAGACTCCTTTTCCCGAGGGGGAAAGACTGTCACCTTCAGAAGGTGGGGATCCTGGTGATCAAAGCCAAAATGATGACGAGGACTGATGATCAGTAGACTTTATTTCTTACAAGCACTTCTTTTATACTTTACACAAGATCTGGTTACAAACAGGATACAGATTTACATGCAGGACGTGACCTGTGCGTGAGATGTGAGTGATGTGCAGGAAGGACGTGGGCTACGTGCAGGCCACCAAGTGTGACTCGTGAACAACAATGACTGTCTCTTAGCTTTAAATGACAAGAGCAAGTTAAAGATTCTCCACACTTAGCAGATTCATCTAAAGGAGGACAGGAAAGCACTCCCGGGATCCTCCCGTGTTTATTACGGGCATGGCCCAGGAAGACTCTTGCCCTCCATCACCTGGAGTTTTCTCACAGCATCCAACAGGACCCCAGTCACACTGGCAAGGATCTGGGTTGTGTTCCAACAAAAGATCAAAAGATTTTCAGTATTACAGTGGTCATTACAGTCACTTGGTTATGAATGAAAGGGCTGCACAAGACAGGAAGACCTAGGAGAGACCAGATATCTCATTATTGTCAAAGATGTCATGAAGAGGCAAAACAGTGGCAAGAAACAGAAAGAAGCACACTCTTAACTTTCATGGATGTAACGGTGCTAGACCACTCGGGGTGCAGCCAGTATTGGCACAAAGAAGACCGAATGTGTGACTGGTGTGGCCTCTTCGGTCCAGCGTTCCTTTTAAAGGAGGACCTGTCCTACTGTGACTGGGACCATGCAGAGGACGAAGACTTGGATGAGTTTAGACACTGGGGGAAGAAGGATTATTTATTAAAGGAAGGTTGTTGATCTAAACCACAAGAAGACATCATCTGGCTAAGCTTAGTGAAAGGAAATATGTGCCTGGTAAGTGTGATGTGATTTGGGTGTGAAAACACTGACTTAGGAGGAGATGAAGGAGTGTGAGTAGCAGTGGGGATGCTTACAATTTAACAACTGTAATCTTACCAGGGGGAATGGGAGGGTGATTCTGTAAGCATCAGAATTACTTCAGATTTGTTATCAAAATGTTTCTGTGATTTGTCTTTGCCTATTCACAAATAATTGTAAATTCTGGTTTTATAACACAAGTCATTTTGCATTTGCTTTTCCAAAATTTATTAAATTGGAATTTTTAAATCCCTTATATACAAAAAAATAAAAGTTTGTGTGGGTAACTGCTTTACTAACCTATCTCAAAAATGTCCACCATGTTTCAGCTGTAGACAATTCTTTCTCTAGTTCATTATTCGCTGTCAACAGAGTGTGTGTATGAGTTTTAGGGATGGCAATTAATGAATTGCATTCTCCTTTTATTAAATCTACTTTCATCAAATAGAAACATAATTCCTAAAAAAGGAATACCCTCAAGAAAGTTTATAAAATCTCCAATTCTATCTTAAAAGCACAACCAATGTCAGTAACCTTTTAGTTCATATTATTCCATAAGCAGATAGTTCTCCTTTCTGATATTGTTAGACATAGTCTAAACATAAATAAGTTCACCATTTCAAAATTCAGTAACATAGTTTTCTAAGTGTTCTTAAATATGCATTAGCCTCTGTTGTGCAATTTATCAAATTAAGTAACTTCAATTGTATTCCAAATAACTTGAGTTTTATAAAGTACTATATGCATTCAATATACACATAAAAATTCCCAAACCAGCCATTGTGAAATTTTGTATGATGTATATTTTATGCATATCTAATCTGAGAGTTCAAAAGGAAGAAAGAAATCCTTTTACTTCCATTTAGATGTGCCTGCGTTATAAAAGCTTTTGCATTATATGTGACACTGATGAAAGAACAGATAAGTCAATAAACACTCAAATATGTTTTCTTCAAATTCAAGTAGTATCGTTTGTACAATAGTAAACATTAACTTATAGAAAGTTCTTCTTAGAATATTAGTTTTCCATTTTCCTCCCAACAGTAAAACACGGTTGGAAAATAATTTCTTTTAATAAGCCAAGTATGATAAAAAGAAAGAGGGGTGCCTCAGTGGCTTAATCAGTTGGCCATCTGTCTTCAGCCCAGGGTCCTGGGTCCTGGGATGAAGCCCTGTGTCAGGCTCCCTGCTCGGCAGGGGAGCCTGCTTCTCCTTCTCCTTCTGTCTGCTGCTTCCCCTGCTTGCAGACTCTCTCTCTGTCTCTCTGTCTAATAAGTAAATAAAATTTTTAAAAAAAGAAAGACAGAAAGAAACAATTGCAACTGTTGTGGGGGAAGATTCAGTGGCTATCCTAATGCTCCACTCCATTTCTCTCTAAAGCCCACATGGAAGGTCATCGCTGATGCACCGTCCCAGAATTTCTATGATCACCATAGCAGTATTTTAGTATTTATCATGGGTGAAATATATACCAGATAAGGAATCACTCCAATGATGTGTTTTGTTCTGAAGAATATTTGAGAAACACCAAAATAACAGGAATACTGTATTATTTTAGTATTATGAATATTACTGCTTCCCCTTATTCCAACTTAAGTCTATAGTCAGGAAACATTCACTCAGATAAAGAAACTAAATTTTAAACTATGGATAATCACCATATTCTATATAATACTACATAATAATTTTATAAAGATGCATTTTATACCATAAATCAATTATATTAAGAATTACATGTTTCAAAATGTATACTGAAAAATACTATATTAAAGGAAAGATACATAACATACCAAATTTTCCTTTGCAAAATAATGAAAAACAGTTTTCCACATTATAAATCACAGAGGATAGTTAGTGAAAAACTTGACAAAGTAGCACAAATCAGCAAAGCAAGGGTGCCTCAGGTTTCAGTCAGCTGTGTTTTAAAATCACAGAGCTCCCATTAAGAGGATTCATCCACAATATTTTCCTAATCTCTTTGCCTCCATATTTTATTTTATTGTTTTTTCTCTATCTCCTGAGAGAGAAGACTTGAGTCCAAATCGCAAAACAATTGTCTCAAATCTTACTTTTATTTTATAAAATGAAAACATGTATTTTAGAAGCCGATAGCTCCCACAATTATAGCTTATTATATATATATATATATATATATATATATATATATATATATATAGTGGTTCTAATAAGATCCACTATTATCATAAGATATTTTTTACTCACATACTAATTTCTATTTCTTTCTATATCCATAGCTTTTTTAGAAATGAGTCAGGCTAAATTTGTCTGTCCTTTTGATTACCGGTCCTCTAAATCCCGTCAGATCATTCTCTCACTGTGCCCTGACTAGTAGGCAAGTAATAACAAAACATTTTCTAGGCTTTTCCACTCCCTGACCTCCTCCTTCCTGCCATAGAGATCTCTGCCTCAGCGTTTTTAGCTTCTGTACCTTCTGTATCTATATCTTCATGTAACATTTCTCCAGACTTTCTTTCTATCTCTTTAAGCTTATTCTTTCTCTTTGGTTTGGCTTGTGTCTCTGTTTTCAATTTTTTTTTGTTTGTTTGTTTTTGTCTTCTTTGTAGTCATGGGTCAGAAACAACTAATTTTATCTTTTCTACCCTGTGAATTGTAGAATCAAATATACAACTGCCTACTGTCTTCACTGTCTTAGATCTCCCTTAGACATCTTAGGCTCAAAATGTCAACAATTAAACCTCGCATCTTCCTCTCTGATTCTGCTCTCCCACTGTACTCTCTGGGTTGGTGAATTATAGCAACATTCTATGAGTTACATTTGACTCCTTCCTATACATCGTTGCTATATCTAATTGGACAACGCCATGTTTCCAATGAATTCTCCATATTCTCTTCCAGATGTAATGGACTATCTTGATTCAATATTACATCATTTCAGGTTTTGGTTCATTTTATTCCAAAAAAAAGACAAAATGATCACATTGACTCCAAATCCAAATTCTTTAGTGGAAACTCAGTTCCTACCTACATTAACATGCATTTTTAAGAAATTCTATAAATGTTATATTGTTATTACAGAAAATTGAGCAGGCTGTTAAGCCAAAAAGCAAGTGGATTTTAAATAATGCTACCTGAACATCATAATCATGTGTGTTTGCCTGATTTAAAAAACAAACAAAAACACAATGCTTCTAGGGATGCCTGAGTGGCTCAGTTAGTTAAGTGTCTGCCTTCTGCTCAGGTCACGAGTTCCACTTTGGGCTTCTAGCTCAGTGGGAAGCTGCTTCTCCCTGTCACCCTTTCCCTGCTTATGTGCTCGTTCGCTCTCTTTAACAAATAAATAAAACCTTTAAAAAAAAAAAAAAACCCTTATAGCTGTGTGGGTGTTTCTGACCTATGTTTCCTAGACAAGTGGCAGCTAGTTTAATTGCCTGGCCAGAATGTTACAATGTTTTGACGGTACTAAACTTTGATTATATGTGGTTTTGTTTGGGTTCTGATATAGTTTTTGTTTCAGTGTGGAAAGAGAAGCCAGATGGAAGAGAGAAGGAGATACCTGGTGCTTAGTTATCTTATGAGAAATCTGAAACTAGCTGGACTAAATAGAATACTTTCCTCAAAAACCTTTTTCTTCACTTCCCAATTCCACTGCTTAGGCAAAATTACCACAAGGCTATTTCACATGTAGAAGAACTTTCTCTACCTAAAGAGAGGGAAATGGGATTCAGCTGGACCAGGAGGGCATTGATTTGCTCCTCTACAGTCTTTATAGGGCAAAGGAAAAAAAATGAGTAGTCTAGGGATGAGGTTTATAATGGCCACTTCCAGAGAAACGGTTTGAACTACTTATTATCACTTTTAAGTATCCTTTCTTCTAAAAAGTTCAAGGTTTCCAGACATTGAACCTGATATAGTGTTTATAGTGTAGTTGTATACTTAGGTATTTGAGAGGAAAAAAGCGCAGAAGGAGAAGAGACTGATTTTTTTTAGGCACTCCCCTTCTAGATGACATCGATTTTAGCAATGTATCCAATGAAATTCTCAATTCCAGAGAGGATAGAGTTCACTGGAGTTTTTCATTTTTTCCTGATGGTCAATCAGAAAAGAAGGTGTTTACCTTTGAATAATTAAAACAAAACAAATTTGGTGATACATAAACATGAATTTTTAAAATCCAAAGAAATCACTTTTCATTATTGCTTTCAAATATTAATAAAGCTACATAGGCAAGTTTGCCACTGTCACAGATTTTTTTTTAGGTAAATTCTGCCCAATGTGGTGTTCGAACTCACTACCCTGAGATCAAGAATTGCCAGTTCTATCTACTGAGCCAGCCATGTGCTTCTCACTGTCACAAATTTTTAAAGAAATCATTTAGTGAGAAAAAAAATATTTGACAGAAATATTTTATGCACTGATTTCTCAAAGTTTTATAAACATTTATAATTTTCTTTTAGTTTACATTATTTATACAAGACCTTAACGATAAGCTGTTAAAGTAGAATTTAATCACAGGATTAATATTTAAGAGAATATGTAGTAAAATAAGTTGAATACCCAGTACCTCTTTTTCCTATCACCTTACTTTCTTCTTTCAGAGATAACTTAATGCTTATTTTCTGTAGTCTGCAGTATTCAAGATAAATTCCTTACCACATAGAGAATCGATTTGTGCTACAGTACACAAATTTCTATCTTAAAAAAAAAAATTACAAGACAGTTTCAAAAACTCCATCAGCCATATTCCTGTTTAAACCATGGGATGTCTTTTATCCAGTATAAAGTCCCTGACAGTGTTCCTTGATCACAGTCTAATTTGCAGTTGCCTATGCTGAGTTTGCATTTATCTCCTGACCAAGTCACCAAAACAGTCTAAATTTTTAAACCTGCGTCTTTTACCAGTGTAATTTTTAATTTCTATTTTATTTAAATTAAATTAATTAAACTAATAAATTAATAAATAAAATATATTATTAATAACATATTAATAAATTAACATTTATTTAATTTTAATTTTTTCCAGCATTCTCATTTTTTCCTTCAATTCAATTTTTAATATAATGAGTTAACACTCTGATCTCCTTTCAATATATTTTTAAAACCACTTTATTATTAATATGCTTTATGGTTCATATAACATGAATACTATATGAATGTAAAATGAATTCTTAATCCTGTTATACATGTAATTTAAAGTAAAAAACTTCTTTTAATGAATTGTCTGTCTATTGATTCTGTTCTACTATCGCCATTAGTAGATGAATGATGAAGCTTTTGCAATTATTTTTTTCTATATGAAGAAAAGAAGTAAGAGTATTTGATGATAGCCATATGTAATTAAGAATTTGTGTGCTTTTATACAACTTACAATGTTTTGTATTACTTTTATCATATACTTTTTAACATTTTAATTTTAAAAATGAAAAATTTCTTTATCGTTGTCGTTAAAACCAAAAATGATTATAGTAGAAAAGTTTGAGAATGTTCAGTGACTCTGGCTTATAATTTCCATCTGTAATAATGTCAAAGCACTATCTGGTTAAGGCTTCCCCATAAGATGGGGTTAAATTCAGTGCCTATGCAATTCTTATGACCTTTTTCAGATACTGAAGATAACTTAGTCATTTTCCATTTCTCAGCTATAATATTTCTTTTGAATGTTGTGAACTTTTAAAAAATGTCACTAAAATGTTAACTATTTTTTTTCTTCACACATTTGTGGGTTTTGACTATACCAGCATGGGTGCTAAAAAGTCTATTGCAAATATCTTTAACAAACTCTATAACTACTTCTCAACTTATAGGTAATCCTATTTCACACTTGAATGCATGATTTATGGCATTGAATAATCTATGATCCAGTCTTTTGAAAGGACATGAGAAAAGATCACTGGTTTCCTTTTTTAGTCATTATTATTTATTTTAAGTAGCTCATTTTTATTCTAACATTTTCCAATGGTGTTTATATACATTTTGGATGATTTTGTTAAACTCTAGGAGGCTGTGAAAAATATAGCTGTAAAAGCAGTGGGAAAACCTACAAAAGATAAATGTGATAGACTCATCCATCTCAAAAGTAAAAACTTTTGTATGAAAAGTAAACACACACATTTAAAATCTTCAAAAAGAAATAGGAAAATAGTATATTGGCAAATACCACAGCTGACTAACAGATATGGATCATTTACTATGTGCCTAGTCATCTTCTAAGAACTGCTCTTTCCCATCAATGGAAAAGGAAACCAGGTCCCTATCCCCATTCATAAAACTATTAAGAATCAGTGATTAGTTCCAAATCTAGAAAGTATAGATCAAGAGAACATGTTCTTAACCTCTCCACTAAGAGTTAAAAGAAATATAAAATGATTTCCAGTACATGTGAAGGAGTTCTGAACATGCCATCCCAGAATATGCCACTCTGGCATTTTGACTATTCTGAGTTAAAGGCACTTGAAAAATGGCAGATACAAGAAAAACACTCCAACTTTCCTTCTATTTTATAAAAGCAGATGAAATTCCCTTGTGAAAGTATTCTCTCCATACCAAAAGGCAAGTATCTCATCATCAAGGACAAGAAGTTGAGACTAAAAGAATACTATCCAAATGGACCTTATTAAAAGAATTCTTAGCTTCCTTTTGCGTTTGCACCTACTTTAGTTACTTTTCTATGATTGCCTCTCTGTTCCACCTAATGTAACAGCCTGTAGGTTCTTCCATTCTCAGTGTCATCACTTTTTTTTTTTTTTAAGATTTTATTTATTTGAGAGGGAGTGAGTGGGCACAAGCCAGTGGGAGGGGGAAGGCAGAGAGAGATGCAGACTCCCCACCAAGCAATGCACGACTCATCCCAGGATCTTGGGATCGTGACCTGAGCCAAAGGTAGACACTTTAACCAACTAAGCCACCCAGGCGCCCCAGGTGTCTTCACTTCTTATGAAGTTTCCCATGTCATGCAAAACTTGTGGTAAATTAATGTATATGGTTTTCTCCTATTAATCTGTCTTAGGTCAATTTAATTAAAGTCCAGCCAAAAAGAAGTGCAATTGGGTAAAGGTAAAATTTAGACTTTCCTATTCTAGTAATCAAAGCAAAATCATTTAAAGAATTGGATGACTCTACAATTAGCAAAAATTTTTGTTTGGAAAGATACACAATGACAGAAGTAGATGATGAAAAAGATAGCGGTATGATTCAGGCCTTTTAAAAAATTCAAAATATGGTTTTCTCCGGCTCAGTAATTCTATGTCTAATCATCTATCTTAAAAGACAAAAACTGAAAACAATATAAATTGCATGTATTAAATAAATGGTGAAGTAAAATGTGAACTAACCTCAGTGGCATATTTTACAGCCCCAAAACATGTCTTTGAAAGGTATCGATAGCCTTGGGGAAACCTCTGCATTGTATAAGCAGCGACCCCTACTACAGAAATAAAAACAAGCAAGCAGCCCGAGCAACAGCAAACAAATCCCATAAAGGAATGCGTAGCCCAATGATTAGGAAACAAGTAGATATTTCAAAGCTAAACTGATGCAGATGAATCCCAACTTCTATCAATTACATAATAGGAATGGCTGTATAAACTCATGAAAATATCAGCCCCAGATATAGGCTCTCTGACTTTGGGGCTGGAGGTTAGGTATAGCTGAGTATTTAATAGGAGAGATATAAGTCATAGGGCTCCCATTAAAGCATAGGTGTGGGCCCACTTTTTGTGAACTTTTGGTATAATAATAAATAGATATAAGTAATCATTTTAAAATCTCATATCTTATAAAATCTAGATTCTTGGGGCCTGGGTGGCTCAATTGGTTAAGCATCTGCCTTCAGCTCCGGTCATGATCTCAGGGTCCTGGGATCGAGCAGGCACATTAGGCTCCCTGCTGAGAAGGGAGCCTGCTTCTCTCTCTCTCTCCTTCTGCCCCTCCCCCTCCTTGTGCACTCTCACTCTCTCTCACAAATATAAATAAATAAAATCTTAGAACAAAATAAAACAAAAAACCTAGAATCTTGTAAAAGCAAACACAAAATTTTTCTGTAGGATTATTTTCAGTTTGAACAGATTTTTCTTCCTTAACCTCTAAAAATCAGTTAACAATATAACATCACAAATCACTATGAGGGAGAATAAACATATGTGAACAACAGTAGAATTAGAAAACTCAAGAATAATATATGATTAAAAAAATCTGCTGAGAGACTATAAAATAATCGTGAATAATATGGTTTAATAAAAACCAGAAGGAAAATCTGAGAAGCACACATACACAAACATCTTAAAGATCTTAAAACAACCATGGACTTCTGGTTTCAGCTTTAATACTTGTCCTTAAAACAACCATGGACTTCTGGTTTCAGCTTTAATACTTGTCGAGCATGGTAATCTTTACAATAAGAAAAACATGAGCATAGTGGAAATCAATGGCTTTTCTTAGATGCATCTGAAAATGGAAGTTGCAGGGACAGCTAGCACTCTAAAATCTGAAGGGACAGGCATATCTGGAAAGATACAGCCCCTGAGATTTACTAACCCGGAGAATAAGTCACTGGAACCATAAAAGGGGGGGGACTATTTTACATAGTAAGTGCAACAAATTGCTGGAGGCAGAACATGGATTAGCCTTAGAGTGAGAAAATCCTGGGGGATGCAGCTCAAGGGGACCCTACACTTTCATGGTCTTTCTCCCCAATTACTTCTCCACCGGGTTCTTCTTGTGAAGATCTAGAAAGATCCCTTTAGAAACCTAGGAAGGAGAGTAAAACATGCCCAGAGCCCTGCCCAGGGACAGGCCTCACCTGATGCAATTCTGGAACATTATTACAGCTGAAGAAAACTGAGGCACAGAGGAAAAGTAAAGAGTAAAAGGATACAGGTGTTAAGAGAGCTGTAGTTATTATAGAGGTATAGAGCGGACATAAATGAGACCATTTATGACTATTGATAGCTGCCTGTGTGATAACACATTTATTCCTTGTGAATATTCTCTGAAATAATTCTGTTTCCCCTCCACTTACTAATGCTGTTATGTAGTAACACATACCAGGCACGGTGACAGGGAAAATAAGCACATAAAAATATGCTTAATAGTATTTATCATTAGGGAAATGTGAATTTAAACATCAATAAGATACCTCCATACACTTATTAAAATTACTGAAATTAAAACAACAGTTTCAACTGGGGAATACAAAATGCTGGTGAGGGTGTGGAGCAACATGGGCAGGAACAAAATTTACTCCTGGTGGGACTGCAGAATGGAATAGCTACTTTGGAAGATAATTTGACAGTTCTTCACAAAGCTAGACTTTGTCTTACCACACAGTTCAGTAGTCATGCTCCTAGGCATTTACTCAACTGATTTGAAACTAACGTCCACACAAAAAACTATACACAGATGTTTATAGCAACTTCATAAATGCCGTATTTTGGAAGAAACCAGGATTCATTCGGAAGGTGAATGGAGAAAGAAGCCTTGATACGTCCACGTAATGGAGTAGTGTTCACGACAAAAAGGAATGGAGTGTGAAGTCACACAGACATGACAACTAAATAGAATGTGATATCCCAGAGGGGATTCTGGAACAGAAAAGGGATATTAGGTAAAAATTAAGAAAAGCTGAATGAAATGCGGTTTTGGTAAATAATAATCCATCAATTATCAGTTTATCAAGTGTAAAAAATATGTTAATAGTGAGCCTGGAGGTAGGTATTAAGGAGGGCACGTATTGCATGGAGCACTGGGTGTGGTGCATAAACCATGAATCTTGGAACACTGAAAAAATAAAATTTAAAAAAATATGTTACTATAAGATAATAGCAATAGAACAAAAGTAGGCATGGTGTATACAGGAACTGCTTGGCAACTTTTCTGTAAACCTAAAATTATGCTTAAATAAGGTGTTTATTAACATTAATAAAATTCTGGAATTTATATAGCCACCTATACATAAATTCATTTAAATTAGAAATTAGAAATTGTAATAGCTGGGCATAACTGAGGAATGAAGGGAGCAATGAGTGAATATGAGGAATAAGAATACAGTTCAAAAAAGATAAAGAGATGGAAAATATTTTTAAAAATAGAGAAAATTCCAGAAAAACAACAGTAACAAGAATAAAATATGAAAATTGTAATTTGCCACATTTGCAAATAGAAAAAAGGTGAAAAAATATGTGATCATCTCAACAGACTCAGAAAACAATTTGATAAAATTCATGACCATTTATTATAAACACTCTTAATATGAGATAAAAGTAAACTTCCTTAATCAAATAAAGAATATATTTTTAAAAAGCCATACTTCGTGATGATCTGTTGAAAGCTATCCATCTATGATTGGGAATGACCCAAGTAGGCAAGTATAGGAAAGACTTTTCCTCTACCCTCTTATATTTTTGCTGGGGCCTGTGAATTAAACTGATGAAAGATGTGTTAATAGGAGAAAAAGCATACACATTTTATTTGATGTTAATATTTCTATGTGACATGGGGAGGCTTCATGGAAGGAAATGAATACCCCAAAGAAGAGATTCTTATATATCATTTTAACAAAGAGTGATATATCATGGAGATATGACAAGACAAAGGAAAAAGGGCTTTGGGCTAGGAGCAGTAAATTGTGGGAAAGTGACTAGGAAATATATTGAGAAATCTAATGGAAGATAAGGTTATTTTAGCAAGGTTTGTACAGATTCATTTCTATCACTGATGGTAAGGATGTGCCTCTCTTCCTGGGAACAGGGAGGGTACCTTTCTCTGAGAAATTTATAACCTGAATTTAGGTATAAAGAGGGAAGGCAGAGAGCCTGCCTGCTTTTGCTATTTCTAATCAATATGCCAAAGTGACATATTTTGGGGTGGTATGTTCTGATCCCAAACTTTAACCACTGTTGTAACCACTGCCTTTTAACCTGGTACTGGAAGTCTTCATCAATACAATAAGGGACAGAATAAAAAAAGAAATTAAGAGAACAAATAATTAGAAGAAGTAAAATTGCAATCATTTGCAGATATGCATTTTAAAGGTCCAAAATAATCTACATATAAGCCACATAATAAATAATTTAGCAAAGTTAGGAAAAAAAATAAATTATAGATACCAGCAACAGGGTTAGAAAACAAAATTTTTAATTGCCATTTTGGTGACTTCAAAAAATATAGGATACCATAAAAAAATCTAATGAAAGCTGGAAAAGATCTCTAAACAGAAAACTATAAAAATTATTGGAAAAAATTGGGAATGACTAAAATAAATTAAAAAATATGTTTAGAAAATTGAAGTCTAAATATTTTGAGCATGTTAGTTTTCTCCCAATTAACCTTTAAAGTCAATTTAATCCCAATTAAAAATCTCAGTAGTTTGTGTGTGTAGAAACTAACAAGTTGACCTCAAAAGGTATATGGAAATCGATAGCCAAAGCAATTATGAATAAGAATATAGCTAAAGGATTTACATTTCAGTATGTTTTATATTTATAAAGTCTACTATGGGTAAGGTAGTGTGAAAAATAAAGAAATAAATGAAAGAGAAGAGCAAATCTTACAAATAGACTCTTCATTATGATAATGTAGTACACTGGGAAAGTTGGTCTTTTTTTTTTTTAAGATTTTATTTATTTATTTGACACAGAGAAAGAGAGATCACAAGTAGGCAGAGAGGCAGGCAGAGAGAGAGTGGAAGCAGTCACCCTGCTGAGCAGAGTGCCCAGTGTGGGGCTTGATCCCAGGACCTCAGGGACCTCAGGATCATGACCTGAGCCAAAGGCAGAGGCTTAACCCACTGAGCCACCCAGACACCCTGGAAAAGTTAGTCTTATCAGGAAACAATGCCCATTCACTTGGCTTCCCATATAGGGAAAAAAGAATCTTAACTCTGTCCCACATCACATACAAGATCTATTTCAGATGTATTATAGATCTAAGAATGAAAAGATTCTAGAAAAGAAGATATAAGATAGTATCTTCCTGAGCATGAGCTAGTCAAATGCTTTTGTAATAAGACTTAAAAATGCTAATAATGAAAACTGATAAATTGGATAGCATTAATGGTTAGAACTTCTACTAAGTGAAAGACATCACTAAAAGAATGAAACAGCATGTGACAGAGAAGGGAGAAGATACTTGCAATACAAACATCTAGAAAGGACCTTTTACACGTGCATGAAAGAGGGAGATAACCCAATTTAATATGGACAAAAGACTTGAGCAGGCTCATTTTTAGAAAGAGAGGACATCCAAATGGTCATAAACAGATGAACAAGTACTTGATTTCATCATAAATGATAACCAAATTAAAAAGTACAATATTATACTACTTTATTCCCATTAGCATGGATAAAGTGGGAAAAAAATCATGTCTTGGAAAAGACACGATGAAAAATGAAACTCATAGAATTTCGGAACAGTTTGGTAGAGAGATTCCATAACACTAAACAGAGTTTATGATGTAGCAGTTACTCTTCTAGGTACATAACTAACAGGAATGTATACATATAGCAGCATTATTTTTCATTACTAAAATCAGAAAACAATCTGTATATGGCCATCAGAAGTCGAGGGGTTAAAATATTTTTTGATGTATTTATCAAGTAAAGTGCAAGAAAGAATCAGAGTAAATGTTATACACAATCACGTTGATCCACATCACAAGCATCATGTCTAATGAATGAAGCCAGAAAGAGAAGGGGATCTTTCATGCAATTCCATTTATGTGAAGTTTAAAATCAGGCAAAAATGATCAAATGTTTCAGAAGTCAGGGTACTTGTGACTTGTAGGCTCTGAAGCGGATATGGGGAATTATGAATGGTGGGAGCATATAGGAGCATTCTGGCGGACTGGTAATGTTTGATTTCTTGACCTGGGTGCTGTTTGTACAGCATTGGTCACTTTTTGAAGATTCATTATTTTATACACATTTGTGTATTCTCCTCTATGCTTTAATAAGCATCTACTTAAATATATTGAAAATATTTAAGAAGATTAAACTCATGTTTAATATTAGTTCCAGAAAAAGGAAATAAGGAAAAATGGAGAAGAGATACACAAATAATCTCAGCTGAGAATTTTCCAGAAATGAATAAGGACTCGAAGTCCTCAGAATTTTAAAACAAACAAAAGTAAAATCTCTCGGGTTTCTGTGTCAGGCTTAGCTCTGAGTACTAAGGAACAAAACAACAATGACTTTCACTAAGCTAGATAAGAAATAGAGCAAGATACAACACAAAGGACATGACATGCAAATTTAATAAGTAGATAGCGCAGAGAAAGAAGCTGTGAAAATACTGGTTTGGGGGAGCAGTGCTGATCTCCTAAATGGGGATCCCTGCTCAAGGTAGAGACATTAGATATACAGATGCAAGTAGGTGGGGTAAATGTGGTGTGGGGTGGGGCTTGACAAAAGATAAGGAAGTAGGCTTCCTTCTATAAATAACTGGAGCTAATCCTCTGTTGTTAATGTGTGATTCAGTTACTTGTTCCTCTGTTCTCCAGTTTTTAGGTGCTTTGCCATGGTGTTATATAGTGAGGATGTAGAATGACTGTTTATATCAATTTGTTAGCATTTGTATATCATATCATTTACATTTGTTAGCATTTGTATATCATATCATATCATAGCATTTGTATAGCATACCATTTGTACTCTCCCTCTGTCTGTCTCATTGTTACTCCCTCTGGCTCCTCCCTTTCTCTCCCTCTCATCACCCCCCCCACACACACACACACAAATAAGCTGAGTAAAGGAAGCATAATGTTGCTTTCATCCTCATTCTCTAATATGAAAGAGAAAAATATCAAAGGACCATACTACTTAACAAGATTGACAGGCAATAGAAAGAACAAACTCCTCTCCAGGACTTGTAAGGGTGTTGGATGGAGTTAATATGAATAAACTCGATGGTTAGGAGGGAGGACCCAACCAGCCCAATAATGGAGATTTTACAAATCTTTGGGAGAAGGATAAATTTGAGACTGTCTAACATCAAAGTTGACATTTTTTAAGACAGGCATCTTTTGAGGCAAATGGTGTAAGATTGAGTAGAGGACAGAAGACTTCTGATTCCTGGGGAAGAGGAATTGTAAGCAGAATATGACCAAAGGGACAGTTGAACTCTTGAAGTCATAAAAAAGAGCATGGTTTGAGTTTAAATTTTGTTTCAATGTTTAGTTTGAAAAAAATTCCAACTCCAAATAATCAGCACATTTCATCATTTTTGCTTTCTCTGTCTTTTTATTTTTCTCTCTTACACACTCACTGTCATCCATATATGTACATGTACATTTATACATTATTATAATTGTGGAATTATATCTTGTCTAACCATTTGAATTTACCAGATATCACAATCTTTTGTCTTTAAATGCTTCAGAACGTACCTCTGACAACAAAGATATTTTCTAAATTAACAACAAAACAATGATAAAATCCTGGAAATTTTATATTGTTACAATACCATTATCTATGATACATTCCTTATTCTAATTTTCTACATTCAGTGTCATCTGTTGTCTTTAATTGCCGTGTTCGTTTGTCTCCTTTAACCTATAATAGTTCCTCAGTCTTTCAGGACATTGATTTTTGAAGCTATTCAGTAGACTTAGATCCAATACTTGCTGATTCTTTCTTCCAAGTACATACTTCTAATCACTATGCAAAAGTTATCAGGTCTTTGTTCTCTTATCCTTCACTGGAAGGGAACAGTGTAACACATTTTGTGTTTTTAATATCCCACTGTGGCTTGGATAGCTATTCAGGACCCCAGAAAAGATATAGTAGTTATTTTACCAAACATAAGCATAAAAGTACCCTAATGACTCGTTGTGACTAAAATGTCCTAAGCAATGTGTTTTACTTCACATAATAAATATATACCATATTATTTATAATTTCATGAAAACTATCGACATGGCAAATTTAAGTATAGCCATTTTAACTTTTATTTCATTATGAGTTTGAGAAGGAAAACACAGATTTTAACATTGTATTGATATTACACTAATTGTAATTCAAATTTCAAACACATTCATCATAATTTCAATGAAATGGCATATATAAATTGTCCTTTAGCTCAGATTAATTTTAAATCAGTTTTGCAAACCACAGAACACAGAATGGGAAAGTCTAAGTGGACATTAGGTGACTCTTGGCTGCAGACAAGCAGTTTCAGATACTTTTGTATTCTGAAAGCTACAGTCTGAACATGGTTTCAATGCAGATCAAATACACTTAAGAGCCATCTCATATTCATTCTAGCTTCAGGTAGCAAATGCTTGGAATACTAAATAACTGTGTTCCTTTCTATACGGCAAGAATGGCAGTCTTTTTACTTCTGCTAGCCTATGATTCAAGAAGAAGCAAGTTGTTAATTTGAAGATATTTGTGTATAGTTAAGAACTTACGATTATGTGCTGTCATCCAATCCCTTCATTTTCTCACCCAACATTGTAATAACTGCTAGAGTTTAGCTCTTTGGTTATTGTCACCTGTTCTATGTGGTTCTTTGAGCCATTAGATTTTTTTTTTCTCTCTAGCTTCCTGTTAACATCACCCCATTTCTCAAATGTCAGAGTGTAAGATTTAATGTTTAATTTAGATTCAGCTTTTTAGTTGTTTCTGGACCTAATCTGTCTCTTCATATACTTGTTAATCATTCTCCTTCTACAATTTATAGCATTCATGATTTTTAACCATTTATTTTATGTTGTTTACCATCCTCAGCTTCTAAGTACGTATTTTCAGTGATAATAACATATAGATGCATTCTTGAACAGTTTGCCATACATGTCTTATTTTTTATTTAACTTATATTAAAGAGATGAGATGAAATAACATTTAAAAATACTCTAAGGGGAGGAATTAATCATGTTAGACAAGTTAGAGTTTAGAATGGAAACATACAGGACATGGCAACCTTTGAGTTTAATAAAAATTCTTTCCACCCCAAAATTTGTCTGTCAAATACCATACCTGTGTATCCCTATTTTAATCATTATGGCTATTTAGATTATTTAATCTATTACAGGGCAAGCTTTTTCTCATTATTTTCATTATTAAAAACTTACCAATCTATTTTTCCTTGTCTATCTTTTCAGATGAATTTTAGAATCACTCCACTTATTTTTTTTAACATATAATGTATTTTTAGCCCCAGGGGTACAGGTCTGTGATTCGCCAGGTTTATACACTTCACAGCACTCACCACAGCACCCCCCCGCAATGTATTCCACTTATTTTTAATAGACTTTTTTTAGAGTAGTTTTCTGTTCGTAGCAAAATTGAGTGGAAAATGCAGAGAGTTCCCGTATACTCCCTGCCCCACCCCAGCCTCCCTACTATCAACACCCTCCATCACAGTGTATATTTATTACAATTAGTGCACCATACCCCAACACATCATTATCACCCAGAGTTTGTCGTTCACATTAGGGTTCACTCGATGCTGTAACTCTCTGGGTTTGGACAATTGCATAAGAATATGTAGCCAACATTATGGTATCATGCAGAACAGTTTCACTGCTCTAAAAATTCCTTTGTTTCTGCTTATTCATCCCTACTTCCCACTAACCCCTGGTAACCACTTATCTTTTTTACTGTCTCCATCGTTTTGTCTTTCCACAGTGTCATATAGTTGGAATCATACAGTATACAGTTTTTTAAGCTTGGCTTCTGTCAGCTAATAATATGCATATAAGGTTCCTCCATGGCTTTTCATGGCCTGATAGCTCATTCTTTTTAGCACTGAATTATATCCCATTGTCTAGATGTACCACAGTTTGTTTATTCACCTACTGAAGGATATTTTTGCTGTTTCCAAGTTTTGACAATTATAAACAAAGCTGCTATAAACACCTGTATGCAGGGTTTTTGTGGACATAAGTTTTCAACGCATTTGGGTAAATACCAAGGAGTGTGGATTTCATGGTAGGAATATGTTTAATTTTGTAAAAAACCACAAAACTCTCTCCAAGTGGCTGTATTATTTTATATTCTCACTAGCAGTGAGTGAGTTCCTGTTGCACTACATCCTTACCAGCATTTGGTGGTGTCCGTTTTTTGAGTTTTGGTCCTTTGAGTAGGTATGTAATGGCATCTTGTTTTAATTTGCGATTCCCTAGTGACATACGGTGTTAAGCATCTTTTCACATGCTTATTTGCCATCTGTATATTTTTTTTGCTGAGATGACTGTCCAGATCTTTTGCCCATTTTTTAATCACACTGTTCAAGTTTGAAAAGCTCTTCATATGTTTTGGATAACAGTTCTTTATCAGATGTATCTTTTTTAAAAAATTAACATATAATGTATTATTAGCTCCAGGGGTACGGTCTGTGAATTGCCAGGTTTACACTTCACAGCACTCACCATAGCACATAGCTTCCCCAATGTCCATAACCCCATCACCCTCTCCCTACTCACCTCCCGCTGGCAACCTTCAGTTTGTTTTGTGAGATTAAGAGTCTCTTGTGGTTTGTCTCCCTCCCGATCCCATCTTGTTTCATTTATCCTTTCCTACCCACCAAACCCCTGACGTTGCCTTTCAACTTCCTCATATCAGGGAGATCATATGATAATTGTCTTTCTCTGATTGACTTATTTCACTCAGCATAATATCCTCTAGTACCATCCACGTCGTCACAAATGACAAGATTTCATTTTTTTAATGGATGCATAGTATTCCATTGTATATATATATATATATATATATATATATATATATATATATCACATCAGATGTATCTTTTGCAAATATTTCCTCCCAGTCTATGTCTTGTCTTCTCATGTTCTTGACAGTATCTTCAGCAGAAAAGAAGTTTTCATTTTAATGGAGGCCAGTTTTTCAATGATTTCTTTCATGGGTCATGCCTTCGGTGTTGCATCTAAAAATTTACTGCCAAACCCACAGTTATCTGGGTTTTCTCCTATGTTATCGTCTAAGAATTTTATATTTTTGCATTTTACACGGAAGTCTAAGATCCATTTTTAGTTAATTTTTGTGAAGAGTGTAAAGTCTGTGTTTAGATCCATTTTGGGCATTTGGATGTCCATTTGTTTAAGCACCATTTATTGGAAAGGCTGTCTCTGCACCATTGTAATGCCTTTGCTCCTCTGTCAAAGATCAGTTGGCATATTTCTGTGGATTTTTTCCTGGGCTCTTTATTCTGTTCCATCTATCTCTATATCTGTTCTTTCATCAATATCACATTATCTTGATTATTGTAGCTTTATAGTAAGCCTTGAAGTTGGATAGTGTGCCTATTTTTTGATAGTGAACAGTAGCCATGTTTTAGAATCATGTAGCTAACTTTATAAAATGACCGTAGCAGCATTCTATTTTTTTTCTATATTGAGAATAATTTATAAAATATTATCAGAAGTTTTTTCTAAAAATTTTGAAAGACTTTATTGGCATTCTTATTCTATAAAACAATAAAGTGAGAATTATGTCAGTTACCAATTTGTGAAGAATCAGAATAATTGCCTAAAAATAAAATCCTAGACCTGATATGACTTGTCTTTTCTTCTATTTATTTTAATTCTCCACTTTAAAAAAAACATTTAAATATTTAAATTTGCATGAGCCCATAATGTAAATATATGATATTTCATATCTTTATGTTTATGATAGTCATTTGCTTTTTACAAATCTTATTATACCGGTACCAATAACCTTTGAGTACATCCTTTTCCTGTTGATTTGAAATGCCAATTTTATCATATGCTAAATGCCTATGTTTATTTTAAGCCTAGTAAACGACTTTTCCACAAAATTTACCACCTGCTTTTGGACTTGAGCCACATTGTTTTAAATACAAAGATTTGTATTATTTTATAATATCTGGTACCATACCACCTCTCTAAATCTTTCTTAGGTGGACATTCACTTTTAGACCTTCAGACCCAGTAGCCTTTGAGGAAAGGTATAGAGAGGATTGGTGGGGTGAATAGCCATAGGAAGAGTTTTATTTATTTCCTCTGCTGTGGATAGAGCCTGATACCTCTACTCTACTTCCACTTCCCAAATTCAAATGCAGTAGTATCTTGGCTTTGTCTGAACTCTAATGTCAGAAACAAAATTGGCCATGCTCATTGCTAAGTTTGTTCTATATACTCTGCCAGGATTGAAACTTGGGACCTCTCAAAACTATTCTGACTCTAGTATTTCATTTCTAGATCAAGAAAGACACAATGTCAGCTTCCAGAAGTCAATATTTTTTTCTTGGAATTGGTTTGAAAATGGGAGATAGGAGGTTTGATTCGGACCTTTAAATGAACCTTCGATCCATTCCCATCACTATTATATCTATCAGTAATTATCTGAAAATTTCATAAAATAAATGTCCATTCCTGTATTTCAATAGGTTTTCTGTATTCATGTATTTCCTTAGTCATTTCTAATGGGAACATGAGTAAGAGAAACACTAGAAGCCACCTATAAAGAAAAACAAACAAAATGAGGTCAGATGGAGTTTTCCCCCAATTACATTTTATTTCATTTATAAATTTATGTATATCTGGATTTATTTTATAATCCTTTCAACTAGTACTATGGAAGATTACTCGTTTTTTTTCCATCGGACACTGAAACCTCCATATGTCTTGTGCTATGGATTTTATCCCTACTGCATTTTGTGGACCATTTCACTATCAGATATCCCACTCTCAATTACAGGGTGATTCCCATTGTCTTTTAAATAGTTTCAAATCTTGGGCCACTTGGTTGGCTCAATTGGTTAAACATCAGCCTCCAGCTCAGGTCATAATCCCAGGAGCCTGGGATGGAGCCCCATGTTGGGCTCCCTGCTCAGAGGGGAGCCTGCTTCTCCCTCTCCCTCTCCCTCCCTGCTTCCCCTGCTTGTGCTCTCTTTCCCTCTGTCAGATAAATAAATAAAATCTTTAAAATAAATGTATACACACATACTTACAAAACTCTTCTGTTAAAAAAAATATAACCAATACTCCTAGACCCTCCATTCACCTTCGGCTGTTTCTCTCTCTTTTCTACTTTTGCAGCTAGTTGTTGAAAACGTTTCTCCTTAGTGCTGTACTTCTTTACATCTCTTCTCAGTTTCCTCCAGTCTAGCTTATAATCATTTTAGTTTACTTCAACCAGGTTAATCAATGTGCTTCTTTTCTCTCAATATGAAGAATGTTTTTAGTCTACTTATTATTAGACTTTTCAGAAGGGTTAAAATCTTGGTATACTCTCTTGTATGCTCTTCTCTTGGCTTCCCTGACACACTACTTCCCGACATATCTCTCCACTTGCTCTCTTTTCCTAACTTATATAGGTTCCTTCTCCATACATGGCCAAGAATTTGGTAGTTCTTAATGGCTTGACCCTGGTTCCTTCTCCCAGGCTATAATCTCTCAGTAGTCTATTTGTACATAACTAGCCCATTTTCATCTCTAACCCCTTCTTCTCCTTTGAGCAGCAGACTTGAATCTCCCTTGCTTCTGGAAGGTAATTATAATCTGAAAACCTCTTGCTGATTAATTCTTATTTCAATAAACAAAAATAGAGAATTGCTGTTGAAATGAGTGACATACATTAATTTAGTAGTTAGGTAAGAATACATATGATATTCAATGTTTGTATAATAAAAACATTAACGTCAAATATAGTAATGAATAATTTTTCCAAAAGGCAAATCAGAGAATCATCTCTCCCTCTCTTTTTAATAAACATCAATGGTCTCTCATTACTTTTAGCACAAGGACGGAAATTCTCAACCTGGTTACTTACTTCTATATCATCACCTTTCATAGTGCCTCCCTTCCTCTATGCCACTCCAGGCCCACTGGTCTTTCATTGACTAGAGCATGCTACAGCCCTTTGTGTATGTTGGTCTCTGAGCCTAGACTATGTCCCTCCATTTTTCTTCTCATTGCAGCCTAGTGAGGGTCTATCCTTCCTTCAGATCATCACTTCCTTGATGAAGCCTCTGATTGCCTTTACTAAGTCACGTCTTCTGTTTGTCTTTGTGTACCTCTCCTTGAGAGTTCTTATCACTGTCTGATTTTACATTTATTATATGATTATCAGATTATTGGTTGTAGATTTCACAAGGCCTGGAATTTCGTCTTGTTAGTTGGCAATTTTGTCATTAGACCCTAGTACAGTCAGTGCCTTGCATGTTGAAGACATTTGATATTCACTTGTGGAATAAGTGAAAGGAATATTAAGTGGAATTTCCTATTTTCCTTTTTTAAGTCATAAAACATTTTGGATTATGACTGCCGCTCTGGGGTTAATTCTATGAATGTTGGTTTGTTCTTCTGTATTTTTTCTAAAACATTTATATTTACATTTTCTTTAACTTAATAGTTATTTAAAATGTCCTTTTAAAGTTTTTAAATGATTGAGTTCATACTTCCACTTTATTTTGTTCTAATTTTATTATATTTTTCCTGAAATGTGTATTTTTTATATTGTAAATAAGTACTAGGTGTTACTCAAATTAATGTTATTTTCCTTGTGTTGCATTATATTTCTTGGAATTGTATAAACATATTCTGTTTAATCATGCTTTTAAAAGAGAACATTGATGAAAAAATTTATATTTTCTGACAGCAAGATGTGGGGATTGCCTGACTCTGTTCTCATTTTCTGATCATGAAAATAATCTGTCTTTTAATTTATCCTGCTGGAATAATATAACCCAGTGAACTTTCAGTGTTTTTGCATACCACTAGACTAAAGACTAATTTTCCCTGCTCTGTTTCACAGTTCCCTAACTATAGGAAGAAAAATTTATTTTTATATATGTTGTTATGAAGTATTTACTTTTGGAGAGACACTGTATAAGATAATAATAATAATAATAATAATAATAATAATAATAATTGATACTTACATAATGTTTTTGATAATAATAATACTTGATACATAATGTTTTTGATATGCCAGGCTTTTTTATGCTTTAAATATAGGAATTCATTTAATTATCAAAACAATACTAAAAATAGTTATTGTTTTATCATCCTTATTTTTTTTAAATATAAAACCAAAGCATAGGGAGAGTTACTTAAGGACAGACAGAAATGAGTTACTTAAGGGCAGACAGAAAGCAGATAGCAAGGCAAGATTGAGTTCCAACCAAAAGCCCGTGCTTTTAATCACTAAGCTATATTGCTTCTCAGAAATAAAGACTACTTTATATACTTTAATTCAATTAGTAGACCCAGTCTATATAAGGTAGATAGCATTAATTCCATTTGAAAAAGAAAGTGAAGTTCAGAGAGGGGGAATAACCTTCCAAAGGCTATAGACATTTGAAGTGTCCAAGTTCAAAATTGTGCTGAGATCTATTAATTATCCTTCTATATGAAGATGACTCTAAACCTGAAACTTTGAAACCTGAAACCTAAATCTCTCACATGCAGACAACGAAAACTATAAATCTAAGAATGCCATATTCCCAACATTTTGTACTTACAACTACTCACCTTAATTCCCAACTTCTTTATGTATCCTGTTGTACAGTGTTCTTGGAGAGAGGGGCATGAGAACCCACAAAAGATAAGTGTTGATAGCACTATACTATCACTCAATAAATATCAGTGCAATAAATAGTCCATTTTTTATTAATATATAATGTATTATTTGTTTCAGGTGTACAGGTCTGTGATTCATCAGTCTTACACAATTCACAGCACTCTCCATGTGGAGTGCTATGAATTGTGTAAGACTGATGAATACCCTCCCCAATGTCCATCACCCAGCCACCCCATCCTTCACACCCACACCCCCAGCAACCCTCATTTTGTTTCCTGAGATTAAGAGTCTCTTATGGTTTATCTCCCTCTCTGGTTACGTCTTATTTCATTTTTCCCTCACTTCCCCTATGATCCTCTACCTTGTTTCTCAAATTTCTCATATCAGTGAGGTCATATGATGATTGTCTTTCTCTGATTGACTTATTTCACTTAGCATAATGCCCTCTAGTTCTGTCCACATCATTACAAATGGCAAGATTTCTTTTCTTGATGACTGCATAGTATTCCATTGTATATATATATATACCACCTCTTCTTTATCCATTCATCTGTTGATGGACACCTAGGCTCTTTCCATAGTTGGGCTATTGTGGACATTGCTGCTATAAACATTTGGGTGCATGTGGCCCTTCAGACCACTATGTTTGTATCTTTGGGGGTAAATACCCAGTAGTGTAATTGCTTGGTTGTAGGGTATCTCTATTTTCAACGTTTTGAGGAAATTCCACATTGTTTTCCAGAGTGGCTGCATTGCATTCCTACCAACAATGTAGGAGTGTTCCCCTTTCTCTGCATCCTTGCCAACACCTGTTGTTTCCTGACTGGTTAATTTTAAACATTCTGACTGGTATAAGGTGGTATCTCACTGTAGTTTTGATCTGTATTTCCCTGATCCCAAGTGATGTTGAGCACTTCTTCATATGTCTGTTGGCCACTTGAATGTCTTCTTTACAGAAATGTCTGTTCATGTCTTCTGCCCATTCTTTGATTGGAATGTTTGTTCTTTGGGTGTTGAGTTTGATAAGTTCTTTATAGATTTTGGATACTAGCTCTTTATCTGATATGTCATTTGCAAATATCTTCTCCCATCTGTCAGTTGTCTTTTGGTTTTGTTGACTGTTTCCTCTGATGTGCAGAAGCTTTTTATCTTGATGAAGTCCCAATAGTTCTTTTCCCTTGCTTCCCTTGCCTTCAGCGTGTTTCCAGGAAGAAGTTGCTGTGGCTGAGGTACAAGAGGTTGCTGCCTGTATTCTCCTCAAGGATTTTAATGGACTCCTGTCTCACATTGAGGTCCTTCATCCATTTGGAGTTGATTTTTGTGTGTGTTGTAAGGAAATGGTCCAGTTTCATTCTTCTGAATGTGGCTGTTCTATTTCTCCAACTCCGTTTGTTGAAAAGACTGTCTTTTTTCCATTGCATACTCTTTCCTGCTTTGTCAAAGATTAGTTGACCATAGAGTTGAGGGTCTATTTCTGGGCTCTCTATTCTGTTCCATTGATTTACATGTCTGTTTTGGTGCCAGTACCATACTATCTTGATAATTATAGCTTTGTAATAGAACTTGAAGTCTGAAATTGTGATGCCACAAACCTCGGTTTTCTTTTTCAATATTCCTCTGGCTATTCAGGATCTTTTCTGTTTCCATATAAATTTTAGGATTATTTCCATTATTTTTTTTAATGATTTTCTTTTTGCAAGAGATTTAGTAAACATCCCTCACAGCAAATTAAAATCAGATACTTTTTCTTTCTATCTTTCTTTCTTTCCTTTTGTTTTTAGATTTTTGCTTTCTCAGTGTTTTCAGTGGTAAGTAAATGGTGAATTCAGGTAAACTTCATCTTGTTACTGCATGTTCATAATACCAAAAATAGTTTTGGGCAGATGATATGCATTTAATCAGTATTTATTGAAATGATATATGTTAAGAAAAGGCACATCTGAGAAATTGGTGTCTACCTTCATTAGAAGCAAAATTTATTTTGAGAATAAAGATGATTTAATATTGATATATACAAAAAACTTGTTTATTAAAACATGATATAAAGTTTCATGAATGATTTGGTCTCAAATATGTATAATCTTCAACAAAACTATTAAACATGTTTTAGTTACCCTCATGACTAGTAATTATTTTATACATTAAAGCACATTTATAGATATTAACCCTAGGAATCTTAAAGTGTACAGTATTAATGAATGGTATTGGTAAGCTGTAATTTATTTACATTAATGAGCTCTTTATAGATTTATAAAAATAATTTCTCAAAGTTTTATGAATGACATAATTAACATATCCTATTCTTTTGTTTGAATATCCATAGCTCAGTCCATTTTTAAGACATTCTGTTTTGAAGAAGACATTTAATGTCACTCTACCAAATCCTTCACTGATTATGAGAGAAAACACTTTTACTGTAAAACAAAAAGCCAAACAAAAAAATCCAGAAAGCAAAGTAAAATCTTCTAAATGGTAAGTGTGCTTGTTCTCACTGAATCATAGGGTTGCTACATTTTTACAGTCCATGAATTAACTGTCATACAGAATCTCTGAGACAGATAATTTTTTTCTGTCTTCAAAGCAATGTATTTGTATCCTTATTCTAGATTTTAGTTGTTTATATCTCTGGGGGTAATTAACATATTATAGTAGAGACCACTATGCATGCTTCTAGAAATAAATGATGAACCTGGTTAAGAATACCGTTTTTAGAAAGTATACTTTTCATTTGCCTTTAACACTAAGATAGGAGAGTTACCTTAATGAGGTGAAGCTGACTGTGTTTCTTTCAATTAACCTATCTTTTAAAACAAAGAATCTACAAAATAATGCCATGGTCTAGTCAGTTATTGTGAGATTACATCTCAGTGAAATATATAGGCTTTTTCAAACAAATTGTATTATCAAGCAAGTTTGAACTAAGAATATTCCCAAGTAAATAGTTAATAGGTATGGGTTAAACACCAAGTGTATAGTAATGACTAACAGTGGTTTAGGTTTTATTTGGGGTTTTTTTTGGTACCATAGGATGGGCTTGAATAATCTGATGTTACTGTATTCCAAAAGAGGTTGCTTTTCATTCCAGTATCTACACCACAAAATGACGTTAATGTTATATTTCAGGAAACTACTGAGATTATATTAATTGTTAGAGAATTAGATTCTAAACAAAAAAGTACTTATTAAAATTAAAATAATAAAATATAGAATTTAATATCTGATAAATTGTTAGACTACTTACTGGAGTAGTAGATTAGATTTAATCTAGATGTCATCAGAATTTATTCTTGCCACAGCATGGACCTCTGCCATCCATAATGGTAGCCACTAGACCCATGTGACTATTGAGCACTTGAAATATGGCTATTTCAAATTGATATGTACTGTAAGTCTAAAATGCACACCAGATTTTGAAGACTTAGTTTGACAAAAAAAAGGGTATAAAATATCTGATTAATACTTTTTAAATTTTATATATGTTGAAATGATAGTATTTCAGATATACTGGGTTAAATATACTATTATGATTATTATCAACTGTTAATTTTTACATTTAAATGTGATCATAGGCTCATATTATATTTCTATTGGACGATACTGGTCTAGAACATCTATGTTTTGGAATAGTGATTTCATCAGTATATTGGAAAACAATGTCTACAATAATTTTTTTAAAAGATTTTATTTATTTATTTGACAGCGAGATCACAAACAGGCAGACGTGGGGGGTGGGGGTGTAGCAGGCTCCCTGCTGAGCAGAGAGCCCAATGCGGGACTCGATCCCAGGACCCTGAGATCACGACCTGAGCTGAAGGCAGAGGCTTAACCCACTGAGCCACCCAGGCACCCCAATAATGTTTTATTTTTAATTTTAGCTCCACTCTATTACATATTTTGTTATGACAGAGAGCAGTAGCCCATTTACTACTCATGGTCATTATTACTTATTAATATGTAGTAATTCTTTAAAGTGCAAAAATACAAAAGCTATTTAACATCATTTAAAACTACTGTCCTGACTTTTGTACTACAAATGTTATAATTTTCTTTTTTTCTTTTTTTTAATTAAAAATTTTTTAATTTTATTTGACAGACAGAGATCACAAGTAGGCAGAGAGGCAGGCAGAGAGAAAGGGGGGAAGCAGGCTCCTCACTGAGCAGAGAGCCCGATGTGGGGCTCCATCCCAGGACCCTGGGACCATGACCTGAGCTGAAGGCAGAGGCTTTAACCCACTGAGCCACCCAGGTGCCCCTAAATGTTATAATTTTCAATCTATATCTATTTTTTGATCCCATAAAATGTTGTTATTGTCATTTCTTAAATTATATTTATTTAGATTTACCCATATATTTATGTTTCATTGTTCTTTATTCCTTCTTGCATTGCTGTGCTTTTCTGTGCTATCATTATTCTTCTTTCTAATGAACTGCTTTTAATTTGTGTTCATGAAGGTTTGCTATTGATGAGTTTTCTCCTTTTTTGTTTAGAATCATTTTTATTTCATCTTCATTTTCAAAGAATATTTTTACTGGATAAAGAATTAGAGGTTCCTATATATATTCTTTTAGCACTTTAAAAGTGTCATCGCATTGTATAATGCTTTCCAAGGTTTCTAAGAAAATGTTTTTCCTTTGAAAATGATGTGCTTTTTATTTATCTGTCTGCTTTTTCAACTTTTCTCTATGCATTTTAAGAAATTATTTTTAATGTCCTTAGGTTTTCCTGTCTCTACCCAAATGTTCCTTGGTGTACGCTAAAGTTCTGAATTGTGTAGGTTGATGTCTTTTTATTAGTTATGGAAAATCATCACCCACTATCTCTTAAAATATTGCTTTTATAACATCCTCCTTTATATTTTGAAAATGCAATTACAGATATTAAATCTCTTTCTTTACTGCATCTCATGTATCTTGTATATTCTTTTTTGTCTGTATATTTTCTAACACTCTTCTAGTTCACTAATCTCTTCAATGGTCCAATCTGAAGTTAAACACATCTATTGTATTCCTAATGTTAATCATTATATTTTTAATTCTATAATTTCCTTTTCATTATTGTTTATAAATTTCAATTATATGGAGAGGTTCTCTATCTTCTCAACAATTTTGTCACATTTTATCCTTTATTTATATTAAAGGACACAAACTCTGAATCACCTTTGGATATGTTTTTATTGTCCTTTTATTCTCTCAGTTTCTATCTTTTGATTCTGTCCCCTGGCATGTCTAAGCTTGATCAAATGTTGGTCATAACTTATGAAAAATTACATAGGTAATTTGATGCTTTATCTCATATGATCTTCCTCCAGACAGAACATCCTTTCACTTTCTCTCAGGCTTCTTACGACGTATGGGGTACAACCATCTCTTCCCAGTGTGCGATTTTGCTTGTTCAGGATTGGGCTTCATGTTTTTGTGAGTGTTGATCTAATGACCATCAGGTATGTTCCCAGGGTATGACCTTTCTGTGATCTTAGCAGGAAGTCAGTGACAATCACTAGAGTGCTTCCTCTAATATTTTTACTTTCAGTCTTTGAAACTACCAAATACTCTGTGCAACTGCCTAGATCTTTAGCTGCACTTTTGACTCTACTTCTTAGTCTTTTGACACTACCCCCATATCAGATAAAATCAAACAAATGTCCTGAGGGGAAAATTAATACAATCTCAAACTCATTTGTGTTCCTTCCTGTTCTTTGGGATTTTGTCCCTTCATGTCCTATTGTCTTGAAATTGAACTCTAAGGTTTGTTTCTATAGACCCTGAGAGAGCCAAAGTCTCAATTTAGATTCCTATCTAGTTTGTAGTTGTCTTCCATGCTTCTTAAAAACTCAAAGAGTCGTCTAAGGGAATGTGAGGCTCATTTCAATGCTATTCCCTCCTCACCTTTCTCATCAGGTTCCTGGGCTTTACAAGACATGGTTGTGTAGCTCTCCATTCTCTTAAATAAACCTAAGCAAAAATAAATTCTGTAATTTTTCTCAGAGACTTGGTCTGCAGTGACTTACTCTGCCATATCTGAAATTCTTCCTTTACTATAGCTTGCTTTCTTTCCTTTTTACCTCTAAAACAATTTCTGAAATTCGATAACTTTGATGGACATTTACAATTGGAAAGAATATCTCCTAAATATATTTACTCAACATCCTACTAAAAAGTGCATATTCTATTTTAAGGAAATGTATGTTCTTATCAAACTTTCTTGAAAATCTATTTCTTTTTTGTTAAGTTCAGTTAGCCAACATATAGTACATCATTAGCTTTAGATGTGGTGCCCAATGATTTGTTAGCTGCAAATCTATTCCTTTAAGATTATTGTCACATTATAAACTAAAAGAATATGTTAAGGTTGTATGGTTAGTTACTTAATTATTTTTACCAGATGTCACACAAAAATAAGTCCTTCAAAAGTGTTTTAGTATCCCAGACATGCCCACCCACATCTTAAGTCCTTTGTGAAATAAACCTTCAGAAGATAAAACCAAACTCGCTCCTTATTCAACTAATCACCATTACAGATGAACAGAAAGACTATTTCTCTTTTCTGTTTATATGCTCTCCTAGGATTACTACGAGAGAACATCACAAACTGACATAAGATTTCCATTCAGAATTTCTCTGCATTTCAGCCAGTATAGTGTCATATGGAAGCTTCCTCCTTTAATTAACTTTCAGGAAAAACAATTTTATTTCACAATTAGAGAGAAATATAGTGCTTGGCTAAACTACTACATTAACTGTAAAGAAAAATGAGTGAGTTAACATGTTCAAAGGGCTGCTATCAGCTTCACTTATGTTTGAATGAAAGGGAACAAGCCATGTAACAGAAGGGTGTTGAGTGATTAAAAATGGGGAAAGAATTGCCATCTGAATACCAAATAACAGGGATGATGGTGTTAAAAACAATTTGTGGACTTCACAGGTTACCCTGTGTCAATCAAGCCACATTTTGTTCAACTGTTCCTGGTCATAATGGAAATGAACATAAAATATTTTTGTTATGTGTAGTCTCACATACATAAAACTTAGTGAAAGAATTGATATTTCTTTTGAGAAGAAATCTAGTACAGCCTCAGGCACCTAAATGGCTCAGTCGGTTAAGTGCCTTCTGCTCAGTTCTGATCCTGGGGTCCTGAGATCCAGGACCACTCACTGGGGAGCCTGCTTCTCCCTCTCCCTCGGTTTGCTGCCTGCTATTAACCCCCCCCCCCCATTGACTTGTGCTCTGTCTTTCTTTCTCTGTCAAATAAATAAGTAAAATCTTTAAAAAAAAAAAAATCTAGTATAGCCTCTTACGTGTTACAAGTACATTTTATAAAAAATTTAATTACAAATAAGCTTAATTCCCAGAATATTAACCAATGGAAAAATTAGTATATTAAATTATATTTTGAAAGTATAAACAGCTTATTTGGTTGCTATTTCTTTTCTGTTCTCTCAGCTGGATTAAATACATTAATATTATGGCATAATATCCAAACTACTGCAGGTATTATATATATTTAATATATACTTTTAACTACTTGAGTCCCCAGCAGAGTCATTAGGACAATCTAAAAGCTAGGATTATCACATAATATGAACTACCTGGTATCAGTGATACTTAGTCAATCTGATCAGAAGGAAAGAGTGTTTTGTGAAATTTTTGTATCTTTATTTTATTTGAGGTAATGAACTAGAGGAGCAATCTGAAAGAATATTTTGGCTTAGGTTGAGAAGTACAATAGAGACAACACTTACTGAAACAGCTTTTCTTTCCCCACAGATATATTCTAAAGGTATTATCTATTAACATAAAGGTAAGCTGACAGTTCTCTCACAAAGAAGCAGTTCCATTTTGATGATGCCCTCCATCAGCTACTCAAAGGAATATAATTGCTCTTCTAACCTCAAGAGATAGAAAAATCTGTTCTTGCAAGACATTTAGTTCTTTTTTTCTCAAAAATTTCCTATTACAACAGCAGTATATATATATTCAATGCATTCTTTCTAAACATGTATTATTAACACTTCCATATAAAACACAACGCTGAATAAAGACATCTGAAAACCCTTTCTTTTTTACTTTCGGATTTCATTCTCTAACCAGAGACTGCAATTACTTTCCAAATACTAGGCGTCCTGAAAATAAGTACATGATGTTATTACATGTATGTGTTATCCACTTATTTTCTTATTCTTCATTTCTCTGAAATTATAAAAGTAGAGAGCAAGAGTCACAAAAATATTATTTACTTTGTGTATGTTTTACTTTGTGTGACGTTTATGTATAGATAGGAGATCAAGGGAAAAGTGATTAAATTACAGCAACACACAGGGGCTCCTGGGTGGTTCAGTTGGTTAAGCATCTGACTCTTGATGTCAGCTCAGGTCATGATCTCAGGGTCCTGAGATCAAGCCCTCATGCTGGTCTCCGTGCTTAGTGCAGAGTCTGCTTAGTCTCTCTCTTCCTCTCCCTCTATCCCTCCCCCTGCTTGTGATCATTCTCTGTCTCAAAAAAAAAAAAAAAAAGAAAAGAAACTCTGAGCTCATGTTCTAATTATGTAACCCTAACTAAAGTTCTGGATCTTTGTTCTATGGCTGTAAAAGCAACTGGTGTGCTAGATCAGTAGTTTTCAAACATAGCTTGTGCTTCACCATTGCCAAATGAGTTGATCAAATACCACAGCTACCCAGTATCTAACAACTCCTTAGCTACTGTACTCTGGGATGAAGACTTGGAACCTCTATTTTCCTCTAGGCATTTATTTGGTGAAATTAAACTCTACCTACATAATTCCCAAAGTTTCTGTCATCCCTATAGTATTTTTTTCAGCAGTTGCCTGTTCATATGTCATATGAACCATGTAAAATATAGTTTTGGTCACAGAAATTTCAGAAAAGCAAGAGCATTTGAAGTACATTACATATGTTGTAACAACCTTGCATGTATTCTTTTCAGGTAGTACCTTATGGAATTATTTTTATTGTCTTCCTCTTAATTATACTTCTCTATGATAGATCACATAATATGAAAATCTGTTCATGAAAGAAAAATAGAAAGATGAAAATTCAGAATGTGGGAGAGTTCACTGGTCACAACTCTCAAGATAATGTATTAATTATTCAGTAGAACTAATTCTTATGTCTATAATCCTAAAACTGTGTAAAAATTCTCCAGACTAGAACTAGCTGGAAGAACAGAACTAATTGGAAAAGACCTCCCCCACCACCAACTGATCCTTTCCAATAATTGTATCCAATAAGTTTTTTATTTGCTTTAGTTAGTTTTCATTTCTTCAATTGAACCATCACTATTACTTAATATTAGTTTTCCTTGAGGAAACTTGTCTCTTACATGATAATTATAGAGCTCATTTGCGGAGGCAATTTTTTATTTAGAAATATTTTTTAATCATCTCTTGTTCTTTAGTGTTATTGACCAATTTAACCTTTGCTTAATATGTTAGTGATCAAGATATTCAATGTTATTACCAAAGGAATTTCATGAGCAGGGCAATCCACCATGTGGACACTCCCAAAATATATGCTGTTACTGCTAGACTATCGGGGTTTCCCTCTGTTGCCCAGAGTGATCATTAACTATGGTAATACAGATAATTCCCTGCTCTCACTGACACTAGAGCATGCTGCCTATAGTTCCCCAGTGTTAGAAGCAGCTAAATTGCAAACAGGATCAATGATTTGAATGATCTTCCCTTGTGACTTCTAACTCTATACCTGATTTTATCTCATTTTTAAAAAATATTTTATTTATTTATTTGACAGAAAGAGAGAGACAGCAAGAGAGGGAACACAAGCAGAGGGGTGAGAGAGGGAGAAGCAGGCTCACTGCTGAGCAGGAAGCCCAATGTGGCATTCTATGCAGGGCTCAATCCCAGCACTCTGGGATCATGACCTGAGCAGAAGGCAGATGTTTGGCGACTGAGCCACCCAGGTGCCCCTGATTTTAAAGATATTACTTCTTTTCTTGCTTTCTGGTATGTTAATTAATACTACATAGTGTATTTTTTCCAGCTGGAAGCTATTAAAAAACTAGCACTGTACTTCATTTTTAGCAGCTCTGCAAAATTATCTACCTCTTTATCTCCAAGGTTGTTGAAAATGTACTTTATGTGCCCTAATTTCCATTACTTTAAATCAGACCTTACCAGTGATTATTCCTAAATTTGGAGGAAATGCTTGAAGCAGTTTTCATGGGATTTAATACTAAACCTTTAGAAATTAATAATGTATCTCTACAAAGAAATTACATATCATATTTAACAGAGACTATTTATTTAGAAATTATATATATGATCTATAAACTAGATATACTATAAACTATAATCTAAAAAACTATTTGTAGTTTACTTTTGTAGTATATAGTTTAAAAGCTGAGACTTCTCTATAAAACTCAAAAAAGCTTCTGTTTGTAATCTTGCACTCATAACTACTGAACATGAATTTGTTTATGTAGGATCCCCTGTATTACTTACACCTAGAGTTCTAATAAATGACAAGCACTAAAAAATATTGGAGTCTTGTCTGCAGAATTATCTCATACACGTGCACATGTGTGTGTGCGTGTGTGTGTGTGTGTGTAAAACGTTATGTAAGCTACTTCTCCAAAATTTTTTACCTAATTCTTGAAGGGTGAGGAGTGTTTTCTCTATGCTCTTTTGAAAGTAATGTACTTAGCATAGAAGAAAGGATATGAGATTTGGGGAAGTGGTTTTGAGCTAATGACGTTCAGTTAGAGACAAAACTTTGAGTGATGCTAATTAACACAATAATAAAGATGACAATTTTTCTGAACAAGAAGAAAAGCCTGTAGAAGAGGATAACATCAATCCATGAGATACCACTTAATATTTCACAGAGCAGCTGCTATATGAGGCAACAGATAATTAAAAACCAAGTTGACATCAAGAAAGAAAATTCAAGACCATATCTTGGTCAGGGCCCCTTCAGCACAATGAAATAAGTCTTTCATTATACACTTAAGTCTAAAATCATATTTTACTACATTAAGTAACAAATATTATGTAATAATGACTGAGGAGTCAAGAAAGTTTCATTAAGCATCTACTTAGCATGACAGTGAAGTGCATAGTAGATTTAAGAAATGTGTCCATTAAAAAGAATTAAAATTTTTCATTGATAGTATTTAAAAGGTTATAGCTCAGTTGTCTAGGTAATTCAGATATCCAGAATGATATATACTCTAAGGATTATGATTTTATCTTCATATGAGGTAGATCTTATTGATGAACTGTCTTCAGTTTGCCTTGGTGCCTATCCATATAATTTTCTCTACAGTCAAATAATGAAAGATCCAAAGTGGGTTTTAACATCATTCTTAGTAGATAACATCATAGGGGAGGCATAAATTCATTACTGAAGATTGTCTTCTCTTCTGAAGGTTAAATATGTCTTAAATCTTGTTGCAAAATGATTTATAAAAAGAAAGACACTATTCTAAAAACAAAAATATTCTCATTTTGAATTTCATCTTGTAAATTGCTTCAAAAGTGAATGCGGATCTATGTAATCTATAGGATTATGTGGAATATTAGACTTAAACCCAGATTCTTAGAGCATGTTTCTTACTTGCATAAATTCATATTATTGTTTTAAGCAATAACGAGACAAGCAGGGGCACCTGACTGGCTCCGTTGGTGGAGCATGTAACTCTTGATATCAGGGTTGTGAGTTCAGGCCCCATGTTAAGTGTAGAGATTACTTAAAACCAAAATCATTTAAAAATTTTAAAAAATAGAAAGTAAATTGAATATAGTATTAATCACTATGGTTTTTATGTAAGAATGATAATAATTGCAAGCTGTTTGCTAAGGGGTCACAGAAAAAATTTTTAGAAAAGAAAAGACTACTTTCTCATGTCCTGTGTATAAAGCTGTTCATCCTCAAAGTTATGAAATTAATACTTAAGGATAATTTTCCATGTATGTCAAATAGAGGTACTGATTCTAAAACAAGGAAGTTAACTATCAATTGAAAATTTGTGCAATAGATCATTGTTTTATTCAACAATAAAAGTGATTTACATTTTCTTTAGTAATTGATAAGGTCTTATTCTGTTACAGACATTCTCAATGCAGTTAGTGGTATAAATTCATATCAAGGACTCTTTAAAACTTGCAGCTCACAGAGTATGAACACAATTCTGCAATGAAGAAATATGTACATAATGGGAGAACTCAATAAACATTTTTCTTAAACTGCAGAACGTAGAGAGACTTAAGTGTCTTGGAATTCTTGATGTTTTGATGTTTTCATTAATACGATACAAACTTTTCAGAAACAGACTTCAACTTACATATCTTCATATCACCCAAAATGCACAGCAAAATAGTTTGCATGTAATTGTCAATTAGTCAATACATGTGGATTTACTCAGACAAATTCTGCATGTTCCAGATCGAGGATAAAATAAGAGATGCAGCAAAACAAGGTAAGGTGTTTTCTCCTTTTGTTCAGGCTAAATATTACTGCAGTGTTGTAAAAAATATCATGCCACCTTCGAAGTGCCAATTTTACTAGAACTTGTTGTAACTTACTTGTACAGATGAAAAGAATCTTCCATATGTATATGGTCGAATTATGTTCAAAAAGATGTTGAAGTCCTGACTTCCAGTGTCTGAATGAGACTTTATTTGGGAATAGAACATTTGCAGATGATCAAGTTAAAACATCTGGGTGGGTCCTAATCCAATATGATTCTGGCTCTGTAAAAGGGAGAAAACTTCCCCGTCAGTTTGGAGGCACACAGAGATAACTCCATGTAAAAGATTAACTCTTTAATCTATCTCAAGCTTCAAGCCTCCAGGACTGAGTCAATATTCTATTGTTTAAGCCAATCAGTTTGTGATACTTTGTTCCTGGAGCCCTAGCAAAGCAACACAATATGCATGAGTCATAAACAATTTAAAATTTAGGTGTATTTATTTAGGTGATATAAGAATGGGTTTAAAG
Organism: Mustela nivalis; assembly: GCF_964662115.1. Classification (NCBI taxonomy): domain Eukaryota; kingdom Metazoa; phylum Chordata; class Mammalia; order Carnivora; family Mustelidae; genus Mustela; species Mustela nivalis. Next base: position 108,864,357 of record NC_139023.1, read on the forward strand.
TTTTCATGTTTCTTTTGGTCATTTGGATGACTTTTCTGCAGAAATGTCTGTTCATGTCTTCTGTTAGCACTTTGGTTTTGGTGAGGGCATGGGTCCTTTGTGTCTACCTATTGGTGGAAATTTTGCGGTATTTATAGACAAATTTAAACCAGAGCACGAGAAAGTCTGCCACTACAAGGAAAATAAATACACAAAACTGATGCCTTAATGGAAAGAGCCAGTTTTATCAGTAAGCAGAAAGGACTTATGCAAAATTAAAAAGGTTAGTGATGATAAAAGAAAAGTCACCAAATGCCCCAGAAAGAATCAAATTCAGAGATAATGATATGATTTAAAAAGGGGGTAACAAGCACTTAATTCTCTAACAATAACGAAAAAGAACTGAAGCAGAAAGAGGTTGTCTCAGGGATGAGATTGATCACAAAGGAAACAGTGAAGGAACTAGATGGCCTAATACAGGACACAGAAACCTGGAGCAGAATCAGATTTGAAATTATGAGCTTAAGGAACAAAGTAATCAATGTGCAGGGAGCTTAGGCAGCAGGACAGTGAACCAGTTTGCTACCTACCTGGATGTCTCCGCAGAACCTGAGACCTCTAGGCAGATGTATGAAGTAACTGACCAAAAATAGTTTAGGGCAAGTAAATAGGATACAGTTTATGGCATTCAGGGCACGGCAGTTAAAACAATTTTGTTTTAAAGTCTCAGCTTAAACTCCCTTAAGCAATAGGAGTAAGAGGAGACTAGCGACAAAATAACAGGAGTCACTCCTTGGTGTTTGCTCTAAGTCAGCTTTATCATGCTGATCTAATAGTGTTTGAAAGTTCTGGTCAGCAGCCGTCAGTGTAGGAGAGCATTTAGCATTCAGAATTGTAGAAGGTGTCCATATATAGAGGTGAACCCTGCTTCCAGCAAGGTCAACCTGTGAATATATTGGTTATCTCAAAGCCAAAAATCTAAGTTACTTTCTTTATGAAATAATTCTTCATTTACAAAAGTTTTAAAGATGACAGCTCTTCTCTTATAATCAACATGGTTCCAAATAAAAAAGAAAAATCAATCCCTAGAGTATTAGGAGAGTATCTTTTACGTTGAGGTAAGATAAACTCATGGAGATACTCACTGGTCCATGTAGTGGACAGTGAGATGCAATACCCAGGTTCCTTTGGTGAAGGACTTAATTGCCTCACCTGCTGGGGTGTGCTTGCCAGACAGCTGTGAACTCACAGCCCCTTCAAGGGATTGGTTAGGCTACACAGAGCTGCCTTGCACAAGGTCACAGTCATTCCCGAGTTGACCCCCTCCCCCCCACGCCCCCGTGGCTAAAATATACAGGAGAATAAAGGTCAGCCATCTTAGTCTGATTCAGCACAAATGCGAAAGTCCCACTTCATCTGCAGAGCACCACAGTGGGTTGACTAGGGCTGCTGCTGAGCTTGGATGGTACCTCAACTTCTCCCTCTGCTCAGTCCTGCTGCCCCACCTCTCTTCTGTAAGTGTGGATCCCAGGATCCCTAAAAAACATCTTGCATGTTAAACCTTCTGCCTACCAGAGATTGCCTCCCCAGAAATCCAACTTCTAACATTATACACAGCATATCAAACACATATATGAAGAGAAATGTATCCAGATTGTAAAAATGTCCAGATTAACAAAAAAACATTGTAAAGAAAATATATCTAGATTGTTGAAGTAGACATGTATTTTTAGAGATAATAGAGAACCGAAGGGAAATGATTAAAAAAGGGAAGGGCTTCAATAACGTGAAGTAAAGAATGTTTAAACTAGTATAAATATAGTAGTTAAATAAAGTGGGAGTGTGTGGACATATATTCTGAATAATATGCTTTTCCACTTTCTTTTAAAATGACTATTATTGGAAGTAAGAAAGGGTGTTCCTCTTCTCTCCTCCCATCCACAAGAAAATAGAATTTACCTACACTTTATTGTTGATGGGCAAAGTAAGAATATTAATAAAATTTAAAAAAAGCAAAAGAACGGAATTTGGAACAGGAAAAGGAAATCTGTGATCACTTTACAGTATTTGTTCATCTGAGCTTCTTGTTTTTTTTAAATTTTTAAATTTTTAAATTTTTTTTAGTTTTCACTTCCAATACTGGTCTATATACAGACTTTTTTTAAATTTCACCAAGTTAAAATTTGATATTGCATATAGATTTTTGTTGACATTGCATCACAGTTGTTATTGCTCCCCAAAGCACATTTTAACTAATAACAAAAAGGTTAAACCTTGTCATTTGCAATGACATGGATGGAACTAGAGGGTATTATGCTAAGTGAAAGTAGTCAATCAAAGAAAGACTATTATCATATGATCTCTCTGATACGAGGAATTTGAGATGCAGGGTGGGGATCTTGCGGGGAAGGGAGGGGAAAAAAAATGAATCAAGATGGGACCGGGGAGGGATACAAACCATAAGAGACTCTTAATCTCAGGAAACAGACTGATGGTTGCTGGGGGGTGGCCGGGGAAGGAAAAGGGTGGCTGGGTTATGGACACTGGGGAGGGTATGTGCTATGGTGAGTGCTGTGAAGTGTGTAAGACTGATGATTCACAGACCTGTACTCCTGAAGCAAATAATACATTTTAAGTTAAAAAAAAAAAAGAACAACAACAAAAAAATAAAGTACAAATTTTCACAGGGTGCCTGTCAGTCAGTTAAACATCTGCGTTCAGCTCAGGTCATGATCCCAGGGTTCTGAGATTGAGTTCTGAATGGGACTCCCTTCTCAGTGGGGAGTCTACTTCTCCCTCTACCTCTGCCTGTCGTTCTCTTTCTCTCTGACAGATAAATAAAAGTTACCAAAAATACAAATTTTCACAATAAAATAGGCGAGTCTTAAATGTTCAATAAGTCTTTATAGCTTTTCACCATTTCTTTTTGTTAAAAATCTATTTTGCTTAGCTCCTAGAATCCTTTTTGCTTTTTCTAATGATTCATAGGTCTTAGGCAGGCAGATTTATTATTTACCCATGAGACAAAAAATACTTTGTAAGTATAAATTATAGTCATTCTGAAAGCCAGTGTACATTACAATTATTTCAATCCCAGAAAGAAGGGTTTATCTTAAATTCATTATTGTTTTGTGAAATAGGAATATGATAATAGCCATAATATCAATAGAAATATGATTTAAAAAATAGTCCTATTGATTTCTCTAAAGTATAATGGTTTATCTATGGTAACCCATTGTACCCATTATCCAGACATTTTCTACTATTTTTGACTAGTTATTATAATGTAAAAAATAGTTTTATGAAATGAATTCAGCAAAGTTGGAGGATACAGATCAATATGCTAAATCGGTTGTATTTCTATATACTACCAGTGAACAATCCAAAAGGGAAATCCAGAGAAAACTTCACTTACAATAGCATAAGAAGAATGAAATGCTAAGGTGGGGGGGGGTGCCTGGGTGGCTCAGTGGGTTAAAGCCTCTGCCTTCAGCTCAGGCCATGATCTCAGGGTCCTGGGATCGAGCCCTCCTGGGATCGAGCCCCATGTTGGGCTCTCTGCTCAATGGGGAACCTGCTTCTCCCTTTCTCTCTGTGCCTGCCTCTCTGCCTACTTGTGATCTCTCTCTGTGTCAAATAAATAAATAAAATCTTAAAAAAAAAAGAAAAAGAAATGCTAAGGGAAAAATTTAACCAAGGAGGTTCAAGACAGGTACATTGAAAGCTATAAGCACTGCTCAAAATATTAAAGAATACCTAAATAAATGGAAAAACATTGCGTGCTCATGGATTGGAAGACATAATATTGTTAAATGGAATTATTTGCTAAAACAACATACATATTAATGATATATAATGATACATATAATACATATAATGTTCAAAATATCAATTTTTTTTAAGAAATGGGTATTAAGGAGAGCACATGTTGTGATGAGCACTGGGTATTACACACAACTAATAAATTGCTGAACACTGCATCAAAAACTAATGATGTACTATATGTTGGCTAACTGAACATAATAATAAAACAAATCTAACAAAATAAAAAATAGTAATAAAAAATAAACTTAAACAAAAAGAAATGGAAGAGCTGATTATAAAATTTATATGGAATTCCAAGAGACCATGAATAGCCAAAATAATCTTGGAGATGAACAAAGTTGGAGTACTCATACTTCTTAATTCTAGAACTCACTACAAAGCTATAGTAATCAAATGGGTGTAGTACTGACTTAAGGACCAACACATAGATTAATGGAATAGAATTTAGAATATAGAAATAAACCAATACAGCTGTGGTCAATTTATTTTGAAAAGGGTACCCAAACCATCCAATGGAAAAGAATATTGTCTTTTTAAATGATGTTAGGACAATTGGGTATACACATGCAAAAGAATGAAATTAGACCCTTTCCTCATACTATATACAAAAATTAAGTAAATGGAATAAAGAAATAAATGCCAGAATTAAAACTACAAAATTCTTAGAAGAAAACAAAAGTAGATCTCATGACCTTGGAGTTGGCAATGGTTTCTTAGATATAACACCAAAAACATAAGCAACAAAGGAAAAAAATTGTTGAATGGGACTTCATCAAAATTGAAAAAAACATTTATACATCAAAGGACACGCTGTCAAGAAAGTGAAAATGAAACCCACAAAATGGGACTAAATATTTGCAAATAATATGAAAAGAATCTAGTATCCAGAGTATGTAAAAGACCCCTACTACCAACAACAAAAAAACAAACAACCCAATTAAAAATTGCATGAAGTACTTGAACAGAAATTTCTCCAAGGGAAAAATAAATAAATAAAAAATTTGCCAAAGATATATTAATGATCAGTAAGCACACACACAAAAAATGCTTATCCTTTGTCATCCAGGATTGCAAATCAAAGCACAATGAGGTACCAAATAACACCTAGGATGATGAAAATAATACGAAGAAGAAATAAGAAATATTGCAAGGATATGGAGAAACTGGATCACCCATGTATTGCTGGTGTGTAAAATGGCACAGCTACTATGAAAAACAGTTTGACAGTGTTTCAATCTCTTAAACATAGAATTATCATGTGATCCAACTATCCAATCCTAGGAATATACTCCAAATAATTTAAAACAGATGTTCAAACAAAACCTTGTACCTGAATATTCCTAAGAGTACTATTTAGAGTAGTCAAAAAGATATAAACAACCCTGATGTTGATAAACTGATGAATGGATAAACAAAACGTGGTATATCTATACAATAGAATATCATCCAGCCATAAAGAGTAATGAAGCACTGGGCTGAAACATGAAGCTTAGTAGAAATTAAGCCAGACACAAAGATCAAATATTATATGACTCTGTTTACATGAAACATCCAGAAGAGGACAATCTGTAAAGACAGAAAGCAGATGAGTGGTTGCCAGTGTTTGTGAATAGAGAGAGAGGGGTAGTGACTGTTTAGTGGGTAGGGAGGTCCCTTTTGGGGTAATGAGAATATTCTGGAACTAGACTGAGCTGAGAGTTGCACGACATCGTGAACATACTAAATGCTACCAAATTGCACACTTTAAAATAGTTAAAATGGTGAATTTTATGTTGCGAATTTTACAACTAAAAAATGACTTATGAAAAAAAAGATGCCTCACAAATGTACATTCTTTTTAAGTCTAATTTCTCCTTAAACTAGAAACTTCTTTCCAAATTGTTGTAATAAGTAGAGTTTTATCTTAAAGTCCAAGTGAAAGAATATCTGAGGACTCTTCCTTATTATTATATGTGACAGCGTGTGATGGTAATCAATTTACTTGGTCTGTTAAGAATGTTATTTAGTTTAGTAGATACTAAGTCTTGCCCCCAAATCAGAAATTCTGTAACTGTATTAAAGAGTGTAACTTGGATCATACGAGCAATCTAATTACATGTTTGTTTTACTAAATGGTAGAATCACTAGAAAAGTTTTGGTGTACCCTGGCATAGATTTGTGGGGCTATTTCCACACAGTTGTCTTCCCCCAAGTTGTAATTCCCATCTGTAAGTCTTTGAGCCAGAAGAGCCCTGGACCTGCGTGACATCAATATAAATAGGTCATCACACTGATTCTTAAGCTTTTTGCCTCATTGTGGTAAAATTGATCAAACTCAGAAGGGCCATCTCTACCTAGCCTCTTGCTTTGAAAAGAGCAATCATGCTCTCTAAGCACTGGCGATACAGTCATTGATTTTGGAATCAATGGAACATCCAGGGCAACATTGGATTGCTGATTGGCAGCAAGAAAATGGTTAAGAATGTTTCAAACTTCATAAAAAATGAAAGCAAGTAAACATTAAATTACATGAAATCACATCTGCTCTAGCTGCTCGTATTTGAGGATTTACCTTGAGACAGACATCAAATGGCCAACATTCAACTTCAGAAATTCAAAAATCAACCAGCCACCCTGACCTTGGAGTCCAATACCCAGGATTCCAGGGGAGACTAGAATGTTAACTTAAGGGCTCTTTCAGATATTTCATTTTGAAAGTTTTTATCAGTTTTCAAGAATGGGGATCCTTGATTGTGGGCTTGGATATAAAAGTACAACCCCCAACACTCACAACAAAAAGCCCAGCATTGCTTTACAGGCAAAAGCTGTTCAGGCACAATGCTTTCCCAGACAAAAGCTATGTTCATATACTGCAAGTGTAGGGGAGACAGTCTTGTTGAAATAAATGCCAAGTCACACTTTGATCTCATAATAAAGTGACAGAGTAGAAATAATGATTTTTTCAAATTAATATGGATTTTTCAGATGAAAAATATGGAATTTTTGTTCTTTGTGTTTTTTTTTTTTTAAGCTTTGTCTCTTCTGCCCCTCCCCCCCCCCTCGCAGGTGCCTCCACTGATGCTTTTAAATGGATCCATCTGTCAAAATAGTGTCAAGGAGTGAGGAGAGTTTGTCCTTATACCTCCTGGTACTGTTTCGGGAAGTTGACTTTAAGTTACAGTGTTTCATTTTGATTTCTGCAGACATCTCTAATCCTGAAATTCTAACACACTGTACATAACTTGTACTTAACTTCTTTGGTACCTTTTGTTTCTTTGACAGATGGCTGCTGCCAAAAATCAGCTTGGGTGGGGAGCTAAAGTTCCAAGAAATATAAGAATTGCATGCATACCTAATATCCCTTAGGTTTATTCTTGCACTCCACATAATAAACAGAGACCTGAATCAGAGTTCCTGCCTTCTGGGATGGCCCTTACCAATGATGGCTTTGTCTCTTATTTGAGTCCCAGTTCCCTAGTCTGTAAATCAGACATAATTATGTTTGTCATCTCCTTTACTTCACCAGGGGATTTTAAGGATTGCAAAACCACATAGCACATGACAGTATAAAATGCTACGGTAATGGTTAAAATGAAGAATGACCTTGTCTCACCAATGAGTAATTTACTCCCAGGGAGTAAGTTAGGCATCTGGGATGTGAATTAACTCTCTCTGACCATGAGGGCGCCGTTTTCAGCTTAATGCTAGAGGGCATGAAAGAATATAGTGTTTCCATAGGAGGCCAGACTACTTCTGCCCTTCCCACTATGCCTATATTTTTAAGATAACTAAAAAGTTACAAGGAGATATTAGGCACTCTTGGGAAATACTAAAAATTTAATCTGGGAAATCATCCCAGTCTTACTGAAGTAACCTTAATTATTGAAGTAACCTTAAATGTCTATCCCTTTCACACAATAAACTAAAATCTTCTCATGCCTTCGGGTTCTCCTCCAGAAGTCAGCTTTAGAGACTAGAAGCATCAATGGGTCATAGTTGTTCTTCACAGCTCATGGTAGCTTTATAGTAGCTTCTTTTATCCTATTGATGAATGGATTATTATCACATTGTAATGATGTGTATTCTTTTAAGTTCACAACTTATTTTCAAAGTTAGTGATCATTTTATATTAGTTTGCTAGGACCAGTAGGGTAACAGAGTATCACAGATCCGGTTGCTTAAACAACAGAAAGGCATTGTCTCTTGTTTCCTGGAGACTAGAAAACCTGTGGCCACACTGGCTCCTTCTGAAGGCTGTGAGAAGAAATCTGCTGCATTCTTTGCTCCTAGCTTCTGGGGGTTCAACAGCGCTCTTCGGCCATCATTAACATCTCCTTCATTACCTTGATCTGTGCCTTTACCTTCACTTGACGTTTTCTGTGTGTGCATGTCTGTGTCCAAATTTCCCCATTTTATAAAGATGTCTGTCAGATGGATTTAGAGGCCCACCTTACTCCAATATGACCTCATCTTAATTTAACTAATTACATCTGCAGCAACTCCATTTCAAAATAAGGTCATCCTTTGAGGTATTAGGGGTTAGGACTTCAACATATGAATGGAGGACACAGAATTCAAGCCATACCATGATTTTATTACATCTAAATTAAATGTATTCAAGCAAAGCAAGAAATAATAACTCATGATGATTTGAAATGTTTATCTGAAGCCATATTCATTTTTTCCATATTCTCCATGGCTTTTAAAATTTCCATTGCATCCTTAAGTTTTATTTTCAATGTCTATGTCAATTGCTTCTATTCAGATGTCTTACAGGTCCTCTTTCTTACCCCTTCTAGAGTAATTTCTACATTTTTAGGATTCTCAGTTCCATTACCATTGTTTGCATTACCACTCCATGCATGGGTTATATATCACTCCAAAATTAAGAAATGCTTGAAAGCCAGATACCTGAAGTCAGGTTTTAATGAGTGTGCATGGTAGTAGATCTATGAACTTGGGCAAGTAAGCTTCCTTTCCAGTAAAGGGATTCATTTGTAATAGGGCTTTAGCAAGGACTGTATTGGATAATGAAAATAAAGCTGGTAAGGCTGTTGCCATAATGCTTGAGACTTAGTAAATGCTCAAGTTTTTCATTTAGTTTTTCAAAATGGGACTCTGTTATTTGCAAATTGAAGGGGAAACAATGCAGACTTTTCTCCAGGTCATTCAACAAAAGTTACATAAGACTATGCATATATGGTTATTTAACTATTTATATAAGACTACATCATTTTTTTTTCTAGGTTACATTGCTATAACAAATGATCCTTCAAGAAATTTCAAGTGGTTTATAAAAACAAAGAGTTTTTGTGTGTGTGGTTTTGTTTTTGCCTTTTCTCTTGTTTCTGTTTTATATTAGCTACTTGTCACAATAGCTCTGCTCCTGCCCCGCATTTCCACCTTATTCCAGAATGCAGACTAAAAGTAGAGCCTGAAGGCCCTATCTAGAACACACCATTGTTATAACAGAGGGAAAGGGACCAAACCAAAGTAGGAAATGGCACTCAAAATTTTTGGCTTACAATTGCCATATTCTCACTTCTATTCAAATTCCAGCCTGAACAAATCACTTGGACCAACATGGTATCATCAGGTTGGAAAGTATATTCCTTCCAGAAAGGCCATGCAAGTCACATTAAAAGATAGAAATATGTAATCTTCTAAAAGGAAGGAGGGAGAAAATAATTTAGAACATAAGACAGTCTGTCACCAAGACCAATCCTAGTTCTGATACCAGAAAAACATCCGGCTTAGTACTGTTCTCTCTGTAGACGTGCCCTTTAGTTCTACCTATTGTTGTTGTTGTTGTTCTTCATAATCTGTTGGAAAACGTAATAATTATAACCTTGAAATGACTCCTATTGACACCCCTCATCAAAGGCTTTTTGAAAAACATCTCATTGACATACTTTTGTCCACATGGAGGATTTATCCCTTCAAGTTTCCCAAACCAAAATAATGTTTCTTCCAATGCAGATTCATACTTGCTTTCAGTAATTTATCCCCAAGTATTTAGTGACCTGGTAGACATCTTTTGTTTCTGCCTACTTAGGAACACTTTTTGGCTTCTTCTGGTCATAATACCCCCTCCTTTTTTCCTTTTTTTCCTTAAATTACTCTTTAACCATGTTCAGTCTCCTGTCTCAGTGGGCATCCCGTGCTTTAAAGCAATATGAAATTAAAAAGAAAGGACCTTCATGCACTACAATTTTCTCAGAGAAATAGTTCAAGAATAAATCCTCCGAAGTATAGGTAGAATCTGGGTAAGTGGGTGGGGAGAAGTCCCGATGAAGGAATCAGGATGGAGGACAGCACAGAGGAGCAAGGCCGGGAGAAAGCTCAGCAGGACTGGAATCATAGAAAGCTTTAGGGGAGAAAACAAGCCAGAAAGAAGCTTGGGATAAGCTAAAAGTGGCTTTTGGTGGTACGTGAAGGTAATTAGACTTCATCTTGGCAGCCATAAGGAATTTACAAGGAGAGAATAGAATAGTAAAGGACACACACTTTATACCACAGTGCTTAGAAGCATGGTCTCAGATAGTTTTTCCTGGTTTTGAATCCTAAACATTACTTCTTAGCGTATAAACATAACAGACATTTAACTATTCTATTTCTAATGTAAAAGTGGGAACATACTTACCTTTGGAGCTAATGCTCATTTGTAGGTAAACCACCATCCACTCTGGCTAGTTTGAGCATGGAGAGCATTACTACAGAATATTAAACGGCTTTTGGAAGCACTGCCTGAAGAAAATAGTATTTATGCTGAGATTTAAAAGTGTGGCCCAAAGCCACACTGCTGAACTGGACTAGCACAGGATGCCACTGCCACACTGAGACATCACCACTACCTCTCCTGCATACAGAGTCATGACATCTCTGCTACCGTTTACAATAGAAAACCCCAATATCTGAAACAGCTTATACATTGTATGTTAATAATTTAAAAAAAAGAAAAAAAAGAAAAAAAAAACTGTCAACCTCCAGTTTTGTATCTCCCTCAACTTCACTCAGTTCATTCAACTTCAACTTCATTCACGTTTTGCAGGAATGCATGTGAACGAAGCACTGAAACCTTGTCTGGAAATGTATCCAGGGAATGTGACGCTTCATGATCCCACTTCTGAACCCAGGAAGGCACACAGAGAAGAAATTAGATTCCACGTGGAAGGAATAAAGGAAAACTCAGAAAGCAATGGGATCATTTATGAGGTCACTGCTATAGTTTAGAATAGAAGAAATAATGGCACAAAATGAAAATGAACATTGTAAATGTGAACACGAAAATAGATATTTGAGTTGTTTCAAGGGCATGTTGGACAGGCTTCAATGATGGAATATAGCTGCTAGTTTCTAAGTTTATTGTCCAGATCGCTAGTGATTTTCAGCACAAGACGACTTGTTTTACTCCCACATGCATATTAGAAAGGAAGTCACATCAGTTTCAGATAGCAGAATTTGTTGCCCACAGTCTTCTTGTGTTCTCAGATCCAAACAGTGTTAGGGTGGATACCTGAATAGTCTGGCAACTCAGCCTTCTCTTTGAAAGAGTAAATCTCAATAAATATGTTTTGATAGCTCTTATTCAATATCTGATCATATAAATAGGTATTTACCTAAAACCAGAAATGGAATTAATATGCTGTTTGTTTGTTTTAAGATTATTTATTTATTTGACACACAGACAGACAGAGCACCAGCAGAGGAGCAACAGAGGCAGAGGGAGAAGCAGGCTCTCTACTGAGCAGGGAACACAATGTGGGACTAGATTCCAGGCCCCTGGGATCATGACCCAATCCGAAGGCAGACGCTTAACCCACTGGGCCACCCGGGTGCCCCAAATATGCTGTATTTATTTCTAAGTCAAAATATCTCCATTTTAATTTTATTTTTTTAAAAGACTTTATTTATTTATTTGACACACAGAGAGAGAGATCACAAGCAGGTGGAGAGGTAGGCAGAGAGAGAGGGAGAAGCAGGTTCCCTGCTGAGCAGAGAGCCCAACGTGGGGCTCGATCCCAGGACCCTGAGATCATGACCCAAGCCAAAGGCAGAGGCTTAACCCCCTAAGCCACCCAGGCACCCTCAAATATCTCCCATGTTTAGACAGAAGTCATTAGGAAGAGAAAGTTGGGCATTTTTTCTTCTCCTTCTCCTTCTTCCTCCTCCTCCTCCTCTTCTTCTTCTTCCTTTTTTTTTGGTTGTCAAATGATCCTTTATTGAAATATTTTCGTTCGTAGTTTTTAACTCGCTGGGCATTCCACCACACCACTATTGATGTCACCTGTGATGTCTTAGGGTAGCCGCTGTCAACATTGCAGCCCACAGACTGGGCAGTCCCCAGGATCTCTTTACTGGTTCCAGAGAGTTCTCTGCTAAAGATCAGTGTCACATCTGTTAAGCAATGTTGACAGTCCCATCAGAAGTGGTGTTTCCACTGTGCTTAATGCTTTCTGGTTCTTTCTGTTTCTTGGAGGTTCCTTGAGGGCTTGGTAATCAAGGCAAAGGCAAAAGGTACCATGTCAATCTGGTCCTGTCTGTTCCAAATGGTCAGCTTCACTGACATCCTCAGACCCTTCAAATTACAGGTTGCCTTGCTAAGATCATCACCAGCCTTTTGAGACAGACCCAGAGGGGTGATCCTTGGGGCCAGGGCAGACATGGCACTGACTACCCCACCAGGGTTCCTCAGGTACATGACTCTGACCTTGTCAGGGTCAAACAAACGTAGGCAGCATGGTGGAGGCTGCTGGTGTCAAATGCACCTGGATTTGGGATGACTGAAGACAGCTGCTACCTTTGCCTCATCTGAGCTGAAAGCCAAAAGCGAGAAAGTTAGGTCATTTTATGCAAGACATTTATTTCCCTGAAAAATGATTACTAGCAAGGCCAAAGAATGTGCTAATTCCAAATGCTCAGTAGGACATCAGGCTTCACTAGGTCATATCATCTTCCCGGAAGCCAGAAGTAGAGCTCTCAGGGTTTTCTCACAGTTTACAAGGGGGAAGCAATGATTCACTTAGCACCTTGTTCATGTGCTTCATAAATGAATAATGGTCTGTTTTTTTGTGGGCTTCAGTCAGGGTCTTCAACTCTCACTCTACTGCCGACTTCTGTTGATCTCTCTTCCTCTTTCTCTCAGTCTCCCTCCCTCTCTTTTCCTTTTTCTTCTGCTTATACACAAACAATATAGGCTAGTTAGTTTAACTAGAATCTGTCACTGATCACTGATTTTTGTCTAGTTCTGGTGATTGTTTAGCTAGTATAAACCGACAGTACATTTGGTGACCCAGATTGATCCCCTGACTGATGCTGGTTCCTTAGGCAGTGTATTCAAGACTTATTAGAGATTTTCTAACCTTTAAACCCCTGAGTATGTAGGCCAGATTACAGGAGTGTTACATCTTTGCTCTTAAGAACATTTACTTTATAAGCAACGAGAAATGAATTGTCTGAGTCTGTACATGTTTTTCTCTTGTTACATAGGAAAATGCAGTCAGAATTAGTTTAATTATAACAATTTTAGATATGATGTGAAAGATTGGAACATGTTTACATTGCATCAATAAACCATTATACAATGTAGTTATAGAAAAACATTAAAAATATGAATAAGAAAATTAACATTTATTTTACATTTCCAATGTACCATAGGGAGCACTTTACATATATTCTCCCAATTATTTGGGAGAGAAATCAAGAAATGAGTCCATGTCATACACATGTAGCTAGGAAGAGAAGTGTGGGTGTTCAAACCAGTCAGATTGATTCCATACTTAGGGGAAATAGAATGTGTATGCATCATGTGAACTAAGATCTTAATTTCTTAATGCTAATATGAAATTGATTCACTAAGCAAAGCAAGTACTAAATGTCACAACAGATGGAATGCTAGTTTGTTGTCTTCTTCTGCCCTTTGGATGTTTCAAGCTGCTGCTTCTGGCTTCAGAATTTCAGTTAGGAAAGTCAAAGTTAGACAAGTAAGTCAGAACGAATAGAACCACAAGGGGCAAACCTTTCAGAAGGACAAATTTGGGATATATTTCAGTAAGGAAATGAAAAGGGAGTATTGCTTATCTCTAAACTACTTTTTAAGGAATAAGAGTTGTATGGAGGAAAAATATTTGTTCACTCCATCTCTTATGCAGCATTTTTGTAATATATGTTGTGATATCTACGTGTAGCATACATTAATATTGCTTTCATCTGTAGAATCCAGATACCTAGCTATCATTTCTTCGGGCTTTTTTCTGCTTATTTTCATATTTAATCACACATGGTAAAAAAAAGTTTGTGGCCAATGAAATGCCTATTTCAAGACCTGTGGCCAAGTGGAAGGGACTTCCCATTTGCTCCTCACTTCCAGAAGACATATGGAGTCAAGAGAAAGGGACACATGAGCTACCAGCCTGCCTCTTAGGCTTCATCCCACCCAATTATTGTCATAAATTCTAGTAGTCACTATCCAAGGAGATGTCTGTGCAACGTCCCTTTGATTCCTTGCCATTTCCAGGTTTTGCAATAACTTATGGCAGCTTAGTGAGCTAACGGCTTTGTTTGATTAAATCCTAGGCTTCTTCCCGTCTTTCTTTGGTCCACATTATGACAGTGACACCAGCCTGAAGGACCCAGCCTGGCAAGGTAAATTCCCAATGATTTATGCAATGTCACTTTCTTGATGATTAACCTGAATAAATCATGGTGGTATTTTCAGCCACGATCTAGCTGCCCTTTATATTCTTATCAATTTTCAGGGCGAGAAGAAATTAGCCCAGTCCTCCCATTGATCTTGTGAGGAAAATTGTACCCCACAGCAAGGGTTCTACTGATAAACAATGAACACTACAAATCACTTATCAGTTTACTTTTAATCAATAAAACTTCTCCTGTACACTATTCTAGCAATTGGTCTAAATCACTGTAACTGTTGTTTTCACAACCTTTTAATTTAATTGGAAAATCTTCCTTTGTACTAGTAATAAACACTCACTAAACTGTCTGCACCTAATTGAGCTAGAGTAATTTATGGGTGCTCCCTACTGTTTTGTCCCCTCTTTAATCAGACAGACCATTTTATGTCTTTAACTAATGAAATCTAAAAATCCACCCAGAAGATCTGATCAAATATTACTAGTGAATACATCTTCATTAACACTGGCAGGTTTCAAACCTGCTATCCATCTTGATTTAATTATTGTCTCCCAACTGTACTGTTGTCAGGTGGCAAACACCTTTTCCCCATTTCTTTGATAGCACACCTTCATCAGCTGGTCTACAAAAGACTTACAGGGGTAATGCATAGCCCCCTGACAAGTCTATGCTAGCATTAAGGATGGAAGCAGAGTCATCTCCAGTATAACCAGTTCTACATCTCGGGGGTGATGGGCATTGCTTCTGTTTCCATTTCTCCTGCAGCTTTCTCTACTTATCTTTGTCAGTAAAAAAAACACACTTCTATCAATTCACTCAAGGTGTTCAAGTAATGATTAATTTATGCTACCCGAGGTCAGAAAAGAACAAAAGATAAACCGAAATACTGTTAAGAATAAACTATTTCCACAATAGCTGATTATTACAGTAGGGAAGTTTTCTTGGGAAACTCAGATCGGAGCAAATGGAATTAGATACTAAGTTTGGAGGAGTGTCACAATCAGCCAATCAGATCCACGGGAAGGTTTCCATTAACTATATTCCCATTAAACTGACAAGCACTTATTTCCCTAACTGTTCTCAGAAACACTGACTGATCAGTGTATTTTGAAAGTTCCTTTTTGTCCCATCTGCCTCATTTTGAAACATGCCCTCTTAGCATTTATATAACTCCAAAAAGGGATGCCACTTACAAGTGACTTGGGTACCTTAAAATTAATAAAAGGGAAATAGATGCTGACAAGTGGGAAAAGGAACAATGACAATGACATTAGCCTTGAGAGCTAGTTCAACTGCTGGTTAACAAATGTTTATGTAGTTTTGACCAGATGCCAGGTACTCTTCTAGACCCTTCACATATTTTAATCTTAAAAACAATTCTTTTATTTAAAAACAACAACAATAACAACAGCAACAACAACATTTTCCAGCTGAGGGAACTGAGGCAGATTAAGCATCTTGCTAGAGCTGCACAGCTAGTGAGTGGTAAAACTGGGATGTATCCAGATAGATAGGCTTTGGAGTTCATGTTTTTTTTTTTTCTCTACATTATGCTGTTGTTTTGCACAACTGAATGTCTGTCTTGAGTATGAGTTTTAGAATCTAGGGCTCCAAACACACTGGCATGCTAAAGGCTCTGAGAAGATTTACAGCGAAGACATTGGATAGCTAGATATAATCTAATATTTGTAGAGCTACTCAAGAGCAGAACATGTTTTCTGAAAGACCCACTAAAATCATGCAGAACCAACGACTCACCA
Source organism: Mustela nivalis (assembly GCF_964662115.1). Classification (NCBI taxonomy): domain Eukaryota; kingdom Metazoa; phylum Chordata; class Mammalia; order Carnivora; family Mustelidae; genus Mustela; species Mustela nivalis. Next base: position 108,880,553 of record NC_139023.1, read on the forward strand.
CGAATGACCTTTGGAAAAGTCATGTTAAAGTCTTTCTTGCTGTGGGTCCTTCAAAGGACACTGAATAATATGGTAAAATTTTTCTTAATGTATATCTGAAAAACAAATACAAACTGGTTTTTACATGCTTCCTTCAAGGTTTTTTTGTTGTTGTTGTTTGTTTTGTTTTGTTTTGTTTAATTGAAGGTTTAGCACTGAAATACAATGTGTTAAAGAGGATCCTGAGGGGGGCTAACCCATATATAACCTTCCTGCGGTCATTACATTACAGGCTCCATTTGCCACAATATCTGTGACTATAATTTATATATTATTGACATTTCAGATTAGTTGATTCCCAAATGAGATTTTGGAAAACACTTATTAACATGACCTTAAATCACTTTTTAAAATGGGATACAGATATTTTATTCCACAATGCAGGAGACTTTATGTTTTTAAGGGAGGTCATTTTTCTTCACTGCTGGGTCAGTTGCTGACTCCCAGAGCCTTGTGTTTTTGAACAGTTTTATGTAATCTTTTCTATTGGGGTCTACAGTTGGTATGTTAAGTGCCTCAGAACATCTTTACACAAAATTGGTAAAGTTCTTGTCTTTTCTGTTTCTGCTTGGGTATTCTTCAGTAGTTAGGAGTATGAGCTTAGACTGGACAGAATGTAGTGAGAAATCTAGCTCCCACTCTTTAGCTTTGGGACTTTGGCCATGTTACTTTGTTTTGATAAATCTTTGTTAATCTACAGAAAGAGAGTACTGTAAGACCTGTTTTATATGATAATTCTGAGAACTGACTGCCATAATGCTTTTAAAGCATATTGTAGTGTTTAGGCCATCACCCACTAACTGGTGTCTATTTCTAAAGCCATTGCTGAAAACTTTAGTTTCCCTTAGAAATACTGGGGGGCTTGTTAAAACACAGATTTCTGAGCCCCACCCCCAGAGTTTCTGATTCAGTGGGTTTGGGGTAAGGCCTCAGAATCTGCATTACTAACAATTTTCCAGGTGTTGCTGATGCTGTTGGTATGAAAACTACACCTTGAGAATCATTGCCATAGAGTAACTAACAAATGTTCTGTAAAAAGAGAAGCTGTTGAAGTGATCGTGTTGTAACGGGTGCATTTATCAGAGGACTTTACAGAGACACTATCAGAGACATTTAAAATAACTCTGCATTAGGGGTGTCTGGGTGGCTCAGTTGGTTCAGCGGCCGACTCTTGATTTTGGGTCAGGTTATGATCTCAGGGTCCTGGGATAGAGCCCATGTCAGGCTCTGGGCTCAGTGGGGAGTCTCTCTCACTCTCCCTCTGCCCATCCCTCCCCCTCTCTCTCTCCAAAATAAATAAATCTTGGGGCACCTGGGTGGCTCAGTGGGTTATAGCCTCTGGCTTTGGCTCAGGTTATGATCCCAGGGTCCTGGGATTGAGCCCCATATCGGGCTCTCTGCTAAGCTGCAAGACTGCTCCCCCCCCAACCTGCCTCTCTGCTTACTTGTGATCTCAAGTCTGTCAAATTAAATAATTAACTAATTAATTAAAATAAATAAATCTTTTTAAAAAGGAGAGAAAACTCTGCACTTATGCAGAGTTATAGTCATAACCTAGAATCTGCCAAGAATAGGATTTGTAAAGGATAACAAATGTCTTTGACTGGTCTGCACTGGTCTTGCACTGGCCTGGGATGGTTTCCTTCTTTCAAATAGTATTGCATTTGAACTGAATGATAAGTAGCAATATTTTGTTTCATTGCTGTTTTGTATCAAATTCTCTTGCTCTGACATAATGATGGTCTGACATATTAGACCCCATTTTAGATTCTCCCAGGTCTGTCTCAATGATGTGGTTAGGATGGTTCTCCCCTAAAGATTATGCAGTGAGAAGTAACACTCATGAGTCACTGGGGACCCCTGAGTATGCAGCCTGGACAAGAATCATTGAAAAGTTCATCTTTTCACCTTAGAACAGATGGAAGCAGCTAGAGTAAATGATAGACAGAAGGGGAACAGACTTCATTACACCTTCTGAGTTAATACTGACCTGGGAAAAATACAATGATATCAAAGTTTGTCCTGATAACTGAGAAAGCCTTCTTAATTAGAGGTAATGTCAAAAAGGTGGCTATTCCCCAAAATTCCTGCTCACCTACCATCTGCTACTGATAAAGGTTGGCAATTAAGAAATGTTAAGAGTAAGTTCTAATTACCTTCCTACCCTTGTATCTTGTTCCCTTGTTGCTCTTTGATAGCCTTAATTGAAGCCCACATGTGAATCACATCTTCTGCTGCATGCTGGCTCCTTCTGCCTGAATACACAGAAATCATCATAAATCCCAACTTGCCCTCTGGTAAGTGTCTGCTGTTAGAAACATAATCTTATACTTCCCAACTTTTCTGGGTATATTCATCTTACTTCACTGTATTGCTCTGAGTGTGGTAACAATAGCAGTTCTCAATGTAATTCCCCAAGAATGGCACTTGTCAATTGATCTAACCCTCCCCTTTGTTAAATTTGATGATGCAACAGAAGTGGCACCCTTTCTCACCAAGTGCTGACCAAGTGTATCGAGATCCAGGTGGTCATATCTTATTGGGGTCACCTCTTCTTTTATAAGTTACAGAAACAAATTTTAGAATCTCTATTTTCAGTAGATAAATTTTATTTTCTGTGCTTTGTGTACTGCCAGTAGGGAACAGAAAAAGAAGAACATTATGATTTTGGAAGTAATTTATGGCTGCTGAGTCTCTGGTTATACAGAAATAAGAACATGTTTGTCCTCCTACTACCAGATAAAAACTATGACATTCCAGCACCATGTTGCTATGGTGTTTTTTTGGAAGAGAGATTCACCTCACTGCACTGACCTAGAGAAGTACAAAATATTGTTTCATTGAAGCCATCATAAATATATCTCTACAAGTAGTGCCCAGAATCCACAGAAGATCTCTAAATATCTGAGTTTATGAAATTTATTTATATCTAGCATCTGTTCAATTTTTTTCAGTAATTATTTCAGCAAAAACTGAAGAGCCAGATCCTGATAATTTTCTACTTTATCACACGATTTAAAAATGCAACAGAATACAGGCAGTTATTCTTTGTGGAGCACTTACAGGAGCAAAACCATATGTTGTTCTTGTTTGGGATAATTATAAATCTTTAAATATTTAAATGTACTTGTCTTTCAAACTGGTATCAACTCCAAAACAAACAATTTAATGTGAATAACTCAACACCTAGAATGTCTATGTACCAAACAGTTAATTAAGTCTATGCATGCATCCATACAAACAATTGCAAATGGATTCATGTGTTTGCATGAATAACCAAAGTAGGCTATAAATTAATATTTTTTTTCTTTTAAAATAGTCCATTGGGGGGGCAAGAGGGTGGTTCAGTTGGTTAAGTCTCTGCCTCCAGCTCAGGTCATGATCTCAGGGTCCTGGGATAGAGACCCACAGTGGGCCTCCCCCTGCTCGGAGGCAAGTCTGCTTCTCCCTGGTCCTCCATGATCTTTCCTTCTCTCACTCTCTTTCTCAAATAAATTAAAAAAATTATAAAAACTTTAAAAAAATAGGCATTGGGACTTGAAGCCATTGAATTGTGAAGTTAAGACTTCAAAATCATCTTGTTTGGTGATTTTCAACTTTGAATATGCATTATAACAAGCTTTGGAGTTAAAACACATATACCTGTGTCTCAGGTATTTATGAATAAGAATAAGAATTTGACATTCTTACTCACTGTGTTTTCAATAGTAAACTTGCATGTCTATTCTTATATGTTTTACAGATCATTCTGATGGGCATCTATATTAGTTTCCTAGACCTTCCATAAAAAAAAATGCTATAAACTGGGTGGCTTAATACAATTGAAATTTATTCTGTCATAATTCAGGAGTCTTGAAGTCAAAAACCTAGATGTTGGCAGAGCCATGCTCCTTCTGAAAGCTCATAAAGGGAAGAATCCTTCCTTGCCTCTTCCAAGCTTTTACTGATTGTTGGCAATCATCAGCTTGCAGCTGCCTTGATCCATTCTTAGCCTCTGGTGGCCTCATTGGTCTCTGTGTGTCTGTGTCTCTAGGTCTCTCCTTATAAGATCATCAGTCATTGGATTTAGGTCTACTCTCATCTAGAATGATCTCATCTTAACTTCATTACATCTGCAAAGCCCCTATTTCTAAATACAGTACCATCAGTAGGGATTAGCAATTAGGAATTAAACCTATTTGGGAGATTCCAATCACTAAAACTCCCAAAGTGAAAACTTCATTTAACCTAGGTTTGGTGTGTGACTACTCATGCTGACCAGTCCTTCCTGGTCATGATACTATTCCTACTTTGTCTGGAACCATCTGACTTATTCATAATTTTCTGTATTCACTATTCCCGATTCATGTGTTTAGAGAGGACTAGACAATGGGCAGATATTAACAACTTCATAAGTTCCCACAGAAGAAAGGACAGTGAAGGGGTGTGAAGATAACAAGTGCAAAGACTCAGAAATAAGAAGAGGAACAGACAGAAGGGGAACAGACTTCATTACACCTTCTGAGTTAATACTGACCTGGGACGAAGGGGGAACTGTGTCAGGAAACACTGTGCTTCAGGAGGAGGAGATTTTGAATGGCGAGGGTGAGAGAGAGGGGTAAAGGGTAGGGTTGAAGAGGGAAACAAGGGCCAGGCCATCAGAGGACCTAGATGTCATGCTGGGGAGCTTCAACTTTCCTTTTCCTTAGGCCAATGGAGAGCTGTTGAAAGGTTTTAAGAAAGGAATTGTGTCCCTGCATGATTGAGTTTTGTTTTAAGAAATATTACCCTAGTGATAATGTGAGAAGTGAACTTAGGGGGTCAAGAGAGGTGTCTTGGAAAGCATTTAGAAAATTGTTACCTTAGTGGACTGCAGAATGATGACACCATAATTCAAGGTGCTGGTGCTAGGGTGGAGAGAAAAGGACAGATCCAAGAGATTGAGTAGATAGCATTTACTGGTTAATTAGACACAAGGATAATTATGTTTCAGCCCTTCCTCACCCATCGTTCATCAAAGGACATTTTTGTAACACTGTGTGTTCCTCTCCTATGTTTTATACTCCTTCACCAAAGCACGGGTTTCTCAATCACCTTGTTAAAAGCCTGAAAATGTTCATCCATTTATAATGCTTTGTATTGCCAGATCTTAAGATAGCAAAAATAAAATGTATCTTTGAATGAGTGATCACATCACTCCTCAGCAAAAAATCCTGAACATAAAACTCAAATATACATAAGATAAATGTGAGATGCATTTTTTTTTATCTATTGTGATCTAACTTTACATGTTTATTTCAGTGGAACCTGGAACTAAAAGAAATCTAAAGAAAGAAGTATTTCAAATCATTTTCTGGTTGATTCTAAATTAACCAGAATTCTCTCTTTATGTCAATATTTGTTATTGAAAAACTTACTAAAATGAAATTGTTAAAACCTTGCTTTACTAACTATATCTTGCCAAACATAATTTTTTGATGTCAAGGTTATTTTTGTACTCCTAAGGAATTGTTATAAGTATCAGTGATTAATTACCCTTCCACCCACTCTGTATTCAGTAATAACTTGATTCATTAAGCATACCAAAGGAAGAGTAAGATCACATGTTTGTTTGTTTAAGAAATGAACAACAGTATAGAAAGTAACATAGTTTAAAGGGAGGAATTCCAGATTTGACTTTCAGGAATTTAGACAGTTGGGTGTGGGACAGAAGGTGGGGATAGGAGATGGTTTCATCTGTGGACATAGAGGGAACACTAGTGCAAAGGGGTCCACCTGGTGTGTTCAAGAAACAGCAAGGAGGTGAGCATGACTAGAAATGAGTAAGCAAAGAGAAGAGGTATACAGAGAAGGTCTGAGAAGTAACCAGCTATGGTTGTTTTAAAACATAATTTCCAAATTCCCTGACATTTCTCTCATCAAGAAGTGGAGCCTAGGTCCCTTCCCCTTAAACCTAGGCCTAGGGACTGGTTGGCCAATAGCATATAGTTGAAGTCATGTTGCACCAGTTTCTAACTCCAAACCTTTAGAAATGGACAGCTTCCACCTTTTGTTCCTTGGGATACTTGTTCTTAGAGCACAGCCATCAGGCTGCAAGAAGAGCGAGCCACTTGGAGAGACTACTTCTAGGTTCCAGCTAACAGACCCCTGACAGCCAGCTTTGGTTGTCATATCTGACAACTGAAAAGGCCTGTTGGATGATTCCAGCCCAGCCACCATCAGACTCCAAGTACATGAGGGAGCCTGAGAGAGAACCACTGGCTGAGCTTAATCATGCCAGATATCATAATAAAAGATAATTTTATATTATATAATAATAATGAGTTATAATATATAACATAATCAGTGTTTCTTCATCTACTAACTTTTGGGATGATCTGGTACAAAAAATTAAGTACATGATCAGAACACCAGGTTCTATATCGAGGAAGGCTTTTTAGGTCATTGTGAGGCTTCCATCCTGCATGGAAGAAACCACCAAAATTGAGCTGGAGGTTATTGTGATTTGCCTTCTATTTTTAAAGGGTCACTGTGTATACTGATTTGATAAAATACTGATGAAGGGTAAGAGGTGGAAGAAAGGAATTTAGACCACTGATGTAGCTTAAATATGAGCTCATGGTGTTTGAGATCAAGATGGTAGCAGTGAAGGGGGTAAGAACCACCCACAATCAGGACACCTTTAAAGGAAAACTAAACAAGATTTCCTGAAAATATTGCTGTGGGCACAGTCCACTTTCATATACACATTCTCCCAGGAGTCATTCTTATTTATAAACATTTCCCTCTTAGTACAGAGCATTGTATATACATAATTTTTGCCTTGTTTTGGTCTATTTATTAGCGTATTTGAAGGGAAGGTTGGCGCATAGGGCACTTGCTGTGTCTATACATCCCATTTCATTCTACAGAGCATACTTTACCTGGTCCCTAGTGGCCACTTCTACAGCTCTCTTTAACTTCCCCAATAATCCCTCTTTGTTTAAAGTAAGATAGATGAAGTTTAGAGAAGGAGTGGACTAGATGTTACCTGGAGGCCCCCTAGATATTTTTATCTGATTTCTCTCATCTAGGGGATGACTTAATTAGATGTTCACTCTTCTCACTATTATGGTGTGGAAATTTTTACTTCAGTGAATTACCTTGTCTGACACAAAGACATATATAATTAAGGCCCATGGGAAACCATGACACTTAATAGCACCTTCCGGATTGGCTACACTCATGTCAAAATACAGTATGCCAAGTCAACTATGCATTAAAACAAAGTTTGCTTTCTGTGAATACTTTGTTCAAAAATGATGAGGAGAATGAGTTTAGGATGAGCTTAAAAATGACAAAGGAAATAATGCAAACATAATACAAAATAATAGAGAAATGAAGGATTCTGGGATATGAAAGTGTTTAGGAGAGAAGGGCTGATGGGATTATGAGTTGTCATTAAAAATCTAAATAACCTAGTGATTCACAGACCTGTACCCCTGGGGCTAATAATACATTATATGTTAATAAAAAAATTTTAAAATGTTAAAAATGTATAAATAACTAAGCCCCATGAAACCAAATGCTCACAAACTGCCCTCTAACACTGAAGGGTGGGCATGGTGTTGCATCAAATCCAAGAGTGGTTTGTCTCATCCAGCCTGTGGGTCTGAACCAAGAATCACACAACTTCTTAAAGCACAATTTTCCCCTGAAGAGAACCACCAGTCTATGGGTAATGCTTAATTTTGCTGGATGAGCTGTCATAATTCAACCCATAAGACACCAAACATTAGCCAAATGGAAAGTGCCCTTCCAAACTTGACTCTGAAAGCATCAGTCTTAGAAGATAAAATAATATTTTGACTTTGATTTTGCTTTTGAAGATAAGAGTAACCATATTAGGATTTCTACAAAATTATAAATAAAAGGAAAATTTCCTGTCTGATTACAATAGCTGCTGGACCATGTGCAACACCATTTCAGGGGCAGGTAAGAAATGAAGCATGAAAATATAGTAGTGACACCATGAGAGAGCCACATGAAGAATCTTTTGAAATGATAACCTAATTAGGCCTCTGGGAAGAGAATGCCTTGCCAAATGCTGGTATTCATTCATCATATTCTGAAATATCATTTCTTCATTTTATTATTCAAATGTGTTTATTGAGAATAAGCTTTGTAATATTTATTGTAAATTTAGAAAAAAAGTGAAGCACCATATAATGGAAAGAATCATCAGAGTTCTAGCTCTTTCTGTCATTAACATGGTTAATTCATGTCTTGCTTGGTTACAGTTTTCCCAACAGTAAAACTTCAGTTTCAATAGCTCTTCCCACATTCCTTAAGCTCTTGCTTTGTTTGTTTTTCAGGTTGGTTCACCCTAGATTATGATGGGGAAATGCAGGTGTTGGTCCTTGGTTGCTTCTGATTTGCACAGATGCACAGCATATTTGGGACTCTGAACAGTGCTGACCACCTTGTAGAACCCTCCTCTCTCTGGAGTACAGCCTGCTGTGTGCAGGAGCCCATGGAGAGATGGAGATCCTCCTCTTCATCATCTAGATCCTTTGAATAATTCCAAGACTATAACAACAAAATAGCAGACCCAAAGGACTGTTTTATGGAAAGACTATGATACATTAAAAAAGAAATTATGGTGGAGGAGGCAAAAGTCAACACAATGCACTAAACAGTAGCTTGTCCCGAGTAAGGACTGCACAGGGAGAGAATACATAAGGTTTTGCACTACACTTCCCTTCTTAGCCTGCCTTCCCATCTCTCAGGTTCTACAGGGAAATGGAGATGGCAGCTAGAAAAGTGGTGGAGTTCCCAAGCCCTTCAACAGGAGTGATGATCTGTCCTGCAGGCCCTATTCCTTGCATAGTAGTGTAAATATTACTGTGAAACAGAAATGTTCATTGCTGGAGTTTTCACTTCTAAATGTTTGTGGTTACAAATGTTTGTGGAAACAAATATGCTCATATCTCCCCAAAGCACTTCATTCATTCATTCAACTGACTGGATGAGGCCCACCCACAATGTCGAGAGTAATTTGCTTACCCAAAGTCTACCAGTTTAAGTGTTAATCACATCTAAACAATACTTCCGCAGCAATATCTACACCGATACATCCAGATAACTGGACACCCTAGCCTAGTAAAGTTGATATATAAATTTATCTATCTACCTACCTACCTGCTTACCTATCTGTCTAGGAGTTCACACTATCTTTTTTCATGGGATTTACTAAGTTACTGAGTAAAAGAAAGCTCTCTACAAGTTTCAGCTATGGGTTCAGGAGGTATGAGCAAACTCAGATTTCTATCAAGCATTCTTTTCCGTGAATGCTCCTTGATATAATGTGCTTCTTATTCTAAATACCATTATAAATCATATTTTATTTTAGTTTCATACATTACAGTGGATATGCACCACTGTTCTAGGTTTAAGATGCAACTGTTTGTTTTTTTTTCCTTCAGCTTAGTTAAATAAACAAAGTACTTCCACAAAATAACTTCGCACAAACTCATTCTTATGTTATAATATCAAAGGACCCAAGAGAAGGAATCTACCCTTCCCTTTGTGTATGAGGGTATAGGTTTGATTCTTGGTCATTCATTAAATAAAATACAACAAATATTTTGTGAATTTGATAAAAATATCAGTTGAGGAAATAAGATATCTTAATTCTACCCATTGTTTTTGTAATATAATGTCTAATATTTATTACAATAATAACCTGTGTACAATGTTTTATGCATAAACATTATTTAGAATTGTGAAAGGAACATAAACTAAATACTTAAAATAAGCAAATGGCTAAGTGGATTAGAATATGTTTTTGCAGACTTTCAAAATGTTTTACAAGTTTTTTAAAGACATGGAAATTGCTTGTAAATCTATGATTAAAGTTGTATTCTCTCTGTTTGTAATATCTCAATTATGTAAAAAATGCATGGACCTTCAGAAGGATGTTTACCTAAAAATATATAGTTATTACATATAATGACTATTATCTCTATATGGAAGTAGTTATGGATGACTTGACTTTGCTTCTCTATATTACCTTTATTAAGATTAGCTTTTGTGCCACACTTATACACACTTAGAATAATAAAAATAACCAAACCTTGCCTACAAGTAAAAGTAAGTGAAAAGGAAAAAAAAAAAAACATATTCTAGCTCCATATGGTGAACTTAAGTGGTTTATTTTGTGGCATGTGATCTCTTTTTGGTTCTCACTCTTTTATGATGAAATAAGAAAAACAGGGTGATATGACTCAGCCCTTCCATTGATTATCAAACTTTCACCCACAATGTGGAGACTAATTTGCTTACCCAAAGTCTTTCTTTTGGAGGCCACCCCTCTCTCTTCTTCTTTTTCTTCCATTTTCCAGATTGTTCTATATAATTCTTCTTTACTGGATTCTCTGTCTTTTCTGTCTCATTGGTTTATTATTTCTTTTCTTGTCTTCTTTTGTTGCATCTACTTTCTCTGAGTGATTTCACCCACTCTCAAGGCTTCAGCTAGAATCAACATGAAAATAACTCTCAGTGATATAAATTAGAATGCGTTTTTTTCTCCCGAGTTCCATACTTATATCTCTACCTATCCTCAACTTTTCCACAGATACCTAAAACACTGCATGTTAAAACTGAGCTAATTCAAGACCTCTCTTATTGCCTCATCTCTAATAACAATGGTTGGTGGCATCACCATCCACCTGCTCCCTGGGAAAGAATCCTTGTATATCTTCAATTTCTCTCCTTTTCTCTCACTGCCCTCAACCTACCCATAATATAGTATTAAGTATCCATCTTTATTCAGCATGATTATTGCAATAACCCCCTAACTTTTCTCCCTGCCTTCATTCCACTCCCATGAAATCCCCTTCCACACTAAAGCCAGAGTTCAGTTTTATTTTTCACAGTAATCACCATTCCTGATAACCCTTTACTTGGCTTCCACCACCCAATAAAGCCCAGGAGTCTTAGGAGGGCATAGGAGAACTTTCTTAATTGAACCTCTCTATTCCTACACAAAATTCTTTGGGTTTAGCTCTTGGTTTAAGTTAAGCTAGATCTTGTCCCATTTTCTATATTTATTTTGCTTTCTCTTTTAATCTGTGCTTCCACTATTTTCTATTCTTCATACATAGCATATTTTGTTCTGTCTACCCAAAGTATTTATTTGTAAATCCTTCTCAGAAATGACCTTATGTAGATTTTTTCTAAAACACCCACCTAGAAGTAACTAGTGCCTTTCATGTATTTCTATATTTATTAATCTTTCTCAGAATGAATTATTTTTTTGCCACATTTGTTTGTGTCACTAAAATGTGAAATGTTTTCCCAATATAATTATAAGATTACTGAAGACAATCTGATTGTGATTTTTCATTTGAATGATCTGTAAAACTTACTGCAAAGATGAGCTACAGGTACTGCTGAGTGAATATTTAATACATAGATTTTACAACTTAGAAGTCTCTTTGGTGAATCATATGAGTCTGCTTCATATTCAGTTCACTGGTCTATAATTCCATGAATACCTACAACAACAAATAAAGGTCTTTGGGTTTCATTGTTGGTTTATGGCTTGGGACTGCCCTCTTATTTTCTTGTTATCTGTCTTAAGGGGAATGAGCTTAGGAAGGTTTTATTCAAAAAGGGAAAAAAATGCATTTTATCTTCTAGGAATTTTGGAACGAGTAATTTTTATTTCAAAATGTATAGTTAGCCTCAAGGAAAATAATTAAGTTGATAGTTAGTGTTGGGGACACTCCTACTCTGCTCTTACACTACCTTGTCCCTTATCTTTATTGTTCTACTTATATCTCCAGAGGACATGCTGCTCCTTGTGAAAACACAACCTTGAAAATTATCTCAGGGTACTATCCTTTCTTGAGGCTCTTATCCTTCATACATCATTACAGGTTGTTTTCACTGCTCTAACAAATTAAGTGATTTTAGATATCAGTGATTAATTGATATGTTACCAATCATAGATACATTTGAATTTTAAAAGAACTCTATGAAGATACATAGTTTTTAATTATCTCTTCTTAAGTGTGAAATTTCAATTTTTTAGGGGCAAGGCTAGCACTAAGGTATCCTAACACAAAGGTAGCTGGCTATTGATGTCCCTGTACAGTATTTATTTTAATAGGTAGTAGGAGTTTGCAATATTTGAGGTTAATTGCACACTCCTCTTCTGTAAGACTACCCTCACTACAGATACCAGCTGCAAGTTTGGGGGCCACCAGAACCACCCTCAATTCAGACCAGCTGGCCATAAATTCAGGGGTTCCATGACACCCCTCAAATTCAGTAATCTGCAGGAAGGCTCAAAGAACTTACTGGAAGCACCATACTTATAATTAATTTTATCATAGCAAAAAGATATAAACTAGAGCCAGCCAAATGAGAGGTACCTAGGGTAAAGTTTGGGAGAGTTCCAAATGCAGAGTCTTCAAGAATGTATGACCCTTTCAGAATCAAAATGTGAGGTAGTTTACCCAAACTGTGGTGTCCAAAGTTTTATTGAGGCTTTATGATGTGGGCATAACTGAACAAAACATTGGCCATGTGGTTGTACTCAATCTCCATCCTCCCCACCCTCTTCAGAGGTAAGGTTGATATCACCTAGTTCAAAGTCCAAACACTTTACTCACATGATTGGTCTTTCTGGAATAGCCAGCCCCTGTTCTGAGTCATTCATTAGCATAAACTATCTCAGGGGCCACCAGAAGTCACCTCATTAGCATAAACTATTAAATGTGATCCAGGGGTCCACACTGGTTAACAAAGATACCCCTATCACTTGGGAAATTCCAAGGGTTAAGAGGTTGTTTCCTAAGAACAGGGAACAAAAGCCAATCAGATCCTTTACTACACAATAGTAAATATACAAATTTAACAACTTTCTTACCAAACTGAAGAAAATTCATTTCCTTAGATTTTGACATGTGCATTTTATGAGAAAAAGGTTGGTGGCCATAGTTTATAAAGCATCTACCCCTTCATTCTCTGTTACAGTTATTAAAATAAGTAAAATACAATACCAGATGATCAGAGACTATTAATTTTAGATTTCCAGTTAAAAATGAAACCGAAGGGAAAATCTTTCTGTTGCCACCCCCCCACAAAAAAAAAAGGAAAAGGAAAGAAAAAGAAAAAGAAAAAAAATCTTAAATTGAACAACACTTTTTGCTGTCTGAATTGAAATCTTAAAAATGGAAGAATAAATTATGTTTAAGAGTCAGTAAAAACTCAAAATCGGTCAAAGACAGAAACAGAAGAGCTAAAACCATAAAGCTCTTAAAAGAAAACAAAGAAGGGGTGCCTGGGTGGCTCAGTCACTGGGCGTCTGCCTTTGGCTCAGGTTGTGATCCCGGGGTCCTGGGATGAAGCCCTGGAATTGAGCTCTGCTTTGGGCTCCCTGCTCAGTGGGAAGCTTGCTTCTCCCTCTCCCACTACCCCTGCTTATATTTCATCTCTAGTGGTCTCTCTTTCTCTCTCTCTGTCAAATAAGTAAGTAAAATCTTAAAAAAGGAAAAAAAAAAAACAAAGAAGAAAATCTTCATGACCTTGAATTTAGCAATGATTCAACTATGATATCAAAAGCACCAGCAACAATAAAAAAATAGATAAATTGGACTTCATAAAAATTAAATTTTTTTGTACATTGAAGGACACTATCAAAAGAGTGAAAAGACAACCTCAAAGAATGGGAGAAAATATTTGTAAATTGTATATCTATCAGATGTGAGTTGTTTTTGATATGTAGAAAGATCTCTTAAAACTTAACAAAACAACAGCAATAACAACAAACAAATTATAAGATGAGCAAAGGACTTGAATAGACATTTCTCCAAAGAAGATATACAAATGGTCAGTAAACACATGTAAAGATGCTCAGCATCATTATGGAAATGCAAATCAAAACCACAATGAAATACCACCTCATACCTAGTAGGATAGTTGCTATAAAAAAACACAGGAAACAACAACAAAGACAACAACCAGAAAAAAAAAAAAAAAAAAAAACCAACTGTGGCCAAGGAGAAGTTGGAATCCTTGTATACTATTGGTGAGAATGTGGAACGGTGCATCTGCTATGGAAAAGAGTAAGGCAGGTCCTCAAAAAATGAACAACAGAATTATCACTTGATTCAGCAATTTCACTTCTGGGTATATACCTGAAAACACTTGAAGGAGTGTCTCCAAGAGATATTTACATACCCATGTTCATAGGAGAACTATTCACAAAAGCTGAAAAGCAGAAGCAACCCAGTGTCCATTGACATATGATTGTGTGATTGGATGAACAATATGCAGTGTGTCTATACAATGGAATTTTGTTCAACAATGAAAAGGACTAACTTCTGATGCATGCTACAACATGGATGGACCTTAAAAACATTAGTGTTTCTCTAATAAGCCAGACACTAAAGGAAAGCAACTGTAGGATTCCACTAATATAAGGTATCTAGACAAGGCAAATTTTTAAGGACAGATAGTAGAATAGAAATTGCCAGGAGCTAGGAGGAGAGGAGTGATGGGGAGTTATTGCTCAATGGGTACAGAATTTCTGTTTGAGATGATAGAAGAAGACTGGAAATAGTGTTGATGGTTATACAACATTGTGGATGTACTTTAGATAGCGAATTACACACTTACACATGGTTAAAATTTTAAATTCTTTGTTATGTAAACGTTTTCACAAAAAAAAAAGAGTGAAGTAAACTTTCAGAGTAAAGAGTGAAAAATAGAAGAATATATCATAGTTGGACAACTAGATAGTAAAAACATAAAGGTTTATGAAGCTTGGTAGCTATAGACAGGCTTTCAAATGAGCTTCTGTACATGGAAGAAAAGAAAGAGATAGAAGAAGTTATATGCTTTTCTGCTTTGAACTTTTGTTTTTATATGTAATCAAGATTGTGTGCCCCATTCCAGGCTCATTAGATTAATTCTAAGTGGAGATCACAAAACCGACACAACTGAAAACTCCTTTGAGACACTATTTCCCCCAACTTCAAGATATTTCTGGCTCTATACAGCTGTTATTAAAATGTAACTTATCTGAAGAACAGTATGGCAGACAGAATAATGGTCCTCCCCCAAGATGACCACTGCTTGATTCACCACTGTGAATATATTATGGTTATATATTAAAAAAGGGAATTTTTGCAGATATGATTAAGATGGCAGTATTTGAGATAAGGCGATAGTCTGGATTACCCAGCTGTGCTCAATTCAACCATACAAACACTTAAACAGAAAGAACTTACTCTGGCATCAGGTGGAGAGGTGCCGCAGAAGAGAAAGGAAGCAGATAGATGAGACAAAAAACTTTGAAACAAGAAAACTGCGTGAGGCCCTTTACTGACCTTGAAGATGAGGGACGGTGGCCATGAGCCAAGGAATGTGGTCACTTCAAGAAGCCGAGAGCAACTCTCTGTGCCAACATCTAGCAAGGAAACAGGGAAACAGGTCCTCAGGAGCACAACCCCCTGGAATTGAAGTCGGCCAATGGATGGTTTCTAAAAGAATCTGGAAATGGATTCTTTCCTAGAACCTCCAGAAAATGCAAAGCCCTGATGATACTTTGTTTTGGCCTTGTGGAACCCAGAGTAAAGAAACCAGCCAAGCCTACTAGATTTCTGCCCTATTGAACTGTGAGGTAGTAAATTTATGTTGTCAAACTGCAAAGTTTGTGTTAATTTTTATAATACTGATAGAAACTATACAAATAATAAATCAAGAAACACCACAATGCTTGTAAATCCATCTAAATTTCTTCCAAACACTATTCATGATTTAACAACAATCAAAAAAATACAATTTCCAAACATTTTCACCTTTCTTCAGATGGTTTCCTGACATTTAATAGTCTTTGAAATTAAGAAACATTACTCCAAAGTTCCTAAAATTCAGTTCTTTTCCCTGGGTATGCCTTGACTTTTTATAAAGGGCACTCAAGAAAATCAAGGGACAACAAGAAAAATAAAAGAATATTATTATTGTTGTTCTTTTTTTTGGCCTGGTGCATTAGCAAAATCTCAATTCAAATATTGCATATTTGATGTTGAATAATAATGACTCAGGAGATTACTTCTCACTTGCAGAATAAAAATACTTCAAGAAAAAGCAAAACTTCTGTCCACTTTAACATGACAGCATTCATTTTGGTATTTGCTCCAAGCTTCAAGGTCAAGACCATTGAGGTAGCTTTAGAAGTCTATAGTGGTTATTTCAAGGATGGCGAATGCACAGATTTGATTCAGAGGCAACTGAGTTGAATAGAGATGTCCCTTTTTTCCTTTCTGAATAATTCGTGCCAACCCTGCTTCTTATTCGAAGTGTTAGTTTTACACTGCCCCATAAAAAGTTACCATAAACTTAGTGGTTGAAACAAGCTGGGAATGCACTGACTTTTTTTTTTTTTTTTAAAGATTTTATTTATTTATTTGACACAGAGAGAGAGAGAGAGAGAGAGAGAGAGTGTGTGTGTGTGTGTGTGTGTGTTTGTGTGTGCAAGCCCAAGGAGGGGGAGCAGGAGGAGGGAGCTGAGCAGGGAGCCGGATAAGGGACTTAATCCCAGAACCCTGAGATCATGACCTGAGCAGACACTTAACTGGCTGAGCCACCTAGGTGCCCCTGTATAGACTTTTAAACTCATCAAGAATTCCCTTCTTTGTGGCCCTGCCTTTTACCTGCTGTCCACTCTCACCTGAGACTGCCCCTGGGGCTTACAGACCATCCATGATTCCCTGCCAAGTGGGCTTTCAATATAACTGAGTACTTCATCAAGCCAGCAAGGAGAAGCTCTCAAGCAAACTGGCTTGCGAGATTTATATACTGTGATGTAATCACAAGAGTGGCATCCATCACCTTTCCCCCTATTCTGTTATTTAGAAACTACTCACAGGTTCCACCCATCCTCCAGGGAAGGCAATAATGAAAGGGTGTGAATGCCAGAAGGCAGGGATCCTTACAGTTACCTTTGGGTTTGTCTGCCACACCCAGTTAAAGATTTCAGGACTGTATTGTTTTTCTATGGTTAGAAAATGAAAAGATAACCAAAGCAACTTGGGTTTTGTTTTGTTTTTTAATTCCTGTACTTTTTTAGAGGTGAATATGGCATTAGTTAAAAGCATCAGCTTTGGAGTAGTTACATAGATCTGGTAGCAAATAGAGTTGTTGTTTTAAATTTTAATTCCAGTGCAGTGTATATTAGTTTCAAGTGTACAATATAGTGATTCAACATAATGTTCATCATGATAAAACATACCAGTTTTAATGCATGATTTAGAGATAGTTGTTCAATTGCTCTGAACCTTGACTTAACCCTTGTAGAAAATGCAGATAAAATATCTAATAGTTTTTCTGTGAGAATTAAAGGACAAAATACATGTAACATATTTAGTAAAGTGAGACAATACAAATTATTTATTGTATATGTTTTTCGTTTTTTGTAAGAAAAATACCCCCTTGATCCTCAGGTAAGAGTCAAAATTACTACCTGAGGAAAAAAATGCCTGTTTTAAATAACTGGAGCATAACGTAATCTGTCACACAAATGTAATCTATGCTATGAAAAGAGATTTTACTGATTACACATTTCATTTGAAGTCCTTTCTTGTTAATCGATAACACTTTGTTTAGAAATTTGAATTTCACAAATTTCTATCTATTCTCAGAAATACCAAGCACATGACTCACATTTTAAATCATTCCCTCTCTAAAATTCGATTGGACTGGAACTAGTTATTTATTTATGTATTGAGTAGACATATAAAATAATCAAAAAATTTTTTTCTTTTGGTTTCTTCATTGACTCCCCTTTAAGTAATGACTTTGCCTGCATGAAGTATGAAACCATGAAAGTATTTAAATATACAAATCAAGTGGTCGTGGAGGGGGTAATTTTTCTAACAACAATTGTTTTGTAATGCCATGTGGGCCCCATTCAGTTTCACATGAATTGTTGGAATATAAAATGTGGTTCATGGGATGAGTTCATGTACCAGCTGAATTTATTTTTGTCAATTAACAGCTGCATATGCTGCTGAGATCCTTTGACTAATATAATGCATTTAGTTCATGTTACGGCATCTAATACAGATCACACCAGGCCACGTCTGTCATGCAGAGAACAATTTTATTGTTGTCATTATTGTGGTCAGGGAATATTTCCTTTTAGATTTTTATTTTTTGCATTTAACTCAGCACAGTTATAGAGATAGATAACTGGTAAGTAAGTAGCTAGCTAGCTACTTCTAATGGGTGATTCATGCTAGATCGTTTTGGAAATTGAGCATACTAGAAATGCCATACTACTGAAAGGTATTGAATAGAATTTTTATAAATCAGAGAAAGTACATATTAGAGTTACAGAAAAAAGTTCACTCCTGATTTGATGGTTTAGGTCTGGTCTTGTTAATGTTTTAACTGCCTTTTTCCTTTGCAGCTCTTTGTCCTTCGGCACTATTATTAAAATGAGTGTGAAACTGAGGAAGATTTAGACTTATATAGTTCAGAGACCTAAGACAGGGTTTCACACTTTAATAATTCACCATTTTGGCTAATCATGGGATTCTTTTTAGCCTCAGAGTCCTTGTCTGTAAAATGGGATTGTTAAATTTCTGTCACATACAGTTGTTAGAATGATTAAAATAATATAAATAATGTATTTGGTGTGTCTCACAGTTTCTATGTAGGTATATCTTAAGGTCTGAGGGGTGTACATATGCAGTTCTGGGGCTATATGAAATTTCTTTGATTTACTAGTGTTTTATAAAAAATGCATGTAACTGGGGGGGCTTGGCTGGCTCAGTCAGTAGATCAGTAGAGTGTGTGACTCGTGATCTCAGGGTTGTGAGTTTTAGCCCCATGTTGGGTGTAGAGTTTACTTAATAAAAACAAACAAGCAAACATACATACATATTCTCTTTCAATCCAAAAAATGCATATAACTTTTTAATTCTACTTCTTAATATATTGCATTAGTTTCAATAAAATCTTATTTTTATATTTACTCCTGAGTAAAACTGATGCCATGCAAAGTTTTACTTTGGTTTTAAGAATTTCATCACACATGCTGCTCTGTAAATACATGTACTTTATAAACTGTAAGCATTTTACACATCTGAATTATTAAAAAGGACAGACTTTCTCTTCGAAATAAACTAATAATTTGTTTTACTTCTCTAATAAAAGAATATGCTTGGATGAGATTAAAGAAGGTCAAGTAGATGACAGAAGAATAAATATGAGTATTTGAATTCAATGTATACTTAAAGTAGTTATTAGCAAAAGACAGAAGAATATTTTGAAAATTATATATCAGAGCCTTATAAAAATCAGTGTCTTTTAAGTCACGTAATCACTAAATACTTCAGCCATCACATCATGAATGATAGCTTTCCATACCACCTTACAAGAATGTAGTGAGCCTCTTACCAATCATGAATGTGGCAATTTAGTTGCAATTTACATAATCTGGTTTTACCAACAGTTATTAAGCTATTTCTAAGACCAATGGGTATATTAACCACTTTAATTTGACACTCAAGATGAAGGATCAGCTCAGAGTACAACATGATTTGCTTTTGTTGGGGAGCTCACCAAATTATTCATGACTCATGCCATGTATTCCGCAGGGCTATGTGGCACAGGCTAGGACTCCATTGCTTTCCAAATGTGCACATTTATCCAGACGCCTTCTTCACTCAAGAAAACCTTAGATTAGTGAACATTTAAATGCCACCATTTGACAGATGTCCATGGAGCTTCTTAGCATTTCAAAACGGTTGAACTCATACAAGGCCATCTGCAGCTTATAGGAGGTCATGTCTCCTTAAGTTCTTACTCCAGATTTACCATGACTGAATGTATTGTGGGGGCTATTCTCATAAAAATAGGTTTCCTAGAAAGTAGAATCATTTGATATATGATACAATAAATAGAGGAGAGAACATAAATATGAAATGGAGAAAATTTACAAGGTGACTATACTCTTTCAATTTTTATGCTTCTACATTATATCATTACAGTTCCATTCAGCTGTTCATTCTTTTAAAGTTGGTTAAACTGCTCCGTTTAAGGATTTATGTACTAGATTCCTTACAAATATGGAACATAATTATCTGTGAGTTATATTCTGAATATGGCACTTCTGAATCCTTGTCACTTGGGCCTCAGCCATAGAAATAGGTCATATTTATGTTTGCTTGGGCTTACTGCATCAAATAGATGATTTGTTACAAAACATGGTAAAAAAAAATCTAACCAATTGATCTTATTAAAATATAAAACTAAGTGTAGCTTCTATCATCTGATTTTCTAATTGTTTCCATATATAGTCAATTACTAAAAATGTCAGATCCCTCCACATTGCGTATATACAGTATCTTTTCCCAAAGCATTTTTAGCTTATTTAAAGGAACTGCAAATGTAAGTCATTCCAAATTGTGTTTACCCTGTTGAGCTACTTAACTATTTCTTATGTAAATTCAAAGACCTTGAGAAATGCACTGGGTCTGTGCATGTGTATAGCTGAGGAACTCCCTCTCTGACTTAGCTGAGAGTTTCTGCTATGAGAGCAATCTGGTGGTGGCATGCCTGCCAGAAACTGACCAGTCGCAAGCCTTTCGGTCTCTGGTCTCTGAAGATAGGAGCCAGCTTTTACAATGAGGCTGGTTGGTGGACAAAGTGAAACAACAAAAGTTGGCCAATACCGAGTTACTTTCACCATCTATTAATTTGTTTGATGAGAGAAGTAACTCAGCTATATATATTATCTAGATGTTCTTAAACATGTTTCTTTTGACTTTCCCCATATTTCTACCCCAGGTACCACCCTCAACCCATGGGTCATTCATTCATTCATTCAACAAATAAACTACATCCAAAACATCTCTATTAGGCACTGGAGGAAATACAACAATGAATAAAACAGACCAAAAATAACCTGCCGTCCTTAAGTTTACATTGGGGAAGGGAGGATATAAGATTAAAAAGATAAATAAAAGTTCTAGGTAGGAAAATAAAGCAGGAGGCAGTTAGGGAATCTCTGTTTTGGCAGGGGCGGGGGGTGTACGGGGGGAGGGTTGCAATTTTGTTCAGGATGGCCAAGGTTTGCCCGGTGAATGGGGGAGATCCCTGGGCCTTGAGGTCTTTGCCCAGCCATCTCTGGAAGGTCACCAGAAGAGTCGATAGTTGTTAATAACCAAGGTGTGGAAGAGTTCTTATCTGGGGAGGGAATTTCTTTGGGAGCAAGGTTTCATGCCTTTTCTACCTTACTTGGTCAGGCTCTCCAGCCTTGTTTGTCTTGGGTCTGTCTGGTTTGATTCAGGTTTCCTGGGGCTTTTGAGGAGAGATCAAAAAGGAGACCAGGGTTCATCCTTTTGGGCTATTAAGAACAGATACAAATGCTCTGGAGGGAGAGCTTATTGTTTAAGGAATAGCAGTTACATTAGTGCGCTAGAGTGGACTGAACTAGCATGAAGTTAATGGGTGATGAAATCAGAGAGACCATGGGAAAGAGGCACATCACAGTGCTCCTTGGAGGGCATTATAAGAACTTTGGCTTTTACTCGGGAGTGAGGTGGGACAATGGAGAGTTAGGAGCAGTCATGAGGCACTTGACTTAGATTTTGACCAGATCACTCTGGTGTCTGTTTTGAGAAGAGAATGAGAAAATACTAATAAAGACAGAAACAGAGACATCATGATTCAGGTGAGAGATGGGTGGTACCAGTGGGGTTAGACAGAATTGGCCAGATTCTGGAAATATTTTGGTAGAACCAATAGGATTTGCTGACAGATGAGATAGGAGTGTGAAGGAAAAGAAAAGATAAAGGAGACTCTCACGATTTTGGTCTGAGCTTCTGAGAAGATAAAACTAAAACTGTAAGAAAAACAGATTTGGGGGAAACTCTCAAAAGTCTAGTGTTTTGTTTTTTTTTTTTTTTTAAAGATTTTTATTTATTTATTTGTCAGAGAGAGAGAGAGCGTGAGTGAAAGCGAGCACAGGCAGACAGAGTGGAAGGCAGAGTCAGAGGGAGAAGCAGGCTCCCTGCGGAGCAAGGAGCCCAATGTGGGACTCGATCCCAGGACGCTGGGATCATGACCTGAGCCGAAGGCAGCTGCTTAACCAACTGAGCCACCCAGGCGTCCCTCAAAAGTCTAGTTTTTAACATGAGAAGTCTATTAGATAGCCAAGGGAAGAGGATTAAGAGCTAGTTGAGTATATGTCTGAAGTTCAAGGGAGTAATCTAGACAAAATATATAAGGCTTGGAGACATGAACCTAAATACAGTATGTAATGTGCTAAACTATATGAGGTCACTAAGGAGGGAATACAGACAATGAAAGAAGTCCATGGATGGTTTAAACTTCCTGGTTGATTTTGTTTTGTTGTCTTTTTGTTTCTTCAATTCTTTATGTCTTTTAATTTGATTCTTTTTTGGGTGTTGAGAGAATGGTACAAGCATTTTTTTATTATTATTTTTAGGCTGATTTACTTCTAAAATATCACTTGGAACTTAAGTGTGGCTAATATATTTTACTGATCTTTTTTTTGGTGAGTTTTATACATATGCTTAATTCCCAACATATGCAAAAAGATAATATACCTTTAAACGCCTTAGTAAAAATTCCCATAATGTATGGTTATCTTATCTTATGGCAAGTGATTTTTCATTATTTCAAAAGTAAGAAAGGAAAGATTCCTGAACTCAAAGCTTAACACCAGCATATAGAGAGTGTGCTTATTATACATGGATTGAATGAGTAGATGTGCATGTTAACTTACTGGGCATATGAGAAATCTGAAGAAGGAGTTTTATTTATCAAATTAAAGAAATAATATTCTAATTATTCTTTAAAAATAAGATTTTTTAAAGTTACTATTAATTTTGAAAGTTATACAATTACAGAAAGGCAGTTAATACAGAAATGTAAAAGGAAATAAAAAATAATGAGTTTAAAGGACACCTAAAAAACCACTATAGTAATAAATATTAATAAATAAATAAATACACTATGTGTGGCACTCAAAATCCCTTTTCTGGTGCTTTGACAAGTGATGTGGGGTGGCAGGCTAGGAGATATTTGAGTACCAGGGTTTGAGTACTGGAGTTCTTACAGAGGGCACCCAGCACCATAGACCCCTCTTAGTCAAAAACAAACATGTAGCCTTCCTTGGTATGCATTTGGGATTTGCCACATGCTGAGCTCTGACAACAGACCTGTTTTCTAATCCACTTGGCTTCAGGGAATGGAGTAAGCAGGCAAAGCTGTCAGTGGTTCTCTCTGAGAAACTCCTTTCAGAATTACTTTTCTTGCTTTTCACCACCCATGGATACCTCACTTAACAGAAGTCCAATTTCATGTCCCAGATCTGAACTATTCAAGCGTCCTGTATCAGTAATTCTTCACCAGTGATTAGGATTCAGAATCACATAAACCACTGGTGTGTCAAAACTAGGTATAAAACAAAAATTTTGGATTCCTATCTTCTTTGCATCTCCTCTGAGTTTATCTGCTAAGACTATATACATGCTGCAAAGTTCTAGATGCTTAGATATACTTCATATTAAAAGAATTATGGAAGAATTTTAAGAGTAGATTTTAGAGGCTATTGAACAGAGGCATAGGGGTGTAAAATATTTCAGAATAATCTGTGAGAAGTGTAAAGGAAATTCAGTAATTAAAAAACGAAATTGGCAGCTAAATAGTAGGCTTAATGAGTTTTGACCATATGAAGAGATACGAAGTGGTTTGCTACAAAATTCAGTAAATCTTACCTTACTGAATAAATTAATCTCCTGCCACAGCTTAAAACACACACACACACACACACACACACACACACCCTTTTCTTCAGGAGTTTTGCATGAATAGACTAGCCAAATCTATAAAGGATTTAATATTATTTTACTGAGAGGACAAAAAATAAATACACTCATCTTGAAGTCTCATTTAGCCTCATGATTTTATGTATAACTTTGTCCTTTTTTATTTATTAGCATGTCTCAGTAACTTTCTAGGAGCAGATGTTGAGTTGTCAAGATTTTTGTAAAATCTCAAAATAATTTGCAAACTTGATTTTCATTTGCATTTCTTATCAACTATGAATGTTCTATATTTGTTTTAAAGCACAATTTCCTAAGCAAAGAGGTTGTTACAAAGAAATGACAGTTATAAGTACAGAAAATAACATTTGTTTATCCTTCTGTATTCTTCCTTTAGAAATTTATAGGATTTTAATACGTTCATTATCTCAGAACCCCACCCAATCAAACATATAATAGTGAAAGTATTGCAAATGCTATTAATTAATAACTATCCAAACCATTATGAATCAATTACTCCAGCACCGAGATCTGACACCCAGTGGGTGCTCCATAAACATTTGTTGAATTTAAATGAATTAATTCAAGAAACTTGAATTGAGCCTCCTGGGGTTGTTCATTTCTCTCCACAATCTGCATTTTATAAAGAAAGCAGTAAATTCACTAAGAAAAGTCAGTGTCATTGAATTCACAAATTCTGGCTCAGCCAGTCATGATTACAGAAGATGGTGTGTTCTTGTGTTATTGAAATTATAGTTAAACTGCTTAGAAAGGGATTCTGATGTTTGTGAAGTGTTTCATCTAGGATTCACCAAATACTAGGATAGTTCCAACCTTACTTGCCCTATCTTCTTTCTCTCTGCTCTGTATATGAGTAATGGAATGCTATCATCATAACCTTTTTAATAATATTTAAAGCAAATCTAGTAGTCAAAAATTTACCAGTTGGAAATAAAGGCCAACATAGAAAAGGAAAAAAAAATTAAATGAGTGTACAGCTATATCAATCCTTGGATAAAATTATAACTTCTTTCTTTGAGTTGCTTCTGGCATATTAACTTTTAGCACTCACTGGGGAGAAAAAGAATGCAACTAGCCTTTCTTACTTTCATTAGTAGGTTAAGTCATAGTAACAGTTTTGTTTAAGTTATCAACTGACACTGCTAGCCATTTTTTACACGTAGGCTTCCACACCAAGTCTATAACTTGTACACAGTAGATAGTCCATAAATATTTCTTGGATCAATAAATGGAAGAGTAACTTAGCATTGATAGATACCCTTTTTGAGTAAAAAATGAGTTAGGAAGGTTAGAAAGGTTAGAAAACCTTAGCAAAATTATTCTTTCCAACTTGACCAATATTCAGCACTTCAAAATATAAGAAATGCCCAGATTTTTTTGACAAGGGGAAACGTAGATTTAAGACAGAAGCTCAGATTAAAAGAAAAAAAAAAAATTCTCCATCTTTGCAATAGCTCACCCTACAAGGGCCAGCAGAATAGAACTTAAGAACTTATTAAGAAAAAATAATGAATACTGTTATGCCAAAATAAATAAAAATAAATTAAAAAAAAGAACTTATTAAGAAATAGTAGTTCAGTAAGTTTTCATTTACCTACTGTTGTCTAGGAATTATGTGATCCATGAAAACAGGCAATAATATATACCATTTTACATGGCTAAGTGTATTACTGTAATCAGGAAGTACATAATATGTCTCTTTCTTCTGTACTTCTTATACTACTCAAAAAATATATAAATAAAATGCATTGATTATTAAACAATTAGAAAATGTAATAAAATAATAAATCAATTTAAATTTTACTATATAGAAATAACTGACAAAATTTTCACAACATATTCTTCATTCTCTAAAAATGTATAAATTTTTTAAATTCTTAGAAAATGGGACTACTTTATGTGGATTAGTCCAGTCTTTTTGTTTTATTGGGTAATATATAGTATAAATATCTTTTCATGTAATTATATCAATTCACCATATTATTTTTTATTTTATTATTTATTATTATTATTTTTTAAAAGATTTTCATTTATTTATTTGACAGACAGAGATCACAAGACAGAGAGGCAGGCAGAGAGAGAGAAACAGAAGCAGGCTTCCCGCTGAACAGAGAGCCCGATGTGGGGCTCGATCCCAGAGCCCTGGGATCATGACCTGAGCCAAAGGCAGAGGCCTTAAGCCACTGAGCTACCCAGGTGCTCTACCATATTATTTTTTAATCCACCAGATTGTTTTTAATGACTGTGTCCATTATATACATACAAGAGATATATCTGTGAATGTTGTATATTTAGAATTATTTTTTGGTATAATTAGCAAATTTTTAGCAAACAATCCTGCACACATATTTATAACTTTTTATTTATTGTGGTCTGTACATAGAGGATTACTTCCCTTGTTGATTCATAATGCCAGCTTTCCTTCCAGTGTGACAAGATGATTTAGTCTGGACTTATATGTATAATATAGTATGTTTATTTCTCAAAATCATGCAAACATCATACAGTATCACTTAATTCTTTGACTAAATAATAAATGAAGAAAGCCATCTCATTATTGGCTACCAATGTATTCTCTTTATTAATTCTCACAGAACACTATGAGCTAAGTAGTCATACTATTTTCCTTTTATAAATAGAGACACTGAGATTAAGAATGCCTTAAGGACCTAACCATAGATTGCAAAACTAGACTCCTTTTCCAAATCCTTTTCACTCATGGGCTGGTGCGCTCTACACTGTATCATTCAACCTTTCCTACTGAAAAAAGGAACATTTTAAAATTTCATGTCCTGGCTACTGGCATTTTATAAATATATTCCCTACTTATATTTTCTGCTCACTATTCTCTCATTACTGATTTGCAAGAAGTCTATAAATATATGGCAACAAGTCTATTACAAAGATTTTGCTTTGCATTTGGATCTTATTCAACTCAACATGTCCACAGGATTCTGCAAAATTTCCATAGGCTGGAAATCCTTAGACTGTTCAAAATTTTTGACTTCCAAATAAGTAAAATGCACTCCAGTTGACAAGGTTAACACATGAATTCTTTCCAAAGGACCTCTTCCAACTAGGTCCTGTTTTTCAGGATATTCCAAATCATAATCCATACATTAAACAACTTGCTGAATTTCTCTTCCACAATTTTCCTTTCATGAATAATAGAGTTCTCTATTGGCTTCCTAAGTCTTTCCAGATAAAACGTATGTTTTTTTTTTTTTTTTAATCTAAAGTGCTTTAACATACACACACACACACACACAGGGGTAAGAGTAACATTTTAGTATGAAGAAATAATTTCAAGGCATTCATTTTTAGACACAGGAATAATGATCTTTAACACTTCTGCATGAAACTGAAAAACAGATAATTGGTATATATTTTGAACAAGCAAAGAGATCTGCATCATTACCTGGTTAGAAGTTGCTTTAATGAAATGGTCCAAATGAAGGGAAAAATGAATTATTAAAGGTCATAAAAACAGCTCTTTTCATGAGCTCTTGAAAGCAATTTCTAAGTAGATTTAAGTTTTGCCTTTATCAAGTACCACCTTAAATTTATTGAAAGGCTCCCTGAAGTTGTTCAGCAGGAGTTCCATAAAATGTATCTTTAACCCCATTTTCCTTCTTTTCTCTCATCTAAAAAACAGCTTGAGGATACTTGCCCAGTTGGTTGTCGCTTTGAGAGGGTCTTTTAGTAAACATGTTCTGAGCAGGAACTCTCTGGATCTGTAAGAGACAGCTGGCTCTTATTAACGAACTTTACATTACAAATTGAGTCAAGCAAATCACACGTGGGGGCTTTTGCTTCTCTTTGCCTTGCAATTCCAGGCAGGTGTTCTTCCCACAGAGGCCAATGCTCAAGCACTTTTATTTTAACTATAGATGAGTTATAGGGAACATATGCTTGCCTTTTGAGAGCACTGACTAGACTAGAAGCATAGCAACCCAACTCGGACCACAAATGTGGAACAAAGTACCCCAGAGCAGAGGTAAACTTAGGATCAAACATTCTTGAAAAACAAAAAACATACCCAGATAGCTAATAAATTTTAGGAAAAGATGCATAATATCACTTATAGTAAGAACCACAATTTGCTTGTTTTGTAAAGATTATTGGTAAGGGTTATGTGTGAAGAAATATACACTCTGATGGGAAATTTCATATATATAAATTTATACATACATATACATACATATGCATATAGATGAAATATATATTTGTTACCTATAATTATAATATCTAAATATAACTAAAATCATATAGAAATATAATATATAACTAAAATGTAATAACATAAATATAAAATATAATTAATAAATATATTTAAATACACAAAATATATGTTATATATTTATATACAAATTTCATATGTTTACATACATATGTACATATGTGAGAAATAGGTGCAAGATACATACACATAATACTTACATTATATATAGGGTATATGTGTATATAAAACCTATTTGAAAGAATATATATACACATGTATATCTATATATATGAAATTTATTATTGAAGTATAGATTTCTCCATACATACTGTTACCAATAATTTTTCAAAAAAAACCCAATTTCTTCTACTCTTTAGATACATGCATATGTATACATACGTACGTTCTCTCTCTAATCGGGGGTCCAGCTAGTCTATTTATTCTAGGAAATTATCCTACGGAAATGATTGGATAACAATACAAAAATATATGTATAAGAATTAAAACTATAATAGAAGTAGCTTAAATGTTAATCTATATGGAATTAATTAAATGAACCAAGGTGTATCTATACTTTGGTCTACTGGGAAACTGTTAAAGGGGAAGAATCCTCTGTTATTCTACTTCTTAGTGATGTAACATTAGATAATTTCTTAACTTCTTTGCACTTAATTTTTCTCAACTGTAAATGAGGACAATTATTGTATTTAACATGCTGGTTGCTATTAAGATAAAATGAGTTCATTTATGTCAAGTACTGGGAAAGATGTTTGGCATATAGCTATTTTAAAGCCTGGATTTTATTATCCATAGTACATTATGAAATATAGCTCCATTGCCTAGTAAGTTATATGAATAAATCAGATTATAGGACAATATCTATGTATATATATTTATAATTACATGCACATTTAATAAATGTTTTATAAATGCATATATACATATATCTCTCCAATTTTTACATATGTAAGCAAGTCTGGCTGGGTATTTACTCAGAAACAGTGATGATCTCTAGGGTGATTTAAGGAGCAACTTCATTTTTTCCTTTGTACATTTCTTCAGTTTAAACATTACTATTTATGATATATTTAATAATATCTATGCATTACTTTTATTAAAAAGAACAGCAAGGTAATATTGATTATAGAAACAATCTGAAGAGCAAACATATCTTCCAAATAAAGGACAAAAATTTAATTACATATGCAAAATAGGCCCAATACTTACTAGTAATTTAACAGAAAATATTTGTGAAGTGTCTTTTTGCACACTCATTTCATGCAGCTATACTTACTTATTGAACAACGATAATGGCTTTTATGTTCTATTTTGCATAGTATTCCTTTCTTTACATTTGTTTTGCTTGACTATAAAATGTTTAATTAATATAACTTATTTTTTTATTATGCCATATTTCATTATTTAAATAACAACTGTGGTTATGAGTTGACCACATTGATAATGTTCATTCCTGGAACCTAGTCTTCCCCATAAACTTTTTGTTGGAATAACTTTAACATTGTGGGCTCCTGGGGAAACTACATGTATTTATTACCTCTGACTCTTGCACTATTCTGGTAATGCTATAAACACTGTTTTACTGAGGATGAAGAATAAAACAAGGACTTGGGGAGAAATTGTAGAAGAATATTCCAGATACTTCAGACAGAAATGAATGATGGAGTTGATCAAGGCTCCAAAGAGTGGGAATTAGCTCTTAGTGATCATGAAACACAAAAGAACATTTCTATATCACATTAGAAGGACTAATCATCTAATTATGCTCTGAAAGGAAGTCCACTCAACCATAAGCTATGTACGCACCATCTTGTTTCCTAATAGCATCTGAAAGTTTTCCCTACTGACCCAGCTTTCCATCTTTATAACAGACCATTTAAAAGGTATTTTTATTTCCACATATTTTCTGATGATCCTGATATCTCATTGTTAGTTTCTAAATAATGTTATAGTCAGAAACATGAGTCTATAGTATTTTGATCTTCTGAAATTTACTGAGACTCATTTTATGCTTCCACCATCTTTTCCTTATTAGTATTACATGTTCGTTCACAAAAAAGGTGTTATTTATAGCTGCTAGATATAGTGTTCTACAAATATCAGTCAGGCTAATTCTGTTGATGTGATTGTTCAAATCTTCTATAATGATGCTGATATTTTTGTCCCTTTCAGTTCCTGAGAATATGTTCTTGAAATGCCTAACTATATATGAATTGTGTTTATTTGTGATTTTAGTTTTTAAGTTGTCCTTCATGTACCTGAATGCTTTGTTCTTACATACTTAAAATTTAAAATTGTTAGGTGTTCTAAATGAATTCACTCTTTTTATCATTATGAAATGCTTTATTTCTAGTAAAGACCATTATCTTGAAATATACTTAGTGTTAGTATAGCTCCATGCTTAATGTTCACATGGTGTATATTTTCGTGCTTTTATTTTGAGCACCTTTGTTAATATTTAAACTATGTTTCTTGGAAATAACATATAATCAAATCCTGGTTTTAAATATCTAGTTTAAAAACCTCTGCCTTTTATATGAAGTGATTAGTCATTTTAATGGAATATGTTGTAGTTGAGTTTGTCTATTATCTGCATATTTGTTTTCTTTTTAATTTAGTTTTTTTATTTTTAAAAAAGATTTTATTTGTTTATTTGACAGAGAGACACAGCAAGAAAGGGAACATAAGCAGGGAGAATGGGAGAGGGAGAAGCCGGCTTCCCACAGAGCAGGGAACCCTATGCGGGGCTCAATCTCAGGACCTCATGACCTGAGCAGAAGACAGACTCTTAACGACTGAGCCACCCAGGTGCCGCTGCGTACTTGTTCTTATTTATACTATGTCATTAACAATATTAAAAAAGGTACAACATGATCTCCCTGATATGAGGAAATGGAGATGCAATGGCGGGGGCGGGGGTTGGGGGGTAGGAAAAGAATAAATGAAACAAGATGGGATCGGGAGGGAAACAAACCATAAGACACTCTTAATGTCACAAAACAAACTGAGGGGGGATCAGGGGGAGGGGAGTAGGGAGAGGGTAGTGGGGTTATAGACATTGGGGAGGGTATGTGCTATGGTGAGTGCTATGAAGTGTGTAAACTTGGCGATTCACAGACCTGTACCCCTGGGGCTAATAATACATTATATGTTTATAAAAAAATCAAAAATTTTAAAAAAGGTACAAGATATATTATTATAATATATCTTCTATATATGCTAATAATATATTGCTTTAATAAGTTATTCTTTTTAAAACATTTACAGATAAATTTGTATGTGTATGTACATAAATTAAGTAAAAAGATATTTTATATCTACCCATATTTTTACCATATCTGGTCCCCTTATTGGTTTCTGCATACCTGACTTCTATATGGTATTAATTCCTGGAGAATATTAGCATTCCATCAAATATAGATCTACTAGTGATGAATTTGTCTATTTTTCTGTTGTTCTGGAAATTTCTTTATTTTGTTTTTATTTTTGAAGAATAATTTCCCTCAATATGAAATTCCACTTTGGCAGTACATTTTTATATTTTCTCTCAGCACATTGAAGGTGTCATTCAATTGTATTTGGTCTTCATTGTTTTTGATAAATCAGCTACCAATACATCTCTATGTAATAATTGTTTGTTCTTTAGCTGTTTCGTTATATTTAGTTTTTATCAGTTTGGCTGTGATGAAACCAGTGATAGCTTTCTTTGCATTTATATTGGTTGGATGTTGTTGCACTTTTTCAGGCTACCAGTTGATATAGTTTATCAGTCAGGAAAAAAATCTCAGCCATGATGGCTTCAAATAGTTCTTCTGGCCCATTTTCTCTTTTCTCCTCTTTTGGGACCTAAATTACACATAAATTACACTGCTTGCTATTGTTTCACAGATTTCAGGTGTTCTATATCTTTTTTCCCTCTTTGGGTTACACATAGAATAATTTATATTAGTAGGTCTTCAAATACACTGATTCTTCTGCTGTGTTTAGTCTTCTGTTAAGCTTATAGGGAAAAAAATCTGATATCAAATTTTTCATTTACTTTATTTTAGAGTATCCACCTCTCTGCTAAAATTCCTTATCTATATATGCATATTGTCCACATTTTTGACTAGGTGTATTTCTCCTAGTTTTTATTTATTTTATTATTTCATTTCACTTATCTTATTATTTTATTTTATTTTATTACTTACTATGTTATGTTAGTCACCATACAATACATCATTCATTTTTGATATAGTGTTCCATGATTCACTGTTTGCATATAACACCCAATGCTCCATGCAATCTGCGCCCTCCTTAATATCTGTCGCTGGGCTAATCCATCCCCTCTACTCCCCTGCCTCTAAACCCTCAGTTTGTTTCTCGGAGTCCATAGCTTCTCATGGTTCATCTCCCCCTCCAATTTCTCCCCCCTTTTCATTTTCTCCTAATGTGCTCCATGCTATTTTTTATGTACCACAAATAAGTGAAACCCTGTAATAATTGACTTTCTCTTACTGACTTATTTCACTTAGCATAATTTCCTCCAGTCCCATCCATGCTGATGTAAAAGTTGTGTATTCATCCTTTCTGATGTCTGAGTAATATTCTATTTATATATGGACCACATTTTCTTTATCCATTCATATGTTGAAAGGCATCCCAGCTCTTTCTACAATTTGGTTATTGTGGACATTGCTGCTATAAACATTGGGGTACAGATGGCCCTTCTTTTCACTACATCTGTATGTTTGGGGTAAATACCCAGTAGTGCAATTTCTGGGTCATAGTGTAGCTCTATTTTTAATTCTTTGAGGAAACTCCACACTGTTTTCCTCCAAAGTAGCTGTACCAATGTGCATTCCAACCAACAGTATAAGAGGGTTCCCCTTTCTCCACACCTCTCCAATATTTGTTGATTATTGCCTTGTCAATTTTTGGCATTCTAAATGGTGTAAAGTGGTATCTCAATGTGGTTTTGATTTGAATCTCCCTGATGGCTAAAGATGATGAACATTTTTTCATGTGTCTGTTAGCCATTTTTATGTCTTCTTTGGAGAAGTGCCTGTTCATGTCTTCTGCCCATTTTTTGACTTGATTATTTGTTTTTTGAGTGTTGAGTTTGAGAAGTTCCTTATAGATCTTGGATATCAGCCTTTTGTCTACAGTGTTGTTTGCAAATATGTTCTCCCATTCTGTATGCTGCCTCTTTGTTTTGCTATTTCCTTTGCTGTGGAGAAATTTTTATCTTGAAGAAGTACCAAAAGTTAATTTTCCCTTTTGTTTCCCTTGCCTTTGGAGATGTGTCTTGAATGAAGTTACTGTGGCTGATGTCAAAGAGGTTAGTGCCCACAATCTCCTCTAGGATTTTTTTTTTTAAAGATTTTATTTATTTATTTGACAGAGAGAAATCACAAGCAGATGGAGAGGCAGGCAGAGAGAGAGAGAGAGGGAAGCAGGCTCCCTGCTGAGCAGAGAGCCCGATGTGGGACTCGATCCCAGGACCCTGAGATCATGACCTGAGCCGAAGGCAGCGGCTTAACCCACTGAGCCACCCAGGCACCCCTCCTCTAGGATTTTAATGGATTCCTTTCTCACATTGAGGTCTTTCATCCATTTTGAGTTTATTTTTGTGTATGGTGTGAGAGAATGGTCAAATTTCTTTCTTAGATATATAGCTGTCCAATTTTTCCAGCACCATTTATTGAAGAGAATGTCTCTTTTCCACTGGATACTTTTTCCTGTTGTCGAGTACTTGACCATAGAGCTGAGGATTCATATCTGGGCTCTCTAATCTGTTCCTTTGGTCTATATATCAGTTTTTGTGCCAGTACCATGCTGTCTTGGCGATCACAGCTTTGTATTAAAGCTTGAAATCAGGCAACGTGATGCCCCCGGTTTTGTTTTTCTTTTTCAACGTTTCCTTGGTAACTCAGGGTCTTTTCTGGTTCCATACAAATTTTAGGATTGTTTGTTCCAGCACTTTGAAAAATACTCTTGGTATTTTGATTGGGATGGTGTTGAAAGTATAGATTGTTCTGGGCAGCATAGACATTTTAACAATATTTATTCTTCTGCTCCATGAGCATGGAATGTTTTCCCATTTTTTTGTGTCTTTTTCAACTTCATTCATGAGTGTTCTATAGTTCCTCAAGTATAGATCCTTTACCTCTTTGGTTAGGTTTATTCCAAGGTATCTTATGGTTTTTGGTGCTATTATAAATGGAATCAATTCTCTAATTTCCCTTTCTACAGTTTTGTTGTTAGTGTATAAGAAAGAAACTGATTTTTATGCATTGATTTTGTATCCTGCCACATTATTGAATTGCTATATGAGTTCTAGTAATTTAGAGGTAGAGACTTTTGGGTTTAAGTACCATGTCATCTGTGAAATGAGAGAGTTTGACTTCTTTACCAATTTGAAAACGTTTTATTACTTTTTGCTGTCTGAATGCTGTTGCTAGGACTTCTAGTACTATGTTGAACAATAGTGGTGAGTCTTGTCGTGGCTCTCAGCTTTTCCCCATTGAGAATGATATTCTCTGTGGATTTTTCATAGATGGATTTTATGGAAGAATGTTCCTTCTATCCCTATACTCTGAAGAGTTTTAATCAGGAAAATATGCTATATTTTGTCAAATGCTTTTTCTGCATCAATTGAGAGAATCACATGGTTCTTCTCTCTCCTCTTATTAATATGTTCTATCACATTGTTTGAATGGCGAATGTTGGACCAGCTTGATAAATCCCAGTTGGTCATGGTGGATAATCCTTTTAATGTACTATTGGACCCTATTAGCTAAGATCTTGTTGAGAATCTTGGCATCTGTATTCATCAGGGATATTTGTCTGAAATTCTCCTTTTTGATGGGGTCTTTGCCTGGTTTGGGGATCAAGGTAATGCTGGCCTCATAGAATGAGTCTAGAAGTTTTCCTTCTATTTCTATTTTTTGACACAGCTTCAGAAGAATAGGTACTATTTCTTCTTTGAATGTTTGGAAGGATTCCCCAGTGACTTCATCAGGTCCTGGACTCTTGTTTTTTGGGAGGTTTTTGATCACACCTTCAATCTCCTTGCTGGTTTCTTCCTGTTTAAGTCTTTGTAGCTTATAGGTTTCCAGGAATGCATCCATTTCCTCCAGGTTGCTTAATTTATTGGCATATAGCGGTTGATAATGATCTCTGATAATTGTTTCTATTTCCTTGATGTTAGTCATAATCTCTCCCTTTTCATTCATAATTTTATTAATTTGGGTCCTTTCTCTTTTCTTTTGGATAAGTCTGGCCAGTGGTTTATCAACCTTATTAATCCTTTCAAAGAACCAGCTTCTAGTTTAATTGATGTGTAGTACTGTGTTTCTGATTTCTAATTCATTGATCTCTGCTCTAATCTTAATTATTTCCCCTCTCATGCATGGGGTAGGCTTAATTTGTTGTTGATTCTCCAGTTCTTTAAGGTATAAAAAGAGTTTGTGTATTCTGGATTCTTCTATTTTTTTGAGTGAGGCTTGGATGACTATGTATTTTCCCCTTAGGACTACCTTTGCTGTATCCCATAGGTATTGGACCAATGTGTTTTTGTTTTCATTGGTTTCCATGAATTGTTTAAGTTCCTTTTTGATTTCCTGGTTGACCCAAACATTCTTGAGCAGGATGGTCATTAGCTTCCAAGTTTCAATTTCTTCCAAACATTTTCTTGTGATTGAGTTCAGTTTTAAAGCATTGTGGTCTGAGAATATGCAGGGAATAATCTCAATCTTCTGGTATTGGTTGAGACCTTATTTATGACCCAGTATGTGGTCTATTCTGGAGAAAGTTCCATGTGGTGCTCGAGAAGAATGAGTGTTCTGTTGTTTTAGGGTGGAATATTCTGTATATATCTGAGGTCCACCTGGTCCAGTATGTCATTCCAAGCTCTTGTTTCTTTGTAGATATTCTGCTTAGATGATCTTTCTATTGCTGAGAGTGGGTGTTAGGGTCTCCTACAATTAGCATATTATTATCAGTATGTCTCTTTATTTTGGTTAACAGTTAACTTATGCAGTTGGCTGCTCCAATGTTGGGCCATAGATACTTACAATTGTTAGATCTTCTTGGTGGGTAGACCCTTTAAGTGTGACATAGTGTCCTTCTGTATCTCTGACTACAGTCTTTAGCATAAAATCTAATTGGTCAGATATAAGAATTGCTACCCAAGCTTTCTTTTGTGGTCCGTTGGCATGAAAGATAATTCTCCATCCCTTTACTTTCAGTCTGGATATAACTTTAGGTTCAAAATGAGTCTTTTGTAGACATCCATTTTATGGAAGCATTTAGGACATTCATGTTGAGAGTAATTATTGAAAAATATGATTTTATTGTCATCATGTTGCCTGTGAAGTCATTGTTTCTGTAGCTTGTCTCTGTAAATTTCTGTTCTATATCACTCCTTGGGTCTTTTCCTTTTATAGAACCCCCCTTAGAATTTCTTGCAGGGCCAGTTTAGTGGTCACATATTCTTTTGGTTTCTGCTGGTCCTGGAAGCACTTTATCTCGCCATCCATTCTGAATGACAGCCTTGTTGGATAAAGTGTTCTTAACAGCATATTCTTCTCATTTACTACCTTGAATATGTCTTGCCAGCCCTTTCTGGCTTGCCACGTCTCTGTAGACAGGTCTGACATTATTCTGATGTTCCTCACTCATACATAAGGAATCTCTTCCCCCTAGCTGACCTTAGGATGGTTTCTTTGGTTTTAAGATTTTTGAGCTTTACTATTACATGCCAGGGCATTGATCTGTCCTCCTTGATCGTGGGAAGGGTCCTCCCTGCCTCTAGGACATGAATGCCTGTTTCACTCCTCAGATTAGGGAAGTTTTCAGCTATGATTTGCTCAACTATATCCTCTAGTCCTCTTTCTCTCTCCACCCCCTCAGGGATCCCAATAATTCTGACATTGGAACATTTCATAGCATCATTTATTTCTTTAATTCTTTCTTCATGGATTTAAAGCTGTTTGTTCCAGGCCTCCTCTTGTTCCTTCTTTTCTATCAGTT
Source organism: Mustela nivalis (assembly GCF_964662115.1). NCBI lineage: Eukaryota > Metazoa > Chordata > Mammalia > Carnivora > Mustelidae > Mustela > Mustela nivalis. The sequence continues at coordinate 108,917,699 of NC_139023.1, forward strand.
TGTCTTATAGATCACTAATTCATTCTTCTGCCTCATTTATCCTAGCTGTTAGAATATCTAGATTAGATTGGATCTCACTGCTAGCATTTTTAAGTTCTGCTAGATCAGCTCTCATTTCTGCCCTTAGAGAATCTATGTTACCATTAATGGTTTTCTCCATCCTAGCTATTGCCTGCATAACTGTTACCCTGAAGTCTATTTCTGACATCTTGCTTATATCCATATCCATAAGTTCTGTGGCAGAGGTCACAGTCTCTGAATTTTTCCTGTGTTGGGGGGTTCCCCTTCCTAGTCATTCTGGTGAGAGGTGGTTGAGGGAATGTACAGAGTCCAGATTATTGACCACAACCAAAGTAAGATGCACCTGTTTTATAGGGAACTTAGGGTTGTCAGCTTCTTGTTCTTCCAGACTGTCTTCTGGGGGAAGGGCCTGCAACTGTTACTTAGGCAATCCTGTTTGAGCAGAGTTGTTCTGCCCCTTGTGGGGGGGATGGGCTCAGTGAAAACTGTTTTGGGGGGACTTTTGTTCTCTGGTGGCTTTCCCTGGTGGCTTTCCACATCTCTTCCAAGATTCAGAGCAAAAGCGACCATATCCAAATCTCTGTCTCAGAAAAGAAGGATCACAGTTTGCTCTCCAATGACCACTCCAGGCTATACCATCTCCATTTCTGTCTGCTGCTAAAAACCATAGTGTCCTGGGTTGTGCATCCCACAGCAACACTCTCAGCCATTGCTTTCAGGTTCAGGCACATCTCTGCTCTTTGTGCTTCTAAAACTGCCAGCCACCCCCAGATCACACACACACACCTGCAGTTCCAGGTTTCAGTCTGGAGGGCTGCCCTAAAGTCCTTTTCCTGCCACTACTGGTCTGCGAGTCTGTGCTCTGTACCCAGGATAGGAGGCTTCTGCACTCCAGTGGTGCAGGATCCCAGAGGCTCCTTCCCCATTCCATTTATCTTCTGATATCTGCCCACAGAATCATGGCTTTCTGTTTCAGTTTCAGACCAACTGTTGAGATAATCTGTTTGTAAAGATACAGATTTATCTTCTTAAAACATAGGCTGATTTCATGGGTGTTCAGAATGGTCTGGTATATATCCAGCTCAATTCAGGGGACCAGTTGAAATAGGATCCCCCACTCTTCCACTATCCTTTCTCTGGAAATCCTCCTCCTTATTTTAAAGTCTATGATAATTCCAGCCCTGAGACCAATTCTAGTTCTGTTTCCTTTGTTTATTTTCTCTCAACACCTATGCTTACATTGTTTATTTTTTGTGTATTTTGTTATTATTATTGTTATTGTGGTTGTTGTTTATGACAGACTTTATACATAACAGACCAAAGTAAATAATATTTATATCCATAAAAAGGCTGCCTTTTTTCTGTGCAACATTAGTTTTGTGGGCTAAGTTAGTCTAATTCATGTTTGACTCTCAATTGAGTTTTTGTGCACCTTTAGTTAAATTCAGTTTATCCATAACTTAAAGTACTTTATATATTTTTTAGGGATTTATTTATTTATTTTACTGGGGGAAGGACAGAGGGAGACAGAAGGACACAGGGAGAGCAGACTCCAAGCTGAGCATGGGGCCCAACAGAAATGAGGAGGTTGGGGACTCAATCTTAGGATCCTGAGTTCATGATCCTGAGTTATGACCTCAGCCAACCAAGAGCTGAAAGCTTAACTTACTGAACCAACCAGGTGCCCCATGCCTTAAAGTACTTTAAATCACTGACTTAAAATGGTTCCTTCTAGCAAGGTTTGAGATCCGAGCACTAGTAAGAGTCTGGTAATCTCTTTAACTCACACTCAGCTTAAGGCTTTCTGGGTCATTTAGGTGTTCTCTTTGTTCTCTGGGCCTGCTCCCTGGGAAATCTCTGTCCTGCAGCCCAGCCCTGAGAGTTCAGAGTTGAGCTGTAGGACACTTGATGAAGGCCAGAGATTCTCAGAAGGATTTCTCCTGTCCTATCTCCAGCCTTTGGCATACAGCTGCAGTGTAGTTAGCAAAATTTCAAAGGACCTCTATGGATTTCTTTCATCACTCTCCCTCTCTAGATCTAGCTTTTGGTGGATAGTTACTTTGCCCTTGGAAAACTTCCACTACCTTAGGGGTATCTATCTCAACTTCCTTGCTCTTTCCCCAGGCTTCAGTGTACCCCATCACAGTGAATACTTGGAGAAAGATGGGGTGAGTGGGTACAGACTCTGGTTAAGGTGTCGTGTGATTTTCATCCTTATACTGGACTACAAAGTGCTATGCAAGTTCATTAGAAGTTGGCCAGGTTTCTATATGCCTGGCCCTTATCTCAGGAAGATTCCTCCTCTTCTCATTCCTGGTAGTGGTAAAAGCAGCTTCCCAAGTGTTCACAACTTGTGGGATTTTTATTCATTTTAGCTTCTTTGCATATTTGATTCTCTGATTTTTTTTTTGAAACTCCATTTTGTTGTCTAACCCAGATTGTTCTAGTAGTTCGGGTTGAGTGCCACTCACTTGTAACTTTCTGTATACTAACTGCAGTTGGTGATTAAAAATGAGTACTACTAATTTGATCTTATGCTCTGGAACACTATGAAATTCTCAGCCAACCTCAGAAAATTGCAAGGAAAAAAATCCAACATGAAAATTTATCTATTTCTGATCTTTTATTTCATACCATGTTCTTCTTTCATACTCAGTGTTTGACTCAAAATTCCAGTTTCAACTGATTTGAATGTACCATTTTTCTCTTTAGGTCAACTTTTCTTTTTATAAGGACATATGACTCTTCCTGATATTACATCTTGGTCTGTGGTCATTCTCTTCTCTTTTAAAATCCTTCCCATTTCTTGGCAACTTCATGCAATTAGATACTCAGCACAGTTTCTACTGATAATTTTTTGAAAATTATATTTCAAATAATGTATGGCCCCATGGATCTATTACATAAGTATGTTACTATGATTAATCAGCACACACTTTATCAATTATTTTTACTTGATTGAATTTCCTCAAACCTGTTTACTGAGAATAACATCAAACAAAGGTGATCCACTCTAGGGGGTTTCCATAAATCTCATCATTATGTTTTTATGTTACTCTAGATTTTATACACATACTATATAGTTTAACAGTGAATATTTGATAATTTATAGATTAAGAAATTGTTTATTCTCAGTGTTATTGAAATGATTAAATATTTGATGCAACATTCAAGCACAGATGTTCCATTCAGTCATTAAATAGTGTAAGTATGGAATTGTCAAAATGAACACAAGAAGATGAAGTCTTCTCATTAAAGCTAAAATGTAGTTATGCCAAAAAATTCACCCACCCTGTAGAAGGTCCATATTCTAAAATATAGTAGCAGGAATTAGAGATTAAACTGCACAAAGTCAGTAGTGGTACTTAACGTATACATATTGTGGAATGAAATAAGAAAGGGGTGGGTTGGTTAGGAGAGAAATACCATAATATTTCATTCAATAAAATACTGTTTAGCTAATTCTTTATCTAATTAAATACCAAAATTTAAATAGTTCTCCCATACACCCCATTATTACTCATTTGTAGGAAACAAGTGGTCAAAAAATATTTAAATTTTGAAAAATATGTAATAAAAATGTAAAATTTGTCTGGATTCCACATGTCTGAGCCTCACTGATTACTGTTCAAATGGGTATTTGAATGTATATATGCATGTGTATATGTTTTAATCACACTATAGTCCTGAGTTAATCAGAGTAAGATGTCTAGTTTAGTCACTATAGCATTTTTTAATCCACCAGTTTTCAGAAGAGGGGAGAAAAATCCCATTCCCTTATAGTACATGAAATACTTTGAAATGAAAATCTCCTTAATGAAGAGGAGAATGAGAATTATGATAGACTATTATCTAGGGAAATGTCCTAGTAAAGAAAACAGGAGTTGTAGAAACATCTGGGTTGGATTTTCAGCATAAGCAACCAAACATTGTACTCACTAGAAGCAAACCTTCCCAAAGAAAACACACTGAATCTGTCTGCTTTTATTAATGTGCCTCACTGGTGAATCTCTGGTGGTGATGGATCACCCTCATTTAAGGAATGATGTGCTGGAAAAATGCATTATTTTCAAGAGTAACAGAGTGGATTAATGCAAGTGTGTACTGAAAAAAAATTCAAAACTCTCTCGTGATATATGCTGATTTTTGGGTGTTCCCCATTTGCACGGCTGTTTAAGCAAGCACTCTAAATGGAAATGCACTTGACATTTTTGTAACTGGGTGTGATCAAACAACATTGGAATTTAGCTGATTTTTTCAGAAAATTATTAAACCAATTTCTTTCTCATTTCTAATACTTGCATGGGGGAAAAACAGGAATGAAAGATATTTAATAAAAATTGACACTCAGATAGAAAGCTGCCTTGGAACCATGTAAGGAGGTTGATATCTTCTTTTTTTTTTTTTTCTTTCTTTCTGTCCCTTTCCTTCTTCTGTCATAGTAGTCTCGGGCTGCATACATCATCAGAGGAGAATTTTGATCACCTGTTTCCAGGCCTTGGTAAAGCAATTCAGGATAAATGTTCCATAAGGTACCTTGAGACTGAGTTATGCTTGCCATTAATGTTTATGTGACAAGGACTTGTTAATACAGAAATATTCTTAAATGCTCTTTAATAAATGATTTTGGCCTTGCAGTGCCTGGTGGTAGACAACTGAGCTTTAAATTCTGCCAGGGAGGTAAGAGATATCCCAGTAAGATGATTATGTCTGCTGCACAAGATTACCAGGCACAATGGTTATTATATTAGCTGGTACAAGTGAGGGTAACCTATGAACCTGGCTGGTGACAAGAAATGTAATTATTAGGCTCTTTGGAGCTTATACCTGCAAGAGGATTCCTGTTGTTTTACTGAAAATCAATTTATTTATCTACTGCTACTTAATAAATTACCACAAACTTAGCAGCTTAAAGTAACACGTACTTATTACCAAACAGTTTCCATGGTCTGGAATCAGGGCACAGCTTTGCCGAGACCCCTGCTTTAGGGTCTTGCAAGGCTGTAACCAAAGTATCCATGAGGGATGGGGTCTCACTGTGGCCTGACTAAAGAAGGCTCCACTTCCAAGTTCATATTGTTGTGAGGACCCAGTTCCTTGTTGGCTGTTGGCTGGAGGTCTCTCTCTCTGTTTCTTGCCATGCTCATATGGCAATTTTTTCATCAAAGCCAGAAAAGACAGAGCTAAAATGAGACTCTTCTGGCAGATGGAAACTACAGTCCTACTAACCTAATGACAGAAGTGACGTCCATCATCTTTGCCAGATTCTATTGGCTAGAAGCAAATCACAGTTCCTGTTCATACTCAAAGGGAAATGACTATACATAGGCGTGAATACCAAGAGTCAGGGATCACTGGGAGCACATCACATTCGCCAAGCTCTAAAGTATTTTTCTAATTTTGAATCCAGTTACATCTAAATAACTTGGTAGTCCTGAAAAATTCTGTACAAACATTTTTGTGGAGAATTTGTAGACTTAGGGAATACTAAGTGATGTATTACAAAGTCAGCCTAGAAGTTAGAGAACATATATTTTCTGATCCTTCTCCACTCTTTGCTAGCTATATAACATAACATCATGTCTAGCCTTTTGCACCTCCATTTCCCACACGTGAAATACAAACAGCATGCTTATCCTTCCTATCTCACTAACATATTCTAATAAGTAAATGACATAAACCAAAAAAAGTGCTTTGGACAAATAAGTTGCTTAAAACCGTAAGATCTACATGCAGGTGGTCTAACTTTCCCCAGATTTCACTAGCCTGAGATCCCATATATAATAATGATTCACATGTTTTGATTCCATAGTTCACCACAAGTAATTCCAAGTTCACTGCATCTCCTTGGAAATCCTTCCTACTTCCTATCCTGAGTGTTTTTGTGAGCTTCCAAAGAATATCTCATATTCTGATAAATACTCTCAGTCAGAGGCCAGATGCCATCTACAATTTCCTGCTTTTTCTCCTGCCCTGGGTTGCCTGTGTGGGATCCTGGAAATCTGCTGTGTCCATTGTCTTCTCTGGGAACAATGCCCTAGACCTTTGGAGGTGGTAGATCTATGAGTTGAGGGTTTCAGGAAGGCCAATATAGCACATATTCCTCCTTCCCCTCAAAGTTTAGAGCAAGCTGAAATGCAGACATAGGAGTTTGATAAATATAGGCTAAAATATTAGCTCTATTATCCATAGAGGTAGATTAGAAAACTTGGTTTTATGACTCTACACAGATCTCCATATAGCAATTGCCTGAGTTCTGATCTTGGAAAATTCTTTTTAGGAATGCAGTATGCAGGCTGTTGATGCAGATAAGCTGCAAGGAGAAATCATAGTCTCATCTCCACCAAGCCCTGATAGCAGGGACAGAGATAGTTAGCCCCCTAGGGTATGGACTGCTTTCCCACAAACTGAAGAACAGGAGCCAGTAAGCATCAGATCTTCCTCATTATCAATCATATCCATCAATCCTTTTCCCATAGAGAGGAGGGACTAAGGGGAAGACAGAGAGGCTGAAGGAAGAAATTCACATAAATATGAGAAAAATGAAATAGAATACCCCTTAAATTATGTATTGCTCTAATGGAAAGTTGGAGACCAATTGGTCTCTCTGAGAAGGTTTATTGAAAGATAGAAGGTATCAAGCATTGCTAATTTTTTTCTGTGAGGAAACAGAGAAAAGAATGGTTCAGCCAGGGTACAGCTCTGCTACCCATATGTAATAAAAATGAAACATTACTGGCATACTGTGATGTTTACTCCTTGTGAAATGGACTGGGCTCCAACTAGAGGTTGGTAAAAATAAACCACATGGCACCACAATATATCAACAACAACACCAACTCCTCACTAACATAGTTATTTTTTTTGCCAATTCTTTTTGCAAGGTCACATACTTCGGTTAGTTGAAACTCAGTGATCACAGTTAACTGAAAACCTGAAAATAATAGTACATAGCATGGTGCTATTTACTAAGACTGATTATCTTCTTTTACTATCTTTTTCAAGAACTTACTGTGCCTCTCATGAAGTTTTAGAAACTCACAAGAGGGCTAAAGAAGATCAAGTACCATAGAAAAGTGAAATGGTTTGCAAACTATTTGCAGGACCCCAGGTCTGATTCAGACAATGGAAATAAAATAGTAAGTGAATCTGTTTTTTAAGCAATATTAAAGAGAAAAGCAATTTCTCCTTGACTTCTTTAAATATGCACTGAATAAAAAAATGTTTTATACCTGTTTGAAGATGTAACACATGAAACCAACCTGTCTAGGGAATTCTTATGTCCCCCCCTGGTTTGCCTGTGACTTACCAAGTTTGTACAAAAGTCAAATTTTTGTTATTATTTATGGGTCACTTCCCTTTGCTACATATCCACTGGACCAATCTTAATGACAGACTCTCTTTACTCTCATCTTCCAAAGAGTATGGGTTGGTTAGTGTCTCTAAGTCTGAGTATTTCCCAGGAAATTTTTAGTCTCTCATGAAATTAGGCTTCTCTACTCTTCAGATCTCCCAGTTATGTCCCAGAGTACCAGCAGCTTACGTTCAAGTCAGGACTTCTCTTACTCCTACCACTCTTCTCCACTTCTCATCAATAATCTCTTGGAAATAAATCGATGGAAACTGAAACGAAGTGACAGGAATAAAATATGCTCACTCAGCACTTTCCCTATATCTGCCATTGAGGGAGAAGTCAAGTTCTATCTTTTCAATGAGATCATTTAATCTCTATAGGTAAAAAGTTGGGATTACCAGATGCTAAGAATTTGTCATAATTCTGCTTATTTTCTTCTTGTGATGCTCAGCTGCCTGTGTTTCTTGGCTAGTTACACAATCATGAATGTTCCACAAAGTTGAAGGAGGAATCGGATAGAATATTTTTTTCTCTTGAGCAGGGTGAGCTCACATTTGAGATTTAAAATGCATTATATTGCAGGTGTTGACCCAATCCTTGTTAATGCAGAGGAAAATGCACCCCCATGACAGGAAAGGGAGCTAAAAATGTTTCCTGCTGTGCTTATAGCTCTGTCATCACTGTCCATTATTCTTCGTAGATGGTTTTATTGGCTGCTTTGGTCCATAACTCTTCCGCTAAGCAGTTTTTATCTCAAAAACAACTCAATCATCCACCTGTCCATCACCCATCATGATTTCTATTGTGTCACTAGATGGAAAATTGCTGAATAAAATATCTCACTTTAATATAGACCCAAAGCGAGACAATAAAGAGTATACTTTGATCTTTCTTCAAAACTAACAGTGCTGATTCTAACCAGCCTCTACAGTAGATGTTACAGCAGCTAAGGATATTTACACAAATAATATTCTTTGGATTGTAGTCCTGATTTGTGCCTCTTCTCCCAATGCTAGGGAAATTTAGGACAAGAGGAGATTCATACACAGAGGAAATAAGATGGTTTGGCTTGGGATTTCAGAGTTTTCACATATTTCTTGTCTCCTAAAATAATACCTTCAAAGCATTATATGGTCCAGGATAGCATAAGGAACTGGGCCAAGAAACATTTTTATAAAGTCACTCATGCTTTGTCTTTTTGATCAGATAAATAGAAAGTAGACATTTAGAGGAGACAGCTGAGAAAGGAAATAGATTAACAACAATGCTAGAAAGTTTTACTTCTAAAAAACAAGCAAAAATGTCCCATTCTTCTTATTTTTGGTCTAGATTTCAAGTTAAATAATTATATTTATATGTTATATACTCTCTTATTGCAAGTCTGATTTAAAAAAAATTATTTATATATTTGACAGAGAGAGAGAAAGTAAAAACAGAGGGAGAGGGAGAAGCTGTTTGCTGAACAGGAAGCAGCCTAATGTGGGGCTCGATCCCAGGACCCCGGGATCAGGACCTGAGCCAAAGGCAGACACTTAACTGACTGAGCCACCCAGGCACCCCAATAAAGCCTGATTTTCTGAAAAGGACTCCAATGAAGACTGCAATCATCAGGGTTTTAGGACTTGTGATAACAGGAGGATATCCGTGCTTACCTTAGGTAGTTCTTAACTTTTAAGTCTCCGTTTCCTATTTCAATAGTAGTCATAGAAACTTGTTGAATATGTTGGACAGTACAACCAGAGCACAACTCTGATTAGTTATGGGCTCTGTGAGGGTATTTATTATTTGTTCCAAATAGAGATAATACTTCAATTGACATATTTTTAGGTTCTGGGCCACTACAAATCTTATAACCACTCATCTTTCTTTTGTTGCCATTAGGAGCCTGAGAGCCCATATTTAGGATGTGAAAAATCCTTAAAATGTGTGTTTATTTCATAGACCAGTGGAACAGAGTAGATAGGCTAGATATGGACCCTCAACTCTGTGGTAAAATAATCTTCAACAAAGCAGGGAAAAATATACAGTGGGAAAGACAGTCTCTTCAGTAAATGGTGCTGGAAAAATTGGACAGCTATGTGTAGAAGAATGAAACTAGACCATTCTCTCACACCATACACAAAGATAAACTCAAAATGGATAAAAGACCTCAACGTGAGGCAGGAATCTATCAAAATCCTAGAGGAGAACATAGGCAGTAACCTCTTCAATAACGGCCACAGCACTTCTTTCAAGATACATCTCCAAAGGCAAAGGAAACAAAAGCAAAAATGAAATTTTGGGACTCTATCAAGATCAAAAGCTTCTGCACAGCAAAGGAAACAGTCAACAAAACAAAGAGGCAACCCAAGGAATGGGAGAAGATATTTGCAAATGACACTATAGACAAAGGGCTGATATCCAAGATCTATAAAGGACTTCTCAAACTCAACACACACAAAACAAATAATCATGTCAAAAAATGGGCAGAAGACATGAACAGACACTTCTCCAAAGAAGACATACAAATGGCTAATAGGCACATGAAAAAATGTTCATCATCACTAGCCATCAGGGAGATTCGAATCAAAACCACATTGAGATACCACCTTATACCAATTAGAATGACAAAAAGTAACAAGACAGTAAACATGTGTTGGAGAGGATGTAGAGAAAGGGGAACCCTCTTATACTGTGGGTGGGAATGCAAGTTGGTGCAGCCACTTTGGAAATCAGTGTGGAGATTCCTTAAGAAATTAAAAATAGAGCTTCCTTATAACCCTGCAATTGCACTACTGGGTATTTACCCCAAAGATACAGATGTAGTGAAAAGAAGGGCCATCTGAACCCCAATATTCATAGCAGCAATGGCCATAGTTGTCAAACTGTGGAAAGAATCAAGAGGCCCTTCAACTGACAAATGAATAAAGAAGATATGGTCCATATATACAATGGAGTATTACACCTTCATCAGAAAGGATGAATACCCAACTTTTGTATTAACATGGATGGGACTGGAGGAGAGTATGCTGAGTGAAATAAGTCAAGCAGATAGAATCAATTATCAATACGGTTTCACTTGTAGCAAAAGGAATAATATGGAGGACATTGGGAGATGGAGAGAAGTGAGTTGGAGGAGACAAACCATGAGAGACTGGGCACTCTGAGAAACAAACTGAGGGTTTTGGAGGGGAGAGGTGTGGGGGTTGGGTGAGCCTGGTGGTGGGTATTATGGAGGGCATGTACTGCATGGAGCACTGGGTGTAGTGCATAAACAGTGAATCTTGGAACACTGAAAAGAAATAAAATTTTTTAAAATGTGTGTTTTTTAGACTCACTTTAATCATGTTTGAACTTGTGTTTGCCCCACTTTCCAGAGTGTGGATGTGTTCACACGTAAATGCATATACACATATATGCACTGCACATTATATTTTCTATATTTTGCATACAACAAGTATGATTTGAGTTTGAACTGGACACCAATTAATGAATTAACTAAAGACTGTGAGCATACTAACAGTTTAACTCAGATCACCTTTCCGTCTGGATTAAGTGCATGCTACTGCCATTGTTTGAAATCTCCTGATAGATGGTGCTGGTGGTTTATTTTAGCATGCTAAAAATGGGTCAGCTACTTTCTTTCTTTTCTTTTCCACCCAAATCTCATGGGTTTTGTTTTGTTTAATAGATTCTTTCAAAAAGGTGGGATCTTGCCCTTGGTTTCTAACGAAGCCTTTTGTTAGGTTCAAGCCCAGTAATCACAAACAATGTAGAAGGTAATGGGGTGTGACAGACATAGTTTGCTCTTCTCGGGATTTCAGTTACACTTCAGTTTTTATATTCAGGAAATGAAAGTGCCTTTAAAATCTCTCATCTGTATATAAAAGTGAGTAAAAAAAAAAAATTGAAAAGAATAGAAGCTATAGCCACAGAATTTATGATGGAACTATAGAGAGCAAGACGGCATTGGTCCACCGAAGAGAGAGAAATAAGCTTTTAATATCTTTACAGAAAAATAAAAAAATCTTCAGGTTACATTTCGCATCACGTATGTTTAGTACAGACAATTTCAGAGAATGTTTGATAGTAGTGGTGTCATAATAAGCCTGTGAGGAGAGACTGTAATGGTCGAAGTGCATAGGCACCCCTACCCTGCCCCACCTCTGACCCGGAGCTGCCTCTATCACCACTGCCTGAACATTCCTTCCCCTCCAAGTACTGGAGGTATAGGCAGCCCTCTCCAGGTGGGTTCTTTGTGTCCCTACCGTCCCTGACAAGATCCCCAGGCTCACGGCCCACACTCTGGGTGCTCCTGCTTCCCCTCAGTTACTCAGCACACTCAGACCTGGACTGCGTTCGGTTGTCAAAGTCCCAATTAAAATTCTTTAACTATCAGAACTATCAGGAGTGGACTTTTTTTTTTTTTTACACTGCAAATCTAGTTAGAATATAACTGAGACAGAGAGGATTTTGGCTAATTTAAGCTATTTATTATTCTTCCCTGTACAAGGCAAAGAGTAATAAAGGACAAGAGAGCCAAGAACAAAAGCTGCTGGCTCATTATTCCGGGAGTTAAAACTTGGAGGTGAAACCTGAGGATGTAAACACTACATTGGGTGTGGTAGCCACCCACTTACAAAGTGGAAGCATGGGACAATTACATTATTATTCTTAGCCTTAGGGTACTTAGAAAAGAGTGAGGATCCCATTGTCTCCACTTTTTGTCAAGACCCTGTACCCGTCTTTCTGTTCTCCTGAAGGGATCTCAAATATGCCACGGTGGCATAGCAATTATTTTAAGCTGAAGGCATTTGAGTTTCTGAAATCTCTTATCTGCCTAAAAGCAGAGCCTCCCAAAAGAACTCAATTGTCATAAATCCCCTCCCAGAGAGCAACCAGGAAAGACAGATTCTTATCATCAGAAACAAAAAAAAGAAGTCAGCGGCACAGAGAAAAAAACCTTGTCACAAAACTATCATCTTGCCCATCTGTTCCCCTGAGGGCTTATTTATTTTACCAAAAAGTTATTTGTTTTCCCTTAAGTGTCTTTCTCTATATACCCCCTTCTAAGAATTTATTTTTCTTCTCCTTATCCCTTTGGTCTATGATTCCTAAATTCCAACCAGCACATTGAGTCGCATTTCTTGGTGAAGTCCCTTATGTTCTTTATGCATTAAAATCAGTTTTTTTTTTTTTCTCTTCCTAATCTGCTTCTGTTTCATTCACAGGTCTCCAAGAATTAACTAAGAGGGTTGAGGAAAATTTTTCCTTGAAAATAGGGCTTTATGCTTATGCTTACCAATTTTAGCAGTTCTCTCTGTCATTTTTCTTTAGGTGAATTCCAGAGATCAATGTACTACAGAACTTCATGCATGTGCATTTAAAAAGGTGAAGTCATAACATGTATCCTCATGTAGATTAATTAATTTCTTATAATGTTCACATGTCTATTTATATAACATTGTGATTTCTGAGATACCCTTAAAACAAAGGTAATCATGAGAAAATATGTTTAGTACAAACTCTGGAGTCTGGTTAATGAAGATTCTTCCCAAATCCTTTCTTACCACAGAAGCCAGTGATTCAAAAGGAGATTACATTTTTAATAATGCTCAGAAGAACTTTAAATTCAAGCTCATATTACCAAAGACGTATAGATTTGGTATTTTTTTTTCCCTCTCCATTTGTTCACAGCTTGACTTCCAAGAGAAAGACAGAGATTTGGCTCTGACTTATTTCTTCCTTATTATCTGTTTGTGTTAGACCGTGGGTAGCTCACTGACGGATGCTGATAAAAAACACAACATCCAAGCAGTACCTAGCAAAGGGCAAATGGGTATGGCCATATGAAAATATGAATTTAAAAATGAAATAAAAACAAGATTGACACTGCACTATCTCACTGTCTGAAGTATCCTTCATTCTGCAATAGAAAGCCGGATAGGAGTCTTTTTCTTTTTTTTTTTTTTTTTTTTTAGCAAAATGTCTAATCATGTGACTTCCTGTAGAATAGTCTTCATGATATTGCCAAGTCATGTAACATGGTGTTCAAACCTAATTATTTCTCTTCCTCTACTCCTTTATAGTCCCATCATCGTGCCTATCACATTCTATTAAGATTTTCTGTTTACTTTTCTGTCTTCCTTACTAAATTAATATTTTGTCAAGACAGGAGCATTTAATGTCTCTATCCCCAGAAACAAACACAAATTATATCTGTATGCCCACACCCAACTCGTCTGTTTAGCACACAGCAGGTGCTCAATATATATGTACTGAGTGGACTCCTAGCTGGAATCCTTCCTCTAATCTTTCTGCCTGCTTAGCTCTTATATTTCCAATAAAATTAACTTCAAAAAAAACATCTTTGTAATTGCTGGCCTGGTCTCACAAGCAGAATTAATCACACACTAATCTTTGCTTCCATGGCACTCTGTTCATAGCACCAGTATTGCATTTAAACATACTTTTAATTGTTTGTTTCTGTATTTCCTTTCAGATAAGAACTAGTCTAATTCATTTTATTGCCTGAACCTAGCACTGCATGTAACCAAAAAAAAAAAAGAATTGCTGAATAAAAATCTGTGAAATGAATAAAGGAACAATCTCTATGGCAGGAAATACATGAGGTTTTTTTTTTCTCTAGTGCTATGGGGTGGAATCGTGTCCCACAAAATAATATGTTGATGTCCTGATTCTTAGTTCCTCAGAATGTAATTTTATTTGGAAGTAGGGTTCTTATAGAAGTAACTAGTTAAAGTGAGATCATGCTGGAGTACGGTGGGCCCCTTAATGTAATATGACTAGTATCCTTATACAGAGAGGAGACACAGACACGGAGGGAAGATGGCCACCAAGACAGAGGCAAAGATTAAAAACTGTGCTGTAACAAGCCGAGGAACACCTGGGGCCACTGGAAACTGAAAGATACAAACACAGATTGTCCTCTAGGGGTTTGAAGGGCCTATGGCACTCTCAACATCTTGGTTTTGGACTCTGAACCTCGAGAACTGTGAGAGAATAAATTTCTTATGTTTTAAGCAAAACAGAATGAAAGAATCAGCCATTTATATATGGTTCTCTATGTGTAGATATGTATATAGCCATATATATGTTATTACATTGGGGTGAAGAAGGGAATGGTGAAGGTGAAGTCTAGGCTGCTTGTTGGGAATTGAAACCAAGAGGGCGCTAACTGACTTAAATTATCCTTCATCCACACCAAAGCTCATAGGTTAAAGAGAGAAAACGATAATTTCGCAGGAGAGTTATTTCAGCAATGCTGGTTCTATTCTATTTGGAGTATTCTGAAAAAGACATAAGCATATATGAGACCCTAGTATGTGTCAAAATTAGAGAGCTCATTAACAGCTCTAAGAAACTTGTGTTGAATAGAATACTGTAGAAGCTGGGCAGAAAAGTCGAAGCCTGGCAAGCCGGTGATTCAGAGCCTCTTCATGTACCTTAATTAATAAAGGAAGGGGTTTTGAGAAAATCCATGGCACATTGGCACGTGGTTAAGACAGCCTATCAAGAGCCCATGAAATACACTTCTGAGTTATCTTCAAATAGATTCTATAAATGCCGGACTCTCAGGAGAAAAAGAAGTGCTGGAAATAGATCTAATGATCTCTGAGACAAATGGAGCAGAACAAATCTGTGGCTGATTTCACTCTTATTCCTATTTCAAACCAAATATTCCTAAATATGGGCCCATTTAGTCAATAATGAATTCCTATGATCATGTAGGTATTTGAAAATATCTTTAATTTTTTTCAGTTATCTTTACTTTTTATACTCTCATATTTTTTCCCCTTTATACTTTTTCACAAAGCTTTGAAGAATGAGCCTTTGTTGAAAACAATCTACATCTCAAATAATCCCTCTTTCTTCTCCTTCAGTTCAGAATTACTTTCCTTTCTTAGGGTGTCCTGTTCCCACCCTCCAGATGACTTGCCTCATTTCAGGCCATGAGTCTTGCCCTTTGCACCTTTCAGACCATCATTAGTCATTTCAAAGATTTTACAGAGGAATGATAAAGGAAACTGTTATTTGAAGGACTTAGGTCGGTGCATTATTATTTTGGCCTTGACAAATACCCATTGGTAATGAAGACTTCAAAGGGCCTTCATTAGGACCTCAGGATGGAACAGTAGGGGAAGGAAGTTAATTACCTGGAGCCAAAAATCCTATTTTCCCTTTAACAACCCAGGGCTGCACTTTAAAGGCAATCAAATGGAGTGCTGTTTGGCAAATAGTCAGCCGTTCTTGAAATGCTGAGTGTAATTAGATGCTCTCCTGTCTGTCATTAAAGACAAATTATTTGTAAATGGTTAACATTTGAGTGCTGCTCGGTGTCTTCAACCTTTATCATAATTATATTGCCAATATTGACCAAAATATTCTAAACTGAGAAATGGGAGCTTATGGCAAGGCTAATTGCTTGATAATGAATTACTGCTGCTCTTTAAAAAAAACTTCACTCTTTATTTATTTTGCCTTCATTTTCTTTAGGGGTTTTGACATTTGCAATTCAAATTTACTGGGAAGAAGTCTTCTGTGGAAAGAATCATCCATCCCCTGATAGTGGCTAATTTTGCTCCTAACTGGGGCTGTGAACCACTGAAAGGGAAAAATAACAATAACAACAACAACAACAACAACAACAACAACAAAAGCCAAGCCAACTTCTAATCATGTCCAAAATCCACTGGTTTGTAAGAAACCCAGATGTCATTAGTGTGTCAATGCCCCCTGATGAGAGATAAGGATGAATAAAGATAAGGATGACTTTTAGAGGAGGATTTGAGACTGTGATGTCATCAGGTGCTGCTATGCTTAATGGTTTACCTCCTCCTATTGTAATTTAATGCACTACTCTTATTCAATTACTAGTCACCCCACCACCACTAGGAAGTCCCAAAAAAGGGAGCAGGTTCTGTGCTCTGACCTCATGGTGATAAAATGATTTAGACTCTTCACCTTTCCAAATGGTCAATTTTGAGACTGACGCTTCTGCCTATTTCATTAGTACTAGTCCAGTACTTTCTTTCATCTTAAGTACCTAATAGGCTTGAGGACAAGTTTTTTGTTCAGAATGCTGAACAAAATAATATGGGATATTCTTGGTTATAAAATATAGACCACATTTGTTTTTAAGTGGTAATGATCATCATTATTAAACTGAATGGTTCAAGGTGCAGATATCAAATCTATTACAGGGATAAATAGCATAACCCAAAAGCTCATTTCTTCATTGTCCAATAAAACTTCTCTTTAGTAATGAAGAATAAGCTATAAACAGTAACTTGGCCATGAGTTATTTGCATGTTACTCCATGCTAGGGAGTGTGCTAACCCCTTTCACGTATTTTTGGTTTAATATTCACAATAACCCTATGAAATATGTATTGTTCTTTCTCTTTTATAAATGAAGAAACTAAGGCTGGCAGACATCATTTCCCCTGGACCTACAACTGACAGAGCCAGAAATCTGAGCTATGTCTGTTTTCAAAGTCACTTTTTTTCACGTAGAAAATTATTACCCAATTCTCTAAGCATTTTATGCCATTGTTCCCTTTTTCAAAAACAGCATTATAAATACTGTGGAAATACATTATTAGAGTCTCTTGACAAACTATGAAAGGAAATTAAGGAAATTAAGTCACCTTCACTGTTAACAAAATTAATCTTTGAACTATTACTAACTGAAGTTAACTACTTAACTATTGTCTATATTTAAAGTGTGTATCTGAAATTATAGAGAAAATCTACAGTGGGGCTCTGCAAACCGTACCCCCCCCAACCCCCCTGGCTGGTGCCTGTTTTTGCAAGTAAAGATATATTGGAACATGGCCTTCCCCATTCATTTATATATTGTCTATGACTGCTTTCACAATAACACTGTGAAGGGCTCCAGGATACACTACTGTGACGTAAGGATTATTTTGAGCTGCAGACATTTGAGAGTTAAAAGATGCCAAAAAAGGCTTTGTCTGAACTCCCCTTACCTGCCTAAAAGCAAAACCGCCCCAAAGAATTCAACTGTTATAGCTCCCTTCCCCAGAATTTCATAACCAAGGAAGATGACTCCTATCAAGGAGATGAGAAGTCAGTACTGGGATAAGAAATTGCCTAAAAAGAAGCTGTTACAAAACTATCATATCTCCTATCTATTTTCCTAAGGGTCCATTTACCTTTCCCGAGTGATTTGTTTTCCTATAAGTATTCTTTCTCCTCCACCTTTTCCCACATTAAGATGGTATAAAGGCCCCAAATTCTAACCTCCTCTTTCAGCCACATTTTCTGTGAGCTGTCCTGTGAACTAAAAGAATTAACCTTGTCTTTTCTCTTGTCAGTTTAATTTGCGGCCCGAAGTACAAATTTAAGAGGGTTGAGGCAAGTTTTTCCTTCCTGACAAATGCAATGTCAGATTGTTGCAACAGAGATCCTATGGCCTACAAAGCCTGGGATATTTTGCTTTATCTGGCATTTCAGAGAAAGTTTGCTGACCTCGGGGGAGGCTGAGAGATCTTGCTGAAAGGGGATATAGAACTTCACTACTCTTTAGCTTACTTCACAATGAATATGAAGTTTATATGAAAGGGCATAATCATGTTATTTATTTGTAAATGATCATGTAGGTGCTGGAGGAAATATATAAGCTTGTTTACTGCCATATTGGCAATGTGTTTCTTGGCACCAGGAACCGGGATGGCTATTTCTTGTCTTAAAGGAAGTTACTGTATCATTGCTGTAAAATTTCTTTCTATCAAATGTGCCTAATTTAAGTTCCAATCAGATATCTAGTGTGTAGTAAACATGTGACACAATAAATATTCAAAGACTTCATCTAGAAAATTATTGTTTAATTTCTGTTTAAATTATTACAAAGTTTAATAATTACCTATGTATGCTTCCTCTTCTGTGTGTTCAAATCTCACTGACCTCCTCACAAATATTTATAAATGTTAGGTCCATAATCAAAAGAGATACAAAGTGAAAGTCAAGCAAAGCTTTATTTTGTGCCAAGCATCGAGAACCAAACTGACAGTTCGGGGCCACCTCTTTTACAGAGAGGGCCACCACCCCCAGGCTCACAGACTAACTTTTATAGAGCAAAGGCCATGTGGTTGGGCCTGGCCACACACAGGTGGCCAATGAGATTACAACACACAGAGAAATCTGCACAGTCATGCTAGGTCACACACGGGTGGCCAACTGAATTACAATTCACCCCATAGTAGCTATTTGAACTAGTCTATCTCCTTGGTCAGAATTGGCGCCCAAAAGGTGCCCAAAAGGCGGGGCCCACACTCCTTGGTAGCTAGGGAGACAACGTGCATACTCCACTGATTGGATGTCTCCACCTGACCCGACTCATCCCTGCATTTGGGCTCTGTTGACTCCACCTGACCTGACCCATCCTTGTATTTGGGCTCTGTTATCAGGAACTGGTCGACCATATTTTACTGGTTTCCCCCACTTGCTTTTAAGTAAGTTCCATGGGGGGTGGGGGGACAGGGTTAGTTTAAGTTTTACTGCATAAACAACAAAATGGCTGTTCAACCAAGGTGGAGGCGCTCTGGCTAAATAGGCCCTTACAAAAATAAACACTCTATATACATGATTATGTACTTTTAACGCTATATGATTCCTTTGTAGAAAGATTTTTTTAATGCTAGTAATATTGATCTGCATTTCTGTTTTTGATTTTTTTTCAGTCACATACTTCTAGTTTTTCATCTATCCTGAAATTTTCTTTTTAATTATATTTTCTCAAAATATGCTGTTGTTTGATTACTTTCCTATGAGTTCTTTATTCATACATATAGATCTATGTAGGAATTTATTAAGTGGTATGACCCAACACAAACACACACTCATATATTTTACTTCGGCCATATGCTAACAGCCACCATTTCCGCCACTACCACAACCAAATAGCTAGCCAAATGCCTTGATAAAACAAGGCTTTGCCTTCCTCTTCTGGAAGAAGGTGGACTGGCTAAGGACACAGGACCTGAGGAAGAACACAGTGGTGTCTGTCTCTGGTTTTCTTTTTATCTCTTATACCCAGACTTGGAGCATTAGATACCAGTCACCTAGAAACAAACTTCATCAGTTAAAAGAACTGGATTATACAGAAGGTGTTCTCTGACCACAGTGGAATCAAACCAGAAATGAGCAATGGAGAGATAATAGAAAAATCCCTAAACATTTGGAAACTAAACATACTTGTTAATAATTCATGAATCAAAGGAGTTGACTCAAAAAATACATGGAACTCAAAATAAAAATACAGCATATTAAAATTTGTGTGACAGAGCTAAAGCTGTATAGTGCTAACCAATAAGAAAACATAATTCATTACTTTAAAATAACCCAAATAGAAATCTTCATGCCCGATGGTTTCACTGGAAAATCCTACCAGAGTTTAAAGAGGTAATAATACCAATTTTGCACAGTCTTTTCTAAAAAAATAGAAAGGAATTCATTTTATGAAGCTAGTATTACCTTGATACCAAAACCAGATGACAATATAAACAAAACAAAACAAAACAAAAAAACAACTACAGATCAATATTCTTCATGAAAATCAACACAAAAATCCTTAAAAACATTTGCAGGTAGGTTTCAGCAATATATAAAAAGAATTCTACATCATGACCAAGCAAGGTTTATTCCAGAGATGCAATGATGACTCAAATGTAAAAATAAAATATAATCTACCATATGAAGGAGAAAGAAGAAAAGTTGTATGATCCATTAATACAGAAAAATAATTAGAAAAAAATGCAATGCCAATTCCTGATAAAACTGTCAGAAAAGTAACTATATAGAGAACCTTCTCAACTTGATGATGACCATCTAAAAAACAACAAGGAAACGAACTTAGCATGGCTAACCTTATACTTAACAGTACAGAACTGAATCTTCTCTTCTAAGATCAGGAAGATAGCAAGGACGTCTACTCTTACCACACTAATTCAACATAATGTTGGATATTCTAGCTAGTGTAAGAAAGTTAAAAAGCAAAATAAAAACAATACAGAACTGAGAGGAATACAATTGTCCCTATTTTCAGAAGACATGATTGTCTGCATAGGAAATAAGGAACCTACAAAAAACTCCTAGAAAGGGGCACCTGGGTGGCTCAGTGGGTTAAAGCCTCTGCCTTGGGCTCAGGTCATGATCCCAGGGTCCTGGGATCGAGTCCCACATCAGGCTCTCTGCTCAGCAGGGACCCTGCTTCCCTTCCTCTCTCTCTGGCTGCTTCTCTGAGATCTCTGTCTGTCAAATAAATAAGATCTTAAAAACAAAACAAAAACAAAAAATCTCCTAGAAATAATGAGGGTGTTCAACAGGTCACAGCCAATAAGATAAATATCAGTCATACTTCCACATATTAGAAGTGAGCACGGGGTCCCTCAAATTATAGTATAATTTCATTGACACTCACCCCCCAAATTATATACTTAGGTGTTTATCTAACAAAAAGGACTTCTAGGTGGAAAACTATATCAGGCTGATGAAAGGAAAAAAAAAGCAACTAAGTAAGTAGAGACATTTTGTTTGTTTGTGGATTGGAAATTTTAATGTAATTCCTATCAAAATTCCAGCAAGGTTGTTGTTTTCTTCTTCCTTTTTTTTTTTTTTTGTAGATATTGACAATATCATTCTAAAATTCATAGTATGCAAAGAACTAGAATAAAGCAAGGTTTTTCAAGTTGACATTTTATTTAAATTTCATATATAAATTTACATACTTATAGGAAATAAAGATGCTTTTCACAAGAAATTCTAAATGTTGCTATGAAAGCAGTCTTTGCTCATCTTTTCAATTTCAGTGGCACTTTTTAAAAAATGTTGTTTTTGAAAGAGAACTCAGTTCAAGTCAAATAATATCTAGATTTCATTAAATCAAGTCATACTTAGATTTCATTTTAGGAATTATCAAAAGATCACTGACAAATGGGTTTTTTTTACCTATAGTAGTCTAAAATTTCAACCCAAATTTAGCAACATATTGTAGGTCTATTGTCTTTATATATTCCTACGTTTGATTCATTCCTTTCTCTTTTTTTTTTTTTTTTTTAAGGATTTTATTTATTTATTTGACAGACAAAGATCACAAAGAGGCAGAGAGGAAGACAGAGAAAGAGAGGGGGAAGCAGGCTCTCCACTGAGCAGAGAGACCGATGCGGGGCTTGATCCCAGGACCCTGGGATCATGACCTGAGCCAATGGCAGAGGCTTTAACCCACTGAGCCACCCAGGTGCCCCCATTCCTTTTTCTTAAAGTTGTTGTTAAATTCCAGTTAGTTAACATACCGTGTAATATTAGTTTCAAGTGTACAATATACTGATGCAACACTTCCTACAGCACCCAGTGCTCATCACAGCAAGTGCCCTCCTTCATGCCCAACACCTATTTAACCCGTCCCACTGCCCACCTCCCCTCTGGTGACCATCAGTTTGTTGTCCATAGTTAAGAATATGTTTCTTGGTTTGCCTCTCTATTCTTTTTTTTTTCCCTTTCGCTCATCCCCTTTGTTTCTTAAAATCCACATATGAATGAAATTGTATGGTATGTGTCATTCTCTGACTTATTTCCTTAGCGTTATCCTCTCTAGCTCCATCTACATCATTGCAAAATGGCAAGATGTCATTCTTTTTTTTTTTAAGGTTGAGTAATACGCCACCATATGTATCACTTCTTTTTTTAAAATTCAATTAGGCAACATATAAGACATCATTAGTTTCAGGTGTAGTGTTCAATGATGCATCAGTTGTGTATAATACCCAGTGCTCATCACATCACATCACGTGCCCTCCTTAATACACAACACCCTGTTACTCCATCCCCTCACTAATCTCCCCTTCAGCAGCCCTCAGTTTGTTTCCCAGGGTTAAGAGTCTCTCTCCCGGTTTATCTCACTCTCTGATTTCTTCCCATTCAGTTTTTCCTCCCTTCCCTTATGATCCTTTGCACATTTCTTATATTCCACATGTGAGTAAAACTACGCAAATATGAAACACTTCATGGATTTGCACATCATCCTTGTGTAGGGGCCGTGTTTATCTTCTCTACATCATTCTAATTTTAGTATGTGTGCTGCTGAAGTGAGCACTATACCACAGCTTCTTTATTCTTTCATCTGTCGATGGAAATCTGGGTTCCTTCCATAGTTTGGCTCTTGTGGACATTGGTGCTATAAACATTGAAGGACAGATGCCCCTTCAGATCAGTATATTTGTATCTTTGAGGTAAATACTTATTAGGGCTATTGCTGGGTCATAAGGTAGTTCTGTTTTAACTTTTTGAGGACTCCTCATACTGCTTTCCACAGTTGTTGCACCAGACTGCATTCCCACCATGGTGTGAGAGTGTTCCTTTTTTTTCCACATCCTTGCCAACAATTGTTTCTTATGTTTTCTTGTTTTAGCCACTCTGACAGATTTGCAGTGATATTTCATTGTAGTTTTGATTTGTTTTTCTCTGATGATGAGTGATGTTGAGCATCTTTTTATGTGTCTCCTCGCCATGGGTATGTCTTCTTAGGAAAAATGTCTATTCATGTATTCTGCCCATTTTTTAATTGGATTATTTTGGGGGGAGTGTTGAGTTCTATAACTTCTTCTTATATTTTGGAAACTGTTTATCAGATATGTCATTTGTAAATATCTCCTCCCATTCTGAAGGCTGCCTTCTAGTTTTGTTGATTGTTTCCTTTGCTGTGTAGAAGGTTTTTATTTTGATGGAGACTCAATAGTTTATTTTTGCTTTTATTTCTCTTGCCTCTGGAGACATACCTAGAAGGAAGTTTATGGCTGATGTCAAATAGATTGCTGCCTGTGTTCTCCTCTAGGACTTTGATAGTTTCAGGCCTCATATTTAAGTCTTTAATCCATTTTGAATTTATTTTTGTGTATGGTGTAAGAAAGTGATCTGGTTTAATTCTTTTGCATGTTCCTGTCCAGTATTCCCAAGACATTTGTTGAAGAGACTGTCCTTTTTCCATTGGATATTCTTTCCTGCTTTGTTTGAAGATTAATTGACCATATAGTTCTGGCTTCCTTTCTGGGTTTTCGATTTAGTTCTATTGATCCATGGTTCTATTTTTGTGCCAGTGCCATATTTTCTTGATCACCAGAGCTTTATAATATAATTCAAAATCCAAAATTATGATGCCTCCAGCTTTGCTTTTTCCTTTTCAAGGTTTCTTTGGCTCTTTAGAGTCTTTTGTAGTTCCATACAAATTTTAGGATCATTTGTTCTAGTTCTTTGAAAAATGCTAGTGGCATTTTGATAGAGATTTCATCGAGTATGTAGATTACTTTGGGTAGTGTAGATATTTTGACAATATTTTTTCCAATCCATGAGCATAGAATGCTTTTCCATTTCTTTTTGTTCTTTTCAGTTCTGTTAATTAGAGCTTCATAGTTTTTAGAGTACAGATCTTTCATTTCTTTGGTTAGGTTTATTTCTACATGTATTACTGTTTTTAGAGTAATTGTTAATGGGATTGATTCCTTAATTTCTCTTTCTGTTGCTTCATTATTGATATATAGAAATGCAACAGATTTCTGTACATTGATTTTGTATCCTGAGACTTCATTGAGTTTCTTTATCAGTTCTACCCATTTTTTGGTGGAATCATTTGGGTTTTCTGCATAGACAATCATGTCATCTCCAAAGGGTGAAAGTCTGTCTTTTTCCTTGCCAATCTAGATGCCTTTTATTTCTTTGTGTTTTCTGATGGCTGTAGCTAGTACTTCTGGTACTATGTTAAGTAATGCTGAGAGTGAACATCCCTGTCTTATTCCTGACCATGAGGAAAAACTCTCAGTTTTCCCTCATTAAGGATGATATTAGCTGTGGGTTTTTCATAGATGGCCTTTATTATGTTCAGGTATGTTCCCTCTAAACCAACTTTATCATGAGTGGATATTTTACTTTGTCAAATGCTTATTCAACATCTATTGAAATGATCAAATGGTTCTTATTCTTTCTATTATTAAAGTGGTGCATCATAGTGATTGATTTGTGAATACTGAATCACCCTTGCAACATGGGAGTAAATCTCATTCGATCTTGGTGAATGATTCTTTTCATGTATTGTTGGATTCTCTTTGCTAGTATTTTATTGAGAATTTTTGCATACATGTTCATCAGGGATATTGGCCTGTAGTTCAATTTTAGTGAAGTCTTTATCTGGTTTTGGTGTCAGGATAATGCTGGCCACATAGAATGAATTTGAAAGTTTTTCTTCCTTTTCTATTTTTCTAGAATAGTTTGGAAACAATGCGTATTAACTCCTCTTTGTGTGCTAGAATTTGCTTGTGAAACCATCTGACCCTGGACTTTTTGGTTTTTTGGGAGTTTTTTGATTAGTGATTCTGTTTCTTTGCTAGTTATTGGTCAGTTCGAATTTTCTATTTCTTCTTCTTCCAGTTTTGGTAGTATCTATGTTTCTAGAAATGTGTCCATTTCTTCTAGGTTGTCCAATTTGTTGTCATGTAGTTATTTTCATAATATTCTCTTACAACTGTTTGTATTTCTGTGGTGTTGGTTATTGTTTCTCTGCTCTCATTTATGATTTTATTTATTTGGGGCCTTTGTCTTTTATTTTTGATAAATCTGGCTAGAGGTTTATCAATTTTATTTTTTCAAAGAACCAATAATGGTTTTTTTTTTTTTTTTCAAAAAACCAATAATGGTTTTATTGATCTGTTCTATTGTTGTTGTTTAATTTCTAAATGATTTATTTCTGCTCTAATCTTTGTTATTTCCTTCCTTCTTATGGCTTCAGGCTTTGTGTATTATTTTTCTAGCTCCTTTAGGTGTAGGACTAGGTTGTATATATAAGATTTTTCTTGCTTCTTAAGGTAGGCTGTATACTTCCCTCTTAGGACCACTCTTGTTATATCCCAAAGGTTTTGGATCATTGTGTTTTCATTTCCACTTTTTCCCATATATTTTCTTTGATTTTCTGGCTGAACCATTCATTATTTAGTAGACTGTTTTTTAATCTCCATGTATTTGTTGTCCTTCCAAATTTCTGTCTTGTGGTTGACTTCTGGTTTCATAGTGCTGTGGTCAGAAAAGGTACATAGTATGGCTTTGAGTGTTTTATACTTGTTGAGGCCTTATTTGTGACCTAGTATGTGCTCTATTCTGGAGAGTTGTAAAGAATGTGTATTCTGATGTTTTAGGATGAAATGTTCTGTATATACCTGTTAAATCCATCTGGTCCAGTGTGTTATTCAAAGCTTTGTTTCCTTACTGATTTTCCGTTTCAATGATTTGTCCATTGCTGTAAGCTTTTCAAGTCCCCTGCTATTACTATGTTTTTATCATTTATTTATTTATTTGTCATTTATTTATTATCATTTATTATTTTATCATTTATTATTTTATTATTATTATTATTTTATCATTTATTTTCTTTATTTTTGTTATTACCCATTTTATGTATTTGGGTGCTCCCATGTTGGCTGTGCAAATATTTGCAATTGTTATATCTTGTTGGGTTGTACCCTTTATGATTATACAGTGTTCTTTGTTTCTTTTTTAGTATTTGTTTTGAAGTCTCGTTTTTATAGAAGTATTGCTGCTCTAGCTTTCTTTTGACATCTATTTGCATGAAAAATGTTTCCCTGTCCCCTCACTTTTAATATTCAGGAGGCTTTAAGTCTAAAATGAGTCTCTTATAGGCAACCTTTAGATGGGTCTTGTTTGTTTATCTATTCTGACATCCTATTGCTTTGATTGATATATTTAGTCCATTTACATTCAATGTAATTATTGATGGATATGTATTTAGTGCCATTTTATTATTTGTTTGGTCATTGTTTCTGAAGCTTTTCTCTAATCCTTTCTTTTCTTTGTCACTTTTTATCTCTCTTTTGTGCTCAGAGTCCCCTTTAATATTTCTTGCAGGGCTGGTTTAGTGGTCATAAACTTCTTTATGTTTTGTTTGTCTGAGAAATTCTTTATCTCTCTTATTCTGAATGATAGCTTTGCTAGATAGAATATTCTTGCCTGCAAATTTTTCCCATTTAGTACTTTGAATATATCATGCTACTCCCTCCTGGTTTGACGAATTTCTTCCTTTCTTTCTTTCTTTCTAAAGATTTTATGTATCCATTTGGGAGAGAGAGAAAGAATGAGAGAGAGAGAGGCATGAGAGGAAGGGAGAGTCAGAGGGAGAAGCAGACTCCCTGCCAAGCAGGTAGCCTGATGTGGGATTTAATCCCAGGACTCCAGGATCACAATCTGAGCTGAAGGCAGTCACCTAACCAACTGAGCCACCCAGGTGCCCAGGGCTGGACAATTTTCTGTTGAGAAATCTCCAGCTACCGTTTTGAGTTTTCCCTTGTAAGTTAAAGATTCCTTTCTCTTCTTGCTTTTAAGATTTTTTTCTTTATCATTATATTTTGCACATTTAATTACAATATGTCTTACTGTTGGCCTGCTTCTGTTGATTTTGATAGGAATTCTCCTAAATCTGGTTGTTTGTTTCCTTCCTGAGATTAAGGAAATTTTCTGCTATTATTTCTTAAAATAAATTTTTTGTACTCTTTTCTCTCTTCTGCTGGGACTCCTATAATCTGAATGTTTCTTTGTTTGATAGAGTTAGTGAGCTCCGTAAATTTATTCTCAGTTGCACAATTCTTCTTCTTTTGTTCAGCTTCATTATTTTCCATTATTTTGTCTTCTAGATCACTAATTTGTTCCTCTGCTTCTCCAGCCTGCTGTTCATTGCATCAAACCTGCTTCCAAACTCATTTATTACATTCTTCATCTCTGACTCATTCTTTTTTTAACTCTTTTACCTCTGTGGTAAGGGTCTCACTAGTGTCTCACTCTTTTCTCAAACCTAGTGAATATTCTTATGATCATTACTTTAAATTCTCCATTGGGGTGCCTGGTTGGCTCAGCCAGTAAGCATCTGACTCTTAATTTCAACTCAGGTCATGATCTCAGGGTCCTGAGATGGCCCCATGTCCACGTCCATGCTCACCGTGGAGTCTGCTTGAATTTTTCTCCCTCTGCTCCTCCCCCTGCTTGCAGTGTGTCGCTCTGTCTCTGAAATAAATAAATCTTTAAAAATAAATAAAGTTCTCCATCAGGCATGTTACTTATATCTGTTTTGCTTAGATCCCTGGCTGTGGCCTTGTCTTGTTCTTTCATTTGGGACAAATGCCTCCTCTTGGCTTTTTGTTTAAATCTCTGCCTTCTGCTGTGTGTTAGAAAAGCTAGTTATGTCTCATTCTCTTGAAATAATGGCCTAGTGAAAAAGAGGCAATATAATGTCTAGGGTCTTGGTGTTTGCTGTGCAAGCTCTGCTGTTATGTTTTGGTTATCTGTCCTTCAGGCCAGTCATCTTCAGAGGCTCTCCTTGCCTGCTGTGGGCAGTGCTTGGCTCCTGGCCTGAATGTGTTGGGTTTTAACTAGGTGTACTCTGGTCTCCTTGTGAAGTGAGTCCTGATACCAACTCCACCAGAACTGAGCCGTGCAGAGCAGGTGTGGCCAAGAGATGTGGTGTGGGGAGGGTATGTGCTGGTGTTTTGGGGGAGGGTCCTGCTGTCCTGGGAGTGAGGCAAGCTTGACTGACAAGGCAGACTGCCAGAACACAGTGGGGAGTAGGCTTTGTGTAAGCAAGTTAGGCAGCCAGTGTCCAAGACTAGCTACTTTCCTCAGGTGGCTCCATGTCTGTGTTGTAGCCTGGAGAAAGGAAATGGAGCTTGGCAGTTCCTTTCTTCCTGGGGACGCTTCCCCTTGAACACTGCCTCTTAGGGACTGCCTTGAGAAGAGCAAACATATGCTCCAGGCATTCTTTAGATTGCTATTTCCACACTCTCTGCTCCCAGGTTGTTTGCCTGCCTTCTCTCCAGGAGCAGGTCATTGCCCCATGGCTCCATCCCAACCAAGCCTGGTGACCTTTAAAACTCTAGGCTTTAAGCCCTTCTGTTTGCAAGAACTCATGAAATTCAGCCCCTGTCATTTTCCAAGCCAATGTCTTTGGAGACAGGCTTTCCTTGTGTGTTCCCCTGAGTGTTCCTCTCTCTCTCACCTACTCTGAAAGCACAGATCCCTCCCCTCCAGAGCACCCACTATCCATCTATCCTTTAGATCACATCTCCATACTTTGTACCTTCTTCAGTGTGTTCCCCTGTCTCTCTTTAGTTGTGGAGTTTGTTCTGTGGGTCTTCAGTTTGATTTCTGGTGTATTTAGGATGATTTGATAGTTATTTAGTTGTGTTCATGGGACAAGACAAGCCTAGGGTCCTCCTGTGTCACTGTCATCTTCTGATTCTAGAATAAAGAAATTTTGAAAAAGAAATATAAGGAAGGAAGAATCACTCTACCCAATTTTAAGACTTTTACAGAGCTATAGTAACCAAGACTGCATTATATTGGCAGAAGAATGGACACATACATCAAAGGAAAAGAACAGAAAAGATGGGAATAGGCCCATGCAAATATGACCAAATGAATTTTGACAATGATGAAAAACCCATTCAGTGGAGAAAAAGATGGGATTTTAAAACATGGTGCTGGAACAACTGGACATTCATAGATTAAATAAATAAATAAATAAATAAATAAATCTTGACCAACATCTCATACCTTATGCAAAAAATTAACTCAAAAATGTATCATGGACTTAACTTTAAAATATAAAACTATAAAACATGAGCAAATTGAAGAAAATTTTTAGAATCTAAGGCTAGACAAAAAAAATCTTAGACTAGGCTTCAAAAGCACAATCCTTAATAGGAAAAAATGATAAATTGGGCTTCAAAGCTAAAGACTCTTGCTCTTCAGAAAATTTTGCTAACATAATGAAAGGACTTGCTACAGACTGGGAAGACTGTGAGAAAACATTTGCAAATTATATATTTAACAAAGGACTATTATTTAGAATATATCAGGAACTTTCAAATTTCAACAGTAATAAACAAATAAAAACAAACAATTCCATTAGAAGATGGGCAAAAGACATGATGAGATATTTTGTCAATGAGGATACACAAGTGGCAAATAAGTACATGAAAAGATGTTTGATGTCATTTGCCATTAGGGAAGGGAAATGGGAGTTAAAAAAGCACAATGAGTTTACACTAAAACCTAACAAAATTGCTAAAATTAAAAATAAATATCAATGACACCAAATTCTGGCAAGGATATGGAGAAACTGGATGACTTATACACTGCTGGTGGGAATGTAAAATGGGAATAATCCAGATGTCTTTCAATAGATGAATGGTTAAACATACCGTGGTATAGAATTCTACTCAGCAATAAAAAGGAACAAACTACTAGAATTAACATGGATATATATCCAGAAAAGTATGCTGATAAAAGCAAAGCCTATTCCACAGGTTACATATAAACCCAAAGGCATACTTTCATTTATATAACATTCTTAAAATACTGGTTGTCAGGGGATAAGGAGGTAGTAGAGGTGGGAGGGTAGTGGGCGTGAACATAGAAGAATAACAAGAAAAATCCTGGTGACCACACTGTTTTGTACCTTGATTGTATCGATCTTGAGATCTTGGTTGGGGTGTTGGACCTTAGTTTTGAAAGTGGTACCAATGAAGGACACTGGATAAAGTATACATAAGATACCTCTGTATTATTTCTTGTAATTGTATGTGAATGTACCTCAAAGTTAAACTATCTCAAAATAAAAAGTATAATTAAAAAAACGGTCTTAACTGGAAATTCTATCAGAAGAATTTCCTGGATAAGGCTTATCTTTTAAAGCTATATAGTGATGAATTTCTCTTATGATTTTCAAATGCAAATGAATAATTCAAATTAACAAATGTATTTTGAACACTTATTACAAAACAGTGCCAATTAAAATGTTTTGGGTGTGATAATGGTTGCAAGGTGGTATGCTAGGAGTTAACAATATATGGAAGGAGACAGAGGCATGCACAAATAACTCTGTTCTTTTTTTTTTTTTTTTTGAGATTTTATTTATTTATTTGACAGAGAGAGATCACAAGTAGACAGACAGGCAGGCAGAGAGAGAAAAGGAAGCAGGCTCGCTGCTGAGCAGAGAGCCCAATGAGGGACTCGATCCCAGGACCCTGAGATCATGACCTGAGCCAAAGGCAGCAGCTTAACCCACTGAGCCACCCAAGCACCCCCAAATAACTCTGTTCTAAGGAAAGTAATAGCAAAGCAGATGTGATGGTTGAAATCTGAAGGAAATATAATAAAACAACATGAGAAGTGTAGATTATCTACACCTGTGGGTAGAAATGTCATGAGAATTGGTGGGGAGGAGAGTAGACTATAGGATCTGAGCAGGGCTTAAGAAGATCAGAAGTATTTCCTTAATTGATTATAGAGATATTTGCATTTTATTATGCTGATTGGCCAATAGATGCCTCTGAGAAGATCTGGATTGTACTACAGTTCTCCTATGATGTTTCATATTTGTTAATTTCCAGTCATAGCACCAAATAACATGTGCCATGATGGCAGTGTTATAATTCCCCTTATGATTTTTGCAGAAGGGATGCTGGCCATCTTTTTTCTGTACACAACTTTCAAGGTAGACTTAGTATCCAAAAACCACTTAGTGGTTGCCATGCCATCAGGTGTCAATGTGGTCAGTTCTGACAATGAGACAAAGTGAAAGTAACAACCAAGCCTTTTTTCACTTAGGATGATGGTGCAAACAAAAGGCAAGAAAGCAGGCACCACTACTAGCCCGCTGGTATTCCGTTTTTCTCCTAGAACAGCATAGGGGGAGTGTCGGGGATGCAACAAAAATGGGAGATATCATCTCATTGATGAAGAGCCCCTGACAAAAACTCCTATCTTTTATGGACCTGTGGGTGGAGGAAGGGAGAGAAGCTAGAAATGGGAAACTGCTGAGTCAAAGTGGGTTAAAGTGACTCAGCTGAGACTCCCAAAATGGAGGCCTTCAAATGAGGGGCCTGGGTGAGAAATGCAGAGACACGTGTGAGAGTGTGAGGGCAACTGAGCCATGGAGATGGTGGGGCTGAATCATTCCCCCTTCCCTCCCTTATGCAGACTATTGGGCAAAACCTTATATTGAGTTTCTGGCTGTTGAGCCTGAGAGTTTAAGGTAATACAGGATTTAAGCCTGGAGCTAGACTCCTCAGTGTCCAAATAGCATTCTGACTTTGGAAAGATCTTTTTGGGTCCTACAGTCACATCTGCATTTTTTAGTGAACTGTTCAGGAAGTAGAATTTTTTTCCTACTGATTGTTTTCTTTTTATTTTGCTATAATGACAAGAAATGTGCTAGGTTTGGGCATGATTAAGAATTTAACAATATTTTGTTTAAGCAAGCATGAATAGCTCAGTAATTCTGTTTTTCCAGAAATGTATTAAGTGATTTAGAATTTAATTTAGATAAATAAATAATCATTGAATCATATCAAAAATCCCAATATACTGAACCATCCTGGTGGAGAAACAATGACCATTAGAAAGTGCTGCGTCCAGGAACACTCAGGGTCCCTCCTGTCCCTTCTTTGACATGTTTCATTCCTGTTGTAACTTTGACACTTTAAAAACTGACACTTTTAACATGGACAATATGACAATTGCAGGTGATGCACATTATTTCAGTGTTTTTGTTTTCAAGAAAGTAAATAAATTTATAGTAGGAAGCTTATATTAAACTGGTCATAAAAATATTACTTCTGTACCACCCACAGCCTAATTATGGCTAGTGCCAGATGTTTATTAGTGGGAATAAAGAACTTAATTCTAGAAATAAGAATTAGATAACACTCAACTGTGAGAATATTAACTTTTTCAAATCTTTGATACTGAAAATGAAATGCAAGCTTATCTTTGTTACCCACTCTTCGAAGTTTTGGCCTAGGTCTCTTGATCCTTATTTTCCCTTCCAAGACAATATATAATCAATCTAATCCCTCTCCTCTAAGTAGCCTTTCATGTAGTTGAAGACAGTTTTAATTGCCTATGGAAGGCCTTCTTAATTTCTTAATACATAAGCTCTTATGGGAATAGTATTGAACTAAGCATGATAGCTTAGTATCTCTTACTATGTCGTATATATTATTATTTTATTATTATTATATTATATATTATATTTTATATCTTATATATATATTATATATTATATCTCTTACATATAGGAGATGCTGAACAATTTAAAGGATGAATTTTAGATAATTATATTTCCAATACACGATCTGCTGTATTTTTACTATTTCAAATCCTATATTTTAAAAACTCTGTGCAAGTAAATTTTTTTCCAGTATATTCATGTTCCTCTTAAAGTATAGTATTTTATATATATGTCACATAATATTTTACATATGTATTATAACTATATAACAGTGCTTTAAAATATCTATCTACTATCATCTCTCTCTATTTGTATTAAGTGCTTTTCTTAAAAAAAAAAAAAAGGGTTACAGAGCTTGAAAATTGAAAGAATGTCCCTTTGGCACATTTATGCTGACAAATATTCTACTTTTTAAACTATTGGTCTCGAGGCCCCTGGGTAGCTCAATGGGTTAAGCCTCTGCCTTCGGTTCAGGTCATGATCTTAGGGTCCTGGAATCCAGGACCCCAAGACCCCAGCCACATCCAGCTCTTTGCTCAGCAGGGAGCCTGCTTTCCCCTCTCTCTCTGCCTCCCTCTCTGCCTCCTTGTGATCTCTCTCTCTGTCAAATAAATAAATAAATAAATAATCTTAAAAAACAAAAAACAAAAAACAAACTCTTGGTCTCCTTGTCCAGTCCTGAGGAATCTGGAGATATCAGCCTTTCAACTGGCTTCAGATCATGAAGGATTCTCCTCTGTATAGATCGAAGAAAATTGGAAAATAAACCCATGGATGAGAACACATGAAGGAACACGGTGAAAGTCAATTCAATCACTTTTATTTGCATAGTGCCACTTTCCAAGTACATTACAAAGACCAACAGGAAAATAAAGACAATGAAAGAAATAGGCAACATCTCTTCAATTTTGTTTTCTGTATTTAGTTTTATTTTTGTTTTTTGGAGCTTTAAAGTACATAGCTAGATAACAGTATGAGGATCATAGGAAAAGATAAAATGAATTGCTCTCATCTCAAAGAATTCTCTTAAGACAATAGACTGTGATGAGTGAAAGTTTTCTCAGTTTTAAGTACAATAAATCCAGTAAAATTAATATTAAAAATTTCTAATATTTCCCTAAAAATAGTTACAATGATCTCAGATTTATAGTCAGAGTGATCACACCATTTCTTCTTGAAACCAGAACATTTTAAGAGTGAACAGGGGAGCTATAGGTAATTATGCCTGGGCCATGTACATACACAGATTGCTGCAGCCAAACAAATACCTGTAGTCATGACCTGACAGTGTTCTGTTAATTAAGATGATTACTGAATTCAATCAAGTTTCAAGTTTTTATTTAATCATTTGCTTTATTTGATTTCCTTCTCTTTTGTTCTGGTCTTTTATACTGCATAGAATGTTTTTCCCTCTGATCTTCACATGCTTGACTCCTTCTTATCATTAAAATGATAGATGTAATATCTCAATTTTAGAGAGTTCTTTCCTAGAGCACCCTATCTAATGATACCGACACCAATATACCACTTTTTTTGTTTTCTACTCTTCATAGTTAAGATCGAAATCTGAATTTATCCCATTATTTATTAACTTGCTAATTGTCCTTCCCTCCCAACCAAATGTAAGCTCCCTGACAAAGTGACTTTCTGTGTTGCACACTGCAAATCTTTAGAACATGGAAGAATGTCTGGCTCAATAAAAATGGTTGAGTTTATGAACAAATAGCTAACAAACCATCATTACTATCTTATATTGGTGTTTAGATTTGGAATTATAAAGAATGAGAACTATTTTGAATTTAACATGTAGATTATTTGACATTTTTATGTTTTTATAATTTCATGGTTTTAGACAATGTAAAGATTTGGTTCTATGTTAACTATACTTAAGAAGTTTGAGTCATTTGACTAAAAGACAAAAATTGTGGCTTAGTAGAATAACCTAATACTTTCCATTTTTAATCCATTCAGATTATAATTTACTTTAGATTCTCTGTTCACTTTATGACAGCTGAAAATAATACAGAACGTGTGAGGGATTCCAAAGACAAATACCTCACACATGCAGGTTTTACAATGAACAGCAATCATTCTGCCTTGTTAGAGAGGTATAGAAATAGCAAGTAACCTCTGTACCAAGGGGGAGATTTAACTGGTTTGTAGACCCCAGGATGTTTCTAAGTCAGTTTTATCAATATGCAATTACAACTCTGAAATTCATCTATCATCTACTATAGTGGGAGACAGCCTGAAATTTTAACTGGCAGATCCTTCTTTTTTCTTGTTGAACACAGCCCATAAATAACTCTACAGAACTGTCCCTGTTATTTCAATATTAGTCACATCAAAATTCTTTGACAAGCACATTTTATGCCATGGAAAGAAATGGGGGAAAAAAACCTCTCTGAGATGGATTGAGTTTTCTGAAGACTTTGCATCTTTTTCAAATTAAAAAACCTATCAGAAAGAATAAACTCTTAAGATACTACTTATAACTAGACCAAGAAAATGGCTATTCTGCAAATGAAACTTTTTGTTTTACAGACTGCAGATTTCTTAAAACAGCTATAAAACAAAAATTAGAAATAAGCTTCATTTTTTTTAGATGACATAATCATCTAGTTTGGTCTAAATGCAGTAACAGAGCTAGAACTCTACATAAACAAGGTGGGAAAATTTAATATTTGAAGGACATTTTGAAAGGGCAACCTGTCTAAAATTCTCTTATGCCCTATTGTCCTTACTTCCCCAATTTTTCTTTGTCCCCAAAATATTACCTTTAGTTAGAATTTTGTCCACACAGTGTCTTTGAAAAAAGATTGTTCTGTCTACACTTTGTTCTCAAGCCCTTCCTTTCCATGTTTACTCTCTTTCTTATATTATTAGTAAATGTATTTAAGTTGCAAGTGTTCAGTGAATCCCTGGTGACATCTTTATAAACAGTATTTTAAAGGTTATTTCTAGATCTTAGTTAAATGTTATTAAGCCTCTAGGGAAAGTGGCAAGGATACTCAGTGACACAGAGTTAGAATCATAAATATGAGGGAATTTCTAGTTACAAATAATTAACAACAAAAAAATGCTTCTGATTCCTGACAAGATAACCTAGCATGGCTGCTGGCTTACCCCTTAAACTGAAAACCAGAAATGGAAAAAAGAATGACACTAAGGATTCAATAACCTAAGACACATGGTAAGGAAGTTCTGGGTAAAGATGACTTTTGGGGGGCGCCTGGGTGGCTCAGTGGGTTAAAGTCTCTGCTTTCAGCTCAGGTCATGATCTCAGGGTCCTGGGATCCAGCCCCGCATCGGGCTCTCTGCTCAGCAGGGAGCCTGCTTCCTCCTCTCTCTCTCTCTGCCTGCCTCTCTGCCTACTTGTAATCTCTGTCAAATAAATAAATAAAATCTTTGAAAAAAAAAGATGACTTTTGGGGTCACATCTGTAATGTGGACACTGAGAGTTCAGGTCAGAGCAAAAATAGTTGCCTCAGATTGGGTGAGAGCTTTATAGTTGTGCATTTCTTTCTTCCTTATTTAATCATGGCCTGGGGAGGGAGAGATAATTGTCTGTACCTGTGTTATTGTGGGACTGAAAAACGTGGTACCACAGCAGAACAAGCCAGAGGTGACAGGGTAACCTCAGTATGATGTGGGAGTACAGCTGAGGTGAAGAGCACACAGTATCTTTATCAAATAAGTGGGGGAGTTCTGAAATATTTTCTTCTCCCACTCTTCATTTAAGTGATTTTAGGTGAGAGAAGTAGATTAAGGCAAAGAATAATGCCAGAGACCAAAAAGATATACTGGAAAATATCAATACAAAGAAAAGCTGTGATACTGATTTTAAACTTAACTAAAATAAAATCTAGAAGAACATCATGTTGATCAAGGGGTGAGAATTTTTGCTTGAGATGGGTAACCTTGGGATGGTGGCATGTGGGAAGAAAGAGGTCAGAGATGGTTGAGCAGATTGTAATGGTAGAAACTCGCTTCCCTGAGATGGGTCCCGAGTAGTGTAGCCACACCCTAAATCACCACAGGGGCAAAAATCTCCGTTGTCATGATTGGTTCCTCCCTTACATGACTAATAATCAGCCAGTAGCTGATATATCCAGGGGAATATAAGTCCATGAGAAAGTAGTACGTTATACATGAAGAATGTATTAATTGAAATGAAGAAATAATTAGAACAAAATGAAGAAATACAACTCAATAACAAAGAAACAATCCTATTAAAAATGGGCATAGGGACTGGACAGACTTTTTTTTTTTCCCCTAAGAGGACACACAAATGGCTAACAGGTCCATGAAAAGGTGTTCAACATCACTAAGCATCAGGGAATGCAAATGAAGACTATAATGATATAGTACCTCACACCTGTTAGAATAGCTATCATCAAGAAGACAAGAGATAATAAGTTTTGATGAGGTTGTGGAGAAAAAGGAACACTTGCGCAGTTTTAGTCGAATGTACATTGGTACAGCCACTATGGAAAACAGTATGGAGTTCCTCAAACACCCCCCCAAAATAGAACTACTATATGATCCAGAAGTCCTATTACTGAGTGATCTTGCATGGCTACTGGAAATGAAAACAGGATATTGAAAAGATGTCTGTACTCCCATGCTTATTTCAGCATTATTCATGAGAGCTAAAATATGGAAAAAACCCACGTGTCTGGCAGAAAGTGAGTTATAAATGTATATACACATACATAAACACACACACACAGAAATATTATTCAGCCATGAGAAAGAAGGTCATCTTGCCATTTGTACCATGAATGGACCTTAAGGGCATTAATTCAATATAAAAAAAGAAATAATTAGATGGATGTAAGAGTTCATTCATTTAGCCAATAAATATTTATGCATTTTATCATGTTAAAGTACAGCACCAAAAAAGTGAAATGACAGCATACAACATGTGAGGAATTTTCTGTAATAAGTATATCTGTTTATTAAATCATATGTGTGACCCGAACACACACACACACACACACTCTTAAAACTCAATAACCAAAGACAAATGACAAAATTTAAAAGTGTGTAAAGGATCTAAATGGACACTTTTTTCCAAAGAAGATATATAAACGGCTAAAAAATACTTGAAGAATGCTCGACATGATTAGACATCAGGAAAATGCAAATGAAATCACAGGATACCACTTCACAGGCACTAGCATGGTTATAATAAAAAAGGCAGAAAATCGTAAGTGTTGGTAAGGGTGTAGAAAAATTAGAATCATTATCTGTAGCTGGAGGGATGTAAAGGGTTCAGTTGCCAACGCCATGTGTCCTAACCCCCATCAGGTCAATGAAAAGGGATAAAGGGAGAACCAGAGACATTTCTCTTTGTCACTCAAATAAAGTTCTCCTGGGAACCTCCTCAGGTGACTTCTGCTTCAGTATTATTGGCTAGAATCCAATCACGGGTCACAGCAACCCAGAAAGAGATTAGAGACCTGTAGAACATGACAATTTTGATTTACTCCGATCAGCAGTCCTCAAAGTATGATCTGAGAACATGCCCTTTTTAGGGGATCTGAAAGGTCAACACTGTTTTCATAACAATACTAAGCTGTTATTTACCTCTTTCGCTCTCATTTTTTCCTCAAGTATAGAGTGGAGTTTCCCAGAGACCACATGATGTGTGATAATTATAATGTTAATGATCTGGTGGCTATGGGATGTGTGCTCATGCATTTTATGTTTTAAATGTCTCAGTTTTAATTTCTAACACAGTGAATATCAATCAATTTAACCCACATAAATAAAAGCTCGTTGGTGTCCTTAAAACTTTTTAAAGTATAATAAGGCTTAAGCAGAAGGTTTCAAAACTGCTGACTTAGATTAATCAAGATCCTTAAACTGCTAGGACGATCACTGTGGAGTTTTATTAGCAAAGAAGATGGAGGGTTTGGCACTGAGTAGGAAGATGATAAAATCTGATCAGTCTATGTAAGAAAACAAAATTATAGGACTTTCTCGAATTACAACCAGTTAACTTCTAAGTGAATTATTAGAAAAATGACCACAACATTATATTAGAAATTGATATAGTATAAGCAAGTAGTATTTAATTCTGGAATGCTAGATGGTTCATCATCAGAAAATGTATTAATGTAATTTGAGACATAAATAGTCCAAATTATTAACGTCATATGATTAGCTCAATAGCTGATAAAGCTCAAAGTCATTTTATAATAGTAAGGAACAGAAAATCATGAACTAAAGGGACATTTCACCTGATAAAGAGTATTTATTTAAAGCACTGTAAGCAAAACACCAGACTAGAGACGTTTTTCAAGATCAGAAGCAATAAAGTATCTTTTATTACTGCACCTGGACAATACCAGTTTGGAGATCCATATTTGTGTTTATTTATATGATCAATATATATTTTTATGAACTTAAAAATATTCCTTATTTTCAGAGGATATGGCTATCTAAAAGAAAGCCCAACAGAACCAGCAAGTTACTAAATCTAAAAAAAGGGCTTGTTAAATACAAAACTATAATACAAATATCATTGCCATTTTTCTGATCTAATAGTAAGCAACTAGAAACTAAAATTGAGAACATAAAAACTGGCTCCTGTAAACTTAGAAATTTGGACATTTGATCTTTTGCTCTTGCTGTGACTATTAAGAGAGCTAATAAGTCATTCAAGAAATATTTACTGATAAATACTGCAAAACAGCATCCTTGATGATTGGCATAGAGCATTGTCAAAAAGACAAACTATCAGCCTTGTTTCAAGGGTACAGCCTAGTAAAATGAAGGATGCTATGTACCAAGAGGGTATGTTTTTATGATTATATCTAATACAAGAATAAAGCACATTTTTCTTAATATTATTGCTTTTGAAACTAAGTGCTTGCTTCAAATAAAGGGGTACAAAACTTCTATTTGTTTTCTTTTTTAAAAGATTTTATTTATTTGTCAGAGAGAGAGAGAGGGAGAGAGGGCATAGGCAGACAGAATGACAGACAGAGGCAGAGGGAGAAGCAGACTCCCTGCTGAGCAAGGAGCCTGATGTGGGACTCCATCCTAGGATGCTGGGATCATGACCTGGGCCAAAGGCAGCCGCTTAACCAACTGACCCACCCAGGCTTCCCAATTTTATTTGTTTTCCTCCTGAGAATATTAGTAACTCTTTTTCAAAAACCTGTTACTAATTACATGATAACACTTAAGTATATATTGAAATTTTTTTTAAAGATTTTATTTATCAGACAGAGATCACAAGTAGGCAGAGAGGCAGGCAGAGAGAGAGGGCGAAGCAGGCTCCCTACTGAGCCGAGAGCCTGATGAGGGGCTCCATCCCAGGACCCTGAGATCATGACCTGAGCCAAAGGCAGAGGCTTAACTCACTGAGCGACCCAAGAACCCCAAGTATTCATTGTAATTTTACAGCTAGTAGTGCACTCTGGTCTTTTAGACAGAGACAGGAAGAAGAAAATATAGTTCTTGACTATGAGGACTTAGAAACTAACTGAAGAGATAAAACAGGCTCATGCAACAATGTGAGTACAACTACCAAAGAAGTACATAAAATAACCCACACTAGGCTAAATACTGCTTCATAAATTAATGTGTAATAAATAATTATTTGTAAATAATTCCCATGTTTTTAAACACCTACACTGAGGATAATTTCAAGCTACCAATTGTTTAACCAAATTCCTTATAGTGACATCATTTCCTTAATACTCACAAAGTGGTATGAGCTGGCGCCAGCATACAGTCTATATTTTAAAAGCATCCTTTCTTTCATTATCTCTAAAACTTACTCCTTCCTTTCGTACTCTGATCACTGGAAAGAGATATGGGGGTGTTTTCTGTCTAGACGATTCAAGTCTCACCATATCTTATTTCTCATGTTTTGTTAGAAAATCTACAAATGCCATCTGAAATATGTGAATCCTTTTAATCTGTAACACCATACCCTTAACCACTAGGTGTAGTACATTTTTTAAAAATTTATTTTTATTTATTTTTATTTTTAAGATTTTATTTATTTATTTGAGAGAGAGAAAGAGATTATGAGTAGGCAGAGAGGCAGGCAGAGGGAGAGGGGGAAGCAGGCTCCCCACTGAGCAGAAAGCCCGATATGGGGCTTGATCCTAGGACCCTGAGATCATGACCTGAGCTGAAGGCAGAGGCTTAACCCACTGAACCACCTGGGCACCCCTTCAAAACACATTTTGTGACAAGATACAATGTATAGGTTTTATATTTGTTAGTGATCTGTTCTCTGTGATTCATCGAGACTAATTTTCTTTCTTCAGAGAGTAGCTTCATCTTAGAGAAAACATTTTCTTCTCATCCGTATCCTCCAGTCAAATCAATTTTTCTCATATATTCTTTTCATGTTAGCTTTAAAGACTCCTTTACTGTTCCCTAAAAGCTAGCACTTATGAGTGAAACACACTGGGCTTGTTTTATCCAAGATCCTGCCACATGGATTCTTTGTGATAGAAATGTTAGAGAGTCGAGCTGGATACCATTCTTTGTGACAGTTGTTCTGTTGGTGTTTCTGCATCAGCCTCTGGAAAAGCTGTGAGTCCCTGGGGCCTTTTGGTGTAATTATGTTAGTGGCACCAGAGATAGCAGTGTCGCTGGCTCTGAGCTTGGGGTGTCCTGAAAGCAGGGGACGGATGATGCAGACAATTTGTCTGGAATTCCAGCTGTCTGCCTTCTTTGTACATGGGGACATAAGGTTGATGCCCAGATTATTTTAATGTCCAGGAAGGGCTGTGGGAGACATACTCTTAAAGTGCAAAGGCAGTTTCACATCAAATCTTTTATTAAAGTCATTACCATTTAGTCCCCGTATATCTCAATAGGTCACTTAGCTGGAGAAAATAAGGATCTGACATGCAGTAATAGAACGTGCGTAGGGGTAAGGTGAGGATGGAGAGAATTAAAAAGGAGGAAGGAAATTGTTTTGAAAATGTATGAAAATGCATTTACATCAAAGAGACTCATTTAAGCTATTCAGTTTTGATAAGGGAAAGGAAAAAATAACTCTTTTATAGCCAGGGTCACGAACAAGGGCATGTAATATATATTGAAATCTCAAAGAATCAGTTTCCTGCAGGAAATTTCTTCATTTGATGCATTATAGTATAAAATAAGTAAAAGGTAATGAGGTAAAGGTATGATCTTACATGTACAGGTTTTAAAGTGTATGTAAAGATGTTTGACATTCTCATACCTTTACAAGCATGAATTGATAGACATGAAATAGGTAATGATGAGCCAGTGTCTTCAATGTAAATTGAACAATGATTTATGATCATGCATCATATAAAAATTATTCTATAAGTTCTCCAGTTGCCACAGTTATATATATACTCTATATCCTTAACCATGAAAAACCTGTAACTTAGCAGAGGAAAGAAAAACATATATAATTAGATTTACTGTGTGGCACACCATGACAAGAGCTCCACAGAGGTATAAACAGGCTGTGAGAATTTAGGGAAGAAAACAACTCAGTTCTGAGCAGAGGGCACCTCATAAAATTCTGGTAAACATGTGGCTTTGAAGCAGAATATTAATAGGTAGGAATCATATCTGAGGAGATATCTGAGAGGAAGGGACATTCAAAATACAGACCTTCTCTTTGTATCGTTCATGTATTAGTCAACTCTTGATTGTTCTTTTATATGCTAGACACTGTGTTAGATGCTGGGAGGAAGGATGAATAAAGTGTGGTCTCTGCCCTCAAAGAAATAACAGTGACTATTCATGTCATTGAAGCAATTGCCCTTTTTCCTGATGTATAAACACATTGATAAGAATTTTTAAACAACTGTTTAGCCAGTCAGTTAGGGTTATAAAGGTTGAAATTAAATCAGACCAGGCACCACATAAATGTGATGGGATGGGGAAGAGCCAACAGAATTTGTGAACGTTAGCACTGATGCTGTGATGTACTAGGCCTGCGTGACATCTTTTTTTTTTTTTTTGGTAACATCTCCCTCTTATCTATGACAAAATTATTTTGAGTAATAATTATGTAATGACTAATAATTGTAACTTTGTTGACTATTCTTTATTAATTAAACTATTTAAACAGAGAATTACTTTCAATTTTAAAGCTATTAAAATATTTCACATGGGGTGCCTGGGTGGCTCCGTCAGTTTAGTCCCCAGCTCTTGGTTTCTGCTCAGGTCATGAGCTCAGGGTTGTGGGATCCAGTCCCATGTTGGGAATCTGTGATCGGCAG
Source organism: Mustela nivalis (assembly GCF_964662115.1). Classification (NCBI taxonomy): domain Eukaryota; kingdom Metazoa; phylum Chordata; class Mammalia; order Carnivora; family Mustelidae; genus Mustela; species Mustela nivalis. The sequence continues at coordinate 108,960,398 of NC_139023.1, forward strand.
GGAGTCTGCCTGAGATTCTGTCTCTCCCTCTGTTCCTACCCCTTGCTCTCTCTCTCTAAAATAAATAAGTCAATCTAAAATATTATTTTACATTGTTCTTAACCAATTGCATTAGTCTCTATAGCTACTGTAACAAAGTACCACAAACTCAGAGAGTTGAAACGACACAAATTTACGGCTTTACAATTCTGCAGGCCAGAGGTATGAAATGGGTCTTGTGGGTCTAAAATCAAGCTGCTGTTGGCAAGGACTATGTTCCTTTTGAAGGCTCAAGAGGAGACTCTCTTCTCCTTATCTTTTCCTGTTTCTAAAGGTTGCCTCTCTTCCTTCTTCAATCCAACAGTCACATCAGTCCAACCTCTCCTTCCCTGTCTCATCTCTTCTCACTCTCCTGCCTCCATCTTTCACTTACACCGACTGTTGTGATCACATTGAGGCCACCAAGATCGCCCACCATGATCTTACCATCCCAGCATTCTTAATTTTATCACCCCTGCAATTCCTTTCTGCTGAGTAAGACAACATATTCACGGATTCAGGGACAGTTTAGGTGGGTGAGGATCATTATTTTGCCTAACATGCTAATCAAAAGTATTATGTCTTCTGGTTTGTCCTCTGTTTTACTTTTACATTTTAAACACACACACACAGACACACACACACACACACACACACCTCCAAATCCTCACATGGGCTGACAGAATTGAAGGAACTGAAGTTCTGGTTTTTTCGTGTTTTTGTTTTTTTGTTTTCTTGGTTTTTATAATCATTGTGTTCTACTCATGTATTTCTAAGAAATTACACACGAATATTGTTATTCCTAATCTAATTTATTAAACACAGGGTTTTTCACAGGTATTAGAGAAAAAAACTGCCCCAAAGCTGAGCTTGAAAATTCTGCACTGCTCGAAATTTATTCTTGACATCAATTTCTATAGTTGAGCCCACGTGGGTCCAGACCAATTGCATATTGGAAGTTGCCGGAAATAACTTTAATGTGGAAAACAATATTCATTAAAGTTTATGCCATAAAAATGTGTTAATGTTAAACTCCTTTGTACATTATTGAAATGCAACAGTAACTGCTGCAATTGTTTAAATTTTAGATCATCAAAAGTTCTTTTCATAGAGGAGTAATTTACCACTAGCATCGTTTAGGATTACTAGAGCATGATGATAAGAAAAAGCAGAGCGATTTGCATCCCTGCGTTGACTGTCCGCAGGGGTGAGTGTTCCTGCAGCCCTACCTCTGGTTTGCCACTGAATCAATTAGATTCTTCCCAGGTGTATTTTTTTTAATACCTGTTTATCAAAGTCTAATCTGACTATTTCAGATACAGTAAGCGCTGCTATAATGAGACATCTGTGTTCCTAAAAATCACTCTACAAATTTACTCTGTTGTGACTTTGTTAAAATAACTTTTGTTAAGAAGAGCCCAGAGGTATCGGGGAGAGCTGTGGTTCAACAAAAGAGCACAGAGGAACTAGAATTGAGAAGTCGATTATTCACAGGTCCTAGAGGAGGTTTCACAGCACACCTTGAGAGGCCACTTGGGGAAGTCAAGATAGGCTGCAGGCAGAGAGAGTGGCAGGATCTGTGGCACATGCACATGCCTTTACCAGGTCTGCAGGCAGAAGGCTTTGGGATTCTGGGCTAAGGCCAGATTGGTCAATTCAAAGCAAAAAGAGTGGGGTTTTAGTAAATTTTGATGGGATCTTATCTAAGGGGTGCACAAGAGGAAGGCCCTGGAAGAGGTGGGGAGAGTGCTTATCACAGGGGCAGTTGGAAAAGTTATATTAAAAACTTACATTTGTGTGTGTGTGTGTGTGTGTGAGAGAGAGAGAGAGAGAGAAGAAGAGACCTTGTGGGTTGTTACCTAGAACATGAGCTTGCAGGAGGGGCTGGTGTCAGTTCAAGGCCCCCACAGGTCACTCAGACACATAAAACGGATGCCAAGGCAGCAATGTTGTAGAGTGGTTTAGCCATCCTGTCACATACAATCAAGATGACAAACTTAGGGAGAAAATGGGGATAGAGGTACAAACACTTCAATGGCAAATTAGAAAAAGATGCGAAGTGGATAAAAACCGTAACATAGTTGTACACTTCCTAAGTAGAGAGAAAATAGATAAATAATTCAGTATGAAACTTTACTTTGACAGAAGCCATGAAGTTTACTTGGGAGGGGGGCCTCAGAATCATAGCCTGAGGGTTAGTGCTGCGGTGAAGCGAGAGGGCTTTGAAACTTGCCAGAGAGGTGTAGGGCCAGCTATGGAAAGGTGTGGCTCACAACACCGCTGAGATAATTGGTAAATATTTGATGTGGTTTGACGTGTGTGCATGTGAGCATTTTGTATATTCCCATACGTCTTGGTTCAGAACGGGTTTTCTCACAAATGACGTTGGACATAAGCAAATGTGAAATGTGCATCATGTTCAAATTGTTCCTTAACGATCCATCTCATTGCAACAGACTTCTGTTTTCAAAGAAAACGTCAGAGCAGTCCCACATGATGTCACTTCAACTCTGAGTGGCAACATGAAGACATACAAAAACCTGTTTTCCAACTTGTAGAACAGAGAACAGGCCTGGTACTGGGAGACCAAACAGTTTCATGTCAAGTACACAGCACCTGTGACAAAGCTTCTGCCTCCCCAACTTTCCCGGGGAAGACTAACAGACACCAGTACCTTTCTCTCCTAGGCCTTAACTTGACCTTAGAATCTTTCTAAGGACAAATTTCCAGAAAACCACTGCCAGTCAATTGGAGTTGGCATAAACAGAGGAAAAACTGCTTTGCCATCATTGATAGTGGAAAAAAGCCTGGGTTCTGAAGTCATGTAGACCTGGGTTCAAATCTCAACTCGTGGCTCTCACTTGTAAGTTATGAGTCTTGAAGAGTTAACTGAACTCCCTGGGCCTCTGCTCTCTGAACTGTAAAACTGAGCTAATAGTGCCTACTTCAAGTGGTGATTGTGGGAATGAAATAAGGCCATGGAGACAGGGTACCTCGCATGGTGTCTGTATACCGTGTCTGTATCAGTCTGCCTTGAGTAGTCTTTTTAACTTCCCCTTAGACCAAAAAAAAAAAAAAAAAAAAAAAAAAAAAAAAAAAGGAGCAAAGAAATAAATCTTGATTGAGGGTAGAAGTTAAGGTGGAGGTATTTCAGTTGACTCATAAACCAACTTTCTTTCAGGGGGTGGATACTTTGTATGCCTTGTGCAAGCAGACAGACAAATCTGAGTGGGATATTACCAAACCACAGACACACGGCCCATGTTGCCAGAGTTCACTGAGCAATCCTGGGTTAGACACAGAGCCACTGAAAGTTTGCTTATCATCATTTCTTATCATCAGCCCTAGCCACCAGGCAATGCTCTATAGAACTGAGCTTTGAACAAAATATTTTGGCTGCTCCTCATGGAAAGCAGGCATATGTGAGGAGAATTTTAAAGCTAAACCCGCAGACAAAGATGCCAACAGAAAATGCTTCGTTCTTTTTTGAAAAAATGTTGACTATTTGTGCTATGAACTTAGGGATGCTGGACTGAAGATAATAAAACTCCAATTCACAATAATTTCTTAATGACATATCAAAAAGATGAAGCATAGAAAATAGGGAAACTCTTTCTTATTTCCTTCAAAAATAATGAAATAGGCATTGAGCTAATTTTAAAAGATGCTATTGAAAGGCAATCTGCATATTTCTTCCAGCTGGTGAAATAGAGACTGTCTTAAAACTGATTACAATCTGGCAAAAAGGTGGGAACTATTGCTCTAAGATGTAAATTGCCCAGCTACAATTCTTGCTATCAAAAGCACCACATTCTAAAGCTTTAGTCCTCATTTCAGAGGCAGAGATCTGCTTCCTTTGTATTATAATTTTTAAACAAGAAGATTCATGCTCATAAACATGCACAACAATAAAGCTACCCAGGGCAGAGGAAATAGGAATGTTGGCAGAGCAGAGTGTTGTTTTCTGCTGTGGCTCTGCCAGTTACATGATCCCTACTGGAAGCTGCTCGTTAGCTGAGACATTATTTCAATTCAGAGAATTGAATACCAGTGAGGGTTCATGTTCTGGTATAAAAATGGAAGTGCTGAGCTAAAGTCAAATAGAAGTCAGAGCTCCAGGAAAGAAGGAGAGGAAATGATTTCTGCTCTAAGCTCATGCTAAGGATGTACAAAGTCATGCCAGATTTAACCTGGGTTTAGGCTAAATAGGGTGTCAGATATTTTCATTTAGTAAGAACATAACAATGATGGGGATTTTATATATTATTAGTATTCTTATTACTTTCCTGTGACACTGCTGTTTTTCAATTATTCTAGGCAACTATATTGCAGGGGATAAAGGAAATATAATATCACTGTTGTTTTTCTTTTTTCAAGCAGACAAAAATTTGTGGATTGTATGTTTGATACTACAGAGAAGATGCATTCTAATCTGTGAAACCAGTCATTCTTTCCAAACGTGGACTAAAACCACACTCCTCTGTTTGAAGATTTAAAGGGCCAAAATTCACCTGGAAGCTGGGTGTTTTTGTAATAGATCTCCAGGAGTGCACTGTTCAAATATCTCAATGACTGCCCAAGATTCTCTATATTTATGTGACAGTGGCAACAGGTCTGATGAAAAGCAGCAGATAGCCTTGTGATGTGTCAAGGTGGCACCAGTGTCCAATGAAATTGATTCCTGCTGGAAGATGTCACTTACTATGGCATTATCTAGACTACCCACCTGAACCCAGTTGACTCACCATCTGCTCCACAGTGAAACTGGCACAGTCTCTAAGAGGAAACATACGGCCATCCTATAGAATGGCCATTGGGATGGAAAGCCAATTGACCATGATAAGTTCTGCTGATTAATTGTTGATGCTAAAATAAAGATTGGAAGCCAAAAAAAAAAAAAAAATTGTAAGATCACTTCACCCTGGATTTTATTTTTTTCAAGTGAATTTGTACACTGAAAATGTATTTTGGGTTGTCTACTAAATTGTTTTATTTTATGTTTATTGTAAAGCATGATATTTGCAGGTAGTTGAGACTAATAAATCAGGTTTCTGATATCATTAATTATGTGCTGCCAGGTCTTAAGACAGAATGCTAATTTTATAGTTTTCTACACACTACACACACATACAGACACATACACACGTATGTGTGCTTTGTGCTTAAGCATATTATGACTTATTGAGCATTCTAAGATATTGTTCTGTTAGGCAATTATTTGTCTACTAAGAGTAAATGACCTCTGTAGCTATTCCCATTAACTCACACCATTGAGCTCCTCTCATATATTTCCCTTTCAAAGCGTTTGTCATATCTGAACTAGCTTAGCACCAGGAACACAAAATGAGCTTAGTAACTATCTATTTTTTTTTACATTGCAAAAATCATCTTCATGAATTTCTAAGACTGTAATGGATGACCATTGGATTCTGCAGCCATTAGAACTGTAATTTTTCTCAGTGTGTATTTTTCAACTACCTCTCCATGATGGGCTGTTGCATCTAAGTCAATGCCTGTTTTAAAGTTAATGTTTAGTTTGTAGTTATTCCCATCTTATTGTTTAATAATATGTCCATTTTATAGTTTAAGTCTATGCCTATCTTACAGTTCATACACAAAAAAGGCCAGTTTTTCTTTTGCCTATATTGTGTTTAAAATTAGTTATATTGGTTCATTTATGAATTTTGTAATGAATCCATGTTTCATTTAAATGATAGGTGAATCAATGTTCAGGACAGGAGGTCACTCTACTTTGTAAGAGCAGAAGAGAGACCAAAAAAAAAAAAAAAAAAAAAACCCAAATCTCACTGGCCCTTGGTCATCACCGGCAGGTGCACCAATCAGCCCCACAGTGAGAAAGCTATAATGATGAGATATGTTACAGACTTGTTGGCTTCAACTCCATCAATCGTGGAAAACACTGAGAGCAATTAGATTTGACATTGATAGACCCTCATACTCAAAACTCTAGGGGGGAGGGATCCCCTCTGCCAACTGTTTGCCAAACAGGATTCTTAACTGTTTGTATAAAATGTCTGGCTCCTTAAGAATGAAAATGTCCAAATTAAACCTAAGCAAGGGGTCTGTGTTAAATTTGAACTGAAGCTTTATTCTAGGCAAGAAGGCAAACGATTTGGAAAGGATTACAAGATGATATGCAGATATGTAGAAAGGAATTTATAAAACTTACGGGAGATAAACCATGTTGCCAATTTATCATATTGTTTTTCTGGTTTTATCAGTGCCTTTAAACTTTGTGTTTCTGCCATTTGTGGTGTGTGTGATGTTTCATGCTTATTTTGTATTTATAAATGTACAGTTATTTTTTATTCCTTTTTATCACAGAAGATTTTGTAAACATGTACTTAATATATATATTTATATAATATAAATATATTACAGAAAGAAGGCAAAACAAAACAGGAAAGCCCTTTTGGCAATTGTTGAAATTATGCATAGTATTTGAACTTAAGCTTCCCGTGAAGATACTGTAAAATATTCCACATATATATTTTGGTAATTCTGGCTCTTAAACATTTAAGGAACATGTATTGCAAGAAGCAAATTTTAAAAATACAAAATAAGCTAATCCTGAGAATTACTAATTTTTCTTGTTTGTTAAAATTCTCTACGTAAGGGGCTGGAAGATTATTCTAATTGTTTTAAAATAAGCTTTGCCTTATTAATCTTCAAAAAGAATTTTTTGCTATTTCATTGGTCAAATGTTTTGAATATGTGAATTTTCTCCCTATACGTTTCTATTTTCTATATATCTCTTTTATTAAGTAAAATGCAATGCAAAAGTATTTGTTGACTTTTTGGGAACATGCTTGGGACAAAATACATAATGATGAAAACTCTTTAAGACCACGTAATCTCTGCTTCAGAGCAAAACTGACATATGTGAAATTGGCCTCTAGCTTGTCATTCAAAATAACCCAAGTCAATACAAGTTATTGCAACTTCAAGATCAATTTAGGAAAAGATATCAAGAGAGGAAGCAATATTTTTGCTCAGCATATTACTCTTCTTTAGGGTAGTCTCCCTGAGAGCAGATATGGTCTCTTTAATATGTTCTTCAAGGCAGCCAATACAAAGAAAACTTCTTATTTGTGCCCTAAGCAGGGACACCTGCCTTTCCTATTATATTAGTTGTTTTAGATTTGGTTGCATAGTTTAAAAAATGACAGTAATGCAAACAAGCTGGGACTTTACTTCTTCCAATACAAAAGAATCCTTTTTTTTTTTTTTTAAGATTTTATTTATTTATTTACAGAGATCACAACTAAGCAGAGAGGCAAGCTGCGGGGGTGGGAGGATGCAGGCTCCCTGCTGAGCAGAGAACCTGATGCAGGACTCGATCCCAGGACCCTGAGATCATGACCTGAGTCAAAGGCAGAGGCTTAACCTGCTGAGCCACTCAGGCACCCAGCAAAAGAATCCTTTGATTCTAATTTTCTGCTCCTAGGATGATGACACAATCATAATATCATCACATTTGAATTTCAGGCCCAAAGAGAGAGAAAACAAAAGACAAAAATGGAGTCTCTTCCAGAAAAATTGTCTTTATTAAGCAAACTTCATGGGAGTTCTATAATCAACATCATCCTATATCTTATTGGCAAGAATCTAGTCACATGACTACATCTTGCTGAAGCAGAGGCTGGGAGATGTATTCTTTTATTTTGGGTGGTTATGTGTTCTAAGAATTTGTGTAATGCTACTGAGGAGCAAAGGGAAAAGAGTAGTAGGAACCTTATATTCTGTATCACAGATGTTAGTCTTAAATAATTCTGCCTCATTAAGAAAAGCTTTCCAATTTTTCTCACATTGATAGTATTCTCTTTGACTTTCTATAACATCTACACTTGGAATCAGTTATTTTGTATGTAATCAAAGACTGACAAACATTGCTATTCATATGCTTCTTTCATGACTGCCTTGTCTACTCACAGTGACATACCTATTCAATTCCTTGAAAGGAACATCTATCTTAAGCTCCTTGCTACAATCCACAAAATCCTCTTTTGTGAGAAATACTGCTTACTTTAAATTAGGCATCCATTAATACTGTTTGGCTCAATTCATTTCACATTTCTGTTCTTAATTGTGTTGTTGAATAACGTTTTTGACTTATGACTCCATAAGGACAACAGGAACTATTGGAAAAGACCTGAAACCGTATGAGGGAAAGAAATGTAGTTAGTTCACTGAGATTAACTTTATGCCTAAAGATATGTTGTATACTATATTAACTCCTTTAACTAGAATATTTCTGAAAATATTTATTACTATATAGTAAGGTGATTTCCTAGAACTTGACAGGAACTATTTATTCTTTTTTCCTGTCTGGATTTATTAAAATTATGTGGAGAGTATGGATATAATAGTTGTAGTTTTCTGTATATATTTATGCCTTTGGGACATAAGATGCAAATCAGTTCATTGCAAAATAACAGACCAATCCTTAAATTTGTTGTTGTTTCATTCCTCATGCAACCGAAAGAAGCCCTTCATGTAAGTAAATAAGTATAAGAGGAGGCACTGTGGAATGGCTCACTACTCCACTCTAATCTGATTAGAGTGAACAAGGAAATAGCAACCTTTAGTGATACCTAAAGAAATAAAATTCCTTTGCATTAGGTGCCCTCATAAATGAAAGCATTCACTTTTTCCCCCCTACTTAATGCTAAAGTATGAAGTAGAAACAGAGTCAGAATATATCTGTTGCTTGAAAGACCTAGAGAGTTAGATGCTTTGAGATTGGATCTAATGTAGGGGACTGCGGTAATAATCTCCTTGTGAAAATCTGAGCTTCCAGGGAGAAACTCCTGAGGACAGGGGCAAAATTAATATTTGCTTTTTTCCTTTCACATGAGTTGTAAGAAAACCCAAGATGCAGTGATCTTGCTAGAATCAAAGCTGTCTTTGATAATAGTACCCCTTCACTTGATCCAAATATACAAGTGGAAAAGGAGGCAACTATTCATATTAATAGTCAAGTTTCTCAGTGACAGAAGAATTTAGAGCTATTACATTGCACAAATAATCTATAAACAACTGTGCAAATGTTATAAAAATAGATTTTTTGTGCATGTCTTTCAACACAATTTATATGTTCAGGACTCAATTGTTTTTTAATTTTTAAAATTTTTTTAATTTTTATTTTTTTGGGACTCAATATTATTAAGTATAGAAGAAATTTATAACTGTGTAGTACATTAGAATACTGAAGTACACTGGACTTCTGGTGTTCTCTGCAGGATTAATTCCTGAGGTTTTAGTGTGTAGCTGCACTGTGAATGCACTATAAATACTACCATTTGTCTATTTTATTAATTTTGTAAGGTCAGAATATCTGTCCTTTGTGAATTAGGGACAAGTGGACACAAGCTTATAATGTTTGCAGAAGTGTCAATTTTATCATGTATAGCTGTGAAAGTAGGTTTGTCCATTTAATTAGTTTATTTGTACCACGTTGTTGAACCAAATGGATGTTCATTTCAATATACCACTTTACTATTTCTGTAGATTTGCATAGATAGATAGGCTGAATTAAATGTGTAGCATATAGAGAAGATCCTATACTTGAAAATATTATTTTTATTGTTTACACAGAACGAATTTGTTAATCTAAGACATAAAGTTGATATTTACCATTAGATGGGGATAAAATTTGTGTTTTAATATGTAAATTATGAAGTCAAAATATGTATAAGGCATTCATTACTCTGCCTGATTAGATATTTTACTTTCTTTCTTTCCTTTTCCCTTCTTTCTTTCTTTTTTCTTTCTTTCTCTTCCTCTCATCAATTTTTCTTTTTTTTTCTTTTTAAGAATTCTAATATGTGTTGATAAAGGGAGAGATACAGTTTCAGTTGCCTCTCTAGTACCTATCTCTCACCTCTTTCTTTTCCATTACAACATTCTATTTTTCTTCATGTATTCACTTCTCCACCATATGACTGAGAGAAAGCTGATCTGGACACCAGAACCCGATTCATCTAATGACATTGCCATCAGTGACATTGCCCTGTCACTTTAGGCATTGGAATTGCCCTGGTGACATTACTCATTCAGAACTGGGCATAAGGAACTAAGTCTGCCCAATTATGGTCCATGACTGGCGGAGAGTTTTCTTTAGCTCTTTCACAAGATCATTCACTTGATATATCAACAAACAGGACATTGAAAGCCCAAATCAAGGAGAAGTTGACAGATTAAAGGATAACAGAGAGGATAACACAAGTTTTTACTTGTGTTCTTGATGATAGCACTGAGCTACTAAAAATATCAACCTAGGAACCTTACTGACTTCTAAGCTGCTTCTTATGTGAGATGATTAATATCTTTATAAAGTTAGTTTAAATCATTTTATTTAACTTATAGTCAAAAGTAACTGTTTCTTTTAAAATAATATAACATTGGGGCACCTGGATGGCTCAGTCAGCTAAGTGGCTGATTCTTGATTCTCGCTCAGGTCATGAGCTTGGGGTCCTGGGATAGAGTCCCGCATTGGGCTCAGTGCTCATCATGGAGTCTACTTGAGGATTTCTCTCCCTTTCCCTCTGTCCCTCACCCTACTTACTTGAACATGCTCTCTCTCTAAAATAAATAAATAAAATAATACAACATTAATGGGTACTTATAGTCATATGAAAACATTAAAAATCAAAGCAAATAAAAAATCAAAGAAAATAAAAAGATCTACAACAGTGTTATCTGAAGATGCCACTGTTGACATTAAGATGTTAAATAAAGCTTTAAAAATTTTTTTTCAGTTATGTTGTATCTTTTATAAGTCTGATGTGAAGGGCTACATTTTTATACATATATCAATTTTTCTTCTTATTTTATGTCTTTTCTCTCTTATCCAATGAATATTTTAATGTTTCTATTCTTGATTTGCAGATTTTTAAAATATTCTGAAATATTTATTCAATAAATATTTATTAATCACTACTATATGCTAGACATTTTGCTGGGCTTGAGGTGGGAAAAGTAACATAGTAAGTGAAAACAGGCAATGTTCTGGACTTCATAGAGCTTAGAGATGAGAGAAGAAACTTAATTATAATGTAGTTTTTAAAACAAATGTATTGTTACAAACTAACAGTCCTGAAAGAAAGACCTATAAGTTATAAGTGCTTCTAGTGTGGGAAAACAACCTACTACTAATCAGCCATAGAAAGTTTTGATGAAACGACCCTTGAACCAGAATTGGAAGAATTCAAGTGAACAAGAGTAAGACCTGAATGTGAGACAGGAATCCATCAGAATCCTAGAGGAGAACATAGGCAGTAATCTCTTCAATATCAGCCACAGCAACTTCTTTCAAGATATGTCTCCAAAGGCAAAGGAAACAAAAGCGAAAATAAACTTTTGGGACTTCATCAAAATCAAAAGCTTCTGCACAGCAAAGGAAACAGTCAAAAAAACAAAGAGGCAACCCACGGAATGGGAGAAGATATTTGCAAATGACAGTAGAGACAAAAGGTTGATATCCAGGATCTATAATGAACTCCTGAACTCAACACACACGAAACAGGCAAACATATAAAAAAAATGGGCGGAAGATATGAACAGACACTTTTCCAATCAAGACATACAAATGGCTATCAGACACATGAAAAAATGTTCATCATCATTAGCCCTCAGGGAGATTCAAATTAAAACCACATTGAGATATCACCTTACACCAGTTAGAATGGCCAAAATTAACAAAACAGGAAACAACATGTGTTGGAGGGGATGTGGAGAAAGGGGAACCCTCTTACACCATTGGTGGGAATGCAAGTTGGTGCAGCCTCTTTGGAAAACAGTGTGGAGATTCCTCAAGAAATTAAAAACAGAGCTTCCCTATGACCCTGCCATTGCACTCCTGGGTATTTACCCCAAGGATACAGATGTCGTGAAAAGAAGGGCCATCTGTACCCCAATGTTTATAGCAGCAATGGCCATGGTCGCCAAACTATGGAAAGAACCAAGATGCCCTTCAATGGACGAGTAGATAAGGAAGATGTGGTCCATATACACTATGGAGTATTATGCCTCCATCAGAAAGGATGAATACCCAACTTTTGTAGCAACATGGACGGGACTGGAAGAGATTGTGCTGAGTGAAATAATTCAAGCAGAGAGAGTCAATTATCATATGGTTTCACTTATTTGTGGAGCATAACAAATATCATGGAGGACAAGGGGTGTTAGAGAGGAGAAGGAAGTTGGGGTAAATTGGAAGGGAAGGTGAATCACGAGAGACTATGGACTCTCAAAAACAATCTGAGGGGTTTGAAGTGGCGTTGGGGTGGGAGGTCGGGGTACCAGGTGGTGGGTATTATAGAGGGCACGGATTGCATGGAGCACTGGGTGTTGTGAAAAAATAATGAATACTGTTTTTCTGAAAATAAATAAATTGAAAAAATTAAAAAAAAATACACTCCCCCCCCCACAAAAAGAGTATTTTCAAATCTCTGTGGTTGGAGGGTGTGTTGTTTTCTGAGCAATTGAAACGGGTCACTATGATTGGATTGAGAAGAAGCAAGCTTCACAAAGGGAAGCAGGAAGGTTTTGATCATGCAGGTTCAGAAGAAGGCTTGTTTGTGTTTCACATCAGTAGAAAACCACAGAAAATTTGAGATTAGAGGCAGGAGTGGAGATAAAATCATGTTTTTTAAAAAAATGATTCTGACTTCAGCATAGAAGCTGTGTTAGAAGAAGGGGAATGCAGGTGGGAAGGAAACTAAAGATGGGGAAAAAAGTTCGCTTCGATATATAATAGGAGGTTAAAATTGGTCCTAAATTGGTGGAAGGGGATTACAGATAAATCCTAGGTTCTTATGGAAAACGAAAATGGTGCATTTTTTTGAATAGTGAAATGTATCATCGTTTTCCCTTTTATCTTTTGGCATTACCACTGTGCTTCCCAAATATAGTAACATAGATATTCCCTATATATTCTTTTTTTTAAGTGTCATTTTCACTCACAAAATCTCAAGGCTTTGATAAATCACAAAAGTATTCAGGTTTATAATAAGCAAGTTTCTCCTTCAAAAAAAAAAATCTATAGCTGTTTTGTCTGACGATACTAATTGCAGGAGTTTCTGAAATTATAAGAAGTACACAGAAGAGAAGAATTATATAAATTATTAACACATCCTTCACCTAAATGATTACTACTGTGCTGTTTCTTTTGAATCTATTTCTACAGTATAGAATTTATTTTGGAAAATTAAATCATGTAATATATTATTTTTCATGTTGTTATTTTCACTTAGTTTTATGTTGTGAGTGATTTTTATATGATTACTCTTTAAAATGTGATATTTATTATTTGTATACTTCCACTGTAAGAATATACCTTAAGTTATTACATTATTATCTACTGTCATTGTATCTTTAAGCATTGAACGTCTTTAAGCAACAATATTTTAACAATTCTTTTGAATGGATTTTTGAAGTAACTGGATCCAGAGGTTGTATCCATCAAATGCTGATTTGTTTATCTTAAAACATATTTTTTTATTATTTACCTGTAAGAAATCTTGTAGTATATAAATACATGTACTTATTATGTAGCAGCTGAGTTAATGTAAAGCTTACTTGCGTTTTCTGAATTTAAACATTATAGAAAGTTTAAAGGTTTTTATTGCTCTTGTCCTTAGGTTCAATATATAACTTGACAGTGAACAATTTGATAATGATTTGATTGCTTCTTCTGTTTATTTTACCAACTGTCTTAGTCTGCTCAGGTTGCCATAACAAGGTACCATAGACTGGGTGACTTAAACAAAAGAAATTTATTTTCTCACAGTCTGAAGAGTAGAAGTCTAAGATCAAGGTGTTAGCAAGGCAGGTTTCATTTTAAGTCCTCTTCTTCTGGCTTGTAAGTGGTCACCATATTGCCATGCACTCACATACTCTTTCTTTAACGCATGTGTGAGAAGACAGAGTGAGTTCTTTAGTATCTCTTCTTATGAGAATACTAATCCAGTTGGATCAGGGTCCCCCCCTTGTGACCTCATTTAACCTTAGTTACTTCCTTCCTTAGAAGGCCCATCTCCAAATACAGCCACACTAAGAGTTAGGGTTTCAATGTATTTGAGAAGTGGGCACAAAAATTCAGTCTATAACACCAATCAAGTGAACAGCATATCTCTGCACTAACCAACAAGTCCGGTGAGTCTCTGTCACACAGATATGCCTTATCACCAACCACACAGATTTAGAAAACAAACAGGAGTTCACTGTAAGTACTATAGAAAACACACAAAGAAAAAAATTAGTAAAAATAAACAAAAAACCCTGAACTGCTCTGCTTCTTAGAGCAGTCCATTTCAGGAATTCCACTGTAGGTGTAATTTCTACAAGTCTTTTCTTCTATAAATATGTATTTTGATCTTTTTCTTCTTCAACATAAAGTCATGTACACTATGTAGTGTTTTACATGTGAATGAAATTTTACTTTAAATATGATGCAAGCTGTTGATTTGCGTCAGTTGTTCTTGATGATGATAAGAACACATTGTTATATTCATCATGGGCATATGGAGTTTGAATTCACACTTCCTTCAGCTAACATTTATTGGACATCTAGCATATGCCATGCACTATTCTACTGAGGCAGACCGATAAATAATACATAAACATAAAGTATGATTTCCCACAGATACATGTTCTAAAGAAAATAAAACAAGATTGGAAGTACTTTGATATGGGGACAAAGAAAGAAAACCATTTCCCACAGAAAGGTTTGCCTTAAGAGTGTTACTTGAGCAAAATTTGAATGAAGTGAGAGAAGAAGAAAAATGACATGAAAATTTAATGAAAAGTGTTTTCAGCAGAAAAATTGATTATAAAGGTCCCGAGGTGGGTGTACGTGTGTTGGTTCTTAGAAGCAGATGGAAAAGAATAAGATGAAAACTGGCTAAGAGATGAAATCAGGGGGATGATTTAGGGCCAGATCATATAAAACCTTTCAGGACACTGTAAGAACTTTGAAATTTGTTCAGAGTGTGTAAAGCCATTGGAGAATTTTGAATAAGGGAATACTGTAATAAGCTTTATGTTTTAAAAGGGTGTATCTGGCTGCTGTGTGGAGCAGGAATAAATGGTAAAGGTTTGAAAACTGCCTTTCTACTGCCTATGAATACTACTATATTACTTTAAAGACAAACTTAATAATGTGATTAATTGCACTGCTCTATATTCTGATATTAAACCATCTGTGCATTCCTGGAGTAAACTGCACTTACTTACACAGGGTATCCCATGCAGTTGACATTAAGTTGCAATTATTTTCTCTAGGGTATTTACATCAATGAAGGAAGTTGCTTTTCCAAGCTTTATGAGGAAGTTGGGAGAAACTGAGGAAGGTGCTTTTAAATTAAAGCACAATTTAAAATGAGCATCTTATTGATTCATATTTGAAGCATAAAATTATCAGAAGAGAGCTGACAAATGTAAAACTACTTTTGGATTAGCAAAGAGTCATTTAAAAATGAACAGGTTGCAATCAATGTTACTGACCTTTTGTTACTAGATAGGAAGTAAGAAGTCAGTCTAGCTTCTGAAACAATATAGTATGAACACTACACAAGAACTAATGATGTATGGTATGTTGGATAATTGAATTTAAGTTTAAAAAAAGAAAGTTGCATTCTACCCATTAAAATAAGAAACAATCAAGCATTTCATGGACTTTGATGCTTTCATTGTTTAGTAGAATGAAGCAGTCAATGAAAGAAGGATGAATGAATGAATAAATCACTCCCATTTTCATGGTACTTTTCACAAGACAAAACTCTTCAACAACATTACTCACAACAATTTTTGCAATGAAAATCCTAAGAAGTGAGCTATTGCAAGTTTTTAAGAGAGGCAATACATTAAAATGGTTAAGAATACCAAGAATATCAGGGTGCAAGTCTTGTGTGTGTCTCTTTTCTACTGCACAATATCTGGTAAACAACATTTTTCTCCCAGTTTTCTCCATCTGTACGATGGTGATAATAATAATATTTCATGAGTTTATCATGAACATTAAATGAATAATGCATTTAGAATAATATGTGTTCAATAAACATTATATGTTTACAAAGATAGTTGGGGGGGATTAATTGTATGGAGTAGAACTAGCCTTAAACTTCAAAGTTGTCTTATAGGAGGGCTCTTTCCATTACATAAATCTAATAAATATACAATTAAAAGGGCATGCTAAGTAATTTGCTCTATCCTCTCAGTGTTCTCATACAAAGGACAGATAATGAATGTTTCGCATTCTGCAAGTAACTGGTACAAAAAGGTCACGGTTATTATGAAGGCATTTAGCTAACTTGAGGACCTAATTATTTAAGGCTAAAGCATTTATACAAATATAGCATGTCATTAGAAAGACAGTAGCAAGTGATACACTAGTTAGAGAGTTGCTACTTGTCTCAACATGGTTCTTTTCAAAGCACAGCTTGCTGTATCACCTTAAAAGCTATTCAACCCAGTTTTACTCTGTGTCCATATGGATGATGGTATTTTGCTATGTTAGTTATCTATTGGGAAACAATGTCATTTTCAGAGATGGGAGATTACTGTATTATCTGGCCAGGGTTGCTTGTCACTCCCCTACATTCATCAGCCAGCATGGCAACAGGGGATTCTGCACACAATGGCACCTGTGTGTTCAAAAGCTTTTACTCGCCTTTGCTCTGAGTTTGCTCAGTTTGGAAGCATGACCAATCTCTAAAAGTCATATACCAGCTGGATGGGAGGAGAAGATGAAAACTGGGCCAGAAAAATTCATCCCAGATCACCTGAAGATGTATTTCTAAATGTATCATCTGACCAGAAAATGTCCTATGTAAAATGAAAACATGTTCTATCTAACATGAAGGAATATATAATACCACACAATTTTTTTAATAGTGCATTAAAAATACAGGAGCATGAGTAGTTAGTTCTGTTTATGCTATCATCTCAAATAATTGGCAGTGATAATTACAAAACCTGATATTTGGCAAGCTTTTGCTTATTAAATAGTCATACAATATCTCTCTCTGTGTGTGATCAAATAATAGATGGCTATTTCTGGTGAATATGCATCTTTTATTTGTGTGGGGTGTGTGTGTGTGTGTGCGCGTGCACGCGCATTGTGGTACTTTCTCTGTTATGGTACGTCCTTTACAATGGGCTCTTAGAGCTGGGAGGCAGTGGCCACAAACATCTCCTTGGTGAGGGTTCGGGCCACCTTACTGCCATCAATTCACCTTATTACTATATACTCTGTTAATATGTGAAATAGAATGAATACATTTTATTTAATTTAGTAAAAATGCAAGCTCAAATAGGGAGAGCTTGAAGTCTTGCAATTTTTTTTTTTTTTTTTTTTTTTTAGAAATAATACAAGTTAACATTTCTTGGAATTCATATCCTCACGAAATACCTCTGTAGTATATTCCCATAACTCTATGCTGTGGAGTAATAATTTATTCAATAAACTCTTCTACAAATATAAAGTCTGCCTCAACTATTTAGTGAGTTGGCTTTTAAATTTTGTTACTCCTTATGTTCTTTCAAATGTCTTTTGTTAAAACAGTTTTAATCATAAGAAAATTGGGTGAACTCTTGGCTAAAAGTCTTTAGAGAATATTCTTATATGTCTGGCATCATATTTCCTAAGCAGTCTTTCTGCCTCAGAAAATGATTTATTAACCAGAGTTCAGCTGCCTTTTGCTTTTGTTGTCGATGACAAAAGGCATGTTTAAGCATGTAAAATTGGCTTAACATAGTGGACAGAAACGATGGTTTAACATAGCTGAATTTGCTGCCAATGCGTATTTCTTCTTTGTTACATATAAGGAATAGTTAATCTGACCTCAAAGAAAAGAAACATATGCTCCCCTAGATAAGGTTCTAGAGATGAATGAGTCTGTCTGCTACATAGCATTTGTTGGTCAGAGAGAAAGGAGAAAAAAAAGAAGGTGGAAAATAAGCAGAAAATGAAACTCACCGAAAGCCTGATTCTAAAGGGAAAAAGTCAAGTGAAACAGAGAAATGACAGATACAATGGAATAGAAGTGGGGTGTGTGGATAGCGAATGTAAAATAAGCACCGGTATACTGGCAGTCAGTAGTCTCTCTCTGGGGTCAGATTTGTTATTTGTCCCTTAGCAAATGATTCTGGAATGTTAAACAGTCAATGTGCCTGTTCTAATGAATTAGGCTGTCAAAAATAAATAAATAAGCTCAATTTGGGGACTACAGTCCATCAATTATATGATTCCAACAGGCACAACCATCATCCAAATTCTATTTTGGGCTATGCCTAATGCATGAATTAAGACTGCAAAGTTCTTGGCCCAGTTTGGTATGGTTCATGGAGCTGGAAGTTGAAAATGTTGGCTGCTCCTCATTAATATCATTAGGAAAATTCAGGATGGCTGTATTTGAGGCTCACTTCTGCCCTCTGTGAGACTGTCGTTTTGTGCCTGCATCTCTTACTCAGGATCCTTTCTCGTTTTCTTCAACTCTACCCCATCTTGTAAGTATTTTGTTACATTTATTTTGTTGGACATGCTTATGCCAGACAAATCCTTCTTGGTCTTCCAACATCACTCAATTTATTAAGCACACTTTATTCTTAAAACTGATCCTTTTATTTTCAAGAGAATTTGCTTGGTTCTCTTTATACCTTTCTGGTCACTTCTTGTTTCCTTTCTCTCTCTCTCTCTCTTTCGAAATGTTTATAAGGCATTGATGGTCAGTGAGAAAAATGCTCTTTTGCCAATAAATGTGGAAAATACTACAGATTATATTCTCTTCTTGATGATTCACCATAGTGCATTAGAGTCTTTTTCAAGTTCTAGAGCGAAGAAATGTGTGTGTGTTTAACTCAATGTCTAGCTCTGTTTAAACTCTTTTGGTTTCCCGTTTATTGCCTACTGTAAAGGGTCTGCTGATAACTCTACATGGTGGGCCTCAGTTTCCATATCAAGCATTAATCCAGTATTTCCAGTTACTTGTTGGATATATAGGTATGAGTACTTTAAATTCATAATTTAGACACATAATTTTTTCCTTTAATGAAAATATGTATCAGTTGAATATGGCTTCAATGATGCAGGTACTGGCAGTTGCTAAGGATAGAGTGACCCTGAGCACCCTGTTTCTCTGGTAGAGATAAGTAAACAGAAAGTGGGGTGGGGGTTGGGAGAGCAAAGGACAAGATGGGAGACTGAGATCTAAATCAAGACTGAATCATGTCAACCTATGGAGTTTGAAGTTTTCCTTGACAACAAAAGGCAGTAATTGAAGGATTCTGAGGTAAAGCAATGATCTGGTGTGCGTGCGTGCGTGTGTGTATGTGTTTAAAGATTCATATGACTCCAGGATGAGGTATACAATAAAGCAATGCAAGATTGGACACTGTGAAATCAGTTATCATAAGCCAATGAGGTGGTAACTTAATGGAACTAATCACAATGTGCCTTATGTTATTCTTTGCTGTGAATACTATTTTTATTTTTTCTACTCAATGTGAAATCTTTGAGGACAGTAAATTTATTTTGTTTATCCTTGTGTACTTGTCTATCCTTAGCACATTTTTTGCACATACTAGATGCTTTCTTAATGACTGTGTGGTGAGTAAATAAATACGAACTTGTTACTGTTTAAAACACGTTGCAGAGCACATTTCCTCAAAGGACTGATAAACAAAAAGATATAAAGAAAGCAGTTAATGAGAAACAAGAGAAATAGAAAATTAGTGATGGGTGAAATACAATCATAAAGAAAGAAAATAAAATTTGATGATAGGAATTGCCCATTTAGGAGACATATTAGTTCAAAGGCCTGGTAATTTAATATAAGGGCTTTCACTGCTAAGTCACAGAACTCCAGTCTTTCCATCACCATTTTTGTTGTTTTTTAACAAACAACAACAACAACAAACAACAAACTGTTGAGTAAGCAGTCATTGCTCAACCTGCTACCCCTCTCTGAGGTGTCTCAATCTGTCCTGGGCTTGGACCATTCTCCTATAGGGAAGACGGGTGCTAAATTGTCACTTGGCCCCCGGATTCTTCTGCGTTATTAGGAGGACACATCCCCATGTTCTAGGTACACAGTGAACTTCCTTGTATTGCTTACATATTGTGTCTTATGATACTTGGGCAGCTCCACCAGTAAATCTGCCTCCCCCTCCAAGATAAAGGGGTCTTTACCTGCAGCACAAGAAGGATGTTGCTGTCTGCTGCCCTGTGTTGGCTCTTGGAAGGGGCTTGCCAGACATGGGAGGCAGAAAATACTACAATGCTGATTTTGCTGCATCTCTCTTCTTTCTGTGAGTCAAGGCTTGTTTCAGCCAGTACATTGTGTGTTGAGTTACTCTGAAGCCATGAAGATGCAGTGAGCTGATTCTGTGGGTTCCTACTTCTAGGGGTTGGCATTGTTATGATCTCTGCCCTCTTTCATGTGGTAGGAATCCTCATTTGGAATTGGTATAGGATCTTCCTGCTTGACATAAACACATTATTTGTAAGAAGTAGAGGATGCTGTAAAATCACTGGACAGTCTCAATTTGGCCACTGTTCAGTAACCACACCTGAAGTGAATCTCAGTCCAGGTACAGGAAATGGGTAAAAGGGAAGCTTAAAACGCCACTTTTTATTTCTGTAAAAAAACCCAAAAGGTTAAAGGCATGCTTTGAATGTCCATTTGTTATTGTGCTATTGAATGATTAGCTTTAGGCTAACAGTCTAGAACTATTACCCAATTTCAGTTGTACTTGGAGGAACTCTTCTATGCTCTTGGCAAATGTTAAGAAAATAGTGCTTAGTATCAATAGTTTATTGAGAATTTATTATGTACCAGTTTATGTTAAATGAGTCATCCCTACCTACACTTTGTTATCCCCACTAGAAAGAGGAAAATTGAGGATCATGGAAGTTAAGTAACAGTTAATAACTGGCAGCCTGGCTGACTTCAAAGTTTGTACTCTTAAACTCTATATTTCGTACTTCGTGATTTTATTTCAAAGAAGAGAAAATGATTCACTTTCTCCTGAGTTCAATGGTGCCTTTGAACTCTCCTGGCCTGTCTGGATTAAAACGGCTAAAAAACCATTTACTTCAAATGTATTTATTAAAATTCTGCCATGCTGGTGAAGACAGTAGTAACAGTGGAAACTATAAGCTACCATTAGAAAATACTTTTTCCTTTTGTTATGTGTTCACCTAGGTCAAAGATGTCATATTCCTGATACCAGAAAGAATGACTCAGATTTGCCAAACTAAAGTCTTGGTACACTAAAAATTCATATTCTAGTAGTAATGATTGACAAATTTGAGTGTGAGCATACAAAAATAGTGTTGGAGTATTGCTATTAGCCAGATGACCAAGCTAAATTAAAATCAACATGCAAAATCTCTAATGATGATAATAACAAATATCCAATATTTGTTATTGGATGTCAATAACATCCAATATGTTTGATGAGCATCTTTGGCAAAGCCAGAGTTAATGATTCATGTCTTCTAATAAATATTTTAAAAATCCTTCTACTTTCAGCTTTTGAAATATTGTCCTGGCTTCTGGGCGAATAAAGCTACTACTGCCCTTGGTTTTGTGTACTATGCTTAAAAGCAAATATATACACTATTTTAAAGGGTCAGCGGGGATATATGTAAAGACAGGAAGTGAATTACTGAAGAGTTAGTGGCCTCAAATTCACTCATTAAAGGCAACTTCATGTGTATCACAACCAGTAACCTAGGAAAATCTATGATATCTACTCTCTGGGCAAGAAATAGTTATGTCATATTTTAAAGGAAAACCATTGATCTGTATTTTTTTCAAACTTCAAACACATAATAAAGTGCAGAAGAGAGAAAAGGAAGCTGTTCTGATTATTTCCCTTATGACATGGGCTAAAAAGGCCTGGAAAATCTATGACTGTATCAATTTCAGAGTAGTATGAATAGATATTCAAACTTGAGCAGTTGGAACAAAACAGTGCAGAACTTCTGGTTGCCCATGGAACCACATATAGAAGACTCATTGAATAAGGCCTTTTAATAGAAGTAGTGCATACATTTCTCTTAAGTTATTTGCTAAAGCTAAAAACTGGAATAGGAAAGAAATAATTCTCACCTTGGTGACATTTATTGACAGCAAAAATGATAGCGTGAATAGAACTCATTCAGAAACCATGAAGCACCAAATCTTTTAAACTGGGAACATTTGAACAAGTAGAGGTTAGGTTGAATTAATACATAGAACAAGGACTAAACTCTTCTCTAATAAAATCCTGGTCGGAATTATACTTTGGTACGGAAATTCTAGGGGACTTTCTTTCCTCAAGCCATTAAATTTTCCACCTTCACTGCATTCAATGAAGTTTATCTTCCTTTTAATAGGGTACCAGAAATTTTTTTCCATGATTAGGGGAATGGTCCAAGTATCTATGGAAGCATAATATATCAGCAAAACTAGTTTATATTAACCTAAAGTTAATTCTTTTTTTCTAATTGAGAGAGATAAGCTAAGAGAAGAAGTAACTTCTTAGAGTTCAGATGCTGAATGGAAGAAGATGATAAGGAGTAATAAAAAGCATGTGGAGAAGTTCAGCTCCTTAATGCTGGGGCAGCATGTACCACTCTAACGCCTGCAGAAGCCTTACACCTGGGGAGTCTTACGTTAGTGCTGATTATAGGGCTACTGGATCAGAGGAGTTGATGGAACAGCCAAATTTCAGACTCATCTCTCCCAATGTTGACAAAGGTAAGGTTTTCTTTTTAAAAGGGAAGCATATCTTAATAATGTCAACATAGTAGAAATTTAGTCATGGCAGCTTTATCCATAGGCAGAGTTTTTCCCATGGCAACATTACCAGATACTCCCTAAAAGAAGTGAGGAAATGCTGGTAGCCATGTGAGAACCTCTTGCCCTCATCCCCCCATACAAAATACAAGTTACTCCATAAGTCAGTGACAAAAATCACCATTTCCCTTATAATATTCAACTGGAATTCAGTGGAAAGAAAATATTTGTACTCTGTTTTAAGAAACTTGTTAAGATCAAATAATCCAAATATAGTTGGATTAAGAATATAGCAGTTCAATACACCAGTTGGATTAAGAATATACCTGTTAATAGTTTTGTTTGTTTGTTTTAATATTAAGAGAGAATAGTAACTTTGAACTTTTGTCTTAAAAGGAACCAGCGGAAGGTATATATGTAGGGTTGTCCTAGAAACTTGTTATATTAAAAAACGGACATAGACTCAGTTCTAAAACATTTAATTGGCTTAGGTTTAAAAAGGTTCTCTGTATTTAAGTCAATTGGTCCTCAGAAAAAAAAAAAAAAAAAAAAAAAGCCAAGTTTTTAATCTCCAAGTTGCCCCTTGCTGAAGCTTGTTGCTCAATAGGCTTCCCAGCTGGTGTACTGGCTCCATGACAGAGCGTGTCAGCTTCTATCCGTCATGATGCTCCACATGACATCATGGATCAGAGAAGAGTACAGACCATAAAAGGAGCCAGTGTCACCTCACACTATGAGGTCTCAGCTGGGGAAAGTCTCAGAAACCCTCCATCCCGTTATTAAAAGTAACACAAATTAAAGATGAGAAGTTAAGCCTGCTTGGCAACTTGGATTTTATTTGGCTTGAAATTTTATCTCAGAAAAAGTTAAGAGTAGGTGAGAGTAAACAACGATTATAAAGTGGGTTCTGAGATCTTGTTTAGTTTGAGATAGATAATAGAATTCTCCCACTAACCCAGCTCAGGTTTCATCTCATGGGACACTTGCTCAATTCTTTGATTTCTTTGAACATTATTTAAAAAATACATTTAAGTTAGGTTTTTCAACTGGTGATACAATCTATTATCATATTCCTTAAATGTACATGGTACTTACTACATCTTAGAAATAGGAGACTTTTAAATGTTGTTTTATTGTTGGCACTCATTGACGTCATCACACAACTCCCTGTATTTATGTGATATCATTTCACATGGAGGAAATTGAGACTGCTCATGGTTAAAAAACAGATTTAGATAGGAAAGATAAGAGAGTTCCAATTAGTAAAGTTAGGATTAAAACTACAGGATATTAGAATTGGACATTTTCTTAGAAATCATCTAATTCTTAAAGTATATGCACTTAGATATTATTTTCACAAGATGTTCTGGAAAAAAAATAGTTTCATTGTCAAAGAAGCATGAATAACAATGTATTCTACACCCTCAGCCAGAGAGGCTTGGTGCATTAGTATACTAAAGACCTGAGAATTTCTAAAAAATAATTCTACCAAAAAAAAAAAAAAACAAAAGCTGTGTTTAACTTGTTTCTTCATTTCCCCAAGGTATTGTGGTGTGGTGATGACAACTTAAATAGATTTGGCTAAGAATCCTAAATTAATTCATTAATTGTGCATACCTGGCAAGTCAATTAGCAACCTAAACCTCAATTTCCTCATCTAGTAAATGAGGAATAATATTATTTACCACCTTAAGGGCAGGATGAAATGAGAAGATGACAGTAAAGCTCCTAGCTTTGCAGGGCCTCACACATAGTGTATCCCTACAAATGGTACCTTAATTACCTAAAAGATAACACCTGTGATGAAAATATAAATATCACAGGTGAACATAGTTGTCATGTGAATGAAACCAATGCATAATTTTGAAAAAGAAATTAAAATCAATAATTAGTAAAAGTAAATGATATTTGCAATACATAGAGTCACTAGTAAGATGCCAATTTTTGGACTTCTAATACAATTCTGTCTCTTTCCATGATAGTTTAGGCATCTTTCATGTGTTATTGAGTAGGTGATTATAAGAGTAATAATAGCATTACACAATTTGCTATTGTATTATCTAGATATGAATTCTAATCTGTCAATTCCTCCTGGGTCAGCTCATGCAAGTCATTTGAACTTTTGAGCCAGTTTTCCTATTTGTAAACCATGGATTAAAATATCAGTCCTCTTTGTAAGAATTGTTGAAGATAAACTACAGAAAACTTACCATTTAGGAAGCACTAACCATGTCCTTAGGCACAGCTTTTAGGTAATAAGGTAGTAAGTGTTTTGCATACATTAAGTGAGCAACTGTTTATGAAAATGCTGCGCAAACTATAACGCTACATGTATTAATTCATAGTATCAGGTAATGCTTCTTAGCACCCCGGGGTTTCTGAGTAGTTAACGAAATATCTGACTTCAATCCCAGCAATTACATGGAGGTAGAAAAGAGGATATACTCAGTCCCCAAGTAATTGTGAGTTCTTAAAGAGGTTTTAAAAATCTGTTCTAGTATCAAATTCCAAACAATGCAAATATGAGTTGAATTTGTCATGTGCTTTTCTTGGATCTCTTTTTTCTTAGGTTAAAACGTCAAGGTATCTGCCCCTAAACAACTGTGGATTTCCCCCCTCCCTCAAAAAAAGTTTAATGTAATTTAATCATTTTATATTGATAAGTGGTTACCAAAGCTTTCGAGGACTCATCAGTCTCCCCATATTTTGAGGACAGAAATTACAATCTTCTATAGTCCCTCTATGGAGATAGAAAGTAAGCTGGATAATGGTTCAACTCTAGTGCTTTATTTGTTTTTTGTTTTTAGTTTTCTTCCTTTAAATTTTATGTATATGCTCTCTAAAATAAACCATGTACTGGGTAGTTAGGTATATAATTTCTTAATCAATATAATTCAAATTATTAAAAAAATCCCTTTGGGGTAAAAAAAATCTTTTGGGAAATGGCTTATCACATAATCTGTATAGAATTCTAAAGCAGTAAACATATGTTTCAGTGTGTATTTATCAAACACTTCTGTAGTCAAGACATGATGCAAGGTAGTAGCCTTCCTGCCATGAAGGAAGTTAATAATCTGATGAGTGAGGTGGACGGAGAGAATTTTTAACTCATGGGGAACGTGTGGTGGGAGCACAAATAATGGCTCCTTTGTCCTGCCAGGATGTGCAGGTTAAGCTTCTTCTAAGCACTCTAGCCATTTATTCATTAAAGACATAGTCACTGCGAGTCTACCAGATACCAGGAATTTTACAAGTTTCTAACAATACTATCATAAACAAAATGAACATAAATCTAGAAACGTTGTGTCAGGAAGTTTGAATCTAATTGACATTAGGGACGATGCAATTACAATATAGATTGAGATCATGATGTGGGCAGTAGAAGCTATTGGAACATATGGGATAAACGTTTTGCCTAGACTTAGGCACTCAGGGAAGGCTTTCTGACAGAAGCAAAGTCTGAACTACTAACCGAAGGAAGAGAAAGCGTACCTTAGCGAAGGCGTGGGGGGCAATGGAGGAAATATTCCAGCCTAGACAAGAGTACATATGAAGAGCATCTTTAGCCTCATCTTACAGAACAAACCGAATTGAGCCAGTTGAATAAAACTTTGAGAGAGGGAAAAACACACAAGAAGTTGAAAAGGAATTGAATCATAACAGGTAGATGAGGAAGCACTAAGATTTAGGTATAATCATCCAAAATGCTACAGCCATGTCTATAGGACATGGGCCTTGAGGAGAGAGAAGGGTCAAGATTAATGTGAACCCTGATGTTATTAGGTAATAAGGGAACACTGACAGGCATCATGCAGAGTAATTGCTTAAACTGACTTTCTCAGATTTAGAGATAATGAAACAGGGGTCCAGAGAGGTTCTATGACTTGCCCAAAGGCACACAGCTACTTAAGAAAAGAACTAAAAATATAATGCTGGTCTGTGGAGACCTGCTATACATGCTTCACCTTCAGGCTTTTAAATTATTCAGGAAGTTTAAAATAATGACAAATTGATTGTCTATCAAGTTATGGATAGAAGTGGCTCCTTCTCTCAGGAATACTCTTAAAGTATGAGCTTTTCAGAGTAAATCCTAGGATGATGTCTAGATAAACACAAAAATAAGGCAACGCTTATTTGATTTACAATGCATTTTGGTCTCTTCCTTTGTATCACTCCCTTTACACCTCACTTATTTTTGATTATTCATTGTCTTTCATCCTGAATATGAGTTTCAGAAGGGTCATTGTCATCTTGTCACAGACTGAGAGCCATCTCCCCTGTGTTCCCCAGCAACTGCAGCACAGAGTTAACACTGATTCAGATTAGCTCTGGGTCAGCTGTGCTGCGAGGAGAGGGTTTTAACCCCTTGTAGACCTGGTTTCTTTCTTGGAGTGAGTCTGAGGAAAACACATTCGCAGGATTCCTCTTTCCTAGTCTTTCTGCCTCACTCCCTGCCCTCTCTCCAGAGCAGCCTGCATTTCTTCCTCAGCCTGCAAGCTTCTGTTTTCTGCCTGGCTGCGCTCACCGCCTTCCTATGGCACCTCAGGGAATTGCCCTCTTATTACCACAATTACAATCTGTACACATTTCATTAAACTAATATCGCTTCGCACAGGCTTTCTCCACAGAACTGCACAGCTGGAGGCCCATTTCTTTTCCTCAGCTTAAACACTTTGACAGGTTAAGAAAGCTATTATGGCTGAATAACAGGTGTTGCAAAACAATGTGCATTTGATGTTTAAATGAGAGAGCTTCTTTATTGACTGCCTTTATTGCAGGGAAGGCTCTCCTTTTTCACAATGACTGGATTTTTATTGTTTTTACTGCTTTTTAAAGTGTATTCTGTTGTTTCAGAATAGGTCTGAAATGACTGTGTGTGGTTATTTGTTATTCTGCTGTCCTTTCCTTTTTTTATGATGATTATTATTTGCGTTTCTTGCTTTACTTCCCAGGTGAAGAAGAGTTGCAGAAATAGAAGTGTGGCATTGGATCCCTCTCCCTCTCCGCTAAAATCACACCCGCTTCATGAACAGCTCCCAGAGGGCCTCTAAGGGGATCCTTCTCCATTATTTTGCCTATTTATATTTCTTACCACAGTCCACTCACCTCCCCTCCAGTGACCCAGTGAATTGGATCTCAAATAAGAAAGTATAAAATACAAATGGAGAGATGGTTATACTTCCTGTTATACCGCCTTCTCCGAATATCACTGTCACATTCTTTGTTCAGGACCTTACTGCCTAGAACACATACACATACATATGTTTCTGCCTACATATGTGTATGTGTATGTTTATGCATACATTTCTGGCATTTATCCTTTATCTTTGGACATTTTATTTTTCCTTACATTCATCAATGTTAAGCAAATCTTTATTCCTTTTCTCTATTTGCTCACACAATATCATGCTCAGCAGGATATATAGTTTGTTCTATCATTTTAATAAGATGACTTTTGCTAAAGAGACAGTCAAGTGTTAAAATACCATTTTTCAGAGGCAAGTGCTCAGTGAGAGAGAACACATGATTACGAAAGCATAGAAATGGATGGAAATAAAAGATGGTTCTAAAATATTTAAATTTGTATCTTTGCAGTGTCTAGTGTAGTGCTTTTCATATTGTAGGCACTTAAAAATGCTTATTAACCCAACTGTAAGCCATAACATACTTTTTTAAAAGCAAAATTTAGATTTCATGATTACCTACATTTTATGGCAAAAAAAAGAAAAAGGAAGGGGAAAGAAAAAGCTCATTGTTTCCTTCAGCTGAATATTTTCAATTCTGTTAACATATTCAAAACTATAATCATTATAATTACTTCCTATTCACTTTTGTGAAGCCAAATGAAGTCATTTGTGTGATTCAGTGAGGTAATGTTTTGCCCAAAATATGTATGTTGCCTTTTAGGATCAGGACCTATTTCCCTGTGTGTCTTTAGTATGTAGAAAATTTCCTAGGAAAAAGCAAGTGCTGAATAAGTGGGTGTTAAATGAATTAACCTTACTCCCCTTGGTGCTGAGGCATTCTTCATCTGGATTTCAGATGGCTGGAAGACTTCTTGATGTTTTACATACAATTTTGTGTGTATGGACAGGAGCGGGGCAAGAAGAGTTCTTGGTTTTCACTTGCTTCTCAAAGGAATGTAACCACCCCCCCCAGATTTATGACCCCTTTCTTTAGAAAGAAGTGCTTTGAATTATAATTTAATAAACATTTGCTAAATGAAGAAACAATTTATTGAGCCAGTAGCTCAAGTAAGTTTTTTCTATTATAAAGTTCTGCCTAATTGAACATGGAATTTAGAAAACTGGGTAAGCTTTACTTGATCTTATAAAAATACACTTAAATTGTTTAATGGTTGCTCCCCAGAGCCAGAGACTGACTGTGATCCTCAGCCTACAGTTGTGACACAGAGGGATATTTTTAATTACACCCGAACTTGTACTCTCTGTTAAGCTCTTTATAGTCTTAAATGTGCTTTCTCATTTAAAAGACAACAAAAATCTGTTTTACTAAAGTATTGATTTGCCAATGTCCCTGGGAACAGGTAAGGCCAGTTCAATATTTGGGGACTTCCAACTACAGCATGTGTCTAAATATCTGTGATGTCTAACTCAATTTTAAAAAAAGTTGGTAATCCTACATTTATAAGGCACATATCTCCTAAGAATTTTAATGAGCTTCATGATGTTCCTACAAATCTTGTAGAACAGGACTTAACAGGTAAGAAACAGGCAAGAAACAGGTAAGAAAACTAAAATGCAGATATTATTCAATGATATTTCTCATATTTTGCTTGCTTCCAAAATAATAAATACAGAAAAGAATTAAAATAGGTATTTACAGCTTTAGAAATATCTTTGCAAAAAATCTCCTAATATATATTTCTGTGGTTTAAAAGTGAGAAAAAATTTTAAGTCAGAAAACTGGTTTTAAAAGGAAGGAAAAAATATTTTTTATATAACTGAGCCAACAAATTTAAATAAAAAGTTACAATTACCTATCAATAGATTAAGAGCTAGTAAAATACTGTATGTTGCAGCAGTTTATGGAAATCCATTGTAAACATTTTTTAGAATTATGTGCTTTCACATAATTCCATATATGTGGGTGATGCATGAATTTTCAGGAAGCGGTTTTGTTTGGAAGTTTAATGAATGAAAGATGGCTATCAGATTGAGAGGATTTTGCTTTTGATTTTTCCTTCAAGTGTCAATGATGTTAACTAAATTATTTACTATCACATGGATTCTATTTTTCAGGTTTATAGTTGCGGTCACTTTGAAACTTTGCATCTTTTGATATTTATGTGAAAGAATATGAAAAAGTTAAATTCAGGTTTTTTTCTATACATTTCTCTCTTTTGAATATTATAACAAGGTATGGCTGTGTTTGTACAGATTCTCTGATTCAGCCAATTGAAGATAATAAAATCAGTTGTCCATAACAGTTCTGTCAATTAGGTTGTATCTGTGCATCTCTTGTCCTAGAAATTCATCTTCTTGAAAGCATGTGTGTTATTGAAAGCAACGGAGCCTGGTAATGCCGGCCATTACCTTTACTTCATTTGCATTTTTGTCCAATATTTTATCCCCACGTTTCATTCTCTCTCCTGAAGTCCCCATCACTCTATTGTGTCTCATCAGGTGCCCTCTCAGCCACACAGAGGCGGCCTGCTGTGTGAAAAGGAATGGGTACAAATCAGAGGTCCCCATGTGCCTGGGTGTTTTGTGCTTCTCTCTTAAGCCAGCAGCAGCTGGGATGACCCAGACACAAGAACTGTTTTCCTCTCTCTGGGTTTCCCCATTTCCAGGAATGACCATTGTTGCATTACCTCTAGGATTTGAAAACACAGCATGACCCCTGTGGGTGGCACAATTTCCTCTGTTGGAAGAATGAGGGCACAATAGGAAATTTAAAGCCCCAAGAGCAAAAGGGTGAGTGTAGCCAAGCAGAAACTATTAGTACCATGTTTCATGGTGCCAGCAAATACAGCAAATATTCCTTCGTGTATGGAAACACTAAGAAAATTACACACTCACCTGCCTGGTTATGGGTAACAGGCACCAGGAATACATGCAGTTTTCAAACACAATAGGGAAACGGGAGAAGTTATTCAGTTTGGGAATTAAATCTAAGCAGAAAAAGAAATGTCACAGAGAAAAAAAAAATCTATGATTAATTTAATGAGATTCATTTTCTACTCAGTTAATGCTAAATAACTTACATTATTTTTTAAAAAGGGAGGGGAGTACCTGGGTGGCTCAGTTGGTTAAGCATCTGCCTTCAGCTCAGGTCCTGATCCCAGAGTCCTGGGATTGAGTCCTGCGTCAGGCTCCCTGCTTGGCGAGGGGGTTATGGGGAGTGGATAGGGCTGCTTCTCCCTCTCTCTTCTCACGCTCTCTCTCTCAAAAAAACAAAATCTTTAAAACAAACAGACAAAACAGTCCCTAGTCACAGAATGAAAATAAGTAAATTTCTAACTTATTTTTTGGCTTTTGTCGAGAAAGGACTTCAGCTGTTAGTAAATATCCTGAAAAGATTTTCTTTACCTAAACCAGTGGCTCTTAAACTCAAGCATGTATTACAAGCACGTGGGAAACCTGGTAAAATACAGACGCTCAGGTGCTATTCTGCATCATTGTGCTGGCCTCTGTACTCTCTGGTAGCTTGCTAGATGATTCTGCTACACACCCACGTTTGAGAACCACTGACCCAAACCATGAGGGGTAAGAAACAAAGGTGTACATTTAACTATTTTTAATTTTTTTGTACTCTTTAAAAAAAAGTAATGATAACTTTGGAGGCAACTTTGACTCCTTTATATACCATATTCAATCAATCAACAAATCCTGTTGGCTCTCTAATTCATCACTTTCACCATCACCATCCTATTCAAAGTCACCCTGATCATTCACCTAGGTTATCAAAATAGGACAGGTTCCTCAATCCCACCCATGCCAAATTTACGCCAGATTATTCCTCCCTACAGCAACCTGAGTGATCCTGCTAACACTTAAATAAGACCATGTTACTCTCCTAAGAATCTCCCATGGCTTGCAGTGTGACTCAGTAAGAGCCTCTGAGTTCTGGAAAACATTATCTCTCTTTCCTCTTCCCTTCATTCACTTTTCTCAGCCATGCTACCCTCTTTGCTGTCCGCATATGCTGGACACTTGTCGTGGTATGTTGCTTTGCCTGGATTACTCTCTCCCAAGGTAACCAACTCAGTCACTAGCTTGTCTTCTTCTCACCCCTACTCAGATGGCTCCTTGTAGAGATGACTTCTTGACCACTTTTGGTAGAACAGAACTCCAGACCATACTACCACACTGATTTAATATGTGTGTGTGTGTGTGTGTTTAACCCTTGTTGTCATCTGGCATATTACATATTTATTTATCTGTTCACCCTTATTAGAATGTGATCTTTATGAAAACCAAAATTTTATCCTTCTTATTCTGAGTAGTGGTGTATTATAAGCATTCAAGAAGGCCCTGATGAATGAATGAATTTATGATTTCCTCTCAAAACATCCCGAATCACCAACTTAACAGTCTTCCTGAGAACTAGGTAAAATTGATGAGTGTCATTGTTTTAAAGAAGAATGATAAGGCCCAGACCCATGTATTTATTTGAGTATATTTAACTAACTAGTATTTACCCATCTAATAAAGAAATACATTTTCCTTCTCTACACCCTAGACTTGTGTCTGAAATTCAGGCTTCTCATGACTTCCAAAATCTTATTACATATCTCTTTTTGGACGTTAAATGCTATACTTCTAGGTGAATTTTTGAAATATTATTATACATGTCAATAAGAAGATCTCTATTGACACATAGAAAACGTATTCAATTGCTTAAAAGAATATTGATGAGTATGATATTCAGACTACATTTTATTTTGTTTAGAGTTCATATTGAATCTGTTCTCAGACAACATGAGTATGAGTGTATTTCCTTGTATCATTCTTGCACACATTTTCTACCCCAACCTTCCCATTTATGATTGTGTCCCAGTGACTTCACATCCTTCACCATGTTTGTCCATATTTCATATCTCATTTCCACAAGGTCTTTGCCTCATAATCAGAAACATCTAATTCCACATAAGATATTCATAACCAAAAGGTGTTAATATAACCTAGGACCCCGTTATATTGTAAATCAAAGGCCAGACCTGTTTGACTAAAGATTTTTGTGCTACTTCTGTTTAGGAGGCGTTTTATGAACTTGATTTCAAAGTAACCTTATTTATTTATGACAATAATAGGGTGGATTAAAGTATGGGCAATTTCAGATAATATATGATCATGATATCCCTGAATCATTTGACTTTCAACAATTTAACAATAACTATTTTGATTTCTTGTAGGATTTTAGGTCCTTACCTCTGGAAACTATATCTTTAGATAGAACCAGGGTGCCTTTGAAATATCTCTCAAATCTGGCAAAATAAATGGTCATATAGTCCACTGATACATTTTTTAAATTTTATTTATTTATTTGACACACACACACAGAAATCATAAGTAGGCAGAGAGGCAGGCAGAGAGAGTGGGGGAAGCAGGCTCTCCGCTGAGCGGAGGGCCCGATGCGGGACTTGATCCCAGCATGCTGAGATCATGACCTGAGCCAAAGGCAGAGGCTTAACCCACTGAACCACCCAGGTGCCCTAGTCCACTGATATTTTTAATACTACTTGAGGAATCAGTATACCAGGACAGAATATTTAACTACAGGCCTTTCTTATTTGGGAATATTCAATATAATCCCTGCATAAAATGCCATCGATATTTATGATAGTAAATATGAGCAACCATAGAAAAATACTAAATAAATATGTCAGTGAAGTATTTACACCTATTAAATTGAAGAGTGAGTGGATTAAAAAGCAATTTATTAATGGCAATTACCTAAGTGAGTAATAATTGATTTTTTCCTCTCTAAAAGAGATTTTCCATGTAGCGAGTCTTTGCTTTATAAGAGCTATTTATAACCCTTAAGGTTATCCTACTGAATACATTTAGAATAGTGAGCCTTCAGCTGAGGCCATGCTTTGAGTAATGCAGGTGAGGGCCAGGGAGATGGCTTGGAAACTGCACCACCAAAGCATTGCCCACAAGAACTCCAGAACAGAGTGCCCGCCCTCCATCAAAAATGTCAGAATTGGTTCCAACAATCCTTATTTACATCCCCACTTTCCTCTTCCAGAAGTCCACATAGTCCTTTTGCACATTGAACTCAGAGAGAAGCCACAGATATATTCTGAGAAGTTAAGAGTTTAGTAAATTCCCTTAATGTAAATTAGTCTATAAATGCACATTCTTACATACCAAAAATGGCTATACAATAAAATTTATATTAAAGTTACTTACAATAGCAACAAAAGCTATAAAGCACTTAAGAAAATTCTAGTAGAAGACATATATTAAATGATAATGGTTTATTACTCTCTGGCCTAATACTAGTTTTCATGTCTTCTATCTTCTTTCAATATATTTCTAAATAATTAGAGAAAACAGATTAAGTATGCTTTAGTGAAAACTTGTAAATTATGTTGTTCCAATATTCTGTGCCCTATTTTTTATGTGACATTTTCCAGTATAATTTTTCAGTAAATAATTGTGATAATTTTTACACTCATATGGAGTACATTGAGTACATTGAGTACTCTATATGAGTATACCACAATTGGAGTACATCCCAGTGGATGCTATGGAGGAAACACATATGTCAATACTGTGCTGTTATCATCGGGATTATGACCTAAAATGAATAAAAATATGGAGGTCATCACCTACAGATGTTATCCTAGGAGAAAGGTAAACAAGGTGAAAAAAAATGAAGAATCAAAAAATTAGGTTCTTGGGCGCCTGGGTGGCTCAATGGGTTGAGCCACTGCTTTTGGCTCAGGTCATGATCTCAGGGTCCTGGGATTGAGTCCGGCATCCGGCTCTCTGCTCAGCAGGGAGCCTGCTTCCTCCTCTCTCTCTGCCTGCCTCTCTGCCTACTTGTGATCTCTGTCTGTCAAATAAATAAATAAAATCTTTAAAAAAAAATTAGGTTCTCATTGTTAATAAAATCTCAGTATGATTGTATATTGCCATTTCTCCCATTTACTAAGAAAAATACGGCTTTGAAAATAAGTAAAAACTTATTCCCTCAGTGAACTTCAAATGTGTAAGTGTTTTGTAGAGTATCTTAAAAGTTGACCCACGTTGTTTACTGGTCTGGGGTTTTTAACAGATGAAGCAAACACAATGCAAAGCAATTATAAAACAGGCCTCATTTGTTTCCTATTTCAATTGCAATTTTTCAACTTCTTCTATCTACCAGTGAAGAAAGTACTGCTTCTGATAATAGGTAATTACTTTAGATAATAAGTTTAGGTGGTCTAACAAGTCTTATAGTTCAAAAATTGATTTACATTTTAAAAGAGAAAAGGGTAAAGATGGCAATGAATCCTCTGGTTATCCAAGATACTTATTTTAAAGTAAGATAAGTAGGCACAGTAGTTAAGTTTAAGTAATTATTTGTCAAATTGATAAGATGCTTCTTTTCCCTCGTTTTTCTAGTAAAAGAGTATGGCATATTGCATTTTTTAAAAAGAGGGCACAGCAAAATGTCCAGTTCTATATTCTTTTCTAGAACCTACTTCCACTTAAATTTAGGCAGGTCTTTATGACTGTCTGGCATGGAAGTGATGCTGTATAATTTTCAAGGCCAGGTCATAAAGGTGATATAGCTACTTCCTGGCCCTCACCCCATCCCAGCTGTCTCTCTGAATGTTCCCATTGAAACCCAACAACCATGCCATGAAGAATGTTAGGCCATAGTTAGTGGCCATAAATAGGTGTTTTGACAAATACCCCAGCTCTGGTGTCAGTTGAGTGACAACATCAGCTGCCAAACCTTTAAGTAATCTCCAGCCTTTGAGCCACTTCACATGAGGCTAGGTAGAGGAGAGACAAGGAAATGTTCCTACTGAGTCTGCTCAAATAGCAGATTCAAGAGAAAAATAAACGTTGTCGCTTAAAGTTGCTAAGATTCAAGGTGATTTTTTGCACAATAGATAACGAGAAATAGAAATAAGAATTTAACATCAAGAATCAAAAACACAAATTCTTCACTATTTTTCATATATTGCATTAATTTCTACATTGATTTCTAATAATTCTATTAATTTTTTCCTGTATTTTGGGATGATATTATATATATATAATACATGGTGTTTTGAATTTACATATATAATACATGGTGAGTCACTTCATATTAAATACATGGATATTTAGAATTATTATTTATCAGAGATGGCAGTTAAATCTATATTTAGTATGTCAAAAAGCACTGTATTTGTTTTTTTTAACATTTTAAAATTTATTTGAGAGACAGAGGGAGGAAGAGAGCATGATCAGGGGATGGGGCCGTGGGAGAGGGAGAAGCAGACTCCACTGAATAGGAAGCACAACATGGGGCTTGACCTGAGAGCCCAATTGAGAGCATAACCTGAGCCAAAGGCAGACACTTAACTGACTGAGCCACCCAGGTACCCCCCCCAAAACATTGTATTTCTAGTAATTTTTATATCTTAGGGTATCATTTATTTGATGTTTATATATAGCCACACCAGCTACATCCTGAATAACATATACCTAGTGTATTTTAGCCATTTGATTTCTTAAACTATTTTTGTCATTTTGCTATAGGTATGTATCTTATTTTAAAAAAGAATTTAGCTGGATTGTGCAAAAAATGTCAATCTTTGGATTTCAAATGGTAAATTTATTTATTTATTCATTCATTCATTTATTTTTTAATATTTGTTTTATTTGAGAGAGAGAGTGAGAGAGAGATGGGGGAAGAGGGAGAGAGAGCATGAGTGGGGTGAGGTGCAGTGGGAGAAGCAGGCTCTCTGCTGAGCAGGAAGCCTAATATGGGGCTCAATCCTGGGACTGTGGGATCATGACCCTCACCGAAGGCAGATGCCTAACTGGCTGAGCCACCCAGGTCCCCCTTATATGGTAAATTTAACCCACTTACACCTACTGTGATTATAAAGGTATTTGTATTTATTATACTATTAGTTTTTAAAATCTGAGTATAGTTGACACACAATGTTAGATTAGTTTCAGGTGTGCAGCATAGTGATTTAACTTCTCTATATGTTATACTATGCACACGAGAAGTATAGCTACCCTCTGTCATCATACAACACTATTACAATACCATTAACTATATTCCCTATGCTGTGCCTTTTATTCTTGTGACTTATTCATTCCATAAGTGGAAGCCTATATCTCCCACTCCTTTTCACCCATTTTGCCCATTCCTCCTCCCCCACTTCCATCTGGCATTTTATTTTGTGATTTCTTTCTACCCAGCTATATCCATGTTTTTTCTCCCCATCTTCCTTGTTATCAGTTTTTTTTCTTTCATTTAATGATTTTTTTTTTCCTTTGGATTGGAAGTTATGTATTCTTTTTCTATTTTTTTAGTGTATGCTCACATTTTTAGTTTGCATATATATAACAAAGTCTGAAATGAATCCACATCTCAAACCTCCTCTCAAATAGTACAGGAATTTAGAATGCTCTAACCCTGTTTACCTCTTGGCATTTTCATGTCATTATTTTTCTGCATTTTAATTCTATCATTTAAAAACCTCTACAGATATCATTTTGTTATTATTTCATACAGTAAAAGTTTACCATATGCAAGCAAAAGTATTTGTCATTATTCCTTGCCGTATCTTGGTCCAGCTTTTGAGGCTTAATATTCATTTTCCTAAGATGGAGATTTTATTTTTTATTTTTATATTTTATTTATTTATTCGTGAGAAACAGAGAGGCAGAAGCAGAGGGAGACGCACGCTCCCTGCAGAGCAGGGAGCTCAATGTGGGACTTGATCCCACGATCCGGGCAGGGATCATGACCTCAGCTGAAAGCAGAAACTTAACTGACCAAGCCAACCAGGTACTCTAAGGTAGCTTTTAGAACATCCTCACTAAATCTGATGATAGCTAAAACTCAGTTTGTTAATTGGATAATATCTTTACTTTGTCTCCATTCTTGTATAATAGTGTGGCAGATATTGTTCATATTCTCCAAATAGCAAAGTATTCATGGTCCTACATGCGGTTCAGCAGTTAGATCTAGCAATTCATGTGAAATATTTATCTCAAATCTGCCCATTCTGTTTCATCAAATTCCACCCTCCAGTCTAAATCCTTTCTCTTTATTGTCTGGATCACTAGAGTACTCTCCTAACTATTTATCCCTGCTTGCCTCTAATTCCTGAGAGTGATTTCTCTAAAAACAATGGTGTGTAATCCTTTGTTTAAAATAATTCAATAGCTTAGGGAAAAAATGCATTTTTTCAAAATCCAAATCCTTTTCTCTGGTTGTTAAGGCCAATCATGGTTTATTTCCTGTTCACCACTCAAACATATCATTATGAGCCTCAAAATGAAAACTGAACTGTTTAAAATACCCTAAGAAAACACAGCTAGAAAACGGAATATGAATGATTCTTTGATTTTTTTTTTAGCCTGTAAAATGCACAATCTAATGTCTTCTTATATTTCTTTTGTTTCAAACTTGGTTTCCAATACATATCATTAAGAGTAGCACAGTAACAATTCAGGTCTTAGACTGAACACAGTTATATTTGGGGCAGCAAACAGTCCCATTGTTGATGAGCCCACTCTTTAAAGCTTAAAGAGTATCACTGTGATCTCCCATATTATGGCTACTCATCATGAATACGGAAGGAGGATACAGTCCATATCTGGAGGAACCTAACTTTATTACTTCAGGCAACCTTCAATTTATTTTTGCCTTAAAGTATCTTTCTATTTAAAGTATATTGAAAAATTCCCAAGAAATTAAATGTGTAGTAGATAGGGGGCTAAAATCTTGTTATCAGTTTTAATATATCTTTTTAAATTCACATGAGCAAATAACAAAAGCATTTTTTTAAATAGGCAGGGCTCCCCAAATTCCATTTATACTAAGATTACCTGGAAATCCATCATCTAACTGCTTTCTGATTAGGTGGCTATTAAGTTTCTCTGACTGTTTGGTTGTGTTCCCTCATTATCAGTTGGTCCTTCCAACCTTAAGACTACCTACTTTCCAATGGAAGTAATATCTTTATAGTAGCCATATCTAACATATGCATAGCTTTCCATTAGTATGTAATAGAGCAGTACTGTATAAACTTATTTGATCATGTGAACTACCTAGGAGTCATATTATAAATATTAATTCCATGTTTCTCTTCTGAAAAGTCTCTTTAGCAGAGATTGCCCATGTCCCAACTATATCTACTCTGGATGCACTATTCTGGCATATGCACCATAAGCACTTGGAACTCTTTTCCTGGGGGCTCTTTCTTGATCAGACAAGACAGACAAGAAGTGATGAAGTATTAATGCTCCTAGAAATAGATCTCAGCCAATGCCTCTCAGAGGTTTGAAATTCCTTGCCTCTTGGTGGAATAACTATTTGTAACTATTTACATGGCCCCAGAATTTTCCAATAATATCGAGCTACAGCTATCCTCACTGTAATCTGCTCAATGATCACAACTTCTTGGCTTCCTCTCCTTCCATGTTTCATTTCCCTATTCCCTTACCATTGCTTCCTGGGATCCCCTTCCAAATATGTTATTTGTACTCAAACACTTTTCTCAGAGTTTTCTTTTGGGGTCATCCAATTTCATATAATCTGGTGGGTTTGGAATAGGACCGGAAATCTGTGTTTGTAACAAACATTTCAACATGATTTTTTTTTTTTAATTTTTTTTTGAAGATTTTTATTTATTTATTTGACAGACAGATCACAAGTAGGCAGAGAGACAGGCAGAAAGAGAAAGGAGGAAGCAGGCTCCCCGCTGAGTAGAGAGCCTGATGGGGAGCTCGATCCCAGAACCCTGAGATCATGACCTGAGCCGAAGGCAGAGGCTTAACCCACTGAGCCACCCAGGTGGCCCTCAACATGATTCTTGTGATAGATTAGAAGTGGTATTCTACTGCAGGATAACAATCTTTTTTTTTTTTTTTTATAACCTACAGCTTTTTTCTCTTTGAAACTTCTGTGTGGTACATTACGCAACTGTGAGCTATTCTACTATATACATATTTTCTTTGATTTCTTCCTATATTGCTCTAAAATATTTTTATATTTCTGAGCTCTAACCAACTCTCACCTTGGTTATTGCAACCTCTTTACTATTTTTTATTATTTCCATGGCAATCTATGTAATTATGAGTTTATCTTACATGTTAACAAATTTGCCGAGTGAATTCTTGATTTTATATAACCTGTGCTTTATTGCTAAAGAATCAATTTTAATGGGCTTGTGTTCTCACAATGTCACTAAATTCTATGTTCTTTTTTTTTTAAGTTATTTCTTTTTTTTTAAGATTTTTTTATTTATTTGACACAGAGAGATCACAAGTAGGCAGAGAGGCAGGCAGAGAGAGAGAGAGGAGGAAGCAGGCTCCCTACTGAGCAGAGAGCCCGATGCGGGACTTGATCCCAGGACCCTGAGATCATGACCTGAGCCGAAGGCAGCGGCTTAACCCACTGAGCCACCCAGGCGCCCCTTTTTTTTTTTTTTTTTTTTTTTTAAGTTATTTCTTTTTTTTTTTTTTTTTTTTTTAAGAGAATTCTATGTTCTTTTATGTGATAGCTCAGATTTGGTAGCACTGAGCAGATTTTGTCATTGTACAAAATAAATATTGGGAAATGAAAGGAACTTTATATAAAATGAATATATAAAATATTCATTTTTTCAGATTTCCTCAGTAATGGATGTTGTGATACATTGCCCAGATACCTCTTTAGGACTGAAAGACACTTTTTTTTCCAGCTACTAGTGGTGCTGGCTTAAAGCCCTCATCATCAC
Source organism: Mustela nivalis (assembly GCF_964662115.1). Taxonomy (NCBI): domain Eukaryota; kingdom Metazoa; phylum Chordata; class Mammalia; order Carnivora; family Mustelidae; genus Mustela; species Mustela nivalis. The sequence goes on from NC_139023.1 coordinate 109,001,141, forward strand.
CTCTCCAGAAATTGCCTTCTGATAGAGGGAGCTTCTACAACCCAGATCAGTTTCCTTCTTCAGAAGCAGACTACACTCCATGACTGATATGTGAGTTTGAAGGTCTGACCCTCTTACCTCAAGCATTTAAAATCTGAGGAGTTATTCTAGCTTCAGAGTTCTCTGAGGGATCAGCAGAATCTTTTGTGGTGTGTATAACAATATAAGTTTTCCCTTGCTCAGTCCTGCTCCTTTTTCCCTTGTGAGTCTAAAAAGCACTCCCTAACAAGTTTTCTGCATGTTCTTCTCCATGTCAGACTCTGCTTCTGGAAGAACCCAACCTGCAGCAATTGGTTCCATGAGCAGCCTTAAGAAAGGTGTGAGAGGGGCGCCTGGGTGGCTCAGTGGGTTAAGCCGCTGCCTTCGGCTCAGGTCATGATCTCAGGGTCCTGGGATCGAGTTCCGCGTCGGGTTCTCTGCTCAGCAGGGAGCCTGCTTCCTCCTCTCTCTCTCTGCCTGCCTCTCTGCCTACTTGTGATCTCTCTCTGTCAAATAAATAAATAAAATCTTAAAAAAAAAAAAAAGAAAGGTGTGAGAAAGCGAATGTTAGGGTGGCGTTTTGGAGCTTACTGTCCTCCAGCTCTCTGGTGCTGGGGACTCCATCATTGGTGGTAGATGGAGCACATAGCTGCTGGTATAAAGTATCAGATATAATCCTTAAAACTTTCACTGGTGGTGAACTGGGATGATAGAAGAGATTGCATTAATATGGCCAGTGTACTAGGTGTTTGAGAACAATGTGGAAATAGTAACTATAAGACTAATGGATTCATATTTGTGTCACTAAGTTCAATTGATACTTTGGAGAATTAACTGGTAATTAAAACTATAAGTGGAAGTCAGGAGTTTTCCTGTTAGAATATGAAGAGGCTCTCACTTTTTTCAGGCTTGAAGACAGAAAAATCTGCAGACTGGGTCTAGAATTTAATCATAAACTACTAAAAGAGTTACATGCTAAACCTAGTCATGTCTGCTTTCCAAAGGTCAGGGCCCAGAATCATCAAATGGGATGCCAGTGTCAAGACACTCAAATATGGAATCAACAAACATTGCCAAACTCTTTTAGTCTGTGATGGTGGCTCATTCCTTAATAAGGGCTATTGCTTTCTCTAGCTTAAAGATGATGCAGAAGTCTGTACCTATAAGAAAACATAATACCCCTCCATTCCTAGACACCAGGATAATAATTAGGGGCATGTCCTCATATAACCTGACTAGAGAAGTATTGTGCCTGCCAATGGAGAAAAAGAACTATATTTATAAGGATACATAGAACTTAGGCAACATATATCAGTAGGAACTAGAAGGTGATGTACTTATGGGATTGGATTCTAAAAGTGAAATATCAACGGCAGGAAAGATCATAACGTGGGATAAATTATCAATATGGGTGCACTGCCATGGAATGTGGGTTTTAACACCCTAACAAGGGTCTCAGCAACACATTTCTAGAATAGTTAAGGTGCTGAAAAAAAATCAACAAAAAATCAACAACATAAAGGATGGTGGAAATGCCAAAATTGGTATAGCAGAGAAGAGATTTAAAGCCTCGGCAAAGAGGGCATGCTAGAATGATTATACTATGTAAGGTCTGAAATACCACCAATGACTGTCTTGGGACCACCCAGAAGGTTCTTTCTATCGGAGCAATAAGGAATGTGTTGGTGATAAGGGAATCAGTATCACAAAGAAGTTCAGTTATGCCTGTTCTCTGTTAAGCCAAGGTAAATTGTAGGATATGGTGTTACAGAACTGCATTCTCTGAGAGCAATGGAGATATTAGGAGCCCAAAACAATAAAAGATAGATGGGGAGACTTAACCAACAGAAACTAGGTAGATGCAGTTATTGTAATTAGTGGCAAGGTCATAGCATAGAAGGGAGTAAATGAGTGGCGTGACACAGAATTATGGAGATGACTGAAAGAATATGTCTCCCTGAGGAGCAAGACAGATGGTAGCCAATAAGAGTATGGCTCAAGCTAAATAACCAAGAGCGATCAAGGATGATCAGGAGTTTATGGCAGTTTTCCCAATAAAACTGGAGTCCTGGAAGATCTGCTTTTAGAACATATACAAAGAACTAAATCTGAGAGGCACAAGGACTGGAGCAGACACTGAAATGTTGCCCATGGCTCCTTCCAGGACTCAAAGATGGAGTCTCCCACCAGCCAGCTGATTACCCTCAGCTCTGGCAACTGTGCTCAGCTGGAGACCTCTGGTTTGTCCAACATCACATCCCTTCCTGGGGGGAGTCTGTATTCAATTGACAGGTCAGTATAAGACTATAAAGCCTCAGTTCCCTTGCTGCAACTTTGAAGGGTCATCTCAGTTTCCGAGAGTTTCTCCTTGGGTCATTTGAGACCTTTGCTGAGATAGCCTCAGAGCCCAATTTGTCCCTTTGCTCAGTCTTATTTGTTTCTCTTTCCTGCCACAGCTGTAGATCCTGAGAGCACTCCCAAATACATTTTCTTCCTACTCTCCCTTTCAGAATCTCCTTCCTGGAAAGACCAATAGGTACAAATTCTCTTCGCTCTTCAACTAATCATCTCCCTCTGGCAAGGTCTGTTTGTTTTCTGTTTTTTTTTTTTTTTTTTTTTTTTTTTTAAATATGCTGCACTAACCTCTTAATTCAAAACCTTTGCTCAGGATGTCTGCTTCAGTGCTTTCTTTTTCTTTGGTGCCAATTCCCATTTACATATCTTGTTTACAAAGCACAATTAAAATCCCAATCCACATGGGCATTTCTGTGCCCTGGTCATCTATAAGACTGTTCATACTCCTCATTTCCATTAAGCCACATAGTTTATACTTTCATGTAGATGTGTTTTTCTGCTAAGAGAATCTTTCCTTAAAATTTGAGATTATGCATTAGTGGTTTGTTTTTTTTTTTTTGTTGGGTTTTTTTTTTTTTTTTTTTGGTAAATTCTCCGATGAAACCTATGTAAAACTAGGTACATTATAAAAGAGCAATAAGTATTTGTTGATTTGTAGATTACCTAAATGAATGTAATCCACAACTTTCTTTTTCATCTTCTTGTATAGCTCATTATATTTGAATTCTACCTTTAGAAATAGCTTCCCTTTCTAAACTATCCTCCCACTACCTCCATCTTCAACATCAGTTATTCAATCAGTTGAGGCAGAAAAAAGCCTCAGCATTGTGGTTTCTCCATACATGTTGGCATTTAGATAAGTGTCTGAAAGAATAAATGATTAAACCGATTAAGTCAAGTTTCCCTACATTTTGAATCTTCTGACCAAGCCCTGTTTAACAGATTCTCACATAAATCTATACCCCTTCATGAGGCCACTTTACCCCACTATCAATGCTTCTTGGACACAGGGCTCCAAATGCGAACTTGCTCTCTTGTGCTCTTACTTGGGAAATACATGGGGTAGGGGAAACTTCTACAGAAAGCATTACTTTTTCAGTTCCATTCTGGATGGCATTGCATTGATTTCTGATGAGTCTTGGCCTTCCCTAGTGTATTAGTTTACTAGGGGTGCCATAAAGAAATAGTGCAGAATGAGTAATTTAAACAATATTTATTTTCTTATAATTCTGAAGTCTAGAAATCCAAGATCAAGATGTTGGTGGGTTTGGTTTATTCTCAGGCTTGAAGATGGCCACCTTCTCACTGCATCCTCACATGGTCTTTTCTTTGTGTACATATCACTGGTGTCTTTTTGTATCCTAATTACATTATTAGGACACCACTCAGGTTGATTTAGGGCTACTTCAAATATTTCATTTTGACTTAATTACCTTTTAAAGGCCCTTTTTCCAAATATGGTCACATTTTGAGGTCTTGGGTGTTGGGACTTCAACATATGAATCTTGAGGTGAAAGACTGAGGTGACATAATACTCCCTGTTGCCATGGTCCTAGCAGTTCCCACATTCAAGCCATCCCTTATATCAAACAATATATTCCACAGCAGCTTATCACTATTGAGAAACAAACTAAATAGTTGCCCCAAATATTTTGAGGTCACTACTGCTACTAATCCAGTTTAATTTTTCTAATAAATTAGATTAATATGCTGACCTCCATTTTGATTTGTTAAGTAGCAAGTTGTTAACAGTTCAAACAAAACAAAACAAAATGAACAAAACTGCTGTTACCATCAGATCCCAAATATTTCTATTTATTCCAAGGGAAAATATTAAATTTTTTTTAATTGGATACGTACTGCAAAGACAGTAAATTCCTAACTCTCAAAATTTGTGATTTTGACCTCTGTTAGTAATTTTTCCACTTCAAAATCTCTCCACTCATTCTCAATATAATCTGTAGGAAATTATGCTTTTCTGTGTCAATGAATAAACATTTTATTGTTTACATAGTTAAAATATGTATAAGAGATTTATAACAACATAATGAGAATTTGCGAGATCAGGGAGATCCTGAAGATATGGAAATATTGGTCTAGATATCATATATTCATACATTCCTTCATAAGTTTATCAAATCCATGGCTGAATTTCATTCCTATAGTCCTCTGATACACAGACATAGGTAAGGTTATAAGAAGACAGTGCCACAATAATATCTGTAAAGATTGCCTCTTTGTTCCAGTGCTATGAGAAGTACCAGGATTTGTGTTGTTTTATCACTGCTCAGAGACTGACTACTCCTGGTGGCAAATTTCAGATGATAGATTTGTCAGGAAATTAAAATGCCCAGGAGTGGATATCAAAAGGCTATCTGAAGGATCTCCATTATTGACATCAGAAAGAAGAAAACTTGCAATGATATATAATTTTAATTGGACTCTGTCATGACAGGCTGACCACTTGCCAATAGTTATCTCAAGAAAAAATAACATGAAGGGGAATAAAATTTGCTACATGTCTTCCCTAGTTGCTTGGAACAACTGTGACTGTTTTAATCCATTTAAAATGACCTCCGTCCTGGGCTTTCATTTTTAAAATTTCTTTGACAAAGAAGTAATGGAGGGTGGGTCTGTTTAGCCAGGGTGAAACTGTCTAATGAGAAACCTGTACACTAGCTATTACGTGGGCAGTGGAAACTGTTCTTACACTGTGTACTATAAAAGGGGTATGTTCCCTTATTTCATGTTTTAATATGTGTCAACCGGAAATACTTTCAAATTTACCTCTGAAAATTTGTTTCAATAGTGGAAACCAAAGACGGAACACAGTTAAATAATATACTGGATTTATGATGACAAAATTGATTTCACTGGGTCCTTGAAAGCTCTTAACCCTAATTATTTGTTTCTCTGGTAGTTCCTGGAGAACAGAGGTGGTATAGTGTGTGCTATGGTCCTTAGCCTTCAGGTCCACTTGGTTTGGCCATCAAGATGTTGGCACTTGTAGTACTTAAATAAACTTTTAGCTAGCTCTTTTCAGGTTTCTTGAAAGAGTAAATTAGAAGATCTAATAAAACTGCTTCCTCATTCCCTCATAATACATCACCTATGAGTTTATTATTCTTATAAAATTGAAGAAGAAATGAGTTTTACTTTTCTTTTCCAAATAGAATCCCCTATTTTGACTCTAAAATAAAGACTACTGATGATCAAATTTTAAGTTTTAATTTAGTTCATTTTCCTAGATATGGTTGTAGGTGAAAGCAAATAAAGTATTTATTACCTTTTGCCTTGAGAGCCTCGAAATGACATTCTACTTGAGATCATGCACTAGTCCACTAATGTAAGCTTGGAGTGATTATAATTATGGGTTTGATCATCACATTTAAACGTTGTTCTTTTCGCTTGAACATCTATTATTGAACACCTGTACTGAGGTCAGAACTGTACCATGGGCTTTGAGAGACACAAAAGGGATATGTGACAGTATTTTCAAATGAGGATATTAAAAGCTATTTAAAGAAAAAAATGCATAAATGAAATTTATAAAAATAACATGAAACCATGCAAATTTAGAATCCAGTGGAAATTGTACAGATAATGTTATAACCTCAGGGAAAGGAGTTATCAATTCAAATCAGAGTGAATAAACAGACCTCAGAGGTGACTCATAAATTGCATATGGTAGTCCTATAGTCTCAGAAAATAGGAAAGAATATTCAAAATAGCAGAAATGTAAAAGATCCAAGGCAACAATGATCTTGAAATCTCTACAAAGAGGCTAGTTTGCTATGAATAGTTTGAGAGAGTAATGAGATAGAAGGATAAATACATTAGGTATCAAACAGGCATGATAAAATGCCATAGTTACTGAGGCAAAGGAAAATGTCTTATTTTCACAGTCACTTTTATAGTTGTTTTCAAATTTAGCATAAATCACTAATGTTAATAGCCACCATGTTATTGGAAAATTCATAATAGACTGAAGGAATCTGGTAAAACCCTAAAACCTGTCTTAAGGCCATAGAGCACAGAAGGTACAGTTATGCTCCACTCTTGATCTCTGGCATCTAAAACCCAGGAGTGATGAAGAGAAACCCTATTTTCACAAACCATTTGGGCTAGGTTACAAAAATATAGGTGGATATATATTTGTCAGTAACTGTACACATATATTCACTCAAGGTAGAGAAGATCTATCCTTACCATCAAGGATTTCACAACTGTGTAGGAGAGATAAACATACACATACCTGTTAAAGTCCTCTGTCTGATGTATGTTATTTGTCATGACAGAACTATGTAATGACATGGGACAGCGTGAAGGAACCTCTCTTGGGAAGCATTTATGAAATGCTTCAAAATGCTTTAAACAGAAGAATCAAATTTTTGCAAGATACGTTGAGACTAAAAGGGTGTTCCAGGCAAGGTAAGTGACATGGCCAAAGGTACCCAACATCTATAATGTTTGGGAACCACAAACATTTTGATATCACCAGATATTGAAAAAAACAGGACAGTGCTAAGAAGTAATCAGGGACCAGATCATTAAGGAGTCACAGCTTCTTTCTTTTGCCATAGAGAGCCACTGATGTGTTTAGGCTAGGAAGAAATATGGTCAGATTTACATATTCCAAAGACCATTCTGCCTGACACAAAGAAAACAGATTAAATACAGTCCAGTTTTGAGGCAGGAAACTCAGGTGGCCCTTACAAGAATCCAACTACCAGAAAATGAGGGCTTAACCCAAGGTACAACAGTGAGCACAAACAGGAAAGTATGTATCTGAGAGCTATTTAGGAAATATTAATAGGACTTGATTCATTAGTAATAATAATGATGATGATGGTAATAACCACAACAATACCTGATGTTCATTGAAGCTTTATTATGGACAGGCTTCATACTGAATGCTTTCATTTTCACAATGAGGTAGGTACTCTTAATTCCCCTAAAACTTGTTTGCCCCTAATGTGTCCCAGCTGAGTGATTGGGGCCACCTCTTCCCCAATAGCTCAGGCCAGATACCATCACACTGCCATCACACTGGTTTAATCTTTCCCTTCCACCATTTGTCTAGTTCATCAGTGAGGAATCCAATCTCTCCTCACCACCTCCCTGGCAATAGCCCTTGTTCCAGATGTGATTTTCTCTCTCCAGGATTACTTGAAACTACTTCCCGTTTTCATTTTCTTCCCTTGTTTCCCTACAGTCTATTCTTCCTACAGCTGTCAGAATGACATTCCCCATGCCTCAGAGGCACCCACTGATTCCCATCACACTTAGACCTAAATCATGAAATCAGAAGTCTTTATAAAGGCCATCACACCTTACCTGAGTGACCACTGGTTACTGGTTTCCTCCACTTGTCTCCTTCTGCTTTTGACATACCTCTTTGCTCTTCCATGGATACACCTATGCATGCTTCTGCTTTAGGCTTGTAGACTTGTTCTTACCTCCGCCTGGAGTTCTCTTCACAGGACTCCCTCCCACAGACAGTTCTTTGTTCAAAAGTCTTGTCCTTAAAGATGCCTTCCCTGGTTGTTCTATGTAAAATAGCACCCATTTCCCTGTTCTACCATCACTTTCTGTCCTCTAATCTACTTTCTCCTTCTTCATTACAGCCATTGCTACCAAATGAATATATCTATTATTTATTTGTTAACTGTCTTCCCTGGCCTGTTCCCTGGTATATTCCTGGGGCCTGGGGACAGTGTACCACATACTCTAAGTGTATAAAACCTGCTGAATGAATATAAGAATGAATGAAGGAATGAATCCTCTTTTTAGAGATGAAGAAACTGATACACAAAGAAGCAGGTAAATTTCCCAAGTTCATACAGCTGTAGGTGTCAAGAGATGTGGCTCAAGTCTGTGGAATATCACTGAGAACATGCATGTTTAACCACCCTAGTGGCTTTATGTGGTTGGCAACTCATTGTGGAAACTCCAGTTCACAAAAGAAGGTATTAGAGGAAGGATGATTCCCTCTTTTTCCTTATTTTCATATTTTACTTAAAATTTTAGGCTATATATGATTTCACAGGGAGAACATATTCAGTATAGAAAAATAGAAGAGGGTTAGAGATGGAGTCGTCCATTGTACTGTTAGAAAAATTATGACCGAGTAAAAAATATTGCTTTCATATTAATCCCACCTACATGGTCATATAAGTGGGGTTTGGAGTAAAAAACACTGCCTCATATTAATCCCTCATACATGGCCATATAAATGGGCCCCATCCCCCTATATATAAAATAGCTAAAAATAATTCCTACTTCAAATAGTGTAAGGGTCAAATGAGATATGTGAAATATTTTGTATAATATAATAATGTTGGCTCTCTTTATCATTATAATGGGGCACAATCTTTTCCAGAGTGTATGGTATGATGGTGAGTATATAATATGATTGTGGGTTAGAGTATATAATTTCTTCTCTTTCTTTTTTTTAAGAATTTATTTATTTATTTGAAAGAGAGCGCAAAAGAAGAAGCAAACATGAGCAGGATGGGAGGGCAGAGGGAGAGGGAGAAGCAGATTCCCCACTGCACAGAAAGCCTGATGTGGGACTCGACACCAGGGCCCTCGGATCATCATTTGAGCCAAAGGCAGATGCTCCTAATCTCTTCTCTTTCTAATGTGCTATATATTCTGTGTTTGCATACATGTGTTATATGGATAGACACCACTAGCTTAGATGCTTTTGGCTCTTGCTGACTGAGCTGTTCTCCTAAGAAACGGTGTATCTACTGGGGAAATGTGGCTCAATCTGTGCTAACTGGCTGGTGTAATTGACCTTCTGTCCTACTTTGCAAATTGCAGTCTTATATCAGGAGGTGCTAACAATAAGATCTGCAAAGAAATTCAGAGACAAACTAACCCTCTGCACTTTTTTCCCAATTAAATCCACTACAAATTGTTGTGACTAGATATATAATTAAAACAAGCTGAGAATGAGTCTCTTACGTGTGTATAAAAACACAGGAAGCAAAGTGCCGTCCCTAAAATTGTTCCACATTTATTCAAACAGAGTCTTGAAAGGACTCTTTCATAAGAGGGAAAGGGAAAGGTTTAAAATCTTATGTGTGGCCATTATAGGGAGCATGCTTTCTGTCTCCTCTTGTAGAAATGCATGCCTCTTAACCTCAATGGCTGCCAGGTTTCCTGTCAACCAATTACTTTAAAACAATTGTTTCATTTGGAATAGATGCCACAGCCCAAGTGATTGTCCCTTGTCAGTGACACATTCAATTAAAACAACTCTGAATAGGAGTTCTGGAAGGCCTACTGTGCCTTGTCCTATCTTATCAGTCAACAAAGAACAACCTCCGAGACCTCAGTGCCGACTGGTTCCACTGTCAGGTGGTTTGAACATGTTGCACCTTCCCGGGGTTCCTTGGAGTCTTTCGTCTCTGTGCCTTTTACAGCCAATGACAGGCGCCATCTCAGCAGTGTCTGGGTCTACCATGCCAAGAAAGCTTATGGCAGTAAATAAGATGGCAGCTGTGACAGTCCTGACAGCTGGCTGGAGCTCAGGGTGGCAGGCTGAACCGGACTGTGAGCAGTTGGAGCAGCAGTGAGGTATGACCACCATTACTGGCTGGCAGATGTCACTTTCCACACTACTAGTGACTACATGATGTGACGGACACACTCACATCATGAAACAGGCAGACAGAACTTTCAACAAGCTCTGGGCACCTTGCATGTTCTACTTTACATGTGGAGTTCAGAAAAAAATGTATTCATTCTCATTAAAGCATCAATTCCTGGCTTTTTGTAGTACTTGTACAGTTGGAGAAGAATTTTATGAAGTAGCAATGGCAGAGAACTGAGTTTTCCCCATAAGAGCTGGCATCAATGAAAGTAAAACTGATTTCAAAGTAGGGGTTAGTGTGTTAACCAACACACTAGAAGAGGTACTGTAAGTTCACACACATCTCAGGATTCCTTTTTGTGGAAACTATATGTATCCCCCATACTTTTGGAATAGTCTTTCATACACGCTTTTCTTAGGCATGCTCTGCATACCTCTGCCTTCTAACTACCTTTTTCTATTTTTAAGGAGAACAGATGATAAAAATACCTACTATCAGAGGAGATAGGTACTGTAACATACATATTATCAAAACAAGTAAAATGAAAAGCTGTTCTATTAAATTGTGTGTACCATTCTGAGTTCATAGAAGGGCAAAATGGATTTCTGTAGCCATGTCAAGTCTGTGTGGATATAGATTTGCTACTTTGTCTTGGGTCAACTAAGGTGGGCAAGCAGGCTCTAGGTCTGGAAATTTGTCATGGATCTAAAGTTGAAAACTGTCAGGCTAGATCTGGCAGCAGGTCAAGACAGAGCTGAGCTGAGTCACAGAGAGAAGTCACCAAAATGACAGGAGCACAAACTGCGGCTGCTGCTCTCACATCCCGACCCTTTAAGGGATCTGTGGTCTGTTCACGTAAAACCAATTCTTCTAATGTCTAAGCCTCCAAAGCACCCATTAGCCTAATAATCATATTCCTAATAAAAATCTGTCATAGATTAGCATTTCATATATATGAAGATGCTACTCTAAGCATTTTTGAGGTCTGGTGTATTTTTTTAACCTATTTTAAAACTTTGTCTTAGGTGAAATGTCTTGGAAACCCTCAATGCTAGGCAAAATAGTTACTATGAGAGTTTATGGAAATGCCTCTAAGCGAACACTATTTTAGAACAAATGAAAAGTTGTATATTTGATAAATGAACATTTTAGATGAATGTGTCCTTAGGCAAATTGATTATTACACCAATTGATTTTAAGTAAATTAGTTTTAGGCAATTTGACATTCTCCCCCTAAAGGAACCTTCCTGCTCTGAAATTCTAGGACATCTGATGTGTATTGCCCAAGACAGGGTTTGTCAAGCAGAGTGGTAACTTTTGTTTGGCTCTATCTCCAAATAAGGCCAAGATTACTAATATAATGATAAAAAACTGTAGAAAAATAAATGAGCTATTTACTATAGGCACTTTATACTTACTTATTCAATAAATTCTTATTCGGTATCTAGTATATGCCAGGAATGGTTCTGAATGAACTCGTATAATCCTTACACTGATCTTGTGCTTGACCCCCAAATGTGGCAGGTGGGGGGATGGGAACTGAAGCAAAGAAAAGTTAACTAATTGTCTAATTAAGTGGCGAAGGTGGGTTTTGAATCCAGGTGATCTGGGTCAATGCTTTACTGCCTCAGCAGATAGACTCTGCTGATGTCATTAACTAAAGGGCTCTAGGTGATTTTTCAAGCTGGTGAAACACAAAAGCAGGTTCTGTGGAGGTACATAACATCTCCTACATAGTTAAAAAGCAAATGTAAGGGTTATGATTTCTCAGTGATAGCATTACTGGCAGATCAGAAATCACTGGTGAAGAGTCATTAACTTTTTCTGAAAATATCTAATAATTTCTATGTTCTAGACTGAGATGAAAGAAGACATCTATCAAAAGGAACAAGTGATGAGCAGAAAATTCTAGGCAAATCCTATTAAAAGAGCACCAGCAGGGCATGCTAATGTTCAAATCCCTCTCTCTCCTGTCTTATTGTATGTGGAGCCAAAACTCTTGTTCCCTTCTTGGGAATACTTCTGTAATGAATGGGAGCTGAATATTTGGAGAGCATTACTACAAGAAGGACTTCAATGCACACTCCGCTGTGCAAAGTGCCATAAGCAGGAACTAATGACGGGGATCATACGTATGTCTTTTATGCTGTTGAACAGGTGAGTGACCAGAATCATCAGAGATCTACCACCCTAAAGCAGTATCCAGCCTTTGGTGTTAAACATCAGACACCATTCTGGGCAATAGAAACCGTTACATTCTAGGGACACCTGTGTGGCTCAGTCGGTTAAGCATCTGCCTTAGACTCAGATAATGATCCTAGGGTCCTAGGATTGAGCCTCAGGTAGAGCTCCCTGATCAGCGGGGAATCTGCCTCTCCTTCTTCCTCTCCCCAACCTCTACTCATGCTCTCTCTCTCTCAAATAAATAAATAAAATCTTAAAAAAAAAAAAAGGAACTGTCACATTCTAATAGAACTACTGATAATACTTGTGGTGGTCATAAAGAAACTTTCCAATATGAGATGGTTATAATGAATCCTATAATCCTATAGTTCTCATGTAAATTTGTTAGCAAATAAAACAAATACACCAACAAAATATACATTACTAACTGGAAATGTAGGAAACAATAACCAAAAAAAAAAAAAAGAAAAAGAAAAAAGCCTCAGGTTGGAATTATTTAAAGCCAGTATTGCTTGATGATTTGAGCTTTAATTTGTAAGATTAAAAAAAAAAAAAAGATAAGAGAGACATTTTGGTATGGCTACAGAAATATTTGCAAAAGGTAAAATGTTCTTGTATTGCAACTAACCCACTGGGGACAGTCTTTCCACAGAAGTAAAAATGTCTTTCGGAGCTCAGCTGGCGATCAGTTTATGCCCTGAAGCATGATTATAATGTTAACCTTGGAAGGTCCTAATGAAATGAGTTTGGTGGCCTCAGCCTATATATTTTTATATGCGCTGGTGCATGCCTTGGAACATATCTTGATGGACTGTCTGAGGAATAGCACAGCATGTATCTGAGATTACATTGTGACCCATAGTTTTCACACTATAACTCCTATTTTTTTTCCCACATGATGCACCTCTCAAAATTCAGCCCAGAAGGGAGGAATGACTTCTTAATGACAGTCTGTACATTATTGATGGGGCAAATAGGGCGGTAAAGAGATAACCCTAGGTGTCTTGTTTGCCAGTTGATTAACTAGTGTGAGTATAGTCCCTAGGGAAAACATGCTTTGTAGAAAACCAGTTATCCATTCAGTGTCTCTCTAATAACAATATTGCAAAATTTCCTCAAAACCTTGATTGAGTATCACTCTTGAAGTCAGACTGCAAACAAAGGCAAAAATTAAAATTGAGATGCATACAGACCATTTGAGTCAATGGGTCTTATTAAGAACCTAAGTTGAGGCAAATGACTGAGTTCTATTATTTGTATTTCATTGTAATGATGACAGGTCTCCTGAGTAACCTTTCCAAGTTTTATCTTTTTGTCTGAAAGGGATATGAGATTGCTATCTCTATTACATTTGATCCAAATAACATATTTAGGAGTAATCCCATGACAGGTGAAAGCCTTAGCATCTGAGGACTGATTAGTGATATTCTCATGTGATGGTACTACTCTTTCATGGAAACAGAGATGAAGTTGTAGCTGTCCAGGCTTCTGTATCCACTCTGGAACTAGCTCAGCCATGTCAGCGGTTTCTTCTCAGTCCCTTGGAGGAAAAGACATTTAACTTCCCTTGAAACCATTGCATCGTGACACAAACCAGCTCAGGATATCCTTCTCTTGTATTATAAGAGACTGGAACGTTGGGCAAAATTTAGTAGCAGAACTTTTTTTCATAAGTAAATAATTTACATGTCTTGCTCCGTTGAATGTGAATGTCAGACTGATAAATAGCTTGCATTCTTTATATTTAACTTCTCTGAATGGAATTCAAGATTTCTCTTCTCTGAGGCCATCAGGAATTTATGAACTATTTTTTCTTCTCTCTAGTCTTTAGGGAAGAATTGTTTATACGAAGAAGACTCCAAAGCATTTGTCATTTTATAGAGTGTACCCATTAGCAAGTATTAAAGAGGAACCTAAGATTTTAGGAGTGCTGAGGAGCTGTGGAACTGGGGCACATGTATTTAAAGAATATAGACTAAGCACAAACCATTTATTCTCCCTCATTGAGCCTCTTTCCTTCTGTGTCCTGCAGAAAACTTGAATTATAACATTATTTAGATTTTGGCAATTTCTTTGAAAATTTCTGTTGGTTATCATGCTGTTTTCTCATTACTCTTAACATACTTAAGGAATATTGGGTTTAAAATCCCCTGTGACTCCTCCTCTTGACTGATGCAAGAAACTCAGACAAGACTAATATAAAAAGGGAAATGAATTATTTAGCCTACAGAAGAGAAGGCTAAGAGGGTTTCAGGATCATGAAGGAAATTTAATAATAGTCTTCATGTAAAGAACAGATATTATACAGAGATTGATGGCTAGCTATTCTCTACATTTACTGAGATCATAATATGAGAAAATAACATAGGAGAGACTAAGGTAGCAATGAGGAAACATTTCCTGATGTTGAAGTTTGTTGGTTATGAATCATTCAATATTTATTAAGTTTCTATTATATGATGTCATGGTTGCCCAGGATGGAATCACTTACTTAGGATTCTTTTTATATATATGTACATTCTGTCTGAAATGATTCAGCTGGTCTTGTTTAGAGATAAGGGAAACACATAATTGGCTTTACAGTTTTTATGATTTCTTCAATGACAAAGTGAGATCTTCTTCGAAGATTTCTTCAAAGAAAAGTGAGATGCTGATACAAATGTCAGTACTAACATAACAAGGGTTTTCCCAACACCCCTCTTCAGAAGCATTAAAAGAATAATTAAACACGAGCACGCATTAGTGAAATCATAGAGGCTCCAGCATCTTTAAGTCCTTCTTTTAAGCAGTGTCCAATTATGGCTCACTAATCTCCTTGGGTTCTATTAATTTTCTCTTGCAAAGCTAACCATATGAGGCCTCACTGCTTCAGTAACCTCAGCCACCATTCTAGTGGCTTCCTGTGCTGAACGAAATGATAACCATTGACGTGGGCCAAGATATTTCTGTTTTGCTACCAGTGCCATGTTAGCCCACTTATTACTCCAATTTCTGCTTACAGGTATCACCCTTCTCTCTGTAAGACATTTATCCCTCTGACCCCAAATCTGTGTTATCACAACTAGGGTTAAAGGGGGTCATTTCCACATTAGAAAAATCACACCCTGAATGGTGTGGACTTGCTCTAAGTCAGGACACTTTCTACATTTTGCTGAGTTTAAGGAAAACATGTGAGTTGTAATATTTTATATGGACATGTAACCAAAATCCTAGCTGATAATCTAGAAACATGTAATAATCAACTTCTAACAATTAAAACATTTATTTTAAATGTGTTTCCGCCTCCTAAATTACCCCTCTTCCTGTTTGCTGTGTTCATGGTTGTCTCCGTTGCTAAGAATCTCAATTCATGTATCCTGGGCCTGTCAGTTACAAAACTCTTCTCATTTTCAAATTGCAAGTTAGGTCATATTGTAAATATAGCCCTAGGTCACCAGTTTTTTAGCCATGCCTTTCCATAGTCTTTTTTATATAGTTAGGTAGAAGAACTAAATTTTAAAAACACCTGTTATAGTTACCAAGATGTACATCTGCTTTTGCATGACCCCTGTTGTAATTTGTAGCTAAGATATAATTAAATAGTATATGCAGAGGCCAGGGCAAGGAGAAAAAGGAGCAAAATGCACGGCCTTTTTTTAATATGACCCTAATTTATAAATATGATTCTACCCTTATTGGAGAAAAATACACAGGTGTATTTAGTCACAGCTAACATTAAACCCTTTCAATAGCTATTGAACAATATTTTTGTCGATTGTAGCCTGACAATATACAGCAAACTGACAACTTCAGGAAAGATCAGAAGATGCTTTTCTTAGGAACCTGAGGTATAAAGAAGGTATGCAATTTGCCCAAGGCACACCCTGAGTAACAGAGAGGAGACTTGCATTTATGTAAGTCTGAATCCAAACGCATGCTTTTCCTCTATATTAATCAGCTTTTACAATGACGATAAAATGATCTCACTATAACTTGTAATACTTCAGTTCAAAGTTGTAAATGTGTGGATTGCTTCTGTCTATCACTCCCTCTTCCCAGAGGTCGTCTATTCCTTCACATGCTTTGTAGGATGCCACTCCTCTGTTTTCCTCTTGGCTCACTAGCAACTCTTTCTGTCTTTCAAACTTTTTGTTCTCAGAAGATCCCAGACTTTAGTACGTTGGCTTATTCATATTAAACACTTATTCCTTTGGGGAACTGCCTGCCATCTTTTGGCTTTAAAATGACTTGTGGACTAATGGCAACACATTTATATATACATTTTGGATCTCTGCCCTGAACTCCGGACTTCTAGACTCAAGTGCATACTCAGTATCTCTAGTTGGATGTGCCATAGACAGCTCACATTCAACATGTCTCAAGTTGAACTCCTAAGTCTGTCCCCAGCCTCGACAAAATTATTCCATTTTAGTCTTTGTCATATTAATGGCAATTCTGTCCAACAGTTAGACTCAGGTGATTAGAATCCTCTTATTTTTCTCTGTACCTCACATCTAAATTATTAGAAAATTGGTTTGTCTCTACCTTCAGACATTTCTAGAATTAGGCCATGCCTAAGCACCTCTGCTGCTACAGCTCGCTCCACGGCACCACCATCTCTGGCTTGGGTTACCACTGTTGCTTCCAGCAGTCCTCCAGCTCCCACTCTCACTTCCTACAGTCTAGTCCCAGCACAGCCAGAAGAGCGGTTCTGTTTTACCAGGGGTTATGGAACAGTTCTACTCAAACTCTCCAAATTTTCTCAGTACTTCTCAGAGTTCAAGCTGCAATGTCCTTCAGGGACCGAGTAGATTTGGCCCTGTGTTGTCTTGCTGACAGTGTTGCCCATTTATCCTTTCCCCTTCTCACCGCTCCTACTACTTGTGCCAGAATTCTTACCTATTTATCACATAATCCAAGCAGCTCTTGCCTCAAAGACTTTTTGCCCTGGCACTTGTCTCTGCAGAGAATGCTCCTTCACCAAATGACTGCATGGATCTCTCCTTGATTTCCTTTAGCTCTTTCCTGGAAAGCCAGCTGAGGATGACCTCAAGTCCTCCCCTCCTTCCTCCCTCCCAGTCTTCCTTACCCTGCACCATTTCACCTCCTTTATGGCATCTGTCACTTTCTAAAGTGCTGTGTAATTTAATTATCAGGCTTCTTTTTTAAACTTTGTCTCTACTCTATAAGATATAAGACCCACAAAGCAGGTTTTCTAGTGGCTGGTTGTTGGATGAATTCCTTTAATAGTGCCTGATACATAGTTGGCAGTCAGTAAATATTTATTTTTTAAAGATTTTATTTATTTGTCAGAGAGAGAGAGGGAGAGAAAGCGAGCACAGGCAGACAGAGTGGCAGGCAGAGGCAGAGGGAGAAGCAGGCTCCCCTCCGAGCAAGGAGCCCGATGTGGGGCTCGATCCCAGGACGCTGGGATCATGACCTGAGCCGAAGGCAGCTGCTTAAGAAATAAAATAAATAAGTGGATAAAGGCAGAAAGAAAAGACAGACAGAGGGAAGAAAAAGGAAAAGAATAAAAAGGAAAGGAGGAAAGAAGAAGCAATTTGTGTGTGTGTGTTTTTTAAAGAATCTGAAAAAAAAAAAAAAAAGAAAGAAAAAAAGGAACCTGCAATGCTATATCTCTTACTTAAAAGGTTAGCTTATTCTGTGGATAAAATTGAAATTAAACACTTGAAATAATCAGTAATATTTAGAGTCAGAGTATCGGGGGGGGGGGACATTTTTAAAGTAATTAAGAAGAAATTGGATGTTAGTAAAAAATAAAAATGATCTGTCATAGCAAAGAAAAGCCTGAGGACACGTGAGAAGTAAATAGGATTCTGGAACCCAAAAACAGATATTAGGTAAAAACTAGATATCCAGAGTATGGATTTTTGTTAATAATGTCTCATTATGGGTGCACCTGGGTGGCTCAGTGGGTTAAAGCCTCTGCCTTCTGCTCAGGTCATGATCCCAGGGTCCTGGGATCAAGCCCCACATTGGGCTCCCTGCTCAGCAGGGAGCCTGCTTCGTCCTCTCTCTCTGCCTGCCTCTCTGCCTACTGTGATCTCTGTCTGTCAAATAAATAAATAAAATAAAAAAATTAAAAAAAGTCTCAGTATGGGTTCATTAATTGTAACAAATATAGCATACTACTGTAATATATTAATAATACTAGAAGCAGTGTGGGGTATATGGAAACTCTGTACCATCATAGCGATTTTTCTATAAATCTAAAACTGTTCTATGACAAAAAGTTTATTTTTTAAAAAATGGATGTTCTCTTGAAAGAACTGATTATGTTTTATTTAGGGTTTAATTATTATTATTTATTTATTTATTTATTTAGAACCTCATTTTCATCACTAGGATTTTTTTTTTCTATTTCTTTTTTTTTTTGTTTTATTTATTTATTTGACAGAGAGAGAGAGAGCAAGCGCACAAGCAGGCAGAGCAGCAAACAGAGGGAGAGGGAGAAGCAAACTCCCTGCTGAGTAAGGAGCCCTATATGGGGCTCGATTCTGGGACTCCAGGATTATGACCTGAGCCAAAGGCAGTTGCTTAACCAACTGAGCCACCCAGGCACCCCATCACATAGTATTTCTCTGAGACACCAGTACAACTGTTTGAAAAGTTTCCCAATACTGCTAGTTAAAATCGTTATGAAAGTAACTTGATTTTATATGTACTCATATGTATTTAATAAATCCAAAAAATGATAACATCTTAGAAACTACTGCTTATAAGAGCCTCAGAAATCTTCAATTATGTCCAAACTCCTTCCAAGAAAATAAATTTGTAATATTATTCTGGGGAAAGTTAAAAAATTTTAAGATTTGTTCTTTTTTTTTTTTTTAAAGAAGGACCATGGTTGGAGTTATCTCCTGTTTAGTTAGACAAAATAAAGAGTAAAATTCACAAGAAAATATATTAGTATACTAGAAAATGTACATTTAGTAATCTGAGGAAAATTTTGAAACTAAAACCAGTACATAATAAAATGACACTGGAAAAACAGAGATTAGCTTAACACCAACTGTTGAGTGTGAGATATACTTGAAAGTAATCAATAGTTTCTGTGTTTGTTATTTTTGATCACAGAACATTTTGCACATACTAGCACCAAAATTGTACACCAAACTGTATGAGAGTTTCACCAAGGATACAGCATGTAGGCAAGAGAAAGGCAGTCTACAGCATTCTCCATATCCTAAAAACATGAAGTTATTATATTATTATATAAAAACATGCAAACTATGCAAGCATAATTTTGACACAGAATTAGGTAACACTTTGAGACTATGAAAGAACTGGTATGGACTACATTGAGAGAGAGACAGAGGCAGAGATAGAGAAGTGATAGAGACCACCTTAAGATGTGGCAACAAATCATTCTGGAAGAAGCTCAGGAATGGGATAAATAAACAAATAAATAAGGCTAAAGAAAGAGTATTCTTTGATGTTTCATTAATATGTAAATTTGAATATGCTTATTTGAGAATTTCTGGGATGCTATTTATGAATTAATGAGTTGTTCTTGCTGATTCTGGTTAAATCAACATGGTTATTAAAACATATAGTTAGGGGAGGAGTCAAGATGGCAGAGAAGTAGCAGGCTGAGACGACATCAGGAAGCAGGAGATCAGCTAGATAGCTTATGTAACCATTGTGAACACCTACAGATTCAATAGGAAATCAAAGAGAAGAAGAGCAACAATTCTAGAAACAGAAAATCGATCACTTTCTGAAAGGTAGGACCTGCGGAGAAGTGAATCCAAAGTGACAGGAAGATAGACCACGGTGGGGAGGGGCCGACTCCCAGCAAGCAGCGGAGCAATGGAGCACAAAATCAGGACTTTTAAAAGTCTGCTCCATGGAGGGACATCGCTCCAAAGGCTAAACCAGGGGAAGCCCACACAGGGTCAGTATAACCCCACATCCCGCAGGGTCACAGAAGGGCCAGGGGTGTCTGAGTGTCTCAGAGCTTGCAGGTATGAGAGCGGAGAAGCCAGCTACAGCAACAAAGCCTAGGAGTGAGCTCTCAGCTAAGGGTTACCTTGAACCGGTTGCAGGCTGGTGTGCGGAGTGCGGCAGGAGACCGTGGAGATGGAAGTGACCAGGTGCTTTTCTCCAAGTGCAACCTATTGAGTGCTTTCCTACCAGCACAACCAGAGGCCAGGGAGATGGCGGCGGTTGGGTACTTTTCTCTGAGGGCGCACTGAGGAGCGGGATCCCGAGCTCTTGGCTCCTTCAGGCCAGAGACTGGGAGGCCACCATCTTCATTCCCATCCTCCAGAACTCTACGGAAAGCACTCAGGGAACAAAAGCTCCTGAAAGCAAACCCAAGCAGATTACTTAGCCCAGCCCCTGTTAAGGGCGTTGCAATTCTTCCTCAGGCAAAGACACTTGAGAATCACTACAATAGGCCCCTCCCCAAGAAGATTAACAAGAAACACAGCTAAGACCAACTTCATTCACCAAGGAGAACAGCGGAATTACAGAGGAGGAGAAAGCAAATCTTATCTGGACAAAATGACAAGGCGGAAAAACTCACCACAGAAAAAAGAACAAGAGGAAGTACTGAAGGCTGGGGACCTAATCAATACAGACATTGCTAATATGACAGATCTAGAGTTCAGAATGATGATTATCAAGGTTCTAGCCAGGCTTGAAAAAGGCATAGAAGATATTAGAGAAACCCTCTCTGAGAGATAAAAGCCCTTTCTGGAGAAATAAAAGAACTAAAATCTAACCAAGTTGAAATTAAAAAAAGCTATTAATGAGGTTCAATAAAAAATGGAGGATCTTACTGCTAGGATAAATGAGGCAGAAGAAAGAATTAGTGACATAGAAGACCAAATGACAGAGTAAAGAAGCTGAGCAAAAGAGAGACAAATACTGGACCATGAGGAGAGAATTCGAGAGATAAGTGACACCATAGGATGACACAACATTAGAATAATTGGGATTACAGAAGAAGAAGAAAGAGACAGGGGAGCAGAATGTATATTGGAGAGAATTATTGTAGAGAATTTCCCTAATATGGCAAAGGGAACTAACATCAAAATCCAGGAAATGCTAAGAACGCCCCTCAAAATCAATAAAAATAGGTTTATACCTCGTCACCTGATAGTAAAATTTACAAGTCTTAGCGACAAAGAAAATCCTGAAAGCAGCCCGGGAAAAGAAGTGTGTAACATACAAGGGTAAAAACATTAGATTGGCAGCAGACCTATCCACATAGACCTGGCAGGCCAAAAAGAACTGGCATGATATATTCAGAGCACTAAATGAGAAAAACATGCAACCAAGAATACTATATCCAGCTAGGATATCATTGAAAATAGAAGGAGAGATTAAAAGCTTCCAGGGCAAACAAAAACTGAAAGAATTTGCAATCACCAAACCAGCTCTACAGGAAATATTGAAAAGGGTCCTTTAAGCAAAGAGAGACCCTAAAAGTAGTAGATCAGAAAGAAACAGAGACAATATACAGTAACAGTCACCTTTAGTGCCATACAATGGCACTAAATTCATATCTCTCAATAGTTAGCCTGAATGTTAATGTGCTAAATCAGAAGACACAGGGTATCAGAATGGATAAAAAAACAAAATCCATCAATATGCTGCCTACAAGAAGCTCATTTTAGACCCAAGACACCTCCAGATTTAAAGTGAGGGGGTAGAAAACAATGTACATGCTAATGGACATCAGAAGAAAGCTGGGGTGGCAATCCTTAGATCAATTAGATTTTAAGCCAAAGACTATAATAAGAGATGAGGAAGGACACTATATCATACTCCAAGGATCTGTCCAACAAGAAGATATAATAATTTTAAATTCTATGCCCCTAGCGTGGGAGCAGCCAACTATATAAACCAATTAATAACAAAATCAAAGAAACACATCAATAATACAATAATAGTATGGGACTTTAACACTCCCCTTAGTGACATGGACAGATTATCCAAGCAAAAGATAAACAAGGAAATAAAGGCTTTAAATGACACATTGGACCAGATGGACATCACAGATATATTCAGAACATTTCATCCCAAAGCAACAGAATACACATTCTTCTCTAGTGTACATGGAACATTCTCCAGAATAGATCACATCCTCAGTTTTAAATCAGGCCTCAACTGGTATCAAAAGATTGGGATCATTCTCTGCATATTTTCAGACCACAATGCTCTGAAGCTAGAACTCAATCACAAGAAGAAATTTGGAAAGAACCCAAATACATAGAGACTAAACAGCATTCTTCTAAAGAATGAATGGGTCAACCAGGAAATTAAAGAAGAATTGAAAAAATTCATGGAAACAAATGATAATGAAAACATAACAGGTCAAAATCTGTGGGACACAACAAAGGCAGTCCTGAGAGGAAAATATATAGCGGTACAAGCCTTTCTCAAGAAACAAGAAAGGTCTCAAATATACAACCTAACACTACACTTAAAGGAGCTGGAGAAAGAACAACAAAGAAAGCCTAAACCCAGCAGGAGAAGAGAAATCATAAAGATCAGAGCAGAAATCAATGAAATAGAAACTAAAAAAAACAATGGAACAACTCAATGAAACTAGGAGCTGGTTCTTTGAAAGAATTAATAAGATTGACAACCCCCTGGCCAGACTTATCAAAAGAAAAGAGAAAGGACCCAGATAAATAAAATCATGAATGAAAGGGGAGAGATCACAACCAACACCAAAGATATACAAACAATTATAAGAACATACTATGAGCAACTCTACGCCTACAAATTTGACAATCTGGAAGAAATGGATACATTTCTAGAGACATATAAACTACCACAACTGAACCAGGAAGAAACAGAAAACCTGAACAGACCCATAACCAGTAATGAGATTGAAACAGTCATCAGAAATCTCCAAACAAACAAATGTCCAGGGCCAGATGGCTTCCCAGGGGAATTCTACCAAACATTTAAAGAAGAATTAATTCCTATTATCCTGAAACTGTTCCAAAAAATAGACATGGAAGGATAACTTCCAAACTCATCTTATGAGGCCAGCATCACCTTGATCCCAAAACCAGACAAGGATCCCATCAAAAAATGAACTACAGACCAATATCCTTGATGAACACAGATGCAAAAATTCTCACCAAAATACTGGCCAATAGGATCCAACAATACATTAAAAGGATTATTCACCATGACCAAGTGGGATTTATTCCAAGGCTGCAAGGTTGTTTCAACATCTGCAAATCAATCAATGTGATACAATACATTAATAAAAGAAAGAATAAGAACCATGTGATACTCTCAATAGGTGCTGAAAAAGCATTTGACAAAGTGCAACATCCCTTCCTGATTAAAACTTTTCAAAGTGTAGGGATAGGGGGCACATACCTCAATATTATCAAAGCCATTTATGAAAAACCCACTGCAAATATCATTCTCAATGGAGAAAAACTGAAAGCCTTTCTGCTAAGGTCAGGAACACGGCAAGGATGTCCGTTATCTCCACTGCCATTCAACATAGTACTAGAAGTCCTAGCCTCAGCAATCAGACAACAAAAAGAAATTAAAAGCATCCAAATTGGCAAAGAAGTCAAACTACCACTCTTTGCAGATGATATGATACTGTATGTGGAAAACCTAAAAGGCTCCACTCCAAAACTGCTAGAACTTGTACAGGAATTCAGTAAATTGTCAGGATATAAAGTCAATGCACAGAAATCAGTTGCATTTCTTTACACTAACAGCAAGACAGAAGAAAGAAAAATTAAGGAGTCACTCTCATTTACAATTGCACCCAAAACCATAAGATACCTAGGAATAAACGTAACCAAAGAGGCAAAGAATCTATACTCAGAAAACTATAAAGTACTCATGAAAGAAATCGAGGAAGACACAAAGAAATGGAAAAATGTTCCATGCTCCTGAATTGGAAGAATAAATATTGTGAAAATGTCTATGCTACTAAAGCAATCTACACATTTAATGCAATCCCTATCAAAGACCCATCCATTTTTTCCAAGGAAATAGAACAAACAATCCTACAATTTATATGTATGAACCAGAAAAGACCTCGAATAGCCAGAGGAATATTGAAAAAGAAAGCCAAAGTTGGTGGTGGCATCACAATTCCAAACTTCAAGCTCTATTACAAAGCTGTCATTATCAAGACAGCACGGTACTGGCACAAAAACAGACACATAGATCATTGGAACAGAATAGAGAGCCCTGAAATAGACCCTCAATGCTATGGTCAACTAATTTTTGACAAAGCATGAAGGAATGTCCAATGGAAAAAAGACAGCCTCTTCAACAAATGGTGCTGGGAAAATTGGACAGCCACATGCAGAAAAATGAAATTTGGCTATTTCCTTACACCATACACGAAAATAGACTCAAAATGGATGAAGGACCTCAATGTGAGAAAGGAATCCATCAAAATCCTTGAGAACACAGGCAGCAACCTCTTTGACCTCAACTGCAGCAACTTCTTCCTAGGAACATCGCCAAAGACAACAGAAGCAAGGGCTATTGGGATTTCATGAAGATCAAAAGCTTTTGCACAGCAAAGGAAACAGTTAACAAAATCAAAAGACAACTGACAGAATGGGAGAAGATATTTGCAAACAACATATTGGACTAGTGTCCATAATCTATAAAGAACTTAGCAAACTCAACACCCAAAGAACAAATAATCCAATCAAGAAATGGGCAGAGGACATAAACAGACATTTCTGCAAAGAAGACATCCAGATGGCCAACAGACACATGAAAAAATGCTCCACATCACTCGGCATCAGGGAAATACAAATCAAAACCACAATGAGATACCACCTCACACCAGTCAGAATGGCTAAAATTAACAAGTCAAGAAAGGACAGATGCTGAGGAGCATGTAGAGAGAGAGGAACCCTCCTACACTGTTGGTGGGAATGCAAACTGGTGCAACCACTCTGGAAAACCGTGTGGAGGTTCCTCAAAAAACTGAAAATAGAGCTACCCTATGACCCAGCTATTGCACTACTGGGTATATATCCTAAAGATACAAACATGGTGCTCTGAGGGGCACGTGCACCCAAATATTTATAGCAGCAATGTCCACAATAGCCAAACTATGGAAAGAACCTAGATGTCCATCAACAGATGAATGGATAAAGAATATGTGGTATATACACAATGGAATACTATGTAGCCATCAAAAGAAACAAATCTTGCTATTGGCGACAACGTGGATGGAACTAGAGGGTATTATGCTTAGTGAAATAAGTCAATCAGAGAAAGATAACTATCATATGATCTCTCTGATATGAAGAAGTGGAGATGCAATGTGGGGGGTTTGGGGGGTAGTAAAAGAAAAAGTGAAAGAAGGTGGGATTGGGAGGGAGACAAACCATAAAAAACTCAATCTCAAAAAACAGACTGAGGGTTGCTTGGGGGAGGGGGGACGGGAGATGGTGGTGGGGATACGGACATTGGGGAAGGTATGTGCTATGATGAGTTCTGTGAAATGTTTAAACCTGGCAATTCACAGACCTGTACCCCTGGCAATAAAAATACATTATATGTTTTATTTTTAAAAAATAAATGAATTTAATAATTAAAAAAAAACCCATATAGTTATATTCACATTGATTCACCAGCACTAGTAATCCTTTACTGCAACTTGGAAGAAGCCTTAACCCTTACCCACCTCTTGCCAGTTTGTAGACTTTGAGAACTAAAGTGTTCTAGGCAGCTTGCCCTGTTACTTACTTGCTCTCACCCACAGGAAGCAGTTGTAGGACCAGAAGATAGAAAAGTATGCCACAGTGTGTGCACTGATTTTGAGATGGTGGGATGGTCTGAGGGTACATATGACCCAAAGACTTTCAGCACTACATGGTCAGTCTGGGAGTGAGCATGGGATGAAACTAACCCACAGACTAATTCCACACACAGGATTACATCCCGGTGGTTTATCTTATAGTCTCAATAATTGCCCCACTGAGAGTGAAAACTGACCAGATTGTGGACTGTAAGTTTTATGGTTTCTGGTGTAGGACGTCAATATTGGGTAATTTCCCTTTTAGATACATTGTCACCACTGACCTCCAGACTTGTCATTGAGAATAGGTAATTTTCAATTTGGGAAGAGCACTTAGCCTGACTCCAGTTTTATCTGGATAGATTTTTGTTGTTGCTTTTACAATAGTGTGTTTTCACTGGTATATACCTTACGTTAAGTAATCAGTCATTTCTCTTGTACTTCCTCTTTGCTTTTCACTTTTAAACAGGTATGTGGTAGATGCACAAAGGGGGTTTGCCAACAGTACAGAGTAACTTCAGGAGGAAAGACTGGATAATGTTTTTACACCTTTATGATGCTCTAAACAGAAGTCCTCACTTTGATCAATACATCCATACTCAGTCCAGTAATACTCCTTAAATGGTACCAATTCAGGCAATTCAGTAGCTCCTCAGGCCAAACCTCTCCCACCAAACTGCTCATGGGTGGGTCTAAAAGACATCACTAGAAGACTTGTTGAAACAATGCTGTTACAAACGTTTTTAGAATTTGTAAGGGGATTTGCGAGATAAATCAACAAAATAACTGTGATTCACCCCTCCCCAATATCTGTCAGAATCAGACCAATCCTAATTTCCTCAGTCTGGGGTATGTTTGTGCTCTAAAGAGCTGCACTACACCCACAAGTTTACTTTTAGTTAGAATAAATATTTTTCAGAACTATAGTTGTCTCACTTTGGGATGAGAAAGATTCCAGAACTTTATCAGGCTATTTGTATGACTACTTTGATATATATGTATGAGAGCGGGGGAAGTAGGCTCCCTGCTGAGCAAAGAGCCCAATGCAGGGCTCAATCCCAGGACCCTGAGATCATGACCTGAGCTGAAGGCAGAGCTTAACCCAATGAGCCACCCAGGTGCCCCTCCAATTTCTTTTCATTCCAAGCCACTATTCTGGTTCCAAATTGCGTCATTTAGTTTCGTCATCTTCTGTTATTCTCCCATGAAATTAATAATACTACAGACCAATGTACCCCCAATACCCAGCAATGTTTCTGGTATATAATATACACTAAAAATGTTTTTTTGTGTGTGAATAAATGAGAACCATATGGATAGCAGTCATTCTCAGATTATCATGTGAGTGTCATATACTATTTCAATAAAAGTATTCTAAGGCTTGTTAAAATATTGATAACATTCTGGCATCAAAAGTACAAACACTGCTTTATTCTCTTTGATTTTTCTCATATAATTTATGACAATGCATACCAGAATACTAAAATGTGTTATGCATGATGTTTGTCATTATTTCCTTATTCTTGTGTCTATGACTGAGTTCTTAAAATAAGGAAATACTAAGACCATATGTGTATATGTTGTTTTCTTTTGCTTTCTCATTTGAAAACATCACCTATTTTCTCTGGATTAATTTTTATGGATATTGTTTGCTTGTTTTATTAATTTTTGTGTTAAAATAACTTTTGAAATATCCATGACAGAATTTGGGACTCTATCCAATAGTTTAACATTCAGTAATTACTAAAAAGCTACTACTACAAAAAAGTTACTAATACAAATCTGATAGTGTTTTGGCTCCAGATTTGAGAAGATATTCTGCCTGAAATTCTCTTGCTGGAATAGATTTTAAAAGCAAATACCATATGATTTCACTCATATGTGTAATTTAAGAAATGAAACACACAAAGAAAAAAAAAAGACAGACAAATCCCAAAACAGTTTTTTAACTATAGAGAACAAACTAATGGTTGCCGGAGTGGAGGTGGGTGGGAAATGGGTGATATAGATGAATGGGATTAGGAGTGCACATACTGAG
Organism: Mustela nivalis; assembly: GCF_964662115.1. Taxonomy (NCBI): domain Eukaryota; kingdom Metazoa; phylum Chordata; class Mammalia; order Carnivora; family Mustelidae; genus Mustela; species Mustela nivalis. The sequence continues at coordinate 109,029,105 of NC_139023.1, forward strand.
ATGAGCACTGGGTAACATACAGAATTGTTGAATTATTATATTGTACACTCAAAATTAATATAATTCTGTATGCTAAGTATACTCTACTTAAAATTTTAAAAATCCTTCAAATTACAATGTCTTTGCTCTATTTTGATATATTGAGACTAAACATACCTTTTTTTTCTTTAGAGAGAGAAGGTGCAGAGGGGGAAAGAGACAAATCTTAAGCAGGGTCCAAAACCAGCATGGAAACATGGGGCCCGATTCACAACCCTGATATCATGACTGGAGCCCAAATCAGCAGTCAGATATTTAACCGAATGAGTCACCCAGGAGCTTCCCACAGGCATGTTTCAAACATATTCTTAGATCATATTCAGCGCTCTTTGTCAATACCTGCATATTATGTGTGTAGATTCCTGGCTTTCCCTAAAAGTGGAGAAAATATTATTTCTCTGCCTAATAACTACCACAGTGTTTTTGTATGAAATAGATGCTGAATCAATTTGATTAAATAAATTGCAGATGATGGGTGGAATGAATAAAATTAACATTGTAATATTTCAACTAAAATTTATAATTCTTCAGTATACTGCCAAATTGCCAAGTCTATTCTTCATTGATTTCCTGTCAATCATTAAGTACATATTTTATTGTTCCACTTTACTTCATTTTTCAGAATTAGCCATTTCAGCCATAATTTATTGCTTGTTCTATGCTATTTATGTCTGCTTGCTGGTTCTAAATGACCACAATATCATTTTATAGATATAATTCACACTAGATAGAAAGCTTAATACAGCTTCTCAACATTTGATCACTTAATAATGTCATGTTTTTGAATTAATGGTGTATTGCATCCTATCTCACTAAGTTAAAAGAGAGTCTAATAACAATTATAGTGTCTGGAAAGTATAATTTTAGTATTTAAAATATCTAAGAGGATATATATCTAGAAATCACATTTTCCCTTTAATTGATCACTGCAGGAACATGCTCACAGAACTGTTGTTGAATGGATGTCACTGTCAAAGAGCATGATTTAATATGATATTATGTGACTTATGGGGAGATAAAAGTTAAAATTGGCTTTTCTTGAACCTTCCTGTCTTATTTTTCTTTCATCACAGAGAGGTATAAATATTGATTGTACTTTTAATTTCAAGTGAAGTTTATTTATTTTTGATTAGATATTGATAGAGACCACTGTCTTGAGTGACTTCTTTCTATTGGGGCTGTCAAGAGTTTAGCTAAGGTACTCCCTGGTATTGCTCCCTAGTATCTGTTTTGTTTGGCAAACTGGCCAACCCGGACCTTAAAATAACTCTAGTCCTTCAGGCAGCATATACCCTAGATAACAGCCACCAGAGTCACAAGGATATGTAGGTTCTTGATATTATTTCCCCAGCTGTGATTGACAGTCTTGTCACCCCCTAAGGTCTTCCCCTTGTGCTTAGATAAGACCCTCATGGAACTTATCAAAGTCCTGCTTCTTTAAATTGAATTGACCAATCTGGCTTTAGCCAAGAACCCCAAAGCCCCGTACCCATTGGCTCAAAGGAAGGTGCCCTAGATTCTATGGCTTTCTGTCTGCATTCTGCCTTGAGCTTTCCTTGTGGCCTCTTGAGGTATGCTATATACCTTCACCAGGACCTATGAGTGATAAATTCTATTTCAATTTCTCTTGTGGTGTCTTGCTGAACTGTGAAACTGTGTGATCCTCTTAACAAATTTTAAGTTAACAAACTCAGAACATACACATATTCATTTGTTAAAATACAATATAAATATTAAATTGAGCAAAATTCAGCCAAGTATTTTCTTCTAATGGACAGAACTCAGTAGATATTAAGGCGCTGAAAGGAGAACAGTAACTGTAGTGAGGAGAAATATATTGCATTAAATGATTGTGAAAACCAACATAACACTTAAGCGAGTATAGAATGGTATGTAAAAAAATTAGTATGGATTGATAAAAAGAAAGATGAGTGTCAGGCTTAACAAACCAATTAACTTTCATCAAGCAAGAGAGTCAATGAGTTCTTGACAGGGGTAAAGCAATAGACATAATTTGTTTACAGATTAAAAAGCCTCTTTGACATGCCACCATATCACAGACAAGAACATGAAATTAGCAAGTTATTTATGGAGAAATTATGCATCGAAAGGAAAAAAAGTGCACAATGGTGAAGAACACTGACAGGCGTTCCAGATTACAGAGAAGGAAAGAAGAAAATAGAAAGAGAGGGCTACAGCTGTGCTTACATGCCATCTCTGCTCAAAGCGACATCTGCTAACAGGAAAAGAAATGAAAGCTGGGATGAAACTAAGCATTGCCAATCAGTAGTATTGATTCAAATAAATTAGGATCAAATTAGGCCTATTATTAGAAATTTATTTCCTTGGTTTTCCTCTGGCTTTGAATTCCTTAGAAAATATTAAAGAGTTTTTCATCCTCAGTAACTATTTTTCATGCCATCTTACACACAGATGGATAATTAGAAAATTCTGTCCAAAGGGCACATAAAAAACAATGGCAAATCAGTTCTTCACTGTACTCCTTCAGTTATATATTAAGATATGTTTTCTCCTCTTTCTTTTTCACATTATGTTTATCTACACCTGTAAACCCAGCCCAGGATGGTATTCTGTTATAACACATTCATCTAAATGGAGTCACATTTTTTCATGTTTTCACATCAATAATGTGTCAGACTCCAATATTTTTATATCTCAAATATTTTAAATAATTTTCCAAGGTAAGCTAAAGTCTCAAGTATCTATCTCCAAAATTGGCTCCTTTTTATATGATTCCAAATCAGATTAGTACTCTAGAAGGTTAATTTTGATGTCCCCTTTTCCAGGGGCTTCCCTAATATATCTATACATTTTCTTCACTATTCTCAAACTGATTTTATTCAGTTTTTTATTCAAACTCTAATATTTCTAACCTATATTATTATAATTTATAACAACATCTTTCAATTACAGGTTTATTCTTTAAAAATGAATAGTGCTATCTTGTTAATTTTGGCCATTCTAGTTGGTGCAAGGTGGTATCTCAATGTGGTTTTAATTTGAATCTCCCTGATGGCTAGTGATGATGAACATTTTTTCATGTGTCTGTTAGCCATTTGTATGTCTTCATTGGAGAAGTGTCTGTTCATGTCTTCTGCCCATTTTTTGACATGATTATCTGTTTTGTGTGTGTTGAGTTTGAGGAGTTCTTTATGACCCTGAATATCAGCCTTTTGTCTGTACTGTCATTTGCAGATATCTTCTCCAGTTCTGTGGGTTGCCTCTTTGTTCTGTTGACTGTTTCCTTTGCTGTGCAGAAGCTTTTGATCTTGATGAAGTCCCAAAAATTCATTCACTTTAGTTTCCTTTGCCTTTGGAGACATATCTTAAAAGAAGTTGCTGTGGCTGATATTGAAGAGGTTACTGCCTATGTTCTCTTCTAGGATTCTGATGGATTCCTGTCTCACATTGAGGTCTCTTATCCATTTTGAGTTCATCTTCATGTACGGTGTAAGAGAATGGTCGAGTTTCATTCTTCTGCATGTAGCTGTCCAATTTCCAACATTATTTATTGAAAAGACTGTCTTTTTTCCACTGTATATTTTTTCCTGCTTGTCAATAGATTATTTGGCCATAGAGTTGAGGGTCCATATCTGGGCTCTCTACTCTATTCCACTGCTCTATGTGTCTGTTTTTATGTCAGTACCATGCTGTCTTGGTGATCACAGCTTTGTAGTAAAGCTTGAAATCAGGCAATGTGTGTTGGAGAGAATGTGGAGAAAGGGGAACCCTCTTACACTGTTGGTGGGAATGCAAGTTGGTGCAGCCACTTTGGAGAACAGTGTGGAGATTCCTCAAGAAATTAAAAATAGAGCTTCCCTGTGACCCTGCAATTGCACTACTGGGTATTTACTCCAAAGATACAGATGTAGTGAAAAGAAGGGCCATCTGTACCCCAATGTTCATAGCAGCAATGGCCATATTTGCCAAACTGTGGAAAGAACCAAGATGCTCATCAATGGACAAATGGATAAGCAAGATGTGATCTATATATACTATGGAGAATTATGCCTCCATCAGCAAGGATGAATACCCAACTTTTGTTTCAACATAGACAGGATTGGAAGAGATTATGCTAGTGAAATAAGTCAAGTAGAGAGAGTCAATTATCATATGGTTTCACTTATTTGTGTAGCATAAGAAATAACACAGAGGACATGGGAGATGGAGAGGAGAAGGGAGTTGCAGGAAATTGGAAAGGGAGATGAACCATGAGAGACTATGGACACTGAAAAACAACCTGAGGGTTTTGAAGGGGCAGGAGGTGGGAGGTTGGGTGAGCCTGGTGGGGGTATTAAGGAGGGCATGTATTACATGGAATGCTGGGTGTGGTACATAAACAATGAATTCTGGTACCCTGAAAAGAAATTAAAAAAAAAAATCATTACCATGTTTTCTACACAATATCTTATTTAATCCTCACAGGAACCTTCAAGGGGGCTTCTATTACCCACACCTTACTGATAAGGAAACTGAAGCTGAGAATGATCTTAGATCCTGCAGTTGGTCAGAGACAGAGCCAAGATTCAAAACTGGGTCTTCTGGACCCTAAAGCCTGTACTCAAGTGTGGTGCACTCCAACCTTCCAACATGACACAGTGAAATCTACAGGATGGAGGAAACTAAAAAAAAATCAGTTGGCGGAGGAACACCTCGCTGGCTCAGTTGGTGAAGCATGCAGCTCTTGATCTTGGGGTTGTGGATTGAAGCCCCACTTTAGGTACAGAGATTACTTAAAAATAATAAATAATCCTTAAAAAATGAATAGTGCTAATTATTTTATAAAATTTATTTTCCTTCTATTTTTTTTTTTGAGAGGAGTCAGTTAGGGGCAGAGGGAGAGAGAGACTCCATGTGCAATGGGGAGCCCAACTTGAGGTTCAACTATATATATATATATATATATATATATATATATATAATATATATTTTTATTATTATGTATATAATATAATTACATATTATTCCTTTGGGATACACACACACACACATACACACATATATATAAAATCACATATTCTTTATCTCTTCATCTTTTGGTGGCAATATGGGCTCTTTCCATAGTTGGTTTTGTGAACATTGTTGTTATAAACATTGGAAGGGACACAAATACATGGAAATTAAAGAGCACTTTACTAAAGAATGAATAGGTCAACCAGGAAATTAAAGAAGAATTTTAAAAATTCCTGGAAACAAGTGAAGATAAAAATATAGTTGTTCATAGCCTTTGGGATGCAGCAAATTCCCTTAAGAGGAAATTATATAACAATGCAAGCCTTTCTCAAGAAATAATAAAACTCTAATATACACAATCTAACCTTAAACCAAAAGGAACTGGAGAAAGAACAGCAAATAAAGCCTAAACCCAGAAGAAGAGAATTAATAAAGATTAGAATAGAAATCCATGAAATAGAAACCAAAAGAACAGAAGAACGGATCAATGAAAAAATTAATAAGATTGTTAAGCCCCCAGCCAGACATATCAGAAAAAGAGAAAGGACCCAAATTAATAAAGCAATGAATGAAAGAGGAGAGAACACAGCTAATACTGAAGAAATACAAACAATTATAAGAACATATTATGAGGAATTATATGCCAACAAATTAGGCAATCTGGAAGAAACGGATGCATTCCTAGAGGCATATAAACTACCAATACTAAACCAGGAAGAAATAGAAAACTTGAGAAGACCCATAACAAGCAAGGAAATTGAAGCAATAAAAATCTACCAATAAAAGAGAATCCAGGGCTGGTTGGTTTTCCAGAGGAATTCTACCAAGTGCTTTAAGAAAGAATTAGTACCTATTCTGAAACTCTTCCAAAAAATAGAAATGGAAGGAAAACTTCCAAATCTTTCTACAAAACCAGCATTACCTTGATCTCAAAACCAGACAAAGACTCCATCAAAAATGAAAATTAGAGATCAATATCCCTGATGAACATGGATGCCAAAATTCTCACCAAAATACTATCCAATAGGATCCAACAATACATTAAAAGGATTATTCATCATGACCAAGTGGGATTTATACTTGGGCTGCAAGAGTGTTTCAAAATTCATAAATCAATCAGTGTGATGCACTACATCAATAAAAGAAAGGCAAGAACCATATGATCCTCTCAATAGATGCTGAAAAAGCATTTGACAAAGTGCAACATCCTCTCTTGATTAAAACTCCCCACAGTATAGGGATATAGGGAACATACCTCAATATAATAAAATCTAAATGTGAAAAGCCCACAGTGAATATCATTCTCAATGGGGAAACACTGAGAGCTTTTCCCCTAAGGTTAGGAACAGGGCAGAGATGTCTGTTTTCACCACTGTTGTTTAATATAATACCAGAAGTTCTAGCCTCAGCAATCAGACAACAAAAAAGAAATAAAAAGTTATCCTAATTGACAAAGAAGTCAAACTCTCACTCTTTGCAGATAACATGGTATTCTGTGTGGAAAACCCAAAAGACTCTTCCCTAAAATATCATTCTTGTAAATATCTTCCTTAAGATACATACCTTAGTGGGGCACCTGGGTGGCTCAGTGGGTTAAGCCTCTGCCTTCAGTTCAGGGAGCCCCGCATCGGGCTCCCTGCTCAGCGGGGAACCTGCTTTCCTCCTCTCTCTTACTGCCTCTGTGCCTACTTGTGATCTCTCTCTCTGTCAAATAAATAAATAAGATATTAAAAAAAAATACATACCTAGCAATAAGGTTACTGGGTCAAGGCATGAGCATGTACATGGTTTTAGAAAAGGGATCAACAAACCATAACCTTTGGGTCAAGTCTGGCCCACTATCTGTTTTTATAAATAAAGTTTTACTACAACACAGTTACACTCACTTATTTAGATATTGTCTATGGCTTCTTTCATACTCCAAGGGCAAAGTGGAATAGTAAGCCCATAAAGCTGAAATTACTTACTCTCTGGCTGTTTCCAGAAAAATTGGCCAACCTCTGGCTTACTTCTGAGAAGCAGTTTTCAGTATCTACAAGGAGTTGACTGATTTCCCCATACCTTTATCTGTGATGAGAATTACGATACCAGTAAAACATTTATGAATTGCCTTTTCCCCAGTACAGTCTCACATTTCGTTCTGAAAAGAAGACTGAGAGATCTAGACCCGGTATTAAGGGGTCTGGCAGCTTAGAAAATTGCCCTGAAGCCTTGGTTATATATGCTTCCAAAGAAAGTCGATTACTCCTGGAGTTAGTACTAGCACATCAGTGACTGCCAGGTGCTTCCTCTCTCTAGCTAATGAGTTCTACAGAGAGCACACCCTCAGCTAGTTTGCAATGCCAACAAATAGAAGAGAAATAGAAGAGCTCTAACCCACCAGACTTTGTGATATTGTCTACTTTAGCATACTGAACTGCTGCAGATGTTTTCCCTTCAAGAGCACAGTTTAATATACACAAAAGTGCCTTAAAGCAAAATTTGGGTTATTGCATAAAGGTCTGCTGACTCGCTTCAGCATGGCATTATGCTGAGATTGCACACCAGGTGCAAAAGGGCTATCACATTTCATCATTTCTGTGTTGCAAAATCAGGTAACATGGGTACATTATAAGTTAGATTATCTTCTTGTAATACAAAGTGACCCAATTTGCCAAATAAAAATGGAATGAAAACAGCAGCTTGTAGCAACACCTAAATATCTTCTGAGTCATTATCTCTTTAATGAAAAGCAACACTGGACAATTTCAACGCAAATTGTGGTTTAGCATCTCATTAACTGAATAATGGCTTATACACACCATGCATTTCTAAGCACCTGAAGTGTTATAAAAGTGTTACACCAAATGAGTCAAGAGTCCATTCTTCTATCCATTCTCAGTTGATAATTAAGATCTTTCTGTCCCTCATTATTTTACTATAATCATGTTTCTTCTTTTAGCTTCCTCAGATAGTATAACAGAGTAAGATTTCCAAATAGCCTATTTGACATATTCTTAGGTATTTAAATAATTTTCCCTACTGTGAATTATGTGGATGTTTGATTCTGAATTGCCATTTGACTGGCATATTTCTTTTCTTAGGAGTCTTAGGGGGTCTAAAAATAAAAGAGTTGCTGACTTTGTATATGAAGGGCCTCCCAGAACATAAATTACTACTGGGCATCTCCTAGTGTTGGTAAAAGAAATCCTGTAACTTTTTAATTGAAGCCTACTGAGACCAGTATGTCTCTATTTTTCAGTTCATTTAAAACATCTCCCTTCAGAAGTGCTATTTTCCTTTCAGTAATCAAGTAATTACTAGGCTGATTTCACTTCTTTGCATAAACTTTGCCTTGTGTTCATCAGCCTGGTTCTTTCACCCTTATAAACCCTGGATACTGGGGTTGGGATAGCTGTTCCATACCAGGCCTGAATATCTGCAGGCATTTTCCTCCTGTTTCACACTGAGTTAGCAATCAATCCCATCTGTTCTTTATCATTAGAAATTCACAATGTGCTTAAAGCCATTCTTCAAGTAAGGTCTTAAACTTTCAAGGCAGCTTTCTAGACAGATAGATACATACATATGCAAAAATATATATATACATATAAATATATAAATATACACACAAGCACATGCACAGAGTTTTTATACCCATAATACTCACCATAATACTCACATGGATTTTGGATAAGAATATATAGGTATCTGGTAAAGAAAATCTTAAAACAAAAAAGACTATATATGTATCAGAAAAAAAATTATTTGTGAACAAACTCCATTTGTATATGTTGATTGCTTTATCATTTTCCATCAAATAGTACCAGATGATTTTATGTTTGTTTGATATACTGTATTCATGTTATCACTAAAAAGTAAGTTGTTTTTCAAATCATTCATGAATCTAGGCAAGATAATCATGCAGTTTAACAGCTTTGTTTTTTTAAAAAATTTTTTGCTTCAGGGGAGCCTGGGTGGCTCAGTGGGTTAAGCCGCTGCCTTAGGTTCAGGTCATGATCTCAGGGTCCTGGGATCAAGCCCCACATCAGGCTTTCTGCTCAGCAGGTAGCCTGCTTCCCTTCCTCTCTCTCTGCCCGCCTCTCTGCCTACTTGTGATCTCTCACTGTCAAATAAATAAAATATTTAAAAAAAAAATTTTTTTTTGCTTCAGGCAATTCTTCATTGACCTAGAAAGCATTCTTGCATTTGATGTGTTGTCAAAGTCCAGAATAATCAGTCCTAAATTCCTTCCAGTCCATTTTGTTGGGTTATCTGTGTTAAAATATAGCAGTATATAAATTAGCTAGTGTATAACATGTATCAGATAAATACAAGAGGACACCAATTAGAAAGCCCTACAAAATAGTCTTACTGTTTTATAATTGAAAATAAATGAACTCTACATAATATTTGCTTTAAAATATGGACAAACCTGAGGTGCTATGAAACCTTATGAGTGCTGGTCCATTGTATGTGGTGTGAAGAGATTTTAATCTAAAACTTTGCTTCACACAATGAAACCTGTTTGCACAGGTTAGTACAAGTTCTAAGTAAATATAATTATTTAATCTCTTTACTATATCTCAAAGACTATCTAATATTTTTGATTACTTTAAATCTATCTCTGGTCTCCAAAACTAAGTCTTGATCAAAATACTAAATTTGTTTCCTTAAGAGATTTGATAATATTTTATATAAAATAGTTTTGTTTATTTTTATTGTCAGCATTTTTATAAAACTATAAATGGTAATTGTATCATTTACTAAAGCATAACAAGGTGTCCTAAGCTTTTAAAAATAATTGCAGGGTACTAGGAGACAAGATGGCAGGGAAGTAGGAGGAGGCGCCTTTTCAACCTGTACCCTAAAGTGAGCTGATTACCTACCAAAGAACTCGGATCACCCATGAAATCAGCCTGAGATCAGAATTATACACGTCTGGATCTCTACAGGATCATGGGATGGGGGAAATTGTGGGAATTGGGGCGGCTAGGGACAGGGGCTTAAGTCCCTAAACCCAGAACAGCCTCCCTTGGTGCTGAGCCAGAGAGAGTGCAGCAGAGAAACCAGGTCTTGGTCCCTGAGCCACCAGCGTGCCTGAGATTGCATGGGGTCTGGCTCCTGTGAGGGGCTGGGAGTCACGCCAGATGGCAGAACACTGAGCCCTCCTACGGAGCCTGAGACATGCGCACCCCTCACCCTCCCCTGAGAGAGGTGTGCAGAGGCCCAGCCTGGTGCTTTTGGACCTGCGCCCCGTTCTCAGAGCCTGAGACACATGTGTGACCCACAGCCTCCCCTGAGAGAGGTGTGCGCAAGCCGGGCGCTCTTAGACCTAGAAAGACCAGGCACTCCCAGCCCGGGCCAGCAGAAAAATCTCAGTGTGTGATCGCTGCTTGGAACCTCTCTGGCAGTCTGGAGCTGCCCAGACAGCTGCTGCTGCCGTGGTTTTGGGTACAAGCAGAAGATTCTGTGTCCCCAGGGACCACGACTCAGAACCTGCTCTGCCAGCGGCCAAGGGGGAATTTATATGGGCTCTGCAACACCCACAGAATAGCAGACTGAGGCTTCTCTCTGAGAGGGAGGTCAGGGTGCAGTTTGCTTTCCTTTAAACCTACAAAATCCATCAAAAGTGGTCAAGGCGAGAGGAAAAAAAAAAAAAAGTGAACAAACATAAAAAAACCTCCGGAGAACAAAAGCCTGAAAAAACCGGTTTCCTCAGAGCCCACCCCCTTGAGGGGGGCAGGAGGACTTAACTCAGGGAACATCATTGACTAAAAACCCATGTGGCAGGCCCCTTCCCCAGAAAACCAACCAGGAAAGAAAAAAAATAAAAAAGACTACAAGAGAACCACCACCACTACTTCATAGGACAACTTTTATTTTTAATTTGTTCCCACTATTCTGGTTCATTTTTTTATATAGATAATTTTTAACCTATTTACCATCACAGTGAGCTGTCCAGTACATCAAATTCCATAATAACCTTCTAACCTGAACTTTTTAATACATACACCTGTGTTTTTCTTTTGCATTTCTATTTTTATAATTTCTTTTTTTTTTAAACTTTAGTTTAGTTTAGTCTAGTTTATTCCTTTTTTATTTTTGTTTTCTAATATTCATATAGAGTTAAACTTCAAAATAATCCCCTTTCCCCAATCAATACTACCCCTATAGGTAAACCAATTTTTAATCCTCCTTTATCTTAGGAAAGTTGAGTCCTTTAATAAAGTGATCAAGATACCTCCAGAAAGAATCAAAACAACCTTCCTCACCCACACTGAGAATTTATAACCACTCTACCATCTTTTTCTTCCTCCAGAGTTTCTGTGTTTTGTGTTTGTCCTGATAGTATATAAATCTTACACTTGGGGTTCTTTTTGACAAGGTTCTTCCTTTATTTGCTTATATATATATATTTTTTCTCTTGTCACATACTTTTATCAGTCTTTTTGTTTGTCTGTTTTTGTTTGTATACTTCATAAATCTTACATTGGGGCCCATTTGGGCTGAACCTTCTCTTTTATCTTCCCTTTTTTTCCTGTCTCTTTCTCTCTCTCTTTTTTTCTTCTTCTTTCCTTTTTTCTCTCATTTGGGTGGAGAATCCTGATTGCTCAGAAATGTTCCAGGGTGCACCTTGACTGCACCACGGTCAATACATCCAGCTACATCTGTTCAGTCATCTTTCACCAAAATGACTAGGAGGAGGAATGCCCAGCAGAAGAAAAATACAGAGGATGGACCTTCTGCCTCAGACCTAATGGCTATCAACATAGACAATATATCGGAAAGAGAATTCAGGCTAACAATTATCCAGGCAATAGCTAGGTTGGAGAAAGCCATGGATTACCAAATGGAATTGATTAGGGCTGAACTGAAAGTGACCAGAGATGATGTTCACAATGTTAGGGCAGAGCTAAAAGCTACCAGGGATGAGGTTCACAATGCTATCAATGAGTTCCAATCTAATCTAAATTATCTCAAAGCTAGGGTAACTGAGACAGAAGATAGAATTAGTGATCTGGAGGACAAACAGATAGAGAGAAAGGAACAGGAGGAAGCCTGGAACAAACAGCTAAGAGGCCATGAAAACAGAATCAGGGAAATAATTGATGCCATGAAACATTCCAACATCAGAATTATTGGTGAATCCCTGAAGGGGAGGAGAAAGAAAGAAGTCTAGAAGATATAGTAAAACAAGTTCTTCATGAAAATTTTCCCAATATTGCGAATGGAACAGCGCTCATGTACTAGAGGCTGAACGGTCTCCACCCAAGATTATAGATTCCAGAAAAACATCAAGGCACCTGATAGTCAAATTGAGGAATCATAATTATAGATATAATCTCTTGAAAGCCGCTAGGATGAAGAGGCTCCTTACTTACAGAGGAAAGCCCATCAGAATAACATCAGACCTGTCCACAGAGATCTGGCAAGCCAGAAAGGGTTGGCAAGATATATTCAGGGCACTAAATGAGAAGAACATGCAGCCAAGAATACTTTATCCAGAAAGACTGACATTCAAAATGGATGGAGAGATAAAGAGTTTCCAAGACCAGCAAGGCTTAAAAGACTATGCAACCACCAAGCCAATACAGCAGGAAATATTAAGGGGGGTTCTATAAAAGAGGAAAAATCCCAAGAATAGCACTGAACAGAAATATAGAGACAATCTACAGAAAGAAAGACTTCAAAGGTAACACAATGTCAATAAAAACGTATCTATCAATAATCACTCTCAATGTGAATGGCCTAAATGTGCCCATAAAATGGCACAGGGTTGCAGATTGGATAAAAACGACAGGACCCATCCATATGTTGTCTACAAGAGACCCATTTTGAACCTAGAGATACACCAGACCAAAAGTGAAGGGATGAAGAAGCATCTTTCATGCAAATGGGCCTCAAAAGAAGGCTGGGGTAGCGATTCTCATATCAGATAAATTAGATTTTAAACTAACGACTGTAGTCAGAGATACAGAAGGACACTACATCATTCTTAAAGGAACTATCCACCAAGATGATCTAACAATTGTAAATATCTATGCCCCCAATATGGGAGCAGCCAATTACATAATAAAACTGTTAATTAAGATAAAGAGTCATATTTATATGAATACACTAATAGTAGGATATCTTAACACACCTCTCTCAGAAATAGACCATTGAAGCAGAAAATCCATACAGAAACAAGAGCATTGAATGACACATTGAACCAGATGGACCTCATAGATATAAAAAGAACATTCCACCCTAAAACAACAGAATACTCATTCTTCTCAAGTGCACATGGAACTTTCTCTGGAATAGACCACATACTGGGTCACAAATCAGGACTCAACTGATACCAAAAGACTGAGATTATTCCCTGCATATTCTCAGATCACAATGATTTGAAACTGGAGCTCAATCACAAGGAAAATTTCAGAAGGAACTCAAACATCTGGAAGCTAAAGACCACCTTGCTTAAGAATGCTTGGATCAACCAGGAGATCAACCATGAAATAATTCATGGAAACCAATGAGAATGAAGACATTTTGGTCCAAAACCTATGGGATACAACAAAGGTGGTCCTAAGGGGGAAATACATAGCCATCCAAGCCTCCCTCAAAAAAACTGAAATATCCAGAACACACCAGCTGTCTCTACACCTTAAAGAACTGGAGAATCAACAACAGATCAAACCAACTCCACACATAAGAAGGGAAATCATCAAGATTAGAGCTCAGATCAATGAGGTAGAAACCAGAGATATAGTAGAACATATCAATGAAACTAGAAGCTGGTTTTTTGAAAGAATCAAGAATATTGATAAACCATTGGCCACACTAATCCAAAAGAAAAGAGAGAAAGCCCAAATTAATACAATTATGAATGAATAGGGAGAGATCACAACTAACACTAAGGAAGTAGAAACAATCATCAGAAGTTATTATCAACAGTTATATGCCAATAAGCTTAGCAACCTAGATGAAATGGATGCATTCCTGGAAAAATATAAACTACCAAAATTGAACCAGGAAGAAATCGACAACCTGAATAGACCAATATCTAATAACGAGATTGAATCAGTGGTCAAAAACCTCCCAAAAAACAAGAGCTCAGGAACTGTTGGATTCCCTGGAGTATTCTACAAAACTTTCAAAGAAGAAATAACACCTATTCTCCTGAATCTGTTTCAAAAAAATTGAAGCAGAAGGAAAACTTCCAGACTCTTTCTATGAAGCCAGCTTTACCCTGATCCCCAAACCAGGCAAAGATCCTACCAAAAAGGAGAATTTCAGACCAATATCACTGATGAATATGGATGCTAAGATTCTCAACAAGATTCTAGCAAACAGGATTCAACAGCACATTAAAAAGATTATCCACCATGACCAGGTGGGATTCATTCCTGGGCTACAAGGATGGTTCAACATTCTCAAATCAATCAATGTCATAGAACAAATTAATATGAGAAGAGAGAAGAACCACATGGTCCTCTCAATTGATGCAGAAAAAGCATTTGACAAAATCCAACATCCGTTCCTGATTAAAACACTTCAAAGTATAGGGATAGAGAAAACATTCCTGAACTTCATAAAATCTATCTATGAAAGACCCACAGCAAATATCATCCTCAATGGGAAAAAGCTTGCAGCCTTCCCGTTGAGATCAGGAAGCCCACTCTTACCACTCTTGTTCAACATAGTTTTAGAAGTCCTAGCAACAGCAATCAGACAACAAAGAGAAATAAAAGGTATCCAAATAGGCAATGAAGAAGTCAAACTCTCTCTCTTCACAGATGACATGATTCTTTATATGTAAAACCCAAAAGACTCCACCTCCAAACTACTAGAACCCATACAGCATTCAGTAACGTGGCAGAGTACAAAATCAATGTACAGAAATCAGTAGCTTTCTTATACACTAGCAATGAAATACAAAAAGGGAAATTAGAGAATCAATTCCATTTACTAGAGGGCCAAGAACCATAAGATACCTGGGAATAAACCTAACCAAAGAGGTAAAGGATCTGTACTAGAGGAACTACAGAACGCTCATGAAAGAAATTGAAGAAGACACAAAAAGATGAAAACCATTCCATGCTCTTGGATTGGAGGAATAAACATTATTAAAATGTCTATACTGCCTAGAGCAATCTATACTTTTAATACCATTCCATTTTTTAAAAAAATATTTTATTTATTTATTTGACAGAGAGAGATCACAAGTAGGCAGAGAGGCAGGCAGAGAGAGAGGAGGAAGCAAGCTCCCCACTGAGCAGAGAGCCTGATGCGGGGCTCGATTCCAGGACCCTAAGATCATGACCTGAGCCAAAGGCAGAGCTTTAACCCACTGAACCACCCAGGCGCCCCTTTTAATACCATTCTGATCAAAATTTTCACCGGTATTTTTCAAAGAGGTGGAGCAAATAATCCAAAAATTTGTATGGAATCAGAAGAGACCCCAAATCACTAAGGAAATGTTGAAAAACTAAAATAAAACTGGGGGCATCACGTTACCTGATTTCAAGCTTTACTACACAGCTGTGATCACCAAGACAGCATGGTACTGGCCTAAAAACAGACACATAGACCAGTGGAACAGCGTAGAGAGCCCAGATATGGACCCTCAACTCTATGGTCAAATAATCTTCGGCAAAACAGAAAAAAATATACAGTGGAAAAAAGACAGTCTCTTTAATAAATGGTGCTGGGAAAACTGGACAGCTATATGCAGAAGAATGAAACTCGACCATTCTCTTACACCATACACAAGATCAACTCAAAATGGATAAAAAACCTCAACGTGAGACAGGAATGCATCAGAATCCTAGAGGAGAACATAGGCAGTAACCTCTTCAATATCAGCCACAGCAACTTCTTTCAAGATATGTCTCCAAAAGCAAAGGAAACAAAAGCGAAAATGAACTTTTGGGACTTCATCAAAATCAAAAGCTTCTGCACAGCAAAGGAAACAGTCAAAAAAACAAAGAGGCAACCCTTGGAATGAGAGAAGATATTTGCAAATGACAGTACAGAAAAAGGTTGATACCCAGGATCTATAAAGAACTCCTCAAACTCAACACACACAAAACAGACAATCATATCAAAAAATGGGCAGAAGATATGAACAGACACTTCTCCAATGAAGACATACAAATGGCTATCAGACACATGAAAAAATGTTCATCATCACTAGCTATCAGAGAGATTCAAATTAAAACCACATTGAGATATCACCTTACACCAGTTAGAATGGCCAAAATTAGCATGACAGGAAACAACAGGTGTTGGAGGGGATTTGGAGAAAGAAGAACCCTCTTACACTGTTGGTGGGAATGCAAGTTGGTGCAGCCACTTTGGAGAACAGTGTGGAGATTCCTCAAGAAATTAAAAATAGAGCTTCCCTATGACCCTGCAATTGCACTACTGGGTATTTACCCCAAAGATACAGATGTAGTGAAAAGAAGGGCCATCTGTACCCCAATGTTCATAGCAGCAATGGCCATATTTGCCAAACTGTGGAAAGAACCAAGATGCCCTCCAACGGACGAATGGATAAGGAAGATGTGATCCATATACACTATGGAGTATTATGCCTCCATCAGAAAGGATGAATACCCAACTTTTGTAGCAATATGGACGGTACTGGAAGAGATTATGCTGAGTGAAATAAGTCAAGTAGAGAGAGTCAATTATCATATGGTTTCACTTATTTATGGAGCATAATAAATAGCATGGAGGACAAGGGGAGATGGAGAGGAGAAGGGAGTTGGGGGAAATTGGAAGGGGAGATGAACCATGAGAGACTATGAACTCTGAAAAACAATCTGAGTTTTTTTATTTTTAAGGTTTTATTTATTTATTTGACAGGTATCACAAGTAGGCAGAGAGGCAGGCAGAGAGAGGGAGGGAAGCAGGCTCCCTGCTGAGAAGAAAGCCCGATGTGGGCTCGATCCCAGGACCCTGGGATCATGTACTGAGCTGAAGGCAGAGGCTTTAACCCACTGAGCCATCCAGGTGCCCCCAATCTGAGGGTTTTGAAGGGGTGGGGGGTGGGAGGTTGGGGGATCCAGATGGTGGGTATTGGAGAGGGCATGGATTGCATCGAGCACTGGGTGTGATGCAAAAATAATGAATACTGTTATGCTGAAAAAATTAAAAATTAAAAAAAAAAGAAGTTGAAAATCCTTTAAATATATAATTCTTAATTGTTAAACTTATGTAAAATTAACTTTTTTCACAGAAAATTTTTTGGAAATAAATCATCCAACCAATGTAGAGGAAACAATTATTTTCTTAGAAGAGTTTGTCCAAATATCTTTTGTACCATTTCTCCCTGTCAATTTGTTAGTCTTTATTTAATTAGTCATTATTTTGTTGCTTAACATTGTCACATCAGCCAGTGCACTGATTTTCTCATTAGGCTCATCCAAATGATAAATTCTTTTCCGATTGATTGAGCTCTCTTCTTACCAAAACTTTTAATTGATATTTTATGTCTTTTTTAGTCATTCTTAAAGAAATGTCTTATCACTTCTATTTTCCACTTTTATGGGCCCAGACCACAAGAGGTTTCCTCTGTATGATTTACCCAAAGCAAAAATAAACACAATTGTCTGTCATTTGAAGCAGGAGGTTTAGGAGCTCTTGGGTACTGTCAGTCAAGCCTCCAACTCTTGGTTTCTGCTCAGGTTGTGATCTCAGGTTGTGAAATCAAAGCCGGTGTTTGGCTCCACACGCAGTGTGGTGTCTGCTTGAGATTCTCTCTCCCTCTCCCTTTACCAATCCCACTTGTGCTCTCTTTCTCTAAAATAAATAAATAAATGATTTTAAAAATAGGCGATTTATTACTTTTAATTAGAATGAACCCTGGCTCGGCAGAAATAGCGTATAACATCAAGCAGAATTGGTTCTAAGTTTAGGGCTGTCCTGGTGGAGTTATCAAGGAATTTGCTTAACAGTCTCTTTTGTTGGGCTTCACTGTACAGTCGCTGATGATGCAGCATCCAGGCTCTAAAATAAAGTATTAAAAAAATGTGAGGTGAGACACAGATCTCTATCTCCCCTGACCTTGGGAAGTTTTGATTAGTATTTTTATACACATTTCTGTTCGTATCAGGTTCAGAGCGCTTCAGAACTGAAATTGTGCCTCTCAGAATGGCCTCCGACCACCTGTTCACTAACATTTGGGAGAGATGGAGTCAGTTACTGGGTAGATTTCCTGTAACAGGGCAATAGGAGATTGGACTGTGCACCAGAAGGCATAGGAGAGAAGAGTTTAAGATGGCCTCGTGACAAAGGCCTCAATGGAAACATCTTTTAAGTCCTGTTTCAGAGACTATTCCCTACCTTTTTCCAGCTACCAGAGTTTGGTCCATTCTGAAAGCATAGCTCCAGGTATACTTACCAGACCTCAAATCCTTCTTTACTAACATGATTGTTGTCAACCTCCTCTGTACTTCCTTGTCCCACATTTGCCGTTTATCAGAGAAACCTGCCGAAGCATTATTTTAGTTGTTTCTGTGTCTGATCTACTCATTAGATCACTAAGAGACTCTCCTCCTGCAGTGCATGTGCAAAGAAACAATTCCGTAAACCGATCTGAGGTATCAGAGCTGATGTTTGAATACAGCCAAACTCAAGGGCTGAGAGTGTAATTGGTTCTTGATCCATAACATTGAAGGTGCTTCTGTCTGAACTCTGAACTCTGCCTCTTCATGGGGGTTTCTGCAGTTTCTAGAGAACTCCTGTGTATGTGAATGCATTTCTTTAAGAATCAATTTTAACGATTAAACATAAACCTTTTAAACCTATAAACCTTTTTTTTTTTTTTTTTTTTTAGTAAATTTTAGAGATGACATACCAAATGAGTGTGCTACTTCAAAGAAGTCCCCTGAGGGGACGAAATTTATTCAAATTCACTGTCTTTGCTCAGAGCATTTCTAGAATGAAACTCCTCTAAGGAATTTGCTTTCAGAATTTGCTGTGGAAGAAATATGTCAACCTCATTACTTTATAGTCACAAGACATGCTTCTCTGGCCTTGAACCTCTTTTCTCTCTTCTCCTTTTTTGTATCTTGATTTTTTATGTTACATTCTATCATTTTTGTCTTATTCTCAATTGATTTTAAAAAACAACCATTTAGAGAAGGGGTAAAGATGGTAAGCTTAGGAAAACCTCTCTAAAACATATAAAGCATAAGAGTGTTAATATTTGTGAGCCATATATAATGCATAGAATATCTTGATAAGTGCTCTACATGAATTAACTTGTTTGTTTTTCTCCTCCAAGTCACATTATGTGCATTCCATCTTCATTCCCATTTTACACAGTGAAATAAGTGAGAAGTTACGCTAATTAAGTCTTAATACTTAAGTCTTACAGCTAATTACTGGTTAAACAGGGATTCAGACACTGTCAGGTTGAACTCAGGTCCTTAGCTCTGAGTAACGAGTCTGTCTAGTTTAGATGATTTCAGGACTGGGAGACTAGTCAGATTTTCTCTTCCTTTTCATTTGTGCTCAGCCCTGTTGAGAGTACTCCAGCTTGAAGTTCCTTATCTTCTATCCTCAGACCATGCTATTCAGGAATATTTTTCACATCTGTTGTTATCAGTGCTTTACACCTTTCCCTTGGGTCATAAATTATGCAGATTCTATGCTATGCTCACTATTTGACTACTGAGCAATTAATACTGATTATGAATAAGACTAAAAGACCAAAGTGTCCACTGGATTCAATACTCCCCTATGTTTAAGGTCATGTGCTGAAGATGTTAAGGCATCCATATTAAGAAATGGAAAGGATCTTCTTGGAAAAGAAGTAACAGTCCCAGTGTCAAATGATATACTACTTCTCCTAATAAGGCCTTCCACATTCTTTAGAAATATTCCAGGCGTTCTCATTGTAGGTTGAGAGGGGACAAAAAATAAAAATAGGTTAAACATTTTTTTGAGGAAATTAATTTCTTGTAACCTTGGTACATCATTGAGACAGGTCTAAAACATGGTATTTCCAGTATTATGCCATGTCAGGTTATGATATCTAAAGAGAAGCAAAGAGAACTCCTGTGTATAAGAGGAGCTTATATCATGTGTATATATATACATGATATAGCATATATATATATATATACATATATATATATATATATATATGATATAAGCAATACATATCATGCAGACTAATTATCTACCCTAACCGTCAGTCCTTTCTATAGAAACACTCCCTGTGGTCATCCAGATTTTACTCAAAAAACTCCCCCAAATAAGCTATTTTATCTTTCCACAGTTTTGACTTTTAGAATGGTTTTCTCTCTCTAATCAAAATATATATCCCAATCTTAAAGCCATATAAAAATAAACACAATTATTTTCCCTTTTGAAATGTTTTTAATTATTTCAATGACAGCTACTCAGATGTCTTATCTGGAATTTTCTTTGTTTGGAATAACCATGTGCAGCCTGTTTAAGTAGTTTTTGTAAGCCTTAGTTTTGAGTTTATTGATTCATTTATCAAATATTTACTGAACATCTATTACATACCAGATATTGTTCCAGAAATTTTGATACAGAAAAAAGTAAAATAGATAAGCTTCTGATTTCATAAAGCTTATATTCTAGTTAGGGGTGATAGAAAATAAGCATATGCACATATAGATACAAACATATATATACAAGATCATTTCAGGCAGGATAGAAAGAGATGGTATACAAAATATAAAATAATAATATACAACATATAAAATATGTATATGTATGTAAAAACATACATATATAAGATCATTTTAGACAGGATAGAAAGAGACAGTATAAAAATATAAAAGATAAATATACAAAGTATAAAACACAGTGTTAGCATAAAGATTGCTGGTACATAAGATTAACTGTGTGTATGTGAGGGAGATATAATTTTGGGTAAGTTGTCCTCTTTGGAAATGTAACATGATATGAACTTTAAATATTTGATAAATAGAAATAAATCTTGACTGAATACATGTATGCAACATGTAAAGAGAATATTGTATGAAATCATTTAAAGGCAGGTCAAACCTGGAAGGACTTTATCATAAATTTTAAGAAATTTAGTATAGTGGAAGTCATTGAAGAGTCTCAAGCAGGGGATATATATAATTTGACCCATTGTTAAAAAGAAAAAATAAATTCAAGTTACCAAGAAGATAATAGACATTGGTGGGACATGAAAATAAAACCAGGAAGAAAGACCACTTGGAATTAATTACAAATATTAGAAAAGAGATGATAGACACTTAGAGTAATAATAGTGAAGAAGAAAAAAAATAGATAAATTCAAGATATATTTGCAAGTAGAGCCAACAGGACTTGATGAAGAATTGTGAGTGAGGGGGAAGACAAGGAGAAGAATAAAAATGACTTCTAAAAATTTGACCTGACCAGTTTTGGGGGAGAGAGTGTGACCATGGCATTTACTGAGATACAGAGAAAGAGGACATTCAGAAATAGGATGTGGTATATTGCATCATTATGATGTACACTTGAAACTAATAAAAAACAATATGTCAATTGTACTTCAGTAATTTAAAAAAAGAAGAAATTGGGTGTGGAAGAAGGAGGCATCAAAAGTTCTCTTTGAAGGCAAAGATTTTATACTCAGAAAACTATAAAGTACTCAAGAAAGAAATTGAGGAAGACACAAAGAAATGGAAAAATGTTTCATGCTCCTGGATTGGAAGAATAAATATTGTGAAAATGTCTATGCTACCTAAAGCAATCTACACATTTAATGCAATTCCTATCAAAGTACCATCCATCTTTTTCAAAGAAATGGAACAAATAATCCTAACATTTATATGGAACCAGAAAAGACCTCGAATAGCCAAAGGAATATTGAAAAAGAAAGCCAAAGTTGGTGGTATCACAATTCCGGACTTCAAGCTCTATTACAAAGCTGTCATCATCAAGACAGCATGGTACTGGTACAAAAACAGACACATAGATCAATGGAACAGAATAGAGAGCCCAGAAATAGACCCTCAACTCTATTGTCAACTAATCTTCAACAAAGCAGGAAAGAATGTCCAATGGAAAAAAGACAGCCTCTTCAATAAATGGTGTTTGGAAAACTGGACAGCCACATGCAGAAAAATGAAATTCGACCATTTCCTTACACCACACACAAAAATAGACTCAAAATGGATGAAGGACCTCAATGTGAGAAAAGAATCCATGAAAATCCTTGAGGAGAACACAGGCAGCAACCTCTTCGATCTCAACCGCAGCAACTTCTTCCTAGGAACATCGCCAAAGACAACAGAAGCAAGGGCAAAAATGAACTATTGGCATTTCTTCAAGATCAAAAGCTTTTGCACAGCAAAGGAAACAGTTAACAAAACCAAAAGACAACTGACAGAATGGGAGAAGATATATGCAAATGACATATCAGATAAAGTGCTAGTATCCAAAATTTATAAAGAGCTTAGAAAACTCAACACCCAACGAACAAATAATCCAATCAAGAAATGGGCAGAGGACATGAATAGATATTTCTGCAAAGAAGACATCCAGATGGCTAACAGACACATGAAAAAATGCTCCACATCACTCGGCATCAGGGAAATACAAATCAAAACCACAATGAGGTATCACCTCACATCAGTCAGAATGGCTAAAATTAACAAGTCAGTAAATGACAGATGGTGGCGAGGATGCAGAGAAAGGGGAACCCTCTTACACTGTTGGTGGGAGTGCAAACTGGTGCAACCACTCTGGAAAACAACATAGAGGTTCCTCAAAATGTTGAAAATAGAACTACCCTATGACCCAGCAATAGCACTACTGGGTATTTACCCTAAAGATACAAACATAGTGATCCGAAGGGGCACGTGCACCCGAATGTTTATAGCAGCAATGTCTACAATAGCCAAACTATAGAAAGAACCTAGATGTCCATCAACAGATAAATGGATAAAGAAGATGTGGTATGTATACACAATGCATACTATGCAGCCATCAAAAGAAATGAAATCTTGCCATTTGCAACGATGTGGATGGAACTAGAGGGTATCATGCTTACCAAAATAAGTCAAGAGGAGAAAGACAACTATCATATGATCTCCCTGATATGAGGAAGTGGAGATGCAACATGGGGGGTTAAGGGGGTAGGAGAAGAATAAGTGAAACAAGATGGGATTGGGAGGGACAGAAACCATAAGTGACTGTTAATCTCACAAAACAAATGAAGGTTTCTGAGGGGAGGGGAGTTGGGAGAAGAGGGGTGGGGTTATGGACATTGGGTAGGGTATGTGCTATGGTAAGTGCTGTGAAGTGTGTAAACCTGGCGATTCACAGACCTGTACCCCTGGGGATAAAAATATATTATATGTTTATAAAAAAAATTTTTTAATGTTCTCTTTGGAACAAGTTTGAGAAATTTACTAGACATCCAATGGAGATAACCTAGTAGGCAGGTAGATCATAAGAGATGGGACTAATACTGTGAAACTGGGAGTCAGAAACATGTCAGGTGCTCATGAAGTCATAAGACCAAAATAGAACATCAAGAAGGCAATGTATAGACAGAAATGGGACTATGCAAAAAAAAAAAAAAAAATGACTGGGGACCTCCAAGGTTTAGAGGACAACCACAGTAAGAGAAATAAGCCAAGAAGACAGATTGAGCAGCAAATGAGACAGGAGGAATCATGATTGTGTTACAAAAACCAAGGGAAGAGAGTATATGAAGCAGGATGTCAACCTTGCTGAATCTTTCTGACAGGTCAAATAAAATGAGAACAAAGCAAAATGAACATCCACTGGTGTTCATAAGAAGAAGACTTTTATATGAAGTCATGGGAGAAATGTCGGATACCAGTGAGTAGAAGAGAGAACACAAGGTGATGTATCATTAGTAATACCCCTTTTTAAGGAACTGTCAGTTCCATGAAGTTGTACTATCAAGGAAAGGCAGAAACATGTAAAGTAGCTTGGTTGGAACGTAGAATCACAGAAGCTATCATTTGTTTTTAGTGCTAAGTTTCAAACATAAAATGATCAATAGGAAGGGGAAAACATGATGATATAGGGAAAGGGAAACATAACGGCTGGAACAAAGTTCCTGAAAACACTAGAGTTATGTAGAGTTGGAAGCAATATAAAATTTGGCCTTAAGAGTGGGGTCAACTTTCTCACTATAGTAGAAATATTCTTATTATCATTATTAATGTTTTTGACATTTTCTTAGTATCATAAAGTATTTCCATTATTTTGCTAAATATTAAGCAAAGTACATACTTATATAAAAAATTTAAATATTATAATAGATTTGCAAAGCATGATCTAGTTTTAAGATGATCTCTTATGTATCTATTTAAAGGTTTTTACAATCGCTCTAAGTTTTCAAGGCTACACAATTAAAAAATTATTCACCTTGGACAGTTTTAATATGTAGAAATTATTATTGAAAATCATCTGAGAAGTAGAGTTTAGAGTTACCATTGATATTTGGCATTGGCTATTTTTTTTTCCCAAAATCAAGACAATTCAAAGAAATATTTTGTAGATTCCCCTCCTTTTTTTTTTTTTTTTGAAGTATACACAAAGGTAGTTTCTTGAATAGGCATTTGATGGTCA
Source organism: Mustela nivalis (assembly GCF_964662115.1). Classification (NCBI taxonomy): domain Eukaryota; kingdom Metazoa; phylum Chordata; class Mammalia; order Carnivora; family Mustelidae; genus Mustela; species Mustela nivalis. Next base: position 109,053,696 of record NC_139023.1, read on the forward strand.
GTTAATGCATTCTCTTTCTACTTAATCCAAATTTATTTACTCATTTTATTACTATGCAGTCAGGAAAAAATTTTTTTGTTCAACTGCTTCCTGTAGTTGACAACATTCAAACACTGACATTTATATGGCATTTATACTGGCATTTATATTTTTCAATGTACACTGTTCATGTCATTGCCTAACATAGATCCTAGTATGGACTAAAAGTAAACATTTATGAATGTAAAGAACAGAGAGTAAACACACCTAAGGATTAGAGCTCTGGCCATGACTTAACAGCAGATAAGGTCAGATAATGCTTTTGATCTTACTTTATAGTTGCTACAGTGATTTGTTATAAGAAGAGTAAGGAAATGCCACACAGAACATGTTTTTGAGACAGAGTAGTTTTATATGATCCCTTTCCAAAGGTTATTCATTTCTCATATTAAATATCTGAGGTCAGCAAGTATAGCCTCCCACATAGAAACTACAACTTTATCAAATGATTTATAGAAAAATTATGATTTTGCACAGAGAAAGAAAGGAGAAGAAAGAGAGAAGGATTAGTGTAAGGAAAGAGAAGAAAAAAAAAAGAAAAGTAACACAAGGACAAGGCCAAAGCTGTTTCTATGCACTTATGGTAGACAATTTCAAATTTTATTTCAAAGAAAAAATGAGACAAAACAGAGGGAGTTAAAGACATAGCCTTATGCAAATGATCCATAAGCAGAATGGGATATATATATATATATATAGAGAGAGAGAGAGAGAGAGAGAGAGAGAGTTATATAATAAATTTCAAGACATCACATCACAAATTAAAGCAAAAATACATCTAGTTCCAGATTCACTGAAAGCTTGTCCTAGTCAGCCGATGGAAGGGTCAGTACTAGTTCCCAGTAAAAACAGTTTGTAAGCTGGTTAACATAAAAACTTATGGAAGTTTCTTGAAGTTGACTCTGCATATTACTCACTTTTATATGAATCACAGAACATTTAAGTTGGAAATTATGGAGATTAGCACAACTGATACCAAAATAAGAAGAACCATATTTCTCTTACACATTCACAGGGATTGATTACAAGTATAAAGGATTAAATACTTAAATGTGAGCACACTTATAAAATGCTTTTGTATGCAACCCATTCATATGTTTAATTGTTTATATGAAAAATTTTATACCAAGATTTAAACATTCTCAAATTATTAATATGGACAACTATTAGAATTAGATGACAACTACAGAAACTGTGATTAACTATTCTTCCTTTTATCTTTATGATTCCCAACATGCAGCTTCAAATAGTCAAAATGACTACTGGACATCCAATAAGTCACAAATTATAGGACACCTGTAAATAAAATTTGCTCTGTCAAAGAAAGGTGCAGTCTCTTAATTAAGCACTCTTAACTAGAAGTTAATGAAATAATTCTACATATATTCTAATAATATGGCTCTGTCGTCACAACTTGTGAATCTGGGCAACTGGGGAATATAGATTTTATTGTAGATTTCCATGTACTGCCATGAAGCTCTGAAGAAAGTAGGAGACAAGGGATAGTGGCGTACAACCACTATCTGCTACAAAGCCACTTATATGTTTCTATTTATGTATGACATATAGAAAAATATATAGTCAAATAGCTATTACTCAGAAATAAATGTAACATGCATATAGGCAGACAACTCACATTTGCTGCTACAAAACCGTATGTGCTATATGTGTTTATGTGTGTATATATATATTTATGTGTGTGTGTAATTATTGATCCCTCACTAATGTTTCCCATACTAAGTTTTTAAAAAATTTAATCCTAAAATCTATTCATGTTACAGATGAGGAAACTGATGATTTGAAAATTTTAAGAACTTACTAAAATCTTGCAGTTTGGCTTGACTGACTTTAAAGTTTGTGTTCTTTTTTAGGATGGGTGGATGGATGATTAGATGGATGGATGGATGGAATTTCAGTAGACTGATAATAACTGGCAATGAGAGATGCATAGATAGATAGATAGATAGATGCTTAAATATATATATATATATATATATATATATATATATATATATATATATATATAATTTCCCAGGGATACTTTAACAAAGTACTACAAACTACAAACTATGTGACATTAAATAACAGAAATTTCTTCTCTCATAGTTCTGGAGGCTAGAAGTCCAAAATCAAAGTGTTGGTAGGGTTGGTTCCATTTGGAGTGCTCCAAGGAAGATTTTCTTCCATGTTTTCTCTCCTGGCTTCTAGTGATTTCTAGCCATCCTTCTTGTGATTTTTGGCATTCCTGGGCTTCTAGATGCATCACTTCATCCTTGCCTTCATTGTCACAGGGAGTTGTTCCCAGTGTTTTTGCCTACTCTGTGTTCAAATTTCCCTCTTCTTATAAAGACACAACTCATTGGTTTAGGGTCCCTTCTAATTCAATATTATCTCACTTAGCTTGACTAAATCTACAAAGACCCTATTTCCAAATAAGATCATATTTACAAAGGCTGGAAGTTAGGACTTCAATATATCTTTTGGTGAACACAAGTAAATTTAAAATAGAAATCTATTTCAATATGCTTAGGTTGACTTTCAACAAAAATCAACACTGGTTATTCATAGTGACATTCTGATCTCAATTAGTTGAGTTTCTTTCTCAAAATTCCAAAGGAAGAATAGCCTCAAGATTTGTTTACTAGAAAAATATGAACTCAAATTTATTCAATTAAACATACAGATTTCCCCTATTCCAGGGTCCAAGAAACAGAAACTTAATCCTGTCTTATGTGGAATCACCTATAAAAGGAAGAATACTGTAACATTTGGGTAGTTGAGGAACAAAAAATCCCTTTCTATCTAGATCTATTTATAACTACTTAGCCATCTCTAATTTCAATATAAATTAATATATACCTTTATTTTGAAAAATACTGAGTGAGAAATAGATAAGTATTAAACTATTAAATTGCTTAAATATAGATCAAGGTTGTAAGAACAATCAATGCAAGCATTATATGACAAGAAAAGATCAACTTGAAAAAGTCTGGAAACAATTAGAAAATTCATTTTCTAATAATGGTATTATTATCTCAGTCTTTACATTTCAATTCAAAGCAAATTCAAACAAGTACCAGTAGATTTCAAAACCCTGAAATGTAGAGGCTGGTATAATTTAAGCTAATATTATATTTGAGGTATCATAAGGTATGTGGTTGTTTGGACAGAGAAAGAGAAACATTACAGAATGTACTGTTGATATTCATTATGAGGGATGAGTAGATAATGATATAATTTCTTTAAAGAAGATGTAAGCAAGGTTCCTCTGTCATTTCTATGTAGGATGGAGCAGATGGAGGAGACAAGTTAGAACATGTAGGAAGGTCTTTGATTCATCTCTGAGTGAGGTGATGTAAGTGTGAATTAGGATGTTGACAATGAAAATAAAGTGAAAAGAACTTGGATAAAAGGTATCTTGAAAGAAAACTCCATTGAATTTGGTGACTAACTGGATCTTAAAAAGAAGGGTCACGGGGCGCCTGGGTGGCTCAGTGGGTTGAACCTCTGCCTTCGGCTCAGGTCATGATCCCAAGGTCCTGGGATCAAGCCCCACATTGGGCTCTCTGCTCAGAGGGGAGCCTGCTTCCTCCTCTCTCTCTCTGCCTGCCTCTCTGCCTACTTGTGATCTCTATCTGTCAAATAAATAAACAATAATAATAAAAAAAGAAGGGTCAGGGCACCTGGGTGGCTCAGTGGGTTAAGCCGCTGCCTTCGGCTCAGGTCATGATCTCAGGGTCCCACATCGAGTTCCCATTGGGCTCTCTGCTCAGCAGGGAGCCTGCTTCCTCCTCTCTCTCTCTCTGCCTGCCTCTCTGCCTACTTGTGATCTTTCTCTGTCAAATAAATAAATAAAATCTTTAAAAAAAAATAATCTCTCTTAAAAAAGAAAAAAAGAGGGTCACATATCATTTAAACTTTGGAGACTGAATGACTACCTTGAATCAAGACTAAGAAGTGAGAGTTTTTCATTAAGTACAGTTAACTAGTCACAAGCTAGGAAGAAAAATAATTTACAATATGTTGACTTCCTATCCACTAGTACTTGGAAGAAATCAGGTGAATGTCAACTCAATGTTTTTCTTCCATCTAGAAGTATCTAAAGAAGTATCTGTACAGCACATTGCTATGCTCCTTCTATCACTCCTATCAATTTTTCCTTGGTCTATACTGTCCTTTGTAATGGAATTTTGGGACAAATATGATGTGCCAATTGCCTCTAATAGACATTTGTGTCACAGATCTCACTGTACATTTAAATCATATTTTTCCCAAGCTCAATGTTTTAAACTATCTAAAAGATCAATGAACAAATGTACCTGCAAAGGAAATTATATAATGGGCAGTGATATGATATATCAAAGAAAATATACACAAAATCTGCTTTGCCTCCTGGAGCTTAATCACCAATGGAGGCTTAATGAATTTCACAATTAATTTCTCTTCATACTGCTATAATTTTTTTTTCACTTAGATAAATGGAATTTAAAAGGATGCAATGATTATGTTAATATGCCAAAGACATTTTTTTAAAAAGTCATAGATCTTATTTCAAGGGCTATTTAATTTGTTTCCTTCTCACTGAGACATATTTGAGAATCACATGGACAATTACTAGGAGAAGTTTGGCTAGGAAATTCCTAAAGTTTGCACAAAAATTGCATTTAAAACTTGATATATTAAGTAGATGCTTATTCTAAGATTATCTTAACAGGTGATGGGAAATAAAATTCATAGAAAATAGATATTTTTGGGGTTGTTCCATAGTTCAGGGTTCATGGCTTCAATGAGCTCTTGTAGCTCTTTGGAATTTTTTTTATTATTATTCATTTATTTTCAGCATAACAGTATTCATTGTTTTTGCACCACACCAGATTGCTCCATGCAATCTGTGCCCTGTCTAATACCCACCACCTGGTTCCCCCAACCTTCCACCCTTCGCAACTTCAAACCCCTCAGATTGTTTTTCAGAGTCCATAGTCTCTCATGGTTCACCTCCCCTTCCAATTTCCCCCAACCCCCTTCTCCTCTCCATCTCCCCTTGTCCTCCATGCTATTTGTTATGCTCCATAAATAAGTGAAACCATATGATAATTGACTCTCTCTGCTTGACTTATTTCACTCAGCATAATCTCTTCCAGTCCCATCTATATTGCTACAAAAGTTGGGTATTCATCCTTTCTGATGGAGGCATAATACTCCATAGTGTATATGGACCACATCTTCCTTATCCATTCGTCCGTTGGAGGGCATCTTGGTTCTTTCCACAAATATGGCCATTGCTGCTATGAACATTGGGGTACAGATGGCCCTTCTTTTCACTACATCTGTATCTTTGGGGTAAATACCCAGTAGTGCAATTGCAGGGTCATAGGGAAGCTCTATTTTTAATTTCTTGAGGAATCTCCACACTGTTCTCCAAAGTGGCTGCACCAACTTGCATTCCCACCAAAAGTGTAAGAGGGTTCCTCTTTCTCCACATCCTCTCCAACACCTGTTGTTTCCTGTCTTGTTAATTTTGGCCATTCTAACTGGTGTAAGGTGATATCTCAATGTGGTTTTAATTTGAATCTCCCTGATGGCTAGTGATGATGAACATTTTTTCATGTGTCTGATAGCCATTTGTATGTCTTCATTGGAGAAGTGTCTGTTCATATCTTCTGCCCATTTTTTGATATGATTGTCTGTTTTGTGTGTGTTGAGTTTGAGGAGTTCTTTATAGATCCTGGGTATCAACCTTTTTTCTGTACTGTCATTTGCAAATATCTTCTCCCATTCCAAGGGTTGCCTCTTTGTTTTTTTGACTGTTTCCTTTGCTGTGCAGAAGCTTTTGATTTTGATGAAGTCCCAAAAGTTCATTTTCGCTTTTGTTTCCTTTGCTTTTGGAGACATATCTTGAAAGAAGTTGCTGTGGCTGATATTGAAGAGGTTACTGCCTATGTTCTCCTCTAGGATTCTGATGGATTCCTGTCTCACGTTGAGGTTTTTTATCCATTTTGAGTTGATCTTGTGTACAGTGTAAGAGAATGGTCGAGTTTCATTCTTCTGCATATAGCTGTCCAGTTTTCCCAGCACCATTTATTAAAGAGACTGTCTTTTTTCCACTGTATATTTTTTCCTATTTTGTTGAAGATTATTTGACCATAGAGTTGAGGGTTCATATCTGAAGAATAGACGTTGTTAAAGTGTCTATGCTGCCTAGAGCAATCTATACTTTTAATGCCATTCCGATCAAAATTCCACCAGTATTTTTCAAAGAGCCAGAGCAAATAATCCTAAAATTTTATGGAATCAGAAGAGACCCCGAATCGCTAAGGAAATGTTGAAAAACAAAAATAAAACTGGGGGAATCACGTTACCTGATTTCAAGTTTTACTACAAAGCCATGATCAGTAAGACATCATGATACTGGCATAAAAACAGACACATAGACCAGTGGAACAGGGTAGAGAGCCAGATTTTCAACTTCTAATGTTCTAAACTTTATAAAAATTATGCTCTATTTATTCAGAGTACATTAAAAGTAGAAGAAGGGTGCCTGGCTGGGTCAATAAGTTAAGTGTTTGCCTTTGGCTCAGGTCATGATCCTTGCGTCCTGGGATGGAACCCCACATCCAGCTCACTGCTCTGCAGAGAGTCTGCTTCTCCCTCTCCCTCCGCCTGCTGCTTCCCCTGTTTGTACTCTCTCTCGTCCTGTGTCAAATAAATAAATAAATAAATCTTAAAAAAATAAACAAAAGTAGGAGAAAATCTGATTAAGTATAAATATAATGAAATACATTTTACTTATTAAAAGGGCAACTTAGTGAATATATTTTTACACTAAATATAGTTTGGAAATTTTAGATCATATGTTTTTCAGAATTGATATGTATTGTTTGACTTCTAATTCAGAGCATTTTATTTTATTGAAAAAAACATTTTTAAAAGACAATTTATTTATGTATTTATTTGAGAGAAAGAGAGCAGAAGCATGGGCACAGGCAAAGGGAGAGAGAGAAGCAGACTCCCCAGTGAGCAAGGAGCCTTGCGGGGCTCTCTTTCAGGATCCTGGAATCATGACCAGAGCTAAAGGCAGACATTTAACCAGCTGAGATACTCAGGTGCCCGATTTAGGGATTTAAAAACCCTCTTTCTTCTTATTCCTTTTAAACAGGATATGATGTGTAGTATGTCTTATTGACTTAAATCATAACAGAAGAGTATCATGGAAAGGGTCTTGGTCTTAGAATTGCTGGTCATGGATATAAATCCTAAGCACTATTATTTTCTAGTTATGTAGCCATGAGGAAGCTTCTTAAGTTTTTAAGCTTCCTTAGACTCAGTTTCCTTATATTCAAACTTGACCTAACATACTGTATATGCCAGATTATTGAGAAGGATTAATGAGATGTTGCTGGGGTAGAAACAAACAAAAATACAAAGCACATTATCTGTCAGAGAATACACATCCACACTATTAATTTCCTCTTATCATTCCAGTACATAATCTTAACAAAAAGTTAAAAATCTGACCTCATCCAAGATCTAATTAATAGGAGTGAGAGAACTCAGAAAAATTGTTTCCTGTGATGTCAAGTAGAAAGTTAATTGTATATTCCTGCAACTGACTTGATGAAGACCAGACTGGATGGGCCCAGCACACATACAATAATATCCTTTTCCTTGAGCATATTATGTTAATAATTTATTCACTTCTGTTAAACTTCATGTCTTTTTAAGTATTTTCAGGTGTGAGTATGTCGACTGAAAACAGAAAGACATCTGAAATTTGATGACTAGAAAAAACTCTGATGAGGGGCTTATTTATATAGACAATATATGCAATAATAATAAAATCTGGCTCATATTAATTTGTTAATAACATTTTCATTTTAGGCAATATAAGTATATTACATAGAGGCAATATGCATAAGCCTGATGGGGAAATATTTTTCTGACCACGTCTAGTCAGAAGGTTCCTCAAAATGTAAGATGAAAGCTCTGTTTTTTTTTTTTTTTGTTATTGTTTTGCTACAGATACTTAATTTAATGACACTCTTTTAGAAAATAGAAGTTATTTTAACACACAAATGGGTATTTAAAGTTAAGGTCTAACACTGAGCCTATGACTATCCTCATCATTTTTTAAATAATGAAAATAAGAAAGAGGGTTAGGAATAAAAAATGGGATTAAAAATTGAAGAATGAGGGTGATATCATTGATAGTGTGAAAGAAAAAGGCCTCTGCGAGGAAACTGACTAATCTAGGGCCCAGGTCACTTGACTCCTGACCTAATTACTTTCCATAAACTCAAGTTTATATCTTAAGCAGAGAAAGTTTGCAGGTATGTATTTTAGATAAGAAAATTTTTCTGGATGCACTCTTTTGGGTAAATTTTACCAATATTAGTTATTCCTCCAAGTTGTCACAGAGTGATGCACTCAAGCTGTGTTGCAAAGTTTTTCTTCAAACATAAATGGTCAGAGACTGTTATTTTGTTCTCAGTGTTTAATCCTACAGTTAGGGTTTCAGTGGTTAATCCCGCTCCTCTTTTGATGTCAAGTTTTCAGGACTCATGCTGCAGTGAGTACACCTGCCACAGGGGTCACTTCCCTTCTCAGAGGGAAACCAGGTTGTACACTCACAGTGAAAACAGAAAGAGCCTCCAAAGCAGACAGACCTGAGCTGAACCCTGAATCTCTCTGGCTGGGCAGATTGCTCAAACTAAATGAGACTCACTCTTCTCACCTGCAAAATGAAGGTAGCGGGACCTACCTGTAGTGTGAACTAAATGAACAAACACCATCTATAAAATATGTAGCAGAATTCCTGGTACATACCAAGTACTCAACAGATACTTTTTCTCTTTCACATTCTCCCCTGCTGTTCAAAGCATGCTTTTTATTGTTGTTGATTTTGGAGAACACTAACCTAGCTTGATAAAATATTGCCCGAAACAATGGTAAATTGGCTCTGATTAAATGCCTGAGAGACTCTCTTATGGATTTATATTTGTCTATTTTGGCTGCCTACTTCTAGGTTGTTGGATGCATTCCAAAGAATTGAGATTTTTTTTGGAGGAAGTGAACCGTCACCGCAGTGTTGCAAAATCTTAACATTCAATGTTTTTTATATTCTTGTGTTAAGACAATTCATGTGCTAAATTGAGAACCTGTTTTCCCATTCACATATGAATAACGAAATCAGTGGAAAAGTGAAATATATCAGTTAAGTTATTCATCATGTAGGCTATAAAATTTCTCAGATTGGTTATTGTATTTAACATTTTACCAAAACACACTTCAATTTAGCCAGACTGGTTCCATATTTTACTACATACCCTTTGGATGGTACAAGTTAACAAGTTAACATTTCTAATTTATTTTTTTTAAGATCATGAAAATAAGTTGTAAGTTATTGTTATTGAGTTCTACGTTTTTAATAAATTTTAAAAATTCCCAACAGAATTCTCACAGAAACAAATTCTATATTTGAATTCTAAATTTAAAATTCTAATATTGAAGAATGAGAGCTTATTTGGGGGCTTTATTATAATCTGGCACTTTTAATTATAAACTATCACTTTATAGGTATCAGATATCTGATTATAGAAATATACAGATAATAATAATAAAAAAGCTGAAATTCTGTCTTTTGAAATGTGGATAACTTTCCACCCTCTCTTCTTACTTATTTGTTTTAGCATAATAAACTTAATTTTCTCATTCTGACAATGAAATAATTATCTTCCTTTAACATAAATTGTATTGACTTTTAATCTTTTTTTCCCATTATGATTTTGGTTATTCTGTTCAATAGTAGAAACAAATTATGAATGCTTAATCAATACTAAATTCTTTTAAATATTGCAGAAAGAAAGTATATAGAAATCACCCTAGAGATAAAAAATGTATAAAGTGAAAAATGGAAACATATATCAAATAAAGCAGAAAAATGTTTTTCTTGATTTTATTTATACCTAAATTTTATATTTTCTTATAATTATTTACTCAAGTGAATGACTCTAAGGAAATTTGATTATTTCCTCTACATATACAATGTTTATTGAGATTTCATAAAGATTATTTTGTTCAAGTAATGCCTCATTTCATAGTAATAGATGCTGAGAGAAAATTGGAGAAATACGTATCAATAGATACATTTTCAAACTGACATTTCTATTGAGTCTTATAGATTCAAGACCAAGGCTATTAATGAGATTATTTTGATAACATGGGTGATAGAATTTTCCAAAAATAGTCACAATAGTATCACTCATTCCATATTCTATTTTTACAGTGTGACTTTAACATTCCTTCCATTAAGAGGTAAAGACTACATTCCCTGTCCTTGAATCTGGATATTGTTATGTATAGAGCACAAGTGAGACTATATGACTTCCGAGTCTATGTCACAAAGTGATATAATTTTTTATTAATTTTCTTGAATATTTGCTCTAGGAACCCAGTCACCTACACTGTCAGTAAACATAAGCAGCTAATGGAGACATCTACATAGAGCAGAACCAAGACCTCCTGGAACATGGTCTTAGCTAAGCTTCCTGTTGATAGCCAGTACTAACTAGCCAACCATGTAAAGGAGTAATTTTGATAGTGGATTATCCATCTTCTAGTTAAGTCACTGCTCTTGATTGATATTGAAAAAAAAGTAACGAATGATCATTCTGAAATCTGCCACAACTGCAGATTTGTGAGCAAAGCAAATGACTGCTGTATTCTTTTAAAATTATTTTTAGAAAGGGGTATGGAGGGGAAAAGGGAGGGAGAGAGAGAATCCTAAGCAGGCTCAATGTCCAGTGTGGAGCCCTAAGTGGGCTCCATCTCATAACCCTGAGATCATGACATGAGCCAAAAACAAGAGTTGGATACTTAACTGACTGAGCCACCCAGGTGCCCCATGATTGCTGTTATTTTAAGCTATTAAATTTGTTTTTTTTTTTTTTTAACATAGAGGTAGATAACTGATACAGGTAATTTCCTAAAACATGATACCAATTATTCTACTAACTTTGCAAAAGTTAGACGTGATCATTGAGCACGTTTTCAGTTGTGGGTCAAATAATTTGGTTTTATTAACTTTAATAAGAGGATTTTCATACATATGTCAAAATATATATGCACATATATATTTATATATATATTTGTATGTCAATATCAAAATTTTTTTCATTCACACAAACATCTGATGAAGTATCATTATCTTCTTGAATAATAGTTTTGCTTTAAGCTCTTGAGATTAATTATGTATTATATAAGAGCTGTCAAATTCAGTTTTGTTTGTTTTATTGCAGCTCAATTTGAGAAATAAATTTTAGAATTGGCCATCCTCAAGAAAGTGTCTTCTAAGAGCCTTTTTATGCAGATATGGCTCAGCAGCAGGAAATATAAATGTAACTTTATAGAGAAAGAGTACAGGTCACCATTAAAATAGCATAGATCTTCTCTTACCAACATAGCTTCAATACATTAAATGATAGAACAAATATAATCACTGACTAATGGGGTAAGTCACCCTAATTTAACTTAATGGCACTTTCCCAAATGTAGTGGGCTCAACAAATATAGAAACTCAAAGTATCCCAAATATTATTAAATTGCCCCATCTTCCTCAGGCAACTGAAGGTCAGAACCGTTCAGATAAATCCACAAAATTCTGTGTGAATATCTAAATTTTCATGGGAGGTTTTAAATTGAACTCGGGAAAAAACAAACAAACAAAAACAAAACAAACAAACAAACAAACAAAAAACAAGGGTAAGGTTTAAAAAAGATAAAATCCATGTACAATGTTGGGGATCAAGAGCATGCCAAAGAGTGATGTTCCAATTCTTAAGTGAGTAAACAATACACAGCTATCTGTAACAAAAATGTTATAATTTATAAGGCAAGCTAATACTAGATGAAGACTGTAACCTAGAAGAAGTCTTATGAAAATAATTTATTTGAATTGCATAGAAATTAAAGTTTTCATTTATTTTCATAAACAGAAAATTAAAAGTGAGATTGATTATCAAACACATGAAAGTGAATTGACAGATTTAAGAAAATAATGTGGTGAAAATAATGATACTTTAACTTTAAAATAATATTAAAAGTAATAAGAAGTTAAACTGACATGTAGAAAGTGAATGAATAGAAATGATGAGCATACTTAAGGAAAAACTTTTACCCCAGATATGATAAATAAATAAATAATAAAATAATTGTATATGTATATAGATGTATACGTCTATACTGAGTTACTGAGTTAGATACACTAGGGCAAAGCTGAATGGATTAATACCAAATACATAAACAACATGACTTATAAAATCACACATACAAATGAGCAATAAGCAATAAGGATTTCATACTCATAGAAAATCAAACACAACTTACAAAAATTAGACAACTGCATATTTTATATTCTAGAATGACAGTTATTAAGACATAAATAACAAAAAGGTTGCTGGAATTGTGGGAATTTGGGGATTCTCATACAATGTTGACAGGAAGGCAATCTGGTAAAAATCCAATGGACAATGCAATAACAAGTAGTCACAAGTACTTTCTCAGATGGTTCTGTGTGTTCAGAAAAGCCTACTCCCCTTTTCCTCTTGGGCACACAGCTGGATGAGATTTCCTATTAGATGTTAGACCTGCTTTTAAATGGTCATATGACTAAGATTGGCCCATGAAGAGTGGTTAGAAGTGACAGACTATTAAAACAAACCACATGTAATGTTTTATGCACTCTCTATAAAACACCTATTAGTTGAATTATGATAATCCAGCAAAGGACTTGAAGACCCTAGGAAATGGAAGAGCTATGTATCAGTAGGTGTCTGAGTGCCTGATTCACTGCATGGAAGAGAGCCACTTAAGACAACTGGCCAACAATAAATCCATGTGTTGTTGCATAGTTGTAAACGAAAATAAATACTTATGTTAATCTACCAAAATTTCAGGGTTATTTGTAAAAACACAGACTTATAGATGATTTGATATCTTAAAGTATGGTGCTGGCATAGTAAAGACCTAAATATATGAGACATTAGGTTAAGTGGCCAGGTGGCTCAAAGCAAGAAAACAGTAAGGATTTTAAACTCATAGAAAATCAAACACAATTTACAAAAAGTATGGAACTGAGTGCTTTATATTCTAGAATGACAGTTATAACAATATTAATAATACTAAGGTAGCTGGGACTGCAGGAATTTGGGGATTCCGATACAATGCTGACAGGAGGCTGAGAAGATGGTAATCCAGGTTGTGCAGTAGTGAAATAATCAGGAAAACTCTTGCCTGTGATGATCTGGAAGGTAGACCACACGCAGGTCTTACTGATCTTGTAACTCTAGAGAAAGTGTTTGAAAGGATCAGAGTGTTTGTGTATAGGCTTTTATTAAGAAAGTGATAAGCTCAAGAAAGTCTTGGCTTTCTAGTTGTGAAACTAGACATGGAAAGGAACTTTGAGAGCCCAGAGATTTGGAGCAATAAACATTTATAAAAACCCTATAGTTTCTAAAAACCTAAATAGTGAAGGATAAGATTGAAAAATTCTTTTGAAGATACTGTAAAGCTTCTAAAAAAAAAAAAAGAATGAATCATTTCTGTGGTAAGGATCTAGAGGCTAAGGACCTGTTATGCTAAAAATAAGTTAGACTGAAAAAGACAAATACCATATGCTTTCACCCGTATGTGGAATCTAAAAAACAAAACAAATGAATGAACAAACTAAAAGCAGAATCAGACCTGTAAATACAGAGAATAAACTGATGATTGCCAGAAAGGAAGGGGTGTGGGAATGGGCAAAATGGGTGAAGGCGAGAGAGTGATACAGGCTTCCAGTTATGGAATGAATAAGTCATGGGAATAAAAAGACACAGCATAGACAATACAGTCAACCATATTATAATCACCTTGTATGGTGACAGATGATAACTACATTTGTTGAGCATAGTGCACATATAGAGAGTTTGAATTACTATGTTGTACACTTAAAACTAATGTAATGCTGTGTGTCAAATATACTCAAATAAAAGACTTTTTAAAAATCAGATTAGGAGCACCTGGGTGGCTCAGTGGGTTAAAGCCTCTGCCTTCAGCTCAGGTCATGATCCCAGGGTCAAGCCCCACATTGGGCTTTCTGCTCAGAGGGGAGCCTGCTTTCTCCTCTCTCTCTGCCTGTTTCTCTGCCTATTTGTGATTTGTCTGTCAAATAAATAAAAATAAAATCTAAAAAAAAAAAGTTAAAAAAATTAAAAAAAAATCAGATTAAATGTAGGACTTCCCAAGTATTGTTTAGGTTGGCTAAAGGAATTGCTAATACATTGAGAGAACATGTGTTTGAAAAAATAAAGAAATAAGTCTTAAGATTTTTGTTGCCTAAAAGGTAGCCTTGGTTGTGGTGAATGGCACATGAAACTCACCATGAGCAAATAGAACAGCAATCTATTAAGTTTATGAGAGAATTTCATTGATAAACGAAACATGAGCCTAAAGTTAATAGCCATTGAGCATTCAAGTGATAAGATAATGTTTAGATTACAATATTTGTACCAAGAGGAACTAAGGAAGACCTAAGAAGGGTATATTCCTCTTTGTTCACCTTAGTCTGCTTTGTCTACGAATATGAAAGACAGTAACTTCTTAGTAAGTAGAACCATTAAATAAAGTAGTTCCATGCAAAGACCAAACATTGCCTCAAGAAGGAATATCCTGTACCCCATGTTAAGGAGTATTTGCAAGGCCTGCCTTGTGAGATTTCTAGATGTCTGCATACAAATGACTGCTATGCAGCTCCCATCCTGCCCTTCTCAAATAGGATTTTCTGTTGTAACTATCCTATCTGAACTACACTAGCATATATTGAGTGTAGGGGGAGCCAATTCTCTAATACAAGGTTATCAGACTAAAGGCACTATGTCTGGATCCTATAAGGAGGACTACATTCATAACACAATTAATATCCGGGACTTCAAGTTGGATGCAGTGACCAGATTAAGAATTCAAAATATATCACTTCAGAAAAAGGGTGAGTAGGAAAAAGTATAGAACTGATATTTGGGGACCTCTGTATCAGAAGCTACTATGGGTTCACCAAAAGCTATATTCCTCTTTCTTTATGGCACACATTTAGACCACATTCTTCATGTAGGTATATCCATGTGACTGAGTTATAGGTAGTGGATTGTGGGCAAAAGTGATGTGTGAGACTTCCAAAAAAATCCTCAAGTGATCCTTCATACCTCTTTTGTAGAGAATTCACCAAAAGACTCTGCATCTTAGGGAATGCACAATGATGAAATCGGAGAAGGCTTAGGATTGAAAATACCACTTGGAGATCTGTTTTACTTATGAAATGCTGTCGAATGACCCAGAAAAAACTTTTATGAATTTTGGGGCTGTTACAGCAGTTAGTACATTCTAACATACACTCTGAGTCAATAATTCTATTTCATTGATTTTTTTCCCTAAGGTTGTAGTCAAGTAAACATATACATGCAAACATATATACAAAGCATATTAATTGAGTCATAAAAACAGTATCTTTAGGGCATGAATTGAACTGATTACAGTTCTTTCCCTAATTGAATATTTTCTGTCAATTAAAATGATGACACATGTATCAACACACAAATAGATTTAACCCATATTATTTGTGGAGAAACTTTTATAATAAAGTTAATAAAATCTCCATTTATTTAAAGTTAAAATAAATATGTGAAATTATTTGATAACTATACACAATAAACTGTTAATAGTGATTGAATCTGGGTAATAAAATTAGGAGTGAATTATCACTTTCCTTTTTATTATTTTTAGTACTGTCTGAATCTTTTATCATTATTATCTACTGTTTTCATTATCAGAAGTCTTAAAACTGTATTTTCATTTCTTAAAAAAGTAAAACTGATCTCTTAACAGACACATGAAATTTAATCTGCACATTAAATCTAATAAAGATTGTGCCTTTCCCAAATCAATTTTAGTGAATTTGAACTTTTCAGGGAGGTAGGAGACCTCTTCCAATCATCTTTGCTTGCTTCTCTTTAAATAAGTAGAAAGAATTTGGGGGAAAGTGAATATTTCCATTGTCTTGCTGTTTGGACTAAGATTGTTTTAGAGCAAGCAATTCAAGCCAGAATGAACTCCTCAGTGAACTTTTGAAGACTCCCATCTATGTATTGATGGAATTAGCTATTTTGAAAATCCATGTCCAACTTATCCAAACTTACTTTCTTTAGTAAACAACCAAGGTCTAAGCATTAATCCATATTTATGCAGTCTATCTACAGTCCTCAGCTTTGAGTCAAACTCACAATTTTCTTCTCCAGCTCAATTCCACCATTATACTGAGTAGTTTATACCTGTATAGAAGATATATTAGTTTCCTAGATGTGCCATGGCAAATTGCTACAAACTGAGTGGATTAAAACAAACACAGTCCTGGAGTCTAGAAGTTAAGAATCAAGGAAACAGGAAGGTCATGCTCCATCAGAGCCTTTTGGGAAGAATCTTTCCTCATCTATACTAGGTTCTGGTGGTTGCCAGCAATCTTTGGCAACCCTCGACTTGTAGATGTATTACTTTAACCAACCTATCTTCACATGCCTTTTTCCATGTTTGCCTATGTCTACCTGAGCAAATTTCTGTCTTTTTTATAAAGATTCTAGTGATATTTAGGATTCACTCTAATCCAATACAGCCTCATCTTAACTTGATTATATCTGCAAAGGTCCTATTTCTAAGTATGATCACATTCATAGGCTCCAGGGAAAAATGAATTTTTGGAAGACATTATTCAACTTAGTATAGATGGTTCATCCAAGAGAAGTTTTTTGACATTTTCATTTTCAACAAGAGTATAGTTGTGTTTCGTTACACCCTTTTTTCATTATACCCTGGTACTTGTCATAACCTGAAGCTGCTTCACTTTTGAAATATAACATTTAAGCTTTCCATTCTCCAACCAAAACTTTTTTCCTTCTTGTTTGTTTTTCTCTGTTTTGCTATATCTATACTTCAAATTCTTTGAGGCTTCTAGTCAATTTTTCCCTCTAAATTTCCTGATGAATCAAGCTCTTCTCATCTTTGCCCACATTCATATTTTGTCCTCAATCCTATGGTCTGTCTCTTGGAAATGTCTTCACATCTCCCTGCCTCACTCCTGTCTTTTTTTCAAGCATATCTAACAAAAGTCCAAACCCTGGGTGAACATCTATCTTTGTCCATATATACAAGAACCTCAGCCCATGTGCAAAATAATTCATATATCAATTAGACCGTTATCAACATGAATTTAGTATTAAAAAATATGAACTGAACTTCCAACATCCTTTTGAGAAATTACCCTGGATGTCTATTCAGATCACTTTCTTATTTCCCTCAACTACAAGTTTCAATCTTCTTGTGACTTTTCCTGTCAACAGGTAACTGTTGCTAACAATCTCCTTTTATAGATGCTCTTAACTATTGGGAAAAACCCAAGGGTTGCTGGAAGGGAAATGCATGGGGGGATGGGGTAACTAGGTGATGGGCATTAAGGATGGCACTTGATGTAATGAGCACTGGGTGCTGTATGCAACTGATGAATTACTGAATTCTACCCCTGAAACTAATAATATACTTTATGTTAACTAAATTGAATTTAAATAAATTTTTAAAAAAGAAATGCTCTTTTGGCTTCCGTAACTCTTCTCTTCTTTGATACCTCTTTGTTAGGCCTATTTGCAAGATCACCACAATTTTACATATTTTTTTTAAAGATTTTATTTACCTATTTGACACAGAGAGAGAGATTCCAAGTAGGCAGAGAGGCAGGCAGAGAGAGAGGAAGAAGCAGGCTCCCTGCTGAGCAGAGAGCCTGATGCGGGGCTCGATCCCATGATCCTGAGATCATAACCTGAGCCGAAGGCAGAGGCTTTAACCCACTGAGCCACCCAGGTGCCCCACATTTTTACATATTTTAAAATATTGATATATTTGTGAACCTCAAAGTTCTCTCTAAACTTATTTTGTTCTCATTCTGTATGCATAGTAAGGAGGCAATATTACTATTTTTATTATTTTCCATTATAATTTATATATTGAAGATTTCCACATTAAAAAAAAAATCTCACCTAAGAATAAACCTAACCAAAGAGACACAGAATCTATACTCAGAAAACTATAAAGTACTCATGAAAGAAATTGAGGAAGACACAAAGAAATGGAAAAATGTTCCATGCTCCTGGATTGGAAGAATAAATATTGTGAAAATGTCTATGCTACCTAAAGCAATCTACACATTTAATGCAATTCCTATCAAAGTACCATCCATTTTTTTCAAAGAAATGGAACAAATAATTCTAAAATTTATATGGAACCAGAAAAGACCTCAAAAGCCAAAGGGATATTGAAAAAGAAAGCCAATGTTGGTGGTATCACAATTCTGGACTTCAAGCTCTATTACAAAGCTGTCATCATCAAGACAGCATGGTACTGGCACAAAAACAGACACATAGATCAATGGAACAGAATAGAGAGCCCAGAAATAGACCCTCAACTCTATGGTCAACTAATCTTCGACAAAGCAGGAAAGAATGTCCAATGGAAAAAAGACAGCCTCTTCAATAAATGGTGCTGGGAAAATTGGACAGCCACATGCAGAAAAATGAAATTGGACCATTTCCTTACACCACACACAAAAATAGACTCAAAATGGATGAAGGACCTCAATCTGCGAAAGGAATCCATCAAAATCCTTGAGGAGAACACGGGCAGCAACCTCTTCGACCTCTGCCGCAGCAACATCTTCCTAGGAACAACGCAAAAGGCAAGGGAAGCAAGGGCAAAAATGAACTATTGGCATTTCATCAAGATCAAAAGCTTTTGCACAGCAAAGGAAACAGTGAACAAAATCAAAAGACAACTGACAGAATGGGAGAAGATATTTGTAAACGACATATCAGATAAAGGACTAGTGTCCAGAATCTATAAAGAACTTAGCAAACTCAACATCCAAAGAACAAATAGTCCAATCAAGAAATGGGCAGAGGACATGAACAAACATTTCTGCAAAGAAGATATCCAGATGGCCAACAGACACATGAAAAAGTGCTCCATATCACTCGGCATCAGGGAAATACAAATCAAAACCACAATGAGATATCACCTCACACCAGTCAGAATGGCTAAAATCAACAAGTCAGGAAATGACAGATGCTGGCGAGGATGTGGAGAAAGGGGAACCCTCCTACACTGTTGGTGGGAATGCAAGCTGGTGCAGCCACTCTGGAAAACAGCATGGAGATTTCTCAAAATGTTGAAAATAGAACTGCCCTATGACCCAGCAATTGCACTATTGGGTATTTACCCTTAAGATACAAACGTAGTGATCCAAAGGGGCACGTGCACCCAAATATTTATAGCAGCAATGTCCACAATAGCCAAACTATGGAAAGAACCTAGATGTCCATCAACAGATGAATGGATCAAGAAGATGTGGTATATATACACAATGGAATACTATGCAGCCATCAAAAGAAATGAAATCTTGCCATTTGCGACAACATGGATGGAACTAGAGTGTATCATGCTTAGCAAAATAAGTCAAGCAGAGAAAGACAACTATCATATGATCTCCCTGATATGAGGAAGTGGTGATGCAACATGGGGGCTTAAGTGGGTAGGAGAAGAATCAATGAAACAAGATGGGAGTGGGAGGGAGACAAACCATAAGTGACTCTTAATCTCACAAAACAAACTGAGGGTTGCTGGGGGGAGGGGGTTTGGGAGAAGGGGGTGGGATTATGGACATTGGGGAGGGTATGTGCTTTGGTGAGTGCTGTGAAGTGTGTAAACCTGGTGATTCACAGACCTGTACCCCTGGGGATAAAAATATATTTTTATAAAAAAAAAAATCTCTAATTCTATCTGTCTTCAAAGCATCAGGCTACATAACCAAATGCATACCGGTTACCTTCACTTGGATGTTCTGTTGGTCAGTTCAGTCTGCAAGATTAATTATATCCTGACAGACATAATTATACTCTCACCTATCCCAAACTAGAAATCTTATCACTATATTTGATTTTTGACATTTCCTCTTGCTGCAAACATCAAGCTTTATCATCTAGTTATTAAAAAATAATACTTATTTAACACCAGTATTTTATTGGGCACTATGATAGGTGGTGGCTCACCCATGGGGAGAAAGAATAGGTATAATTCACATCCCTAATAAAGCTAAGATTCTGGTGTTGGACAGGAATCACACACATTAGTCCTTTTAGCAAGCAAATATATAAAATGTTACAAGTTGATGAGTATTATGAATGGTAGGGACATAGCTCTGTAACAGAACAAGATGTCATAAAAAGATATTTGGAGTGAATATTGGGCTGAGATGTGAAACAAAAGTAAAAACTTATCAGGTAGAAAAGAAAGAAGGGGAACAAAGGCCTCATGGCAAGGAAAAATATTGTTGGGACAAGGAAAAATATTGTTGGGACAGCTTGGTCTGTTAAGCCAGTAAGGTAGGTGTGATATGAGCTTGGTAAGATATGTAGTGTCAGAATGAACAAGGCCTAGGAAGTCTTTTTAAGTGAATTTTGTTTTCATTTTAGAAGACAGAGAGCTTTTGAAGCATATTAAGCAATAATGTGACATGATGAGATAGGACTCATTTGTCTATAGTGAGGAGAGCAGTTTACAGAGAAGCCAAAATCTGCCAGTTAGAAGACTGTGTCAGTCACCCAGAAAAGAGATAATGGTCAGGGACCAGAATAATATCACTGTGAAATGGAGCAAAATACAAAGACTTAATAGATATTTGGGTAGTGACTTAATCTGCTTGGGCTGCCATAACAAAATACATAGACTGTTCCACAAATGACAGAAGTATATTTCTTGCGGTCCTGGAACCTGGGAAGTCCAACATCAATGTGCTGGCAAAGTTGTCTTCATTCTAACACCTCTTTTCTTTGGCATGTAGGTGGCAGCCATCTCATTGTGTGCTTTCACAATTTCTTCTTCGTGCTTACAAATTCAGGAGGGAGAGAGAGAAATCTTTCTGGTGTCTTTACTTGTAAGGGCACTAATCCCATTATGAGGGCTCCACCATCATTACCTTATCCAACCCAAACATCATCTTCAAATGTCATCACATTGGGGTTAGGGCTCCAACATATGAATTAGGAGGGAGGAGGGGACAAAATTCAGTCTAAAGCAGGAAGCAAAATTATTAAGTTCTATTGCTGACCCAGATATGCGGTAGGAGGGTAGAAGATGAAGGTGTCAGGAAGAATCTGAGCTCTCTGGTTTGCACAAGTCAGAGTTCTTAGTTATTGCTAATTTAGTTGTCTACAGTAGTTTTCTCACGGGTTTTTCAGGGTACCTGTCACACCCTCCCCCACCAGTTTCTTTTCCTCATTTTGGTCAGTATACCCTTTCTAAACTGAAAATCTAAATTGTTTATGCTTCTAAATGATACTCAGGATAAAGACCAAATCCGTGATATTATCCTCAGAAGAAATCTGATCATCTGAAATTTTTTGTCTTCCAAGACCCATTTCTTGCCACAGACCTTCTTTTAACAGAAAGGTTAAAAGAATCTTTGGATCATGTCCAAATTCCATTATACTCCAGGCAACAATAAATGTACAATGAGGAGCTATGTGACTCCAAATTCTATTTGAGATAGTACTCAATGGAGATACATTGGTAACTTTTGATGAAGCAATTATTATTTGAGGTATAAGCCAAGGTCTATAGTTTCAGAGCTGTTTTTCAGTTTATACAAAATGGGCAGAAGGGGTGCTTGAATGATGTCTTTTTCTTTGGCATATAATTATTATCTGTTCACATTTATGGATGTCAATTATATGCAAATATTATATAATAATAATAATAATAGCTTTGGCAATGAGAAGCAGTAACTACCACCAATTGTCATTCCAATTTTTAGCTCTTTTACAAATACTAGAGGAATAAAAGATGTCTATTTTCTACTTCCCTTCCTTTATTCTTCGCTACAGGAGAAAAGCCTAATTTCACACTGACTAGATAGGCTTTTTATTTCATGATCAATGCATCAAGTAACAGGAAACACAATAATGCCACAATTAAGAATAGTTGGTAAGAAAATATAGACCATGTCTTTACCTAGATTCATTTATTTCTTCAACAACTAACTTATTTGCCAAAGTCATCACAACACTCTGATATATTATTAATCAATACATTAATTCATACATTCATTTTTAAATGAATGTACGCTGAACCTTCTATGCACAGGACACTCTTTCTAGTGAAGGATATTTAGTAGTTCATAAGACATACATAAATACCAGACCTCATGAAGCTTACATTCTTGCAGAAAAGACCAACAATAAACAAGATAATTAAGGAAATATATAGTATGTTAGATAGGGATAAGTTTTATGGAGAAAAACAAAGCAAAGCAAAAGGATAAAAACTTAAAGGAGAAGGCAAACATGAGTATCTGGAAAAAAAAACCAAACTTTCTAGGCAAAACAAAGGGTAAATGGTATTCTTGCTATATTAGTGCAACAAGGATGCTCATCTGCATACAGCAGAAAGAAATAGGAAAAGAGCAACAAGAGATAAGCAAAGATATAAAAGACGTCCAAGTCTAAGACATTTTATCATGAGTGACATAGTATGCCATTGGAGGATTTTGAATAGCAGAATGATATCACCTGTTGTATATTAATAGGATCATCCTTGTTGCTATATTTGGAAATAGACAAGAAGAACCAGGGAGATTAATTGACAAGCTAGAACATTAATACATGCAAGAAATGATAGCATTTGAACTTGGTTGGTGAGAAATGCTCAGATTCTGTAAATATTTTTGAATGTAAAGCCAGCAAGATTACATGTGGATTGTGTGAGCAAAAACATATTGAGAATGACTCAAGATTTGAGGCTGTATGTTTGGAACCACAACTTTTGGTATTAACTAAGATGGAAAAAAATGAAAGATGAGTTGCTTTTTTTGTTTTTTGTTTTTGGTTTTCTGGGTTTTTTTTTTTTTTTTTTTGGATGTGTTAAGCCTGAGATGAGAATTAGGCTTTCAAGGGGATATATCAAAGTAAGTAGTTATGCCAAAAATTATGAACTTCTGAGAAGAGATCTGGCCTTGTGATGCAAATTTGGAACTCATCATCATATAGATAATATTTAACACTATGAAAAATGATGGAAACATCAAGGGACTTGAGATACAGAACTTTACTATCTCATATGAGAGTCGCAACCATATGTTGCTATTGAGCATTTGAAATATAACTCCATCAATTAAGATGTACTATAAATATGAAATATCATCAGGTTTCAAAGACTTAGTGTACAAAAAAGAAGGTAAAATATTTTACTATAGTTTCTATATTATTAAATATTAAAATAATATCTAGAGACATTTGAGTAAACATATTATTAAAATTAATTTCACCCATTTCTTTGATAACTCATATATCCATTGGACAGTGTAGATATAGAGAAAAATGAAGTCCAAGAATAGAGCTCTGGTCGTGGTGTAGTGGTTATCACATTCGCCTAACAAGAATAGAGCTCTGGGGAATTCCTAGATTAAGATATTTGGAAAATAAGGAGAAACTAAAACAAAGATTGAGAGGGGCAGTTAGTGATTGTTGAACAGACACCAGGAAAAGATTGTATCTAAAAAGTCAAATGAACAAAGTATCTGAAGAAGGAAGGAGCAGACATGGAGTTTGATCTATTGTGCCCAATTTTTAATTGACTGTGATATTTAAAATGAAACTAGGGTTGCAAATTGATATTGAAATACCAACATGAAGATCACTGGTTTTGGGGCAAGAGTAATTTCTATGACACTGTAAGGTGAAAGCTGAATTGAAATGTTTCTGAAAGAATTAGAGGAAAGAGATTGGAGGAAATTAACATAGAAAGCTCTTTGGAAGTGTATTGTGGTAAAGGAGAGACAATCAATGAAATACTCATTGGAGAGGTAGTTACAGTGGGATTAAGAGATATCATTTTAGGAAGGGAAATACAGCAGCATAATTTTTATGCTGATATTAGTGATTCAGTACTGAAAGAGTAAACTGTTTATGTAGGAGAACTGTTTTAGTAATTTCTCATTAGTCTACAAGGGTTGGAATCTAGAACAAAATGCAGGTGTGTACATGCAGCTGACTTGTTCACTGAATACTTAAAATCTTGGGAGCATTGTGACAAATCATCTAGTCATGGAGGGAATTTGTTACTTAAGAATAAACACAGGTTAGGATAAGAATTGGAGGTTCACCCTTTAAAAGGGTAAAGAGAAAAGATATAGAAGACAGGTGGTTAAATAGTCAAAAAATTATATGACAATCTACCTTTAATTCATAAACAATAAAAAAACTATTCTTGGGCAATTACAAAGTAGTGTGTTCCACAGTATTATTTATTTTATTCAAAGAAGTGGTGAACTTTAGGAAAGAGAGGGATTAAAGAGAACAACAGGGTTTCATTTTAGCAAAGATGGATGATACTTTGACTTTGCTTTGCTTTACTTTCATGAGCAACTTTGAACGTTTTATTTTCACTACTGACTGTAGTTCCATTAATTAATTAATAATGAACATATGTTAATATTAAAGCCAAGATAAAAACTATGGTTTCTTGAAGATGAAGGAAATAGAATAGCTGCAATGCAAAATTAAAACTTTTAACTTTTGTATAAGGAAATAGATTCTAGGTTTTGTTTCTTGAATGCCTGTTAAATAATTAAGAACCCAAAGCACAATTCCTAAATATTTGCTTTTAAGAAGAATAAATAAAACACATGCAATTTCCACTACTTAATTTTAAATTCAACTTATATATTATTGAATACCATGTATCAAATACTGTGATACAGAAGTAGATGAAGACATTATCCCCGCTTTTCACAATCAAATGCATAAGCAGAAGGATCACTCTTACAGACAAATAATATAGTAAACATCTTACAGACAAATAATATAACAAATTATATAATATGATAAACAATACAATAACAAATACTAATAAATTAATATAATAAACAAATAATAGAACATCAATACAGCATCTATTATTTATGGGGCACAGTTCTCACAAAAATCACACACAACATAAGGAAACTGATATTGTAACTTGTCCAATCCATTGTTAACAATGTGGCAGAAGTAGAATTTGAACTCAGTTTGATTAGTCCCAAAACCTTATATTCTTTCATCTAATCCATATTCCCCTAGATAAGCAAATAAAATAATAATGCTATATCATTGATCAGTTGTGGAGTAATAAATTACCTCAAAGCTTAGTGGTTTAAAGCAATATTATCTCAAAGTTTCTGTGGGTCAGGAATATGAGAATGGTTTTCCTGAGGCCCCTAATATTGGTCCCTCTCAGACTAGAATCAGTGACAACTGGAGCCACGATCATCTCTAGGCTCTATTGGAGGTGAAGCTGCCTCCAGACACACTCACTTGGCAAGATTCAGTTCCTCTCTGGTTGTTGGGCTGAGGAAACTGGCTCCTCATGAGTTGCTGGCCAGAGGCTTGTCTTGGTTCTTTGCCACGAGAACCTCTCTGTGGAGTATTTCACAATACAGTAGTTTGCTCCATTACAGAGAATATTGCTAGTGCAGTGTGGAAGCTAGAATTTGTTTGGTTTTGTTTTTAACCTAATCTTGGATGTGACATTCCATCCCTTTGGCTGTATTTTATTCATTAGAATCAAAGAATTAGTTTTGGTAACATTCAAGGGGAGATTATACAGGGGTTTGAATACTAGGACTCAGGAATCACTGGGAACCATTTTAGAAACAGCCTACCATAAGGTGCATAAAAACACAGTCCTAACTCAGAGAAGTTGTTAAATCTGTTAAAATGGAGACAAGAGTTGAAAAGAAGTAAGCTGTGTTTGAACTATGGGTGAAAATTGGATAGTAGTTAAAAAGTTATTTTGTTTTATGTGTTTATTTATTTATTTATTTTTCTGTACAGGGGAAGTATAGTTAAAACATAGAGGGAAGAAGAAAAGGCATACCTGGAAGCTGTAACAATATGGGGAAAATATGCTGAGTCATAAAACTATGAAGGTAGGTTAGAGACAAAATTAAGGAATAACCTACCTTAAATTTTGGAAGTCCTGGACAAATTTGAGTAATTGATAAAAAATAATTATACTGTCCTCAGAAGAAAATTGCACATAAATATAGCATTTGTTGCTCTTCTGAAGTAATCTGTGGATCCAGGTTAAAAACAAATAATCGTCAGTCCCCACTAGGTTAATTAGGCCCAGGAAAATTATGAAGGTCATTTTTACTAAGAAATTGAAATTGTGTCCTACAAGTTTTCGGAAGAAACTTAAAGGAGGGCAGTGAGTTGATGACATTTTCTAACAATGGGCGCAATGTCACCATCAGATAGGAGGAAAAGAGACAAGTTATGAAGTGATTGTAGTAATCTAGATAATAAGATAAAGAGATCTGACTTGGGCAATGATAGCTAGATAGAAAGACTAACCTTGACAAGAGATGATCAATTGGACTTGTTGGCTCATTTAAAGTTTGAGTGATACAGAAAGGGGAATGAGAGGATGAAAGAATATAGATTTCTGGTTTTACAAACTGGGTGATAACACTGAGAGAGATAAGATACATTTGGGACGAAACAACAAAAAGTCATCAGCATATTATGTGTGCATAGTAACAAATGTATCAATTTTTAGATACAAAAGAATAAATATAATATTGATAATAACATATATACTTATATTTGGCTATTTCATAAATAATATTGTTTAAGTGCAGCTTCTGCCTGTAATAGAAATACAAATCATGATCTACATGGTATCTGGAGGAAATAAGAATTGACAGGGACCTTCTACAACAGAAATGAAATACAAAAATACTGAGAATTCCCAGTGGTTCTCTTAGAATATTGTAGACTAAATTAATTAATGGAATTGCACTTCTTAATTAATTAATGAAGTTTGCAGCCAGAAAATAATGGGGTTTGCAGCCAAAAAAAATCTTTTTGTTATTACTCTGACATTCATTTGACTTCCATAGGCCAAATGATATTTCAAATCATATTTCAAATCACTTGGCATTAATTTCATTCTTTCCTTCTCCACTTCCAACTCACTTTGAAATACCCAACTGGGTTATGGTGGACAAAAAGAATAAAAAGGCATAGAGGTCTGAATTGCTTTACTCCCCTTGGCAATAAAAAACTGATGGTATTTTAAGAATCATGGCCATGAGGATCACCAGAAGTCTAGGTTTTAAAATCAGTTCCCTGTCCTTGTGTTCTCCAGCCATCTCCCTTAACCTCTGACAGTTTTAGGGATTATAATTTAGAGAGAAATATTTTGACCCTTATAGATGCATTTCACAGTGACAAAGTGCCATATGAATTCTCATGCTCTTTCATTTGAGCTTTGACCTGAGAATGACTTCAGTTTAATTCACTAGAAACATTAGGGCCATTTGGCTGAACCATTAACAATAAAACATATGTTTACTAAGTTCTTCTGTTAAGAATTCAGTAACGAATATAACATTTATAACACTTATAAACTATGGCTATATTCTTCAAGAACTATAAACCTAGTAAATGCAGTCAGAGTATATTAATAATTATTAAGAAAATTTATAAACGTAACATTATTAATATAAGTAAAGTATGATGATGGTCCAGAGAAAGAGACATCATACATATCATTAGGAATTCAGAAATGTTTCATTTAGTAGGTGGCATGTGGCCATTTGTGGGAGACAAGATTTTTGAGAAGTAGAAATAGTGCAGAAGAAATAGAAACCATAATCTTAAGACTTAGAGATATATCACTGTTTAGTAGTTTTTCTAAGGAAAATGAAAGATGAGATTGGAAAGAGTTGAAGTAAAATTAATTTATCTTAACTTCCTTGTCATTAAAAGTAAAACAAAATGTTTCTCTTTTAAAAATATTATATTTATTTATTTGAGAGAAAGAGACAGAAAGAGAGAGAGAGAGAATTGGGGGGAGGGGCAAAGGGAGAGGGAGAATGTGGGGCTTAATCCCAGGACTCTGGCTCATGACCTGAGCCGAAGGTAGATGCTTAATTGACTGAGCCACACAGGAGCCCCAAAACAAAACTTGGTATCTGTTGTAGAAACTGGCTGGCTGTTCACCAAACTTGTTTCCTCTTCCTCTTTTGCATAGAGCTAACCAGCATCCCTTGCAGTTAGATATGGCCATGTGTTTGAATTTTGACAATGATGTACGGTGTGATACTTCCAGAGCTGGCCCCTAAAACAGTGAATGCAATCCTCCATGTTATTTCTCCTTCAGAATAAATTTAGAAAACCCACATTACCTGATTTCAAAACTTAGAACAAAGTTACAGTAATCAAGACAATGTTGTCATTGGTTAAAGTATAGAATGATAATGAATGGAATAAAAGAGATACTCCAGAAGTAGACCCACATAGATGATTGATTTCTGACAAAGGCATAAATATAATTCAATAGAAAAAGGGTAAGTTTTTTGATAAATGGTAGTAAACAATTAGATAGTCGTGTACAGAAGAAAAAAGGGCCTCAACATATACCTCACATTTTTTATGAAAGTTAAGTCAAAATGGATGTAGGACTGGATGTAAAATGTAAAACTATAAAATTTTAGAAAATATCATAGGTGAAAATCTTTATGATCTTGGGTAATCAGTTATTATACAGGATACCAGGAACATATCACATGAAAGAAAAATTGATAAATTAGACTTCATCAAATTAATACCTTTTGTTTTGTGAAAGAACTATTGAGAGAATAAAGAGATCAGCCACAGAGCTCGAGAAACCACTTGCAAATCAAATTTCTGAAAAAGGACTTGTGTCTAGAACACAAAAAATTTTCTAAAAACCAAACAATTAAAAAATGTATAATACTTGAGTAAAAAAAATCTGAATCTGCATCAAGGCACATATTTTGATGATGCACAAGCATATAAAAAGATGTTCAAAACAGGCAATCATTAGGGAAATGTAACTTAAAACCACATGACATACAAGTATATATTATTAGCATAACAAAAAATGCAACACAAAAAACCATTATAATAACAAGTGGTAGTGAGGATTTGGGCAGTTGGGACTCTCACATTTTGCTGATATGAATATAAAATGATAGAGCTGCTTTGGAAAACAGATTGACAGTTCCTTATAAAGTTAAACATACACTTGCCATATGACTAGATAATCCTCCTCCTAGGTATTCATGCTAGAGAAATGGATACCTATAATCACATAAAAACCTGTTTATGAATTATAGAAGCCTTATTCTTAATTACCAGAAATTGAAACCAAACCATTTGTATTTTAATTGTTGAATAATAAACTTTGTAACATCAATACAGTGGAACAGTGGAACAGAGATAAGACTTTGATCTGACTTCTCAGAAACCATGCAAAGCAACAGAAGATTGGAATGAAGTATTTAAAGTATTGAGAGGGGAAAAAAAAAAACAATCTAGAATTCCATACTTTACAAAATTATTCCTTAAAAAATAAAGGAGAAAAGGATTTTCTCAAACAAAAAAGTAAAGGATTTTGTTGTTAGTAGACTTGCCTTGCAAGAAATGTTGGAAGAAGTTCTTTTTAGGGTGCCTTGGGGGCTCAGTTAAGTGACGGCCTTCAGTTCAGATTATGAATCTGGATTGCTGGGATTGAGTCCTGCATCTGGTTCCCAGCTCCGTGGGGAATCTGCTTCTCCCTCTGACCTTCCCCCCTCTCATGCTCTCTCACTCTCTCTCAAATAAATAAATAAAAAATCATTAAAAAAAAGAAGTTCTTTTTGGAAAAGGACAATAATATGAGTCAGAATCTTAGATTTACATAAAGAGGATCAATGAAGAAATAAGTAAAGATAAAATAAAACCTTTTTCTTTTTCTTAATTGAGCTCACAGATAACAGTTGGTTCAAAATAATTAAAGCAACGATGTAGTCAATTATTTTTGTGTATATATATATATACACACTTAATGGCTTCATATTTTATGTATGCTTACACATAATTAAAATGAATAAAAGCAATGATACAAGCAATCAGAATGAGGAAATTAAGATTATTTGCTATTATAAGGTATTAATACTACTTGTGAAGTGGTATAATGTTATTTGAAAATGAACTTGGCTTGTTTATTAATGTGTACTGTAAAATCTAAAGCAACCACTAAAAAAGTAAGATAAAGGAGTTTACTTGGTAAGTTAAAAAAAAAAAAAAGAGGGAAAATGGAATCATGCAAAGTGTTCAATTAAAACCAAAAAAAGTAAAAAAAAAAAAAGTGTGGAAGATGGAAGTAAAAAAGAACAAGGACAAGAAATAGGAAACAGTAGCAAATATGGTAGGTATTAATCCAACTATACCAATAATCACTTTGGATATCAGTGGTCTAAACACACCAATTAAAAAACAGAGACTGTAGATTAAAAAAAAAAAAGACCCAAATACAAGAAACAAAGTTTATAAAAAACACATATATATTGAAAGTAAATGGATGGAGAAAATTATACCATGCTAACACTAATAATAAAGAAAACAGGAGAACCTATATTAATTTTATACAGTGAAGACTGCAAAGGAATGAAAGTTATCAAGGATAAGGAAAGGTATTACATAAAAATAAAGGGTAAATTCTCCAAGAAGACAAATAATTCTTAAAACAAAGAATCAAACAACAAAAGGCAAAAACTGATAGATCTATTTCACCTTTTCCGAAAGATGAAATAGATGAATGTACTACCATACTTGGAAACTTCAACAGCCCCTTCTTAGAAATGAGCAGATCCAGCAGAAAGAAATCAGTAAGGACATAATTGAATGCAACTATATTATCAATAAACTGGATATAATTAGCATTATTATATACTACTTCAAATATATACTACTTCATCCAACAATAGCAGAATACACATATCTCAACCTTGTAGAGAAATTCACCAAGATTCTACATTCTGGGCTATAACATACATCCACAAATTTAATAGAATAGAAATCATACAAGGTCTAGCCTCAGAGCATAATAGAGTAAAACTAGAAATTTATAATAGAAAGAGAACTAGAAAATCGTAAAGCGTACAGAGATTAAACAACTCACTTCTGACTGACAGATGGTTTAAGGAAGAAATCTCAACAAGAGAAATAAAAATATTTTGAACTAAGTAAATATGAAAACAAGAATTATCAAAATTTGTGGGATACTGGGAAGCTGTGCTTATAAGACAATTTATAGCACTGAATGCATATATTAGAAAAGAAGATGTAAAATCAGTAAATTAAATTTTCACTTTAGGAAACTAGAAAAAGAAGAGCAAATTAAATCTAAAGTAGGTATAATGAAAGAAATAATAAGCATAGAGCAGAAATCAATGATATTGAAATCAAGGAATCAAAAAAGCAAATCAATAAAACCAAAAGCTGGTTTTTAAAAAAGATCAATAAAATTTATAAACTTCTAGCCAGGTTAAGAGAAAGAGAAAAGATATAAATTACTAATATTATAAATGAAAGAAGGGATATCTATCACTACAGATCTCATGGATATTAAAAGGATCATAAAGGAATAATACAAACATCTCTATGCCCACAAATTTGAGAGCTCTGATGAAATGGGCCAATTCCTTGAATGATATAACCTGCCAAAACTTGCACAAGAAGAAATAAATGATCTAAACAGACCTATATCTATTAAAGAAATTGAATTGAATTAATCATTAATAACCTTCCAAATAAGAAAGTACCAGATCCAGATTGATTCACTGATGAAGTCTACCAAACTTTTAGGAAAAAGTTATACCAATTCTCTATAATCTCTTTCAAAGGAGAGAAGCAGAGGGAATACTTCCTAACTCACTATATGAGGCCAGCATTAATTGAATACCAAAACCAGACAAAAATATTATATGAAAAGAATACTACAGACCAATATCTCTCATGAACATAGATGCAGAAATCCTCCACAAAACATTAGCAAATCAAATCCAAAAACGTGTAAAAAATTGTATACCATGACCAAATGGGTTTTGTTCCAGATATGCCAAGGTGTTTCAACATTCAAAAATCAATTCATTAAAAGAAAAAAAAAATCATGTGATTTATCACATTGAGAGACTAAAAAAAAATCATATGATCATATCAATAAATGCAGAAAGAGCATCTGACAACATCCAACACTAATTAATAACTCAGTAAACTAGGAATAAAGGGCGACATTCTCAATTTGATAAAGGCTCTCTGCCAACAACCTACAGCAAACATCATTCTTAATGGTGAGAGCTTTGAAGCTTCCCCACTATGATCTGGTATAAGGCAAGAATGCCCCCCCCCCCCCGCCAAATCACTCATTTTTAACATTGTCCAGTAAGTGCTTACTAATTCAATATGGCAAAAAAGGAAATAAAAGATACACAGATTGAGAAGGAATACACAAACCTGAGCTTATTTGTTAGGACAGAGAGTGCTCCATTCTGGGAAGCTGTGGTTTCAAAATTCTATTCCGCAACAACCTCCATGTGACCTTGAGTAAGAGTCTTAAGTCTGCCTCGCCACCTGTAAAATGGAGTAATACTATCCTCAGAGAGTTCTCCTGAGGACTACACTAAGTTACAGTATTTGCAGACATTTAGGACAGTGAAAGCATTTGAAGCTTACCACTCAATGTTTAAGAGTGATACAGTTATAAAAAAAAAAAAAAAAAGTGATACAGTTTCATTGCGGGCGGTATAGCCAATAAGGGAGAGGATCTTTTTGTAAACTTATACGCTTTTCCTCATGACAGGGCATTTTATCTTAAATTAAAACAATAAAATTTGTCTTTCCTAATAAACCTTTTTTGCCTTTCCCCCCCATGACTTACTCTGGTCTTCAACCACAAATACCACACAAGATTAAATGAGAAACAGGGAATGAAATAACATGGTTCAAATACACTGAATGAGAGTAGTTCTACTAGTATAATTTTTAAATTAAGAGTATTTTCATGAACTTATTTATGTGCCACTGTATTATTCTACACCTTACAAAATAACATTGGAAAATTTTTTTCTAAAAATAATTTCATATTTTTTCTTCTTAATATTGGAAGTATGGTAAATAACTTCTTTATCTTTCACCCCAATGGTGAAAGATAAAGCTCTTGCAAGTAGATAATAATTGGAAAGTAGGATAGTTTATATGCATTTGACAAGGAAATTAATCTTTTATTTGTGAACCAGCCATAACATTGCAAGTTTGGAATGTTGTATTTTTGGTAATAACAGCAATGCTCTACCTGCCTTCATACATTTTGCAACTGGGCACTTATACATTGATTGAGTATTGATTACATTTTTGGAACAACTTGATGATAATGAATCTTTTATTAAAGTTTAATATTCAAATGATATTCTGGTGACTTTCTAGGTACTAACCTAAACAATGAAGTAACAAGATTTAAAAGAATAGCCAAGCTTTGTTAGTAAAAAATGCTCTCTGGCAAACATTTGTTTTTCCCTTCCTAAAATGAATAGCTATGCATTTTAAATCTATTTCATGGGAGAAAAAAAACCTTTAGTATTAATTTAGTGCATAATTTAACAAGGTCACTTCTGACATTTAAAAAACCTTACAGTGGGTGCTAAAGTAAGTTTTTAGGAAATAATATTACCAGGTTTAGGAAAAACACAGTCATCACTTACTATTAAAAGTTCTGCATGTTCCACATTTTACCTGAGCACAAGCTATATACAAATCAACGCACCCTCATGTAGCTTACAATTTCTTGATTTGCTATTCCCATTCACATAGACTAATGCTTATAATTTTTTTTAACTCTCTAGAAATACTGAAGTAATAAATATGAAAAAAAATTCCTCTCTATTTTTTAACTTATAGTCTTATAAAACTCATCCGGTTTAATAAAGAAAGGAGAGCAAGGGAAAGAGAGTGGAGAGGAGAAAGATTGAGAAGAGCTAGGGAAGGAGGAAGGAAAAATAAAGAACTACACTGTTAAACTAAAACTTAAACATTCAACTCCAAGTTAAGTTTTGATTTAACCTACTAACGTCTTGATTGAAACTCAAATGCCCATCACAAATATGAATGTCTTTTGTTCCCAACAATTTACAGCATTTTATGGCCTATTTCATTGCATCATAAATGTCATAATGACCAAATGTTCCATGAAATGTCATAAAATGACATGAATTACAGCTCTCATCTAGGCTTACGTCTGGAAAACCGAATTTCTGGCTCACACTCAGGTAACGTGTTTTTTGTGTTTGAAATCTCTGTGTACTGTGATACTGAGATAATTAATTTCACTTTATCGTTAAAATGTACTAAGGTTCTCTCTCAAAAGATAATTCATTTGTCTGGAAAGTACGTACATAACTGGATTAAGTATCTCCCAATTATAATGCTATATAATATTATTTCTTTAAATATCAACCATTTAAAGGTTCTTAAAACCTCATGGTAACAATGCTTTCTGGCATGATAATGCTTTACAACTAATGTTTCATTTTCAGTACTAGGACTTGTGCTGCTCTGGGGCATACTAAGGTGTATGAGATTTTATCATACTGTTCAAATTCAGTAATGACTGCCATGTTCTTTGGCCACCCCATCCTCCCATTAATCCTGTGCATGCCAGAATACAATTTGATAGTTTCTTAAACATGAGTAAGGAAAAAGGTCATAATACTGTTATTCACACAATTGTTCTGCCTGTACTGGATTACTAACCCTATTTTCACATGTTGGTTTTACTACTTAACTTTGATCCAGCTGGAAGATTTAGCTTGCTAGCTAGAAACAGTTTTTGAAATGTTAATTTTTAATTTTTAATTTATATCAGCATTCTCTAGCATTTTGCTTCCTTTTTGTCTTAATCCAAACAAAGAAATGATGCCACTGATAGTCAGGATTTTAATGCATCTATTCATTTCTTCAACAAATATCTATTGAGCTCCTACTGAATCTGGGCACTGTGACTTAGAAGAAGAAATAAACATGACAACTGCTTCTGCTTTTATAACACTTATTCAAGATCTCAGAAAAAAATGTGTAATCCTAAATCCAGTTCTAAGTGTTAGCTTTAGTAAGATAGGGTGTTTCCTACGTAATACCATGACTCCAGACCCACAAAGAAATAACAATCAAATTATTTAAAGCATTTTCAATTCTGCAAGCTCTTCTTATTCTTTTTTACTTCCTAGTGAACTCTCCCTACACTTTACCACTGAAAAAATTATAGGCAACCTAATTTAATCCATCTTCCTCAGTAGGAGAGCATCTTTGTGAACAATTGATACAATTATAACATGAACACATTACTACTTTCAATTTTCCAGTCTCACTCAGCATGTTCATCTGATAGAGGAAAGGAAGGAATTACAGAATGTCCTGAGTAATGTATATCCTGGGCCTCTGCATTTATCTAATTCTCTCTTCTACTCCTACCTTCCTCCACAAAACATTTGTCATACATCTTTCAACACCCAGTTCATTATTCACGACTTGGTTTACTGCCAATCCTTAGCCCAACATACAATAGTCATCCAATAAATTAACTGATACAACTCCCAAAATAAGCTATAGAAAGTTAAAAAAATATTTACAGACATGTAGTTCACTCCATTTGGCATGAAGACTATTGTGTTTTCCCAAAATAATTATTTACTTCTCTGTAGAAAGAAGCTAAAATGATTTTTTAAAATTTTTTGTTAGGGTTAGACAAAAGAGCCATAAAATAATGGGACTTGTCACACTGGAGGCTTATGTGGTTGGACAATGAATTTTAAGACAAATATAGGTGCTTAGCTTATTATAATGCCCCAAGAGAAAATCCTAAAGCCCAACTCAGCAACAATAGTCAGAGTTTATGTAAGGCAATTTATATATTCCAAGGGGGAAAATTACTACAATGCTTGGGGCACTTTATAATGTGGAAAAATACAGTGAGAAAGATTGTCAGCCTATGCTTCAATAGCACTAAGTATATATGTGACTTATTTCCTTGACTTCAATCTTCATAAAATGAATCTTAATCACCAAAGAAAAGACTGAAGAAAAATGTCTATTTAAGGGTTTTGTAAAGTTCTGAAACTTGGCATCTGCATTAATTTACCTAAAATCCGCTTGTCATGCCAATGTGCTTTATAATTTTTTCTCACATTTTTTTTTAATGTTTAGCATTTCATTAGAAGTCTTACATTTAGGTAAACCTAAACTTTGAACTCCCTGTGGTTTTAAATTAGTAATTCCAACTGCAAGAACTTCTGATTCAGGGGAAAAAAATCTACAGAAGAAATACTTCAGTGCTTGAAGTAAAAGTATTGGACAATAACAAAGGTGATATTTGGCATTGTACAAACAAGCCAATGGAAACATTTATATTATAGAGAGAACAATATATTACTTAAAATTTGCATAACTGTATCTCCTATATGGTTTGTTAGGTTCTGGTATATCTTTTAAACTTTCTATTTAATGTGGTCTCTTAATGTCATAGTTTTACATTAGCATTTCTTATAATTTTTAAAAAGAAATTCAAATATATTTACAGAATGTTTTATTTCATGAATGGCATAGTGCTAGGGATATTAAAGGATATAAAGATAAAGGAGACATAGTCTATTCATGAAAGAGCTTAAATGGTCTATAAGGATGAAGAGCTCAGCACATTTAATAAAGAGACAAAAAATTCAGACTGAAATATAGTAGGAGATGTTTTGAATATTAAGTACACTTTTATTTTCAAATATGCTAAAATTTTCAATTGTTAATAATAAAAAAAAAACATTAAGGGTTCATCTCCAAAATATGAGTAACAAGTATATGTGCATTCATTGTAGTTCCACTCTTTCTCAGTTCCTTTGTTTTGAAAGAGCAGATCACAGGTAGAGATTTTCAGGCTTTTTAAAACATTTTACACCTTTTCATATATGTAAAATTTGGTGGTTTTCTCTTTCTTAAGGTTTCCTCTTGAAGTCTAATTTCCTCAAAGACAAAATTAACATTTTAATGTTTATTGTGCAGCTGTACCCTGTGATATTGAAGACTCATGAAAACTGAATGAAAGTCAGCTTGGGCTTGAGTGAATTGAAGGAATAGCACCCAGATAATAATATTGTTACAGGAAAAGTTTTTCCATATGCTCATTTTATCTTAAAGTCACTTATTGTTTGGGAGAAAATTTATAGTTCAGAGAACTGCTTAAAGAAAACTCTTCCTTTCATTATTTGCACTTGGCCAGATAAAAAGAATTTTCTAACTGCATCACTTTGTTAATTCACTGAAATAAATTCACAGAATATACCCTATGTGACAAAGTCTATGTTAAGTATTGGAAGTACAAATGTGCAGGATCTGGTCTCTAAGCTAAAGGAACTTATAGGCGAGGTTGGGGAAAGCACAAGTTTAAAAATATATATATATACATATATATATATATGTAAATGTAACATGGAAACTATAAATTTTACCAACCCTTCAAGGAAGCTAGAGTTCTTTTTTT
The DNA here is from genome assembly GCF_964662115.1 of Mustela nivalis. Classification (NCBI taxonomy): domain Eukaryota; kingdom Metazoa; phylum Chordata; class Mammalia; order Carnivora; family Mustelidae; genus Mustela; species Mustela nivalis. Next base: position 109,091,262 of record NC_139023.1, read on the forward strand.
AATTCTAAGTTTTCCAGATTTTCTAAAAATTCTACAAGTTGAGCAGAAACCCTGATAGCAAACAATAGGAAGAATGCAAAAAAAGAACATTTTCACATTTAAGCAAAGGTGTGAGTCTTACAGTATTAGTAAGTACAACCTATAAGTGAATTAAAGGAAAAAGACCTCATGAAGGAACCTCATGACTTCAAAAAGTAGTTGATATAAGGAAATCTATTAATATAATTTTTACAAAAACAAGTTAAGGAGAAAATAAAGCAGTATCATCATATTGATAACTATACCAAATCATGTTATGAAGTTTAGTACCCATTAACTAAAGAAAAAAAAAATTGTAAACAAGAATGGGATAGTGGGCACCTCTCAGAATACTATTACAAATCATATATTCTGGCAATATGTTCAGAGGTTTTTTTTTTTACAGCAATCAGGAACAATACATGCATGGTTACTTATATCTCCTCTTCAGTGTTGTACTAGATATTTGCCTAAATGTAAATAAACATCATCAATAAATTAACTTCTGTTAAACTCTTATCTAAGTCTTTTTCTTCAACAGCATATCATGTGTTCTTAAACCTTAGATCCTAGGATTCATCTTGAGTTCCTTTATGATGAAGATTAGGTTGGATTATAAATGACTTTCCCCCAAAAGAATCTTAAACATGTCTTTTGCAATACAAAAGAATTAATAAATTAATTGCTTGTTATTTAGAATGCGTTTTCCTGTAGAAAACTGTTTCTAAACTAGTATACAAAACCTATTAATACTAGGGAATGAACTTAATGAAAAAAAAGAATGAAACTACATTCTATGTAAGTGAAATACAGAATCCCCAAATAGTGAAATAAAATACTGTTGTGCTACTAATGAGATATATACATAAAACATATAGTGGAAATTTTTTGATTTTTCCATAGATGCTTGTATTTGAAGCAGTTTCTAGGCCATTAAAAGTCAATGGGACTTCATTGTTTTGTTTTTCATGTATGATTTCACTTCAAAAGTCGATTTTTTAAATTTTTGAAAAATTATTTTAATTATTTGAAAAGAAGTTTATATTTATCAATTGTGATGCCAGTCTTTCACTAGATTATAACAGATTTTTCAAAAAATAAACAAATGATTGAATTCATGTAACTGAGGAAAAGTCAGAGGACAGACAACAGGGAATATACTAGAATGAGATAGTTTCATATAATACTGAAATAAGGAGGACCTTTCTGGAGAGTATTTGCACCACTGTGTTGAGAGAGAGGAAGAATGATGAGTTAGTTCTTTTGTCAGCCACTAGGTTCTGTCAGCAGAGGTCACCTTGGTTATGGTCCAAAGCAGGTGTGAATAGTCAGGATAAATGTGGAGATATGCAAATAGTCATTTGAAACTACAGAACATTAACTTGATGCACACTAGCAAAGTTTTGACAACAGCATAACCAAATGAACTAATATTTCTAACAATTTTGCTAGAATTAAAATGCATGGATTAGTATGCTACTGCCAAAGTTTTAGTAGTCTGTTTAACCAGCCTTAGGCTAACTTGCTAGAATATATATATATATATATATATATATATATATATATATATATATATAAATTTTGGAGTAAAAGCTGACTTAAATGTGTTTCATCTTTCCTTTTAATTGAGCTGTGTAGGACTCGCCTCATTAAAAAAAATTATAATCCATTCAACATACCATTCTTGGAATATCTAGTATTGGCATTCAACAAAATACACATAGTTTTTGTTGTCTTAGAACTATATTAAACAAGGAAACAGAAATAAATCCAAAGCTGAAATCTGTAAAAAATGCAATGAAGGAAAAGAATAGGATGCAATAATATACATTAACAGGGTGAACAACTTTTAAGGGAGGGTTTATAGATGGTCTTGTTCAAATGGCATTTAAGCAGCTGTCTGAAAGGGAACTTGGAGTTATCCATGTGCAGAAAGAGAGGATGTACATTTCAGGCAGAATGAATAGTGCATTAATAGTAATAATAATAACAATAATAATAACCACCAGCTTAGATGAAGGAAGAGCTAGTGGAAACATTCCAGGTTGGCTGGAAGGTATTTGAACAACTGGAGAAAAGAAGGAGTAGAAGTTGAAGCCAAACCATGAAGTTTTATAGTATTCTGAATATAATGAGGAAGGTAAGGCTGTGATAATATTGTAGCCACTTTCCCCACCAGCTTTGTTCTCTGAGGCGGCAGCGGCTGAAGACGGAAGTTGTCTCCTCTGTGGGGGCCACGGCGACCGGTGAGAGTGGGCGCAGTCCAGGGAGCTGCCCAAGCTGCCCCCGCCTCCGTCATCGCCCTGCAGGGCTGCTGCCCCAGAGCAGATAGACGGCCGTCCCCCTGCCTTCTACCCCAGGCTCCAGCACGCCCTCCATCACAGGGTGGCTGGCCCTTGCTAGCTGCTCGAGTTTTGCGTTTTCTCCACCACCTAAGCCTTGTCTCCTGAGTCCATGGCATTATGGTTTGAAAGAAATAGCATTAAAGGAGCCATGTGACCAATTCCGTTCCGTCCTCCCACACTGAGGCCTGGTTGGCATGTGCAGAGAGGAAAATACAGCCAGAAAACTTAGTTTTCTAGAAGGGAAAGCGGGAGAAGAGAAACAAGGTCTTAGACATTCCATTTTTTTTTTCTTTTTTTAAAATTCTGCTTTGACAGTGGTGGCAAAATACTCTAATCTGAATGTGGTCTTTCTGTTAAAAGAGAAGAGGTGGAATTTTTTTTTTTTTTTTTTTTTTTTTTTTGTCCTTTCGATTCCAGCCTTTTTGCCCCATGACAAAGCATTAATCATGGACACCAAAAAATAAGGTGGATCTCAGGGACCCTGGAGAAACTGAGACACTTATATTCTTCCCCTGGAGGGAAGGGTAGGTGTTTTTAGCCCTCTCTGGAACTTCAAAGGAAAACGTGAATTGGGTGCCATGGAAAGGAGACAAGGCCAAATCTGAATCTTTGGAGCTGCCCCAGGCATCACCCCTCACAAACTTGACCATGAGAAACAGCAAGGAGCTGTGTGCCCTGCTTGCCCTCAATAACCTCTTCCAGGAAAGCGAGGTCTTCATCCCAGAAGTGCTGCAAGAGGTTTTCCGGAGGGTGTCTCCAAACTCCATGGTGAACCCCCCCTCCCCCCAAGAAGAGCATGAGCAGAAATGGGAACTACCACGTGAACATCATTATGGCAGCACGTTAGACCAAAGGCTATGAAGCTGTGTAGCGAGACAAGCCCCAGGAGGTCAGTGCCATAGCTCTCACTAATATGTGAGCCGCATGAATCTGCCCTCCAGCCTGTGCTGGGGTCCACTGAAGTCGCCTCTCTGAAGACAGGATTGGATCGGCGTTGGAGGGGTGGGAAGTGCCTACAACAACCTGGACTCCCAAGTGAAGATACCTGGATAGATTTGAGGAGAGAGCAAGTTCAGGAAACTTCTAAAACATCACTTAGGAAAGAACTGTGAATCCTGCTGGTGGTGCCCGAAGAGGTGGGGGCCCATTAGAGTTGGAGGGCTGAGGTGTAATGCAATTCTACCCAACCTTCCCTCACCTCAGCCCCCTAAGTCCTGTATAATGTGCTGGGACCTCTACAGCAGGTGTGCCCCTGCCATTTTTCCAAACCTCTCATTGGGTTTTTCCCTTTAGATTTGACAGTGGGGGTAAAAAAAAGTCTAAGAAAGTCAGCCTTTTTTTTTTTTTTTTAAGATTTTATTTATTTATTTGCAGAAAAAGAGATCACAAGTAGGGAGAGAGGCAGGCAGAGAGAGAGAGGAGGAAACTGGCTCCCTGCTGAGCAGAGAGCCCAATGTGGGTCTTGATCTCAGGACCCTGAGATCATGACCTAAGTCGAAGGCAGAGGCTTAACTTAACCACTGAGCCACCCAGGCGCCCATAAGGAAGTCAGTTTTAACTCATGCTGTCAAGTTCAGAAAATGTGGGAGGAAAAGCACAGGAGTTTACAGGTGAAGTAATCCATATGCCAGGGAACTAGAATGACAGAATCTGTCGTTGTAAATAACAGGAACAAAACAAAGGGAATTTATGAATATGTGCAACAGGAAAACTTAGTGTCTTGTCTAGTTTCAGACACAAGAATCCAGAGTCTTAAACAATGATTGCAGACAAAGCTATGTTTTGTCATCTCTAAGCTGTTTTTATGTGTATGATTGTACCTTTCATACAGACTAATATATATGGCCAACAGCATCTCTGAGCTTATAGTCTATGAGCTAAGTGATTCTTTCCTCAATCAATTCCCATAATAAAAGTCTCCTTTTAAATGCAGACCATCTACCTATTCTTGAACCGATCACTGTGGTCTGGGATCAAAATATCCTGCTTAGCCAGGCCTGGCTTCCATGCCCAACCCTCAACCCTTAAATAGGCATAGGGTCAGGCTTTTCTTAATTACACTGGCTCATGTGTGTGGGTGCAGCAGCTGTTCGCCGAGACAAACCAGGGTGATATTATTACAAGAATATATGCTGGGTGGGAGACAGATATGGACGTGGGGGATTACAGAGGCAATCAGGATACTGAGAATAGAAGGAGGACCAGAAGAAATGGAAAGATGAGAGATGGATTCCAGTGGGATTTCTAAACACGAGTCTGAGAATAGAATAAAATTACACATTCCTCATTTTTACCCATGGTTTACTGAATCTGAACCAGAAATTCTAGGGGTGTGTCCTATCAATGTGTATTTAAACAATAAGAATAACATAATTTTTTTCAACGCTCTAAAGTTCAAGAACCACTGTATTAAAACTATAACCATGAGAAGGCCTGAGTCTCTCAGAAATTCTATGTGTAGACTTTCTGTGAGCTATGAATTGATATGATTTTTATGTTACTTGTTATCTGGGAAAAAAAATGAGTACAAAATGGACTTAATACATAATATTAAAATGTTTTTTAAATGCTGCTACTTCTATTAGTGCATTTGTATGTAGAACAAAATTGACCAAAATCTATTTAATATCAGAAATAGCTCTTGGAAATTGTGTTTGGACCTCCAATGCCTCAGAAGATTTTCTTCACATAGTAACTTAGAACAGATTAATGGAGTTTTTGAAAATAGGGGTAAAAACTTAAAAATGAATACCCATGAGTGTCTTTGAAATGGGTAAGTTGCAAGTTTGCTTTGATTCTGAATTTCTTACTCTGTTTAGACTGGAGTTAAGTATTTAGTGCTCCCTCAGTGTCAAGGGTGTTGCAAATCCTCAGTGTTTTCCTGCAGAAATAGCTCATCACCGGTTACTGTGAAATCTGTTGAGATTTAGCCACCAGGTGTCAGTAAGACTTACAAAACAATAGGTTTTTGCAAAGTTCAGTGATTTTGTTCAGTCTCTGGGAACAAATTAATATAGACTTTGGTTATATCTTTTTTCTTTCCAGGTAAGGGATGCAATCCATTGGCAGACCCACTGAACACAGCCAAAATCTAAATTTTTTGCCTCTCCCCCCACCATGTTAAGGCCTTGCTTCAACACACTTTCAGAATATGGGCTGGATTTTAAATTTCCAAGAATGGAGTACTTCAGGATTTATAGTGAGTGAAGTAGTTTAGCCCAAACAGAAAGAAAAGGATGTGTCTGAGGAAGGTGATAAGAAGACAGGGAATTTTGCCAATTACAAGTAAACTCCATGAAATGTCAATTAATAAGGCAGCAGTAGAAAAGGTGCATACTCTTAAACTATTTATAATATTGCCAAAGGCAATGTGCTGGGACAATTATGAAACATAAATAAAATGAAGTCTTTTAAAACTATTCATTCAAACTTTTGTATTAGCATTCTCACTTATTGTGGTTGTAGTTGCTAGTATTATTATTATTATTGCGTGTGATACTAGCTTTTCCTCTTCTGTTGTTGCTTGTAAGACTTCAATATAAAATCATTTGACCTTTGTACCAAGCCACCTAAATACCTGCATTCACTTTTCCTATTTCATATAAACCTTGAATTAAAATTTGAAGGTAAGGGTACCTGGGTGGCTCAGTCAGTTAAGCGTCCAACTCTTGACTTCTGCTCAGGTCATGCTCTCAAGGTTGAGAGACTGAGCCCTGCTTCAGGCTCTGTGCTGGGTGTGGAGCCTGCTTAAGATTCTCTCTCTTCTTCTCCTTCTGCCCCTCCCCCCTCACTCTCTTCCTTTCAAAATTTTTTTTGAAATTAAAATTTTCAAAGCATATCATATCAATGGTACCATTACCAAGAAATATTCTATTTCCTATTGTTCTGGGTAGAGATGAGATTTTTGTGAACTGTATTAACTCTCACATTCTTGAGAATTACTCTAATAGTTACTGTGTTCTGGTCAATCATTTGGTTCAATTCCTGTTTCACTCTGAATTTCCTCAGAGGCAGATATTTCAAGCACTTCATGTAGCCAGCCTATCTAGTTAAAGTCTGATCAAGGTCACATAGTCTGTTGACTCATGACAATTCCTGTGTAGAACACAAAATTCTACATCATCTTTGAATTCAATCCAATAGAGCAAGATCCCAGCTGTCCTAGTATCTGTTGAAAGCACAAGACTGACCTAGTTTAAACTGTTTCACAGAATTATTTTGGAAAATTAGTCTTTTAAGACTGGAAGAATAATACAAGTTTATTTTAAAACATTTGGCAAATGAAGAAAATACTACGATGAAAAAGAAAAGCAACGATTAATATTTTGACCTAAAATATTCTCAAGATTTTATTTTGTTATCTTCCTTGTTTCAATGTTTACAGTACTTCAAAAAGCAGCAGAAGAAACTGCTAATTTTGTACCAGAAATTACCTGTTTCTGAACAAATGGAAAGACTTTAGAGAGCATCTTTTCTCAGGATAATAAATGCTAAATTGCAATGGCCAGATTATATTGTTCCTATGCCTTGTCAGGGTGAAGTTCCTGACAGCTATTGCCAGACATAAAGCACTAACATACATCTTTTTCCTCCTTCAAATACAACACATTTCTAGAAATTGAAGTGGGAAAGAATTATTGCATAAAAAGTGGTATGTGACCGGCAGATGGGTTTAAACAGCTTTGAATGTTCTATAAACTAGGTCTAGTATTATAAATGTGTGACTTATTTCCCTCCGATTACAAAAAAGTCCAGGTCTGTAGGGAATGAGTGATTGCAACACTGCTGAGTATCCTGTTTTTTCCTTTGTGTGCACCTGCTGTTTTGCCTCAAGGCTTCATCAGCATTTTGGTTGGTGGACATTCTATTGATATTTGACAAATTAAAAAAATAGTTCCAGTGCTTTTAAATCTTTCCATACTGCCTTTTGTTTTGTGCTTTGTTTTGGTGAGAATGTGAGGACTGGTTAATCAGGCATACTAACTTTCTGACGTTTAACTTAGGAGGTCCTCCTTACCGTCACTATGGATGTTCTCATTTTGAGTCATTAATGGGCATTTTTCCTTTTATGGCATTTTAGTATGAGTCAGTCAGATGCATTTCTAGTGCTGATCACTGTGCCGAGGACAGAGGAGATACAAAAGAAATATGGAAAGAGGCAATAAAAATAATTTTTAGGAGATAGCAATCTATTACCAGATATTAATAATATAAGAGAAGTCACGTTTTTCATTTGTCATGTTTCTTCAATGTAGTTGGGGCATCTGGTAGATATAATTCAAGGCAGACACTGTTAATAAAAATGAGTGGCAAGAGCCATGCACAAATCTAAATAATAAATATTGGACAGAATTGTAACAAGACAATATCGAACACTTAGATTATATAGAAGACAGGTACAGTTTCATTCTGGGCAATGAATGATAATAGAATGGAACTCAACATTTGGTATGAGTGGGAGAATGGAACCCCAGCTGACAGAAAGTGATGTTGTCAAGAAGGAAGCCATACTTGGAGAGTGTGTAGGGGAGAAATTGGATCACAAATTGAACTTTGGTTATACTCAAACTGTGAAGTTGGAACATGACCTGGGAATATCACTAGATTTATCACTTTTGATGGTTTTCAGATTGCTTAGCGGCCAGGATGCCCTTTTAAACTCTCCATCTGACTGACTGTCTGCATCCTTTCCTACAGAGCACAGGACTCTGCTACAGTGATCCCAGCATTTATCATGTTCAGATGTGTCTATTTCAATGTTTTTTTTTCTGAAACTGGAGCAGAAAACTGTGTGGAGATTGCAGCTGGTACCGAATGCACTATCTCACCTCATGGTATAAGATGATCTTCAAGAGAACATTACTCAGACACTCATGGACACAAAAAGAAAGCATTCCCTAGGGAGGATTATGTAGCTCGCTGCATGAGTATCTAGTTGAATATTTTTCCAGAGTGATATGTAACTTCTAGAAATCCCCACAAATATCTTAAAATATTACAAATAACACACAAGTCACTTCCAAGAGAACCTGCAACTTATCAGGACATTTTGTTATCCAAAATACCTAGATTTAAAATACTATTTAAGAAGGAAATAGTTTGTATAGTAACATCTTCCTTGTCTATAGACATGCATTTTTTCTATGTGTTTTGGTTCTAAAATGCCTTTGCGACTTAGGCTTTATATAATATAATTGTTACTTACTGTTTTTCTCATTCATTCATTAAATATTTACTGAGCACCTCTACGTTTAAACAAGTCTACTATACTCCATAGGAGATACAAACATGTTTAACTCATAAAAATAAATAGACCGTCCGGTGTTTACAGGCCAAGAGAAAAAACAAGAAAATAACACAAATCTTTAATATATATATGATATATATTATATGTATAATATGATATATATATGTACATTCCCTGAGAAAAGTGCAAATCAGTTATTCTCACTTGGGTTAGAGGGAGTGGTGGATCTTTCTAAACATTTTTCCTTGTAAAATCGCATTGAATTCCTTAAAATATGTTGAATTTGAAATCAAGCCAAGAATTAATTGAAGTTGAGTACCAGTAAACATAATAGTCCTGAGTAGTGAGGCATATGCATTTATATTTAATTGGCAAAAGTTACCTGATTAAAAATCTGTCAATCACGGTCATATGAATGGCTGACTCCATCACCTGAGTGACTGATAAGGCATTCAATGAAAAGTACTATTGCAAAATGACTGGAAAATGAATCAGGCAAAAGTAAATCAGTAAGTTGGCTGGGGATAGAGTCTGTCTCAAATTTATACAGAAAGTAGGAATCTCTGTAAGTTTATTTTCTATAACAACTAAATTTCTGCCAATATGGTAGAAACATAATTTTATTTAAGACATAACCTACCTTTCTTCTTTTTCCAAGATAGTGTTAAACTTTGTAAAATTGCACACAGGACAAGGTATTGGAGAGACTCACTAGGTCCTAAATATCCCCTTTCTGTATTGGTTAGGTCTATCATTTTGTCTGCAACCATTTACCAATCCATATATGTTGCCACACAGGGATTTTTAAATTCCTCCCTGCCTCACCAACGGCCCTATTTTCTATAGTTCCATGTCACATTGATAGGCACAAAAATCACATTTCTATTTTCATTCAGAAATAAGGCACAGAAATCTCTGGAATATTGTCTAAGGCCTTGCCTGTTTTCTCCACTTCCATGGTGCTACCTGGAAAATAAAGCTCAGACTCTTCTTTTCTGGGAAAGGACCACCCATTTAACATCCTGATCTTACCATGTGCCATCAGTCACTTGCCTCTCTTCCATTGGAAAATCTTCTATTTGGAGTGAGAGTGGAGATTCCTGTCTTCAATCCACCCCTCTTAAATATTAATTATATACATAGTATTTTTCAATTTACTAAGGGAATTATGCTCTTGGAAAATAATGGGCAGAACATGTCTCCTTTCTGCCTTTTTCCATGAGGTGTTGAGTAGCAAAAGGTCTAGCTGCTTGAAATGAAGGACAAAGCAAAGTAAAAGAGAGAATATCTAGGGGTGGGGGGGAGAGTGGATATTTCAAATATGTTTATTTGTACATATTGTGATCACCTTGTGGTTTTTTTACTAAATAAAAATCAAATATATATTAAGCAAATCTATATAAATGGAATAACATATCAGAAAACGTATTCATTATTTTGATATCAACCTTCCAGGGGCTCAGTATGCAAAACCAAATTTTCTCTCTCTCTCTCTTTTTTAAAGTGCTTATGACCTAGATGGTAATGATAACATATAGTCACAAAAATATTATAGTTTGTGAAAATATAGAAGAAATAGACTCTAGATAAAGGTTTAGGGTTGGTCAGTTCTATTTGGATGAGGAAGGATTGGGGAAGTCTTCATTAGGAAGTTCTTCAGTGTTGAACACTGCATGGTTTTAGAGGAGGGGGTGAATAATACTGAAGTTGATCCTAGGTATACCATGTCAGCTTCAATTGTGGAGGGCAAGTATGACAGGAGTACAGACAGAAGCAGAGACAATATTGGACACTATTTCAGAAATGCAAGCAAGCCATATTTAAAAGGAATCTGCAGTAGTGGTGGGGAAGCAGTAGCTTCACAGCATTATAAGAAGGCTAAATCAACAAGACCTTGAAATCCAATGCATATAGTAGCTAAATATGAAGTAAAACACTAGAATGATTCTAGATTTTTAACTAAGGTCTCTTGTGCATCGTGATATATTTCACAAAATTAAATATATATATATGTATATATATATACACACACACACACACATATATAAAGAAGAAAGTAGGTCTATTTTGGGAAAAAATTAATCTGGTATATAAATGAAATCTAATTGATAACATGAATTTGACCTTTTTAATACTGAGAATGTTGACTTTTTCCTATCTTTATAATAAATGAAGGCTTTGAAATGCTAGGTTTAGTGCACATAATACCAAATGAACCATACATAGGTTTCTCAATAATGCCTTGTGAATAATTTCATGATTCTATATAAAAATTCTGTCACTTGGAGAGTTCATATCTGATCACATCTCAACATCTAGAATCCATTTCCCTCTTAACCTGTAGTATATACTAAACTAATAAATATTTTGTGTCAGTTAGCAAATAAGATTTCAAAACTAACATACTTCTACTTCTTTTAAAGATTTATTAGCTTAATATGAGGCTTTATATCAGCTGTGGGACTGGCCTGTGTCATGTTCCAGACTGTGTTCTTCATCTAATGTCACATTAATATGAAACCTAAGCCACCAATAACAAATCTTATAAGAGAAGGTAGAGGAATCTTTGGGAGATGCAATTATCTTTACACATATGATAGTGTGCTGCCCTTTACGATATTTTTAAATTGACAGAATTTCACCTTAACACTGTACCTAAGCAGATAGTATTGACTAGTGGAAATCTATTTAGTAAATAGAATGATTTCTAAAGTGGTATATACATAAAGGTGGCTATGTCATTTATGAAAGCTGTTCTGACTCTAGACCTGTTAAAAGGATGGAGGAGGGTGCAGTACCATGTGGAATTAGTGTCAAGTTTGTTTTAGCTTTTACCTTAATGTTAGGCTCCCTCCCCCCAAAAACAAAGAAACCCCAAAACAAAAAACAGACCTATATTTTGGTCTCTCTCTCTCTTTCACCTTACCATTCTCTCTCACGTTTTTCTTTTCTGAGGCTTATCCCTTTTTAGACATCTCTGCCATAAATGAAATCAATCAATTGACTCTTTCACTTATTTTGTTCTTCAAAAAGCATTCATTGTGTCATTCAGTAAAGGTAGGAAAGCAACTATAAATTGGTTTATAAACTACACAGAGTCTGATACAAGGAATGATTTTCTATTGACCATTGTTATAGCTCTACTAGATTGACTATTTTTTTTTTGCTATTTTTTTCTTTCCTAAACAGAACAATGCAATCAGACCAGTTGTAATGTACTTCCACTTTTCATGAGTGTGGGCTGTGGAGTGAGTATGTCAATGAAAAGAAGTAATTGCTTTTGGTGGACAGTCCCAGGGGAGGCAGCCCAGTAAGGAACAGGAGATAACAAAGACTTTCAAGGGGTCTGTATTTAATCAAGGCATGGTTTCACACCATTTTGGGTCCCAGTGATTTTAGAAAGGTAGCCTAACCTTGTTGACTTCTCTTGTGAGGAGAACCAAGTCACAGTTCTAGAAAGAGCACAGCTCCAGGCAGAATACCCAGGTTGTAGGAGTAGTATCACAATTTGATCCAGAGATAGGAGAAAAGTAGGGAAAACTTACTGGTGCCAATAAGTCACTGCTATAGTGGCACTGTAACTAATGTATATATATATTGTATATAGTGGCACTGTAACTAATATTATATATATTTTATATATATATTATACATAGTGGCACTGTAACTAATATATATATATATTAGTGTGTGTGTGTGTGTGTATATATGAATAGAAATAGGATGTATATCCTATATATGGGATATGCATCTATCTATCTTAGCAGTCACTCTATATGTATCTATCACTCTTATCTATCACTCTATAGCAAATTACCATAAACTTAGTGGTAAAGAAATCACATAGTTACTGTCTCATGGTTTCTGAGTTTCAGAAATCTAGACACAGTTAGTGGATACTCTCTCAAAAGGCTGAAATCAAGGTGTTGACCAGGCAAGGGACTCATCAGAAAGTCAAATAGAAAAGGATGCACTTTCAAACTCAAATGCCCCTTGATAGGATTCTGTTCCTTTGACTGTTGGGCCTTCCTAACTGCTAGCTTCCTTCATCAAAACCAGCAAGGGAAAGAATCAATCATGACAGTCTGCTAACAAGATAGAAATTAGCATCTTAGAAGTGATATCTCAGCCTTTTGCCTTATCCTCTTATTTATAAGCAAATAATAGGTTTCTTCCATATTCAAGGTGAAGGGGTTACACAAGGATGGCAATGCAGAGGTAGGATAATATGAAGTCATTTTAAAGTCTGTCTCCCACACTACTTAGATTCACCTTTCTTTATTACAAAGTATTCCTGATAAATAGCAGACTAGAAGAAGCATTAATGGTATAGTATAAACTCTGGAGCCATAAAACTCGGGTTCAAATTCCAGCTCTTCTACTTTCTAGCTGTGTACCTGACATTCAGTTATTACTCTGCTCCCTTGTGTCTTAATTTCTCTCTATATAAAATAGGGAACATAATCATGCTCATCTCTTAAGATCATTACAAGGATTAAATGAGTTCAGATGTTTTAATAGTAGGGCAGTCTCATTAAATGCTTGTTATTATAGTTTGTGGGTTATATGGCAAAAATAGATGTAGTTATCACCCCTCTAGACCCTGAATCATCCACTGAAGGGCAGTTTGACAATATCCAGAATCACCAAATCACTGATTTATAGATCTGTCTCTAGGAAGTAGGCCTAGGATTTGGCTTTCTTTATGGAGACAGGGTTTGGAAAGAATTATACCCATCCTGAGTGCCCTTAAGCCAAAATGAAGATGCAGAAGGAGCTGAGTCACACATACTCTACTTCTCCTAGGTAAAGGGATAAAAGTCTTCATACTTTCTTTCCCTTCTGGGAAATGAAAATTCCTATCTTTCTATGGAACAAAGAGGAATATAAATCATGTGGTGTCCTCAGCCCCCAACCCAATACTTACCATAACCTATAAGGCACTGCATAAATTTGGCTCAATCCTCTCACCATCATTGTGGCAATAAACTTCTTACCTCACTTAACTGTCCCTAGTAACTGACTTCCTTTCTGTCCCCACGGGAACCAGAAACTTTCTCACCTCAGAGACCTTCTCATATGCTCTTTCTTCTGACTGAATACTTTTCCTAAATCTCTTCACACTGTCATTGTTCGCTCTCTAACTTCAGCAAGGAGGACTTGGCCAAGGGAAGTCTCAACCATCTGATGGAGCTGTCCAGCACATACATTTTCCTTCTCTGATTTCTTTATTTTGCTTTCTCCCCTTATTAGAATGTAAGCTCCAGGAGTCCTGCTGTTTTCTACCTAGTTTCTGTAATACTGGCAATACATAGTGTAGTTGCTGGTAGTAACATTTGTTGAATAGATTAAGATATAGTTGTTGAATTCAGTTATGTCTTTACCAAGGAGGAGAAAAACCATTTTTGCCATTTTAAAAACTCTCAAGATACTCAAATAAAATATACTCAATAAAAGGGTCACATAAATTTAGGTAGAGTTAATTATTTTTTCCCTAACAATGATCTAAACTGTATCTTATTCCTCATATCGAAGCATTTTAATATGTGATAATTAAATTAAATTAATAATTTTATTCAGGAGATTAGAAGCGACAATTTATCAATTTGCATTCATATATTATCCAGGAGGCAGAATTTAGCAATTAGCAATTAATCATGTGCCGATTGGTTTTGAAATAACTAGTTGTTTGATCTGATTATTTTCATGTGGAATATCTACTGGGGTTCTACATTTTGTATGCCTAGCACTGGACTGCCAACAAAAATCATTTTTCAATATCATGGGGGAAATTCTCACAGTGTACTGTGAATTATGGTACAAAGAGTAGTATACGAATTCCATACACTCTGTGAACTCAATTTTTTTAGAAGGAAAGATTCTTTAGAAATATAACCTACTATTAAAAGTGGTTATTTCTAGAGGGTGTTTGTGTTGTGGGTGATTTTAATTGTATTCAACCTGCTTTTAAGCTTTTTCACAATCTTTGTACTTCAGATTATTTTTAATAAGGAGTTTTCTAATGCAACTGCAAAGAGTTTCTGTGTGTGTGGACATCTTCATAGTTGAAAATCAATAAATAGTTGAGGTCAATATGGATTTCAGTATGAAAGTCTTTTTAAAATGAAAAAGGGACATGAACCAGCTGCATTCAGTAAAGTCCAGGACAGGGACCCATGGACTAACGATGGTTAAACAAAGTTTGGACAATAATCTCAAGGAAGTGTTTCAACCAGTGGGCATTGCCTGAGTAAAAAACACCCTGCCAAGAGGAGAAGTAGAGCAGTCCCCTGGTGCCACTTCAGGAGAACAGAAAAAGCACTTAACAGGAGAGACCCCTGAGGACTATGACTATATTGATGGCTAAACCCACTACTGAAGTCAGGTGGGAAATTGGCCAGGACTCTGCTAAGTCTCAGGTGCTTGATGTAGCTGCCTTTAGACAATGACATATTTTCTGGAGCCTGTGCAGCCCAAGTTCACAGAATTTGGTGGATAACTTTTTTTTTCTTTATTTCTTTCTTTCTTTCCTTTCTTTCTTTCTTTTTTTTTTTTTTAAGATTTATCCATTCCAGAGACTTAGTCATGCACATTAATTCAAAATTATTTCTGAGCCTTCATAGTTGCTAATTAATTTTCTAACACATAACACAGAGAAAGGAATAAAAGCCCTTCTTTTTTTTTTTAATAGCTCATTCATTTTTACATTTCTTTCTCTGCCCTACCCCTTCTCTATTAGCACAAAGACTCCTTCTATTTTATATAGCTGTAAAAACCAGCAGGCTTCTCTCTTAATCAGTGTTGTCTGGGTTCATCGCCTGAGGGCCTAGGTCGTTAGTAATAAAGGTCATTAGTTGATGTTTCCAACATACAGAGACTGTCAAATGATCCCCTCATTTAATCTCCCCATGATTAGAAACAGGCCTGGGCTTGTAGTATTTAGTCATTTTATTTTCTTGTTGTGGGACGTAAAAGGCTACCTCTTGGAAACAAAAGCTTTTAAAAACTAATGGCTGCTTCACAGTAGACTTGAAGGAATAACCGACTATATAAAGGCACTCAGAGCTGAGACAAGGCAGAAAAATGCAAAGAACTGGTATCTGCTTCACCCCAGGTTTCTTCAAGGAGCTGAATTAAACGTGAAAGGAAGAGTTCCATCGAGCGGTAGGCAGCCCTAACTTGCCCGCCCTTGTTACCTTACATCTTAGCACTGTCTGATTTCCAGCATTCTAATTGAAAAGACACTTTGTAGTAAAAAGCTCCGTTTGAATCACTTTGAAATCATGATCCTCAGGTTTTCTTTCTGGCAAATGTTTCTTAGAGATCACTGAGCTTATTAAACAGTTCTGTGTTCGGAAGCTTCTAATGTTGGAACAGGCATAATCCAGACACCTTGGTCTAGGACAAATAGCAGCCAATTCCCCATGGACTCTTTGGACAGAGGCCGTGTGCCGGTTTATCTCCCTTGACTTGTATCTTTAGAAGCCCAGTACACAGGAAGCACCTGGTAAATATCTACGGTGGCAGATCATAGTTCTATAATCATCATTAGTCACAGAACAGATTAATTTCTTTTCTTCCTCTAATTTCCTCTGTGCACCCAAAGGAAGAATGAGAATTTATACAATATTACAGATTTTGTAAAGAAGGATAAACAGTTGTATCTGAGTGGAATTTAAATGATCTTTAGGGAGATAAAAGCATTTATGAAGTTTGGGCACCTAACAATTTTTCATGATTCATTTTGAAATTTTGAAAATGAGATTAACGAATGCAATTATGGATTCCTTTCTTTATTCTTCCAATACTTTCCTCAGCATTGTTACACAATGAGTATTTTGATTTAATAATTGTCCTAAGAAAGTGATAAAAAATGAAGTCTTTGTTTTCATAGTTATTTTTGCTGTCCAGAAAAAACTCTTTTAATCTTTAAAGTGCCTTGAGACAGGAGTTACACAAGGCAGTTAAAAAGAAAACGGCAAATTTATAGGATTTAAAGCTCAACTTAATAAAAAAGCATAATCAGTTTCATCATAGGTGGCCACCTTTGATCAAATACTGATAATTTATCTCAGTGGAACTAGCCACTCCTGGAGCTAAGCTTTCACTCTGTATTGTCAGGGTATCTGTGAGCATTCAGGGTCTCACCAACTCCAAACTGAGGCAGAGAATTCCAGTCACCTGCTTATGGATACACAATATTTTTTAATGAAGAGGATTTGTGATATAGAAATGAAGGGAAAATACCCATGTTGAACTTCTGTGTACCAGGCACTTTCCCAGCTTTATCTCTTTTAATCCTAACAAGAATTTTACCCTTTAAAGTACACATCATTATTTCCACTTAAAAAATAAAGACAGTCTAAAGAGTAACTGTGACTTCCCCAGGATGATAAATTGGAATAGGATGGGAGACAGATTTCAAGCCCAGATCTGACTGCCTCTAAGACTTATATCCTTCCTTCTATTCCATATTGGTGAAAGTATCCTTGAAAGGATACATCTACTGCATTTATTCTCCCCACCCCATTCCAAAATTTACATTGCTCTTTACTTTTCCAACTATTTATATACAACACTACTAATTCTAGTCATTAAGTATATATTTATTTTCTTTCAATGTAAATTTTCCCTTTGTTGTAGTTTACATTTGCAATTTATTTCCTTTCTCCTATTTTCTTTTTCCTTTGCACTATTTCTTCCTTTCTCCTTCTTATCTTTTCCTTTACAACAGCAGTTGACGAAAAGGAGAGAAGAAAGCAAAAAAGAAAGAAAAGAAAAGAAAGGAAAAGAGAAAAAGAAAAAAAAAATCCCAGTAGCCCAAGTGAAGAAAGGAAGAAATATATGAGACTCAGGAAGTAATCCTGGGAGGTTATCCAACAAGATGGTATGTGTGCCCAGGCCAATGACCATTCATTCAACTCATGTATTGAGTTCCTATGATGTATCTTCCATTGCACTGGCCATAGACCTTAGCATCAGGAAATACAGAGTTTAATGGACAAGATTTAAACGTGAAGAAGGTAATGACAAAGAGGATAATATTGCCAAGGTGTTGAGGAGAGATGCTGACTGGACCCTAACCAAACTGGGTACAAAAGGCAGTGGAAAACTAGAGCTCCATAAAGAGTTGAAACTTCAAGTAAGCCCCAGAGTCCCAAAAGAAATATTTGAGTCCAAGATCCACTACGTAAAGAGGAAGATTTACCTGTAGTTCTAGCCCAAAATGATGACTGCAGCTAAAAACTGTGATTCATGAAAATCAGGGTCTACAGAAGAAAATGTGCTTCAAGCTTAATGGAGGTGCTTTTGCATTTTGTTCTTTACCAGAAGGGCATGCTTGGAGTTCTAAAGCTGAAACACATTTCTGCTGTCCCTAATCAGCACAAGACTACACTCTTAAGTTGTGAATTATGCTTTAGCATTCCTAGACAGAACAAAAGAGCTCTGTTCCTTTGCATTTATGTGGTTACTTATATTGCCTCTTTGCTTTTTTGGATATCTTGCTACATGACTGTATAATATAATGGCTAATCATGGGGCAGTCAAAAGAATTCCTCTGTCTAACTGAAGGCTAGAAAACTGTGACATATGTAATTTTATCCAAAAGATAACCTAGCAAGCAAATTATTCAGTATACTTTCAAAATTAAAAATTTTTCCCTCAAGAGAATTTGTACCAGTAGAGTTTCCATTATTTATGGCATTATGTTGAAAATTTGATAAACAACAAGAAAATAAAAACAAAAAGGAAGTAATTCAGAAGTACTTATATGTCTGAGAATCACTGAAGTTTAGAACACAATAATTTTAAAAATACAGGTATCACTGCTACTTTTCTGGAATTACTGTTTATGGGTCTACTAAAACAAACAAACAAACAAAAAAACAAAACAAAAACAAAAACCTAAAAACTGACCTTAGTGTACACTTTGTTCTTGAAGGTGATTTTGGAAATAAAGCATGAAGACATTGTCTAACTTAATACGTTAGTCCATAAAAATGGACTACTGTGTTTATCTCTAAAGCTGCTGGAAACAGAAAATGTACATTCTATAAGCAGAACAGGATATAATTTCCAGCATCTCTTTTCTTTTAAAGATTTATTAATTTATTTGAGAGAGAAAGAGATAGAACACATCTGAGCATGAGAGGAGGCAGCGGGAGAGAATTTCAAAGAGACTCCCCACTGAGACCCATTTAGGGATCAGTCTCAGGACTCTGAGATCATGACCTCAGCCAAAATCAAAAGTTGGACACTTAACAGACTGAGCAACCCAGGTGCCCCCATAACTTCTTTTTTCTTTCTTTCTTCTTCTTCTTTTTTTTTTCTTCTCCTTTTCCTTACCCTTGTTTCCTCCTCTTCAATTTTCACTTTCATGGTGGCTGTCTGCCTGCTAAATACACACTGATAGGGCTTCAAGGAACTTTTGGTTTAATCTATTCCCCCTTTCATTCTTCCAACCTGATTGAAATCTCTCATAGCTCATAAATCCCACATGTAGAATTTCTGGTTTAAAATACATTTACAGTGAAAATATTGTCATTTTCACTTTGCAAATCAGAGAAAGTTCAGAATTTCCCCTAAAAAGCATAGATGTATAGATGTATAGATGAGCCAGACTGAACAAAGTAACCACTGGTTGTTGATTCAGTTGGAGTCCCATCTTTAGATGCCTCTCCCTAAGGTCTTCCTTGGCTGAGTCGAGTGTTGGTCTGAGGGGAGAAATCCTCAGCAAGAGAATGCCAATTGTCAGATAGGTCTTTGATGTGTTTGAAGCCGCAGTAGAAATCAGGAGTACTAAGGCAAGAAAGAATGAAGTGAAGAAAACCAGATGAATATAGGCAAAAGAGTGTGCAGGCAGGCATATGCTAATCAAAAGTTTAATTAATGAAGTCATTGTTTATCAGCATTTACAGCTGATCTGTTTTTGAATACTCATGAAAAGATACAAAAAAAATTCTAGTTCTATTCCAGGAGGCACTATTTATAGAGAACAGAATGGGAATGATTCTTTTGGAATTGTACATCATGGTAGCCTTTTCGAACATTTGCAGATTTACAGATTTTTTTATTACTTACAGAAGTTTTTGCTATATACATATCAATCTCTAGTATGAAAACTCTAGAAAAGAGCTAACTTTAAAGAAATCCTATTTAATTATCAGGTAATCAGGATGCTGATTATATAGAACTGATTTCTGGTTATGTGAAACTGTTTAAAATAACCAAAAATTCATATGAAAATTTCCATAGATTTAGAATGAGTATTTGATATAACGATGAAAATTATATTGTTATGGATGAGAAATTCCTAAGTAGAATTAGATATAAAGTTCCTTAAGTATATAAATTTATATATTTATGATGTCTACTACATATCTGAAAGTGAACATGTTAAAACCTAAGTTCCTAATTCTCTCCAGACATCATGGTCTATTTAAAATCTTCTCCGTCTATGTTAAGGAAACTCTATTCTTTCATTTTTCACACAAAAACTCATGAGTCAGGGCGCCTGGGTGGCTCAGTGGGTTAAGCCGCTGCCTTCGGCTCAGGTCATGATCTCAGGGTCCTGGGATCGAGTCCCACATCGGGTTCTCTGCTCAGCAGGGAGCCTGCTTCCCTCTCTCTCTCTGCCTGCCTCTCTGACTACTTGTGATTTCTCTCTGTCAAATAAATACATAAAAAATCTTAAAAAAAAAAAAAACTCATGAGTCATCCTTAGCACCTAGAAAATTCTGTTAGTTCTTTTAAATTGGTTTAGAATCTGACCACTTCTTGCCACTTCTGTTGTTACAAGTTTGGTACTAGTCAATAAAAAGAATGAGTCAGCCTTATTAGTAATACTATGAAAAGATCAATAGGATAGATTAAGTGAAATAATGCAGCTGCAAATTAATTTCTTTTCTACCTTTTCTGTTTTGTAATTTATCACTACATATAGTAATTTATTGTATTTATAGGTGTACTTATTTTGCCTGTGTAGAGACTAGGTAAGAAAGACTATCTTTGTAAGTGTCCTGGAGGAACTGGCTGCGAGAAAGAGTAGCTTGGGGAAAAAGTAGGAGAGAGCTTTTTCTTTATATTGTATAATTTCTGCTACCTTCTGAATTTTATACCATATGAATGTATTACCAATTTTTAAAAATGAAATTTTAGAAGACTATAATTGCCCAAGAAAACATTTCATTTATGTTTCTTTACTTAACTACTTGGCATGTTAGAAAGATAAATATCTTAAGATATAGTTCCATTTTTCACAATAAAATAGGTGAAAAATCAATTTAATATTATGTGTTTAAGATAAAATTACACTATGATCATTTTATATCACTATCTTATGGAGAAATGTAGTTGGAAAGTGGAGATAAATTACTTAAGCCATTATGAGGTCTCTTATCTAGTGAAAATTAAGTGAAATTAAGAAAATGGAATGTATGTTTTCTGTATAAAAGAAAAAAATTATAAAACCCATTAAATTAATAAGGGGTCAAATGATCTTTCAGGGAAAGTGATAGAAATTATGTCTCTGGAGACAACTGTAACCCAAATGGACAAAGTACTAGAAATATCCTTAAGGGAATAATCCTGCTATCAGGCAGGAAAGTACATGACATCAGAGAATGGTTTCTTTCTTCTTCCTCAATGATCCAATACTATGGTTCTGAACGGTAATTAACTCTAAAACAACAGGGAAGTTGGATGGAAAGAACCATACCTAAAATGTTGGATAATTAAAGTGAATGAAACAGGAAGCATGCACTGGGGACATAAAACGTGCTACTCCAGCAGAGCTATTAACTATTGCATTAGAGCCCCTAAATCATACGCACTTTTTACCTTCATTGACTTAGGTCAGACTGGATCTTTCCACTAAAAGAGCCAAATGAGCTTAATGTTTTAGCTGGTTGATGCCAATGGCAAAGAGACCTTAAGATGCACTTCAAGAAAGATGTATGATCAAGGAGGCATATGCTTTTCTCCATTAGTGTAACAAGTCGAAATATCATTTATTTCTGGAAGTGTTTTTTATTGTAACGGATATGGCTCATCATTTAACTCAATTCACCAAACATCACGCACTAGTATTTTATTACAGTTATACGAAGAGAAAGGGGAGGTCTTTCGGGGTTATTCACTGACATTTCTGAAAAGTAGTATCACCGCTACAGAATTCTTAAAACGGTAAGTATAGTTTTGAATGTGGAACATGTGGGCACTGAAATTTAGGACTTCTGTTGTTATTTTAACTGTAATATAACACATGCTTATAGAATCCACATAAAACGTTGTGGAGTTTCAAACGAAAGACAGAGTATAATTCATCCTACCATTGAACACCAAAGAGAAGCAATGAAATTGGAGTAAAATATCAGTAAATACTAATGTAATATTACTAAGTACACTTTATCTGAGCTGTGTATGCATTAGGGCCCCTTTGTTGTGCCACAGATCATACACATAAGAAAAGTCAACTATTCACGTGTTATAATTTCTAATCTCTAGTTTCTCTGTTTCATACAGGAGAAAAAAAAAAACTTACTGAGAGTTTAATTTTTCAGTTGTCTCTTTTATACATTAGTGACATGTAGATAATATAGATTCTATGGAAATAGCTACACACAAGAAGTTTTGGGACATAGATAACTGAAATAATTTGGAGTGGGCTACATAACTGAGTAGTTATATTGTGAATCTAGAAGGTAAAAATGAGAATTTATATACATGTTCTAATATGCATTAATGTGGAAATTATCAGGTATCAATGAAGTATTTTTATGATGCAGTTTACTATAGAAATAAGAACTGCAGAAAATCATGTTTAAATCATTTTATTACTTTGGAAATTGAACAAGTAACTAAACACCTCTGAACCTCCCTTTACTTAGTAGGAAGTCAGAAATAATATCAGAAATAATAATTCCTACATCATAGGGATATTATGGATAAATTAAAAGCAAGAGGCAGTACTTAGCATAAAATAAATGCTCAATAAATTATAGCCATTATTCTGTGTTGAATTTTGCTACGTTAAGCATTTCTTATAAATGTAATTGTTAATGCATTTTGTTTCTTTTGACAGTTAGTGACCTAACTATAACTATTAATCAGGTGTTAGCCTGGTAATGTATAAGTATGGGGTAGGCTTGTCTTCAAGAGAGTGAATGATCATTAAGCTGCATAAAGAAGCAGATCTGGCTCTGGCTTGGCAATGATGTCGGCCTGCTTTTTTCCTTCATGCTTTTTGCAAGATTTTTTGTTTTACCTTGTAGATGCATCCTACCAGTCACCTGAGTCTATTAGTTGTTCCTTCAGGGCAATGTCACACAATGGTTAGAGAAGGGACTGTGGCTGTGCATCTCATTTCTGCCGCTCTCCATCTTGACTTTTCTGTAGCTTAGTTTCACTATACTAAAATGAGGATATAATAGCACCAAACTCAAAGTTTAACTGAGAATTAAATGAATTGATGCATGCGAAAATAACATAAAGGGCCTGTCACATAAAAAGTTCTTTGTAAATGTTAGCTATCACTTTAAGTGACTGCTATACATCAGATTTTTCCCAGTTATTGAACAGTGAATCTGGAAATCTAAAAGAATCATGTGCTTTCCTGAAACCTACTGTCAAGCTCTTCTGAAGTGATATTTGTATAATTCAGGAATAAATTTTATTTTTTTAAAGATTTTATTTATTTATTTGACAGTGCGAGACTGAGAGAGCACAAGCAAGGGAACAGCAGTCTGAGGGAGAGGGAGGAGCCTGCTCCCAGCTGAGCAGGGAACCCAAGGTGTGGCTCAATCCCAGGACTCTTGGATCATGACCTGAGCCAAAGGCAGATGCCCAGCAGGCTGAGCCACCCACGTGCCCCTGGAATGAATTTTATTCTTATTAATAAAATTTAAACACATATCATTTAAAAACTTGTTAGTAACAGTATTACCTAAACTTGATTATGGTGCACATTCTTTCTATTTGGCTTAAAGCTCTACAGAATTTGTTTTCCACCAATAGATTGGCCATGTTTCACCCTCACTATTCTCCACTTGCAAAATAGATGATGAACTGAATTATAATATCTTTTTAAAAATATATAAATATACAGACAAGCCTCTGCATACTTTATGTACAGCAAAAGTTAACTATTATGACAATGAAGACATATGGTTAAGATATAATACATGTATCTTATATCTTAAGATCCAGTATGCTTAGTTTACTTATCTTTTGTGAAATAATGTAACCAAGTCATTTTTAGATATTTACAACTGCATTACATATGAGTAATTACTTTCTTAATTAAAGAAATGGAAAAACTACCCATTTAATCACAGGTTAATATATGACACATTTTAAACTATGATTGCTTAATCATTTTTATTTATATACCTTTGTTTATATGATATTTGCATGATTATTGTCTTTACTTTGCTAGTACCTAAATAGTCCTCAAATTCTAGAAAAATTAAAACATTTCCCCTTCTTTTTGGATGAATATGTTAAGTATACATATTTAAAAAAATATTTTATTTTATTTTTTTGAGAGGGAGAGAGAGACAGAGAGCATGAGGAAGGACAGAGGGAAAGAACCGTCAAGCAGAGTCTCCACTGAGGCAAAGCCTCATGCAGGGCTTCATCACATGACCCATGAGATCTTGATAGGAGCGGAAACCAAGAGCCAGACACCTAGCCGACGGAGCCTCCCAGGGGCCCCGAAGTGTACACATTTAAAATCAAAGTAAAGTAAAATAGAATTAGTTTAAGAAAGGCAAAATGTTTATGTGTACAAATAAGGTTGTATGAAAAAAAATACATAAAGTTTAAAAAAAGAGCTTGGAACACCAAATAAAACAAACTGCTTCAATGTATTTAGTTCAAAGTCGGGTATAAGTTACTGTAAATGCTGTGCATTTACAAATTATGTGACAAAATTTACTAGACATTATGGCTACACAATTAGAACACTAGCTTCCTTTTTCTTGGGTCAGGCCTAATTGATCTATATGGGCTGAAAATAATGAGAATGGGCTCACTTAATTATGCTTTTAGAATCTTAACCTTGAGTTTAAATATTATTTTCATTACCCTTCTGATTCTTTGCTTCTCATTAAAACAAATTCGATTTTCTGAATATGGAAATCTATTTTAATAGAAAAAATGAAACTAAGTATTTAGATCTAGGCTTCTGTTAACAGAATATATGAACAACAGGATATATACTTTGGACCAGATACATCAACCTCTGGTTATTTCTGGGTTCTAGAAAATGTATACTTCTGATACAGTATGGTAATTTTTCAAACCAAATGATATAGATATATGTTTGTATATATCTACCTATGTATTTTAGGTTGTATGATGTTTCCCAATTATGGTTTAAACTGAAATTCTATATATGGAGAAGATATTAATTTATTCTATTTTTTATATGTAGTAATGTCTTCAGTTCTCAGCAGCAAGTGACAACTTTTCAAAAAACTCATTTAGAATGGACACTGGCAAACTGTACTGTTGGGCTGGCAGAAAGAAAGGGCTACTTAAGATGATGAAAGTTCCCGTCACAAAACCTGAGCTCAAAGTTCCCGCCACAAAACCTGAGCTCGGACAGGAGAACAAAGACCCAAACAGGAATCTGAAACCACCCCCCATCCCCCCACCCCTGCTCCAGGCTCCTGTGGACCAATGGGACCCTGACAAGTGGGAATCTGAGACCCCCGCTCCGGGCTCCAGTGGACCAATGGGACCCTGAAGAGTAGGCGAAATATCCAAATAAGGGAAACTTGCCAAAAGACCCCTTGAACTCCCCTCAAGACTTCTTAAAAGCCTCCTTCTCCTTGCCTTGGGCGGACTTCCCCCACTCTGCTTTCCAGATTTGCGGAACCTCACCGAGGGTGCCCTCCTCCCGTCGCAGTTTTCCTGGCTCACCTTCTGAGCCCTGAAATTGCATGGGAGAGTGCCTTTAATAAATCTTGCCTTGTGCCTACCTTGCCAGGTGGGTTTATCTCCCTGGAAAAACTTTAAATGTAATGAAACAAAATTTTTGGTTTTACAAGGAAATGCTTTTTCTATTATTTTTTTCATTAAAAAGTCACTAATATTGAAAATCAAGTCAAATCATTATCTTAATTATGGTTTGATAAAGTTGTCCACTATAGTCATAATCTTAAACATGATTAACACACATTCACCCCATCTGAATATAAATTCAAATTTTACTTTATGATTAATCACATTCTGCATTATTCTATACTCTTCAGATGTGCCATTTGGAAACATTTAAGTATTTGAAAAATAAATCTTCCCAGGAAGGAGCTTCAGACCTTGAGTGATTGGCTATGAGAAGTAGCTCCAAATTTCATCTTACTATTGCATGTTGTGTTTATGTAAGGTACACTTGTACTTAACTTATTACTTTATAAGACTCATAGTCTAAATCTAGAATGTGAAGGACTCTGGAGGAAGAATTTTGAATAAAGAAGATCCTGAGGCCCAAAGGACTTGGAATCTCTTAAGATCTCAAAGGAATCAACTAAATCAGTGATGAAAGGATCATTATCTTCCTTTAATAATTTACGTTATATTCATACTTGCAAAGGCTCCCTCATTAATGGGTCTATAGTGCATTCAAGCTGCTCCAAATTAAAAAAAAAAAATACCATAATTTGCTGCAAAACTCTTCTGGAGAAGAGCCACTAAGAACTAACTTTGGTTTAGTCTCAGGACCTATATTTTATTTTACCTCAGTTGGTACTATACATCTTCCATCAGGCTTTAATGCATCTTGCCCCTAAATTCTTACCTATTTTCATAACCGTAATTTAGCTCCTCTGGCTGGAGAATTTGATGATCCATCCATATGTGCAATGCTTTGAGCCAATGACCTTGTCTGCCTGGTTCCCTGTCTCTGGGTGTGTCTCCATAGCCCTTGATAAGCTTCCTTCTCCAATAATCTTTCCAGGCAGCTGATTTAAATCCTAGCTCCTGTTACAGTTGTGGTTAAAATGGCAATCATGGCAGTATTTTCATACACATAGTTTTTTATATTTAAAGCAAACAAAAGAAAACCCAGTTTTGAAAAAAAAGCTTTAATAGTTACCAGTTATATATACCATCCTATCATAATAACTGCTACATTGTTTTCTCAAATGTTTATGTACTACATTGTAAACTTAGGCTTAATGAACCTTCATAAAATAAACAAAACAGTTTCTTCAGGCCAGTAGAACCCTGTCTACTGTGCATATAATTAGCTATGTGTATTTTCTGAATCCCAATACATTCTAAGTGAGAATTCATTTCTCTCTCTTTCCCCTTAAAACAGTTAAGAGTGATATTTCAGAAAGTTATACTTTCCTTAAAGATTCTCAAGTCGCCCTTAGCTATTTTACACAGGTCAAGATATAGCTTACATTCTAGCTTAATAAAAGAGGAAATGATTTTCTTTCCTTTCCATTCTCACATAATTTACCTTGAGTGAGAGAGTTGTCTTCAGCACATCTGGTTGCAAGACAGAACAATGAGATGTTTATAACAAAATAATGTTGCATAATGAAGCACTTCAGGTATATGAAATGTGAATCTCCAAGGAGATTAGAGCTGTAATTTATATTTTGTTCTGAAGATGAACACCTGTAATAGTAATTTTTCCTTATGGTAGTGATCTTTATAAAATTAACAGTGATTTATATTTATATTTATTTGAGGATTAATCCATATTAAATTTGAGCGCTAAGGCAATTTCAATGAGTAAAAATCCTTTTTCTCTAGGTCAAAAGCAAGTATTGTGAGGATGTAAAACTGTCTTTAGGAATGAAAGGCAAGTGTTAGAAAAGGGACATCCGTTTCTTTGGCTAACAAGTTTCTCTTTGAACACGCAAATGTGTATAAAGAAAGGAGACAAGTGGTGAGTGGTTATTTGTCATTAACATCTTATCGTTTCTGTTCAATCAAATGCTTTCTTCTGAGCAGGTAACTAAGATGTAATGGAAGAATGCCCATAAAAATATCATTGCTTTTTTTTCTTTTTTTATGAAACCATTTCTCTGAGTTGACACTCAGTGTATAAATATATATCAGTTCCTTCCCTAAATTGAAGCAAACTTGAACTTTGATTATTGTAAAAGAGAAATATTCAGGCTATTCTTAAATAGTTGTTAGGCAAAGAAAACTAAGAGTGGGTATATACTGAATTTGTAAATTAAAATAATTCAAAAGAAACAACTCATTTCAGTCTGCATTTGACTGCGCAACCCCATATGTGATCACTGTCAAACAAAATAGTGTGGCAGTTAGAAGCACTCTTTCTACTGCCCATCTGTGAGTTTATTTTGATACAGTCTGTGACCCAATGCAATTGCTTACCTTTTCTGAGTCTCACTTTCTCATTTCTTCTTCTTTTTCTTCTTCTTCTTCTTTTTTTTTTTTAAAGATTCTATTTATCTATTTGACAAACAGAGATCATAAATAGGTAGAGAGGCAGGCAGAGAGGGGGAAGCAGGCTCCCCATCAAGCAGAGAGCCCGATGCAGGGCTGGATCCCAGGACACTGAGATCATGACCCGAGCCGAAGGCAGAGGCTTTTTAACCCACTGAGCCAGCCAGGTGTCCGATCACTTTCTCATTTCTGAGAGAGGGATGAGGATAGCTAGCTTGACTTAAGAGGGCTGTGACTGGAATCCAATGCATCAGGACATGCAAGTCCTCAAGAATAATGCCCAGCTCATAATACAGTAATTATTATCATGATTACAACCTCAGAGACAGCATATAAGAAAAATTGAGTAAGAAGTCATATTTTTTTTTATCATAACTAAATTATTTTGAATGGGAGGACAATCAGGACTTAACCTTTAAGGTGCTACAGGTATTTAAAGTACCAAGGTAGTATGGGCTAAATATTTGTCCTCCCTGCCCCCTGCCATTGATATACTGAAATCCAAACCCCCAAAGTGAAGGTATTGGGAGGTGGTGGCTGGAGGCTTTGAGAGAGGATTAGGTCATGAGGTTGGAGCCTTCATGAATGTGATTAGTGACCTTATAAATCAGACCCAAGAGAGCTCTCTAGCCTCTTCTACTATATCAGAATCCAACAAGAAGACAACCATCTAAGAACCAGAAAGTGGGCTCTCACCAGATACCAAATCTACAGGAGCCTTGATCTTGGGCTTCCCAATGTCTGGAACTGCAGGAAGTAAGTTTCTATTTTTAATTAGCTGTCAAGTTTATAGTATTCTCTTATAGAGCCTAAAGAAACTAAGATACCAGGTCTAGACTGACCTAATATTGAATGCAAATATCTTCTTCTTCCTCCTTCCCTCTACTTCTCCCTCTCTCCCTCCTTCCTTCTTTTTTGTGGAAGTTTAACCTCTAAAAATAGAGACAAGTGATCTTGGCCACAACCTCAACAAGATTAAATAAAATCATGTCAGAATTTAGGGAATTATTGGTAGTTATGACTCTGTTTACTGAGAATAAAAATAGATATATTTTTTCCTGACTTTTCTTCTGTGTTGATAGGATTATTTAACTGGGATAGTGAGGGAGGGCTGTAGACATCCGTCAACAAGGCTGCTGAAAATGTCTTTCATTATGTTTTCGTGAGAGCGGACTTAATTGAATTTTAAATAAGAGTGACCTAGTGATTTTAATTGACTATAAGCTCACACTGAGACAACACAGAACTGCAGCTGCACACAGAGATAAATTACTTTTGGCTGTATTGGAAATACATCTCAAGCAAGGGAGATGAAAGTTTCAGTCATATCTTGATTTCTCTGTTTATTAGAGAAACACACTTTTTTTTTTTTTAAGGTTTTTGTTTATTTATTTGACAGAGAGAGAGAGTCATCATAAGTAGGCAGAGAGGCAGGCAGAGAGAGAGAGGGGGAAGCAGGCTCCCTGCTTAGCAGAGATCCTGATGTAGGGCTCGATCCCAGGACCCTGAGATCATGACCTGAGCTGAAGGCAGAGGCTTAACCCACTGAGTCACCCAGGTGCCCCTAGAGGAGCACACTTTAACGTGAATGTGGCAAATGAAAGACCTATTATAAGGCCAGAAAATTGGAAGGAGCTGGTTAATGGTCTAAGAGCTCTGGCACATGAGGGGAAATGGAGGGAGCTGGGATGCTTAGCTGGAGAGGAAGAGAAATAGGAAAGGTATGTTTATTGCTCTTAATGTGTAAAAATGGAAGTTATTCTAATGCTGTGTCATTCTCCAGGTTTCTGATTCTCTGTCATGCTACAGGATGACGTTAGAGCAGTACATGGGAGTACATGGAAAGAATGAAGCTTGAAGGACAGTAAAATACACTACCCCTGATTATTTTGAATTAAAGTTATTTAAGAGAGGTCCCCAGGTAGCTCAGCTGGTTAAGCATCTGCCTTCGGCTCAGGTCATGATCCCAGGTCCTGGCATTGAACCCCATGTCCTGCTCTCTACTCAGGGGGAGGCTGCTTCAGAACCCTCTCCCTCTGCCTGCTGTTCTGCCTGCTTGTGTGTTCTCTCTCTCTCTCTGTCAAATAAATAAATAAAATCTTTAAAAAAGTAAAGTTATTTAAGAAACAGCAAGTGCAAGAAGGACATTCTAACCCTCCGTTATACCCTTTGAAGCAGGATATGAATGTCCCACGTTAAGGTACTTTCCTTATACCAGGAGAGTAGGAGACACCCCTATTGTCAGAGAGAGGAAATTGAGGGCCATAAAGATAGTACAAACTATGCAACATCTTCACAAATTTGCTACCCAAGCCCGAACTTCTTTGTCTTGTCAATCCTTCACAAATTTATTGTTTTTCTCTCTAAAAGTTATAAAAACTGCCTGCTTTGGTAATTTCTTTGAGTCTCATATCTTCGGGGATCCTGTACACACAATATTAAATTTGTTTTTCTACTGCTAATCTGTCAGTTTAATTATTAGACCAGCCAAAGAACCTGGAAGGGGAGAAGGGAGTTTTCCTCTCTTAAAAGCTCAAACTAAGAAAAAAAATTGTGTTTTTTCAAGAAATGACAGCTTTAAAAAATATAAAGAAAGAAATATTAGGTTCTGAAGTTTACAAAAATCTTACTGATGATCTGTCAAAAGTGATGCAGAGATAATTTCTTCACTAGGTGCTAAATTGGACTAACTAAACTTATTCTCAGTTTTTCTGATGACCTCTGTCTAATTGAACCTGAAGATAAGTGGGGCTTGAATCCCAAGGGCTAGCATGCTGGTCTATGTTTGTGCAATCCTTGTATGTTGTGGAAATTGTACTGAGATTAAAATATTTTACACAAGGTTTTGAGATATACCAGTCTTAAGGTGTAAAATGCTTTGAGACCATGTTGTGTGGAAATGCTTTCAAATAAATAAAAAAAATTTAAAAGTTCCTATAATGCAATCAACTGAGTAGACTAGTTTTATCCTATGAAACAAGTGTTTCAGTTATACCACATAGCTAAAGGGAAGAATTGCTAAATAGAGCAACAACAACAAAACATTTCCTAGTCGGCATTCTTATGATGTTAGTGGTCATTTCACTAACATCATACACATCCTAATCACAAGAATTGGCCAAATACCTGAAAAATTGGTATTCCAGATTAATTGAGATTACTCTATAGATACCATAGAGTTTCTTCACAACCTTGGATTTCATTTAAAGTTATTATTTTTTGCTATTCATTTGAGAAGTCCACATTTATGCTATATGTTACATTTATTGAATTAAAATAACCATAAAGTCAAATATAAAGTCATATTTTCTTATTTAGTGAAAAATTCTATAAGGATAAAACATGACAGATGTTTCATTTATTTATAAAAATCACAGGATGGGAACCTAATTCTCTCTATAATTCATAATATTATTTTCAGATTTTTAATGTTATCAGTCTCTTCATAGTCTGAATCATTAAGATTTCCTCAGAAAGAGTTTAGCTGTCTGTCTGTATCAGCTTGGCTAAACTAAGTGTTCAAAGTTTATAGACTTGCTCTTTAAAATTATTTAAAAAATTGTAATATAATAATAATAATAATAATAATAATAATTGTAAATAAACCTGCCTCAATTATCTTAAAAAGAACACACATTTGGGG
Source organism: Mustela nivalis (assembly GCF_964662115.1). Classification (NCBI taxonomy): domain Eukaryota; kingdom Metazoa; phylum Chordata; class Mammalia; order Carnivora; family Mustelidae; genus Mustela; species Mustela nivalis. The sequence continues at coordinate 109,122,949 of NC_139023.1, forward strand.
ATAAAAAATATATGTTTATAAAAAATAAAAAAACATTAAAAAACCCCACACATTTAGTAATACTTTTCTACCTATCATTGAGTCTATATATGGCATTCTATGAACCAACCTGTCCATTAACATGCATAGTTAAGAAGCAATAAAATTCAAGGATTAAACACAATCAAAATATGAAGGCATTGTGAAAATAATTAAATAAACACCTGGCCACATGAGCCAGAAATTGCTAGTTACTACTCAATATCTTTTCTTTCCTTTCTTAAGAAAAAATACTCTCCCACTTCTATCCTACCTTTTATTTAAGTGGATCTGTGGTATAGCTAAAACATTACATTTACAGCTTCCTCCTTTACTAGTTGTGGCCATATGTGTAAATTCTCACTAATAAGATATAGATACAAACTATTAGTATGCCTTTTGCAAAGCCTCCTTAAATAAAACTAAATTATCTAGGGGAAGTCCTTTGTCCTTTCCTTTCCTTTGCCCTTCCTCTTGTTGCAACATGTAGATGGAATTTAGAGTTCTGATCCCATCTCACTTTGGACAGGCACAGAAAGATGTGCATGTAGCAGATAAATAGAAGGAGTCTAAGTTGCTGAATGACATTATGAAGTCACCTCACCCACCAATCCAGTAATGCCTGCTGATGTTCTTTTTTGAGAAGATAAACACTTGTTCATTTTAGTTGCTGGAGTCTGGTCTTAGCTACAAGTAACAAAACACAACACTTACTGATAGAAACACTCAATGACTTAAGATGTGAGTGGATGTAACTTTTATATCTGTAAGAGCAGCAAAATTTATTTGATGAATGTAGAAAATACTTGGGGGAGGGTGTGAGTGTATTAAATTATTTTTGTGTGATTTAATATATAACCATCAAAGAAATATATATATATATATACTATTTTTCCTTACATACAATATGCACCATAGTTCAAATGAAAAACAACTGGGTCGAGGATAGTTTTCTAGAATATTTGTGAACTGATTCTTCAGTATTTCTGCCAAGAAAAACTATGGCAAGGAGAGACCACCTGCATGACACAGATGATCCTGAATTATCACACAGAAAAATGAACCTAACATTGGAAAACCACCTATCATGCTTCTCAAAACACTGTCCAACAGAAATTAATGCCTCTAATGAGTTCTCTGTTGCTTTTTGGCATGAGAATTGATTAAACTTGGATAGTGATAGAAAATATTCTAACCAAAAAAATGAGGTCATTGGAAAACAACTGTGTCTAATTCAGTATTTGACACAGCAAAATGCCTCACTGATACTCAAAGATAAAATGCTAATAAATATACTAATTTCCACTACTATATTCCATTTGCCTTTCCCTACCTTAGCTCAAGACAGAGAAAGAAATCTGATCATAAATACAACAGATTTTTAAAAATCTACAAAATCACATGTGTCCTCCTTAAGCAGTAGTTCTAGAACTTATAATTTTGACTTCTGATACACATTTAGGCTTTTCCCCTCTATTCATTCTCCAGCCTCTGGGTGTTTAGCCCATAAAATAAATGTAGTCAGAGCAGATCCTGTATGTTGCCAGTTGCATTTGATGGCAGGGATACCAGAAAGCTGTGAGTGGTGAGCCAGGAGCTTCCTTTTTCAATTCCAAGTGTCAACATTTGGCCTTTGCTATGTTACCTGCAAGGGTTCCAAGACGGGGACGTTCTCCTGGCTGTCATGTAGGTGGTAGGACTCTGTACAGATGTTGGAGAATGTGAGAGGTGAAGAGAGGCAGACCATTCTTTTAACCCATGAGAAACCATAAATAACCATCTCTCGTTTATATCATACAACTTAAGAGTTGAAATATAGTTTAGTTCTGTAGCATGACTTTTCAAATAATAGCATAAAAATAGGATAACTTTTCATAAGAAAGCACGTCATAGAATTCTAATGTTTAAAGCGATAATAGCCAATAAAAATGGAGCTCCCCGGTTAAGGTTTGAAGGGAATAACTTCTCAATCTTACCCACTTTCCCTTAAGCAGCTTTTATAGTTTTCCCAGAAAGCTCTGAGTTCTATAGGACCCTCAGAATGAACAAAACATAGTGGGAAGCTTCTTGTCTAATTTCCTTCCATCTCCTACCATTGTACAACGTGGGTGCTGGATGAGGAAACTGAAACAAGAGAGCTTTAAGAATTTCTCCACACTTGTACTATTAGAGGGAGAAGTGAATCTAGACTATTGATCTATGGTTTATTTGTTTATTTTTTTTTAAGATTTTATTTATTTATTTGAGAGAGGGAGAAAGAGAGAGAGCATGAGAAGGAGGAGGGTCAGAGGGAGAAGCTGACTCCCTGCTGAGCAGGGAGCCCAATGCAGGACTCAATCCTGAGACTCCAGGTTCAGGACCTGAGCCAAAGGCAGATACTTAACCAACTGAGCCACCCGGGTGCCCTTGTTTATTTTTCATTATATACCACTGTCTGGATATAAAGAGAATATTTCTTCATATTGTTTCAAATTGTCTTTTGAATCATTTCCCATGTGAGTATATTAAACTGCAGAGAGAGTAGAATGTGTCAGATACTTTGGATTACTTTAGAAACCGAAGACAACCATGGTTAATCATCAAGGCAGTAATTCAGGGACATGGTCTTCGATTGTATAAAAATTCAAGACAACCAGGGACATTTAAACTGATCAGAATATTATTTATTCATTGTTGACTATTTGTCCAGGATGCTGGAAGATAAAAAAGAAGCATAAGTCATGGTACCTGACCTTAAGAAATGGCCTATTTTGTTAGGTAAACTGTGTGTGTGGGTGTGGGTATGGGTGTGTTTGTGTGTGTGTGTGTGTGTGTGTGTGTGTGTGTGTGTATTTATTTATTTATTTTTAAGATTTTACCCTTCTGTTTGACAGAGAGAGTGATCACAAGTAGGCAGAGAGGCAGGTAGAGAGAGGGGGGAAGAGGCCCTGGCCAAGCAGAGAGCCTGATGTGGGGCTCGATCCCAAGACTCTGAGATCCTGACCTGAGCTGAAGGCAGAGGCTTAACCCACTGAGCCACCCAGGCGCCCCTGTGTGTGTGTTTAGAAGATAGTTATCAACTGACCTGTGTAGATTTAATAAAAACTTCATTGTAGTTAATAAAAGGAGTAAGATAATCAGATTCTCTTACTTATCAATTAAAATATCAGTGAAAGAGAGAGAAGTTCAGAAATTTGGCTTTTGAAATTATCAGAGGTTAATGGATCTATGGTTGTTCAAAGTCTCCTGGCCTGTCAAAGTTCCAGAAAGCAGAAGCTAAGAATTTTGAAGAGAATGAAAGATAGCATAGTGTAAAACAGATTAGATATGAAAAGAGAAATAGAACTAGAGAAGTTAGAAATGGAACAGGGAGCGCAGAATATTCTAAGTACTATACTTCCTGAAGTCAAACTGTAAAATCTCCTTCAAAACTTCAGGCTCATGAGTCATTCTTCAAGCTTGTGTGAAGGGCTTAAGTTGTACTCAATCAAACTTTCCTTGCCTAAGTCAGAATAAATGGATACAAATTACCTAGTAGTGTGTATAGCACATAGAATGCAAAACATGATATATATCATTATTATGTTGTAATGTTATAATTCCTGGTACCCAGAATTCCCCATGGTTAGAGTTGTAAAAATGAAAATGCAAAGCTGCTGCACTTTTCCATGTGTTGTGTATGGAAAAACATGGAGTGTTATTTGGGAGCTGGGAGCTTTAGTCCCATTTTTTCTACCAAGTGTCCTGTTGCCTTTGGTTAAGACTGACATAAAATAACCTCAAATTTCCAATGACAAAGGAGAAGATAAGTGAATTTATGTAAAGCTGAGGTTGACTCCAAGGCTTGGTACAGTCTGCAAGTATTTTTTATACTTTTCCTGTGAAATCTTTCATGCATAAACTTATATGACTTCAAACTAAGGGAAGACATGTTTCTTTTTTTTAAGTGAACTTTTTCTTATTAGCTTTCCAGTCTCGCACTGTATGCATAAACTCATTTCAGAGAATTATTTAATTATCACTGATTAAGAGACAGGGGAATTTTAGTTTCTAAATTATAACATGTGGGAAGTGTATGCTTGTTTTCCTTGACATTAACAAGATCTTAATTCCTTCCGAAAAGCTGACTAACACAGGTTTAATCTTGTGTATGTGTTATTATTGAGAATGGATCTGCTTTTCCATTTGATAGAAAATATGACTGTGCTCTGATGAGAGTGACATTTAAAATTAGTTTCCCAGACCTGGTGTGCCCATTGAAACCTCCCAGATGGAAGAGGAGAACAATGTCAGAGAAACTCATACTCTTGGATTTCTTTCTGCTGCCTACACTTTTCTCCTGATACCCGCTCCTTGGCATCATCTCTAGTGCCTCAAAGGGAAAACATGTTGCAAAATGATCTATTAGAGTATTGTGCACTATTTTAATACATTTTTAAAGGGAACAACTTTCTCTGCTTTCCTATTGCTGACCTCTCCACCCCTGTATTCATCTTCCTCCCTTCTCTTGATTCCTCCGGACACTGGAGTGTTTTCTTGGGGGATGAAAGCAAAGAGAAACTCTTGGTGCTTTAACAGGCTTAGAGACTGCAGGGAATTGTCATTTCTCACCATGCTCCTTTTGATAGCAATTCAAGGACTCACTGTTGCAAAGACTGATGTGTGTATTTTGAGCAGAAACAACAAGGAAAAGCAAGAAGCTTTTCTGTGTGTCACAGTGTTTTTTAAAATTGCCCATCACTTGGTAACCATGTCTTCCTCTCTAAGGCAAAAGTTTAGAGCTTCATTTTCTAGTATAAGCCCATGACAAGTGACCTATCTGGTGTTAGTGGTTGGAATTGCTTTGTAACCTGTAAATCATATAACATAAGGGAAAAATCTGACGCTGAAAAAAAAACCCAAACAAACACATTTATTTGCTAGACAACATTTTTTGGGAAGAAAAACAATTTAAAATGAAACAAACTGATTTAATCTGGCAAAATTTTGGTTCAATTTGACTGGGCTAACGGATGCCCACAGAGCAGGTAAAAATTATTTCTGGGTGTGTCTGTGAGGACGTTTCCAGAAGAAATTAGCATTTGAATCAGTAGACTTAGTCAAGAAGATCCACCCTCACTGTCTAATCCCTTGAGTGCTCTAATAGAACAGCAAGACACGGGAAGCATGAATGCCCCACTCTCTTCTTAAACTGGGACTGACAGCTTCCCTTTCCCTTCTTTTCAGGTCCTCAAACTCTGGAACTTGCATCAGTGACCCCTTTCCCCTGTGTTTCTCAGGCCTTCAGACTTAGGCTGAATTGCCCCCTGGCTTTCCTGGTTCTTCAGCTCAGAGAGGGATTCATGGTGCTTTTTTTCCTCCACAACTGTGTGAGCCATTGATAAACAAATATCCTCTTCTATATATCCATATATATCCTATTGGTTCTGTTTCTCTAGAGAACTCTGACTAATACACTTATCATTCTCCCCTTGGATATAAAATTCCATGTAAATTTATCCATTTTCAATGACACTGTTCTCAAAAAAAAACTTATGTTTGACTTCTATGAAATATTAATTTCATCCAAACTTCAGTACAAAACACAGGGGTCAACATTAAAATTGCTAAGATATGGGGGTCTGGGTGGCTCAGTGGGTTAAAGCCTCTGCCTTCAGCTCAGGTCATGATCTCAAGGGCCTGGGATCGAGCCCCACATCGGGCTCTCTGCTTAGTGGGGAGTCTGCTTCCTCATCTCTCTCTGCCTGCCTCTCAGCCTACTTGAGATCTGTCTGTCAAATAAATAAATAAAATCTTAAAAAAATTGCTAAGATATCTTTTCTCTGCAGTAGAAAAAATTATTATTAATGTTCTAGGTCCTCTCTTATATAAATGCACATGTGTTCTTTCCGCTCAATTTTCCAGCACCCTTAAACTGACTTAGCCGAGTAGCCTGAAACTGTTAGTTTTCACAGTAGTTTCTGAATTAAATGCCTAAACTAACAGAAATCAGAGGAACAATACTGCAGTGGCAAGGTTCCTTAACAAAGCAGCAGCACTCAACATGAGATTTCAATTTGGCTATCGAAACTGAAGCAGAATCACCACTGTTAACAATTGTGAAACAGGAGGAGACAAGGGGTTAAAAGTTAAATAAGGAAAATCCTTCTAAAACTGAAAAGCAAGGCATCCCAAATGTCAAACTGAATGGAATTTTTTTTTTTTTAACCAAACTGTGGGGTTCCCATGACTGGAAGTCTTCAGACAACAGATGGATACTAATCTGGAGGAATCCTGCAATGGGTGGGGGTTACACCAGGTGAGCTGTATGTAAGCCTTTTCTAATGTGGAGATTCCATGGTTCTAGGAACCATATGGTGAGGGCATTTAAAATAGGACTGAGAGAAAAGAGAGGCTGTTGGTCCCCCAGTGTTTTTCCATTTTCTCTGTACTTGTTGGATCCCTGGAAATGCAGCCTCTCCTTTACAACAGAGATGCTAAATTTAACTGATATGCCTAACCTCATCTATAATCTCCTACCTATTTCCCAAGTTTGTTTCTCTACAATGACAGACACCTTTTAAACACGATTAATAATTGCGTCCATTAACCACGTTTTCAAATGTTCTGAGACACAGTCTCTGAGATGAGGCATGAGAGGTGGCTGGAGGCTGAAACAGAGAAGAATATGTATTGCACTCAGTCTGTGGCAGAAGGAAAGAGCATAGGAGACTATTCCCCAGTTCACTTGATTTTTACCTGATGATTTACAAGGTATGTAAATTAGGAGACAACCACAGAAGGTACATTTAATGACATCTTAATGCATCACAGAATTTACGACAAGGCATGAATAGCTTGTGCACTCAACCATTGGAAGCAGATGCTGCAATAATTCTACTTAATACTTAGAAGCAAAGTAAAGCATATTGTTTTTTGTACAAATGTTTATGAAACATTAATAAGAATAATATGCACCACTCAATGCTGAACATATAATCTGAAATCCTTTCCTATAAATATTTATAAAGGAGACATTTTGGTTCTCAACATAAATTGATTTCAAGCCCAGATTCTGAAATGCTGCATGGTTTTCTTTCTTTGGGTATATATTTAACTAGAGTAAGACTAACTCACTAATAGGACAGTACTACTTTTTACTGTACCTACTTACTGAGAGCCTAAAGAGAATGCTTTGAATCAATTTGTGAAATATACTCTCTACTACAATAGCTCAGCTAGTGGCCTGGAAATGAAACTTTTACTATTGTGTCAGCTAGTAAATACTTACTGTGTTGGGAAGAATTAATGAGCTTCATTAAGTTCAAAAAAGTACACAGTTTCTAAATTATGTGGTAATATTTGGTATTTAATAATATAAATAATTTAAAAATGCTTTTTCCATCAATGCCTCAAATGTTGGCTTTGTTATTCACAATGACCAATTACGTGTATTAAATGAGCTAGAATATATTTGAGGATAAAACTTTACATTCCGCTATTATAGTAAATGAAAAGGCTGTAGTTCTTCACTGCTAACTATAGTTGCAAGGTTCTTAGTCATGCCATTTTCTTTCTGGCAGTATCTTTTCCATTTGCAGTTGTATTATGTTTCTTTTAATGACTTTTACTAGCCAATGTCAGGTTTTGTTTTGTTTTTTTTTCCCCCTCCCCTTAATGGGGAACCATTTTAGAGAAAAAGGATACTCTAATGGTGATTTTCTTCTAGTTAAAAATGATCCTAATTGCTAATTGCTATTCAACTTTGCAGTGCTCTCCTTAGCTTCCTGAGTCTGTTCAAAAATGTCAAGATTATGAAATGAATCACTTTTGTAACTTTGTGTAAGTATTTAAATATGGAGAAAGTTTAACAACACAAATTTAGCTTTCTCAAGAAATATAGTGAATTTATTAAAAAGCATCAGACAAAATGTGACCTTTGGGAAAAGTAAAAGGACTTTATGGTCTAAAGAATATCCCACAGCAACAAAGCAGAAAAAGGACAGATTGAGAAGGTTGTTAGGAGCTATGCTATGCATAGCAGTGATTTTAGAAGTAATGAAGAATTTTGCTACATCTATTCCACTTAAATCTGTCTAACCAGCCCATTTGAATGTAGTATGATTTGTCTTTTGAATCAGCCTTGAGACATTTAATCATAGCATTATGACGTATGCACTCTCTAATCTACTGACTCATGTCTTATCATCTCAAGATGCTAGGATTTGTAACATTTTCTCTATCCTTTATGTATGTCTTGGATTTCCAAATACAGATATGCACACTAGATGTCCAAATTCAAGAGATCTATATCAAGTATTAAAAAACCATGCCATATCTTAAAATACATAAAAAGCTATTTTGATCTGCTCTTGTTCTACTAACTACCAGAAATTGAGATACTGTAAAACAGAATTGGTGAGAAAAATCCTTTTCTATTGCAGTGTATCCACACTGTATGTTATGAACTTGTTCAACATTGAAAGCTTTTAACAAGTTTAATCTCAATTTGTCTAGAACACTCCCAGTGAAATAAATTTTAACATTAGTAAGTGTTAAATTTCAAATTTTTCAAATTTCAATTTTAAATTTTAACACAAGTAAGTATATGTTTATAAAAATGTGTATAAAAATTTCTGCTTAAGTACCAATGACAGAAAAATTTTAGTCTTAAATTTTAAGTCATTAGTACTCAATCAGAAATTTGTTCTAATTGGAATAAATTACAATAAATTGAACCTGCACCAGAAAATACCAATGAGGAAGGGAGCCAAGATGGCAGAGGAGTAGAGGACCCTATTTCAACCGGTCCCCTGAATTGAGCTGGATAGCTACCAGACCACTCTTAATACCCACAAAATCAGCCTGAGATGTAAGAAGATATATCAAGATCTATACCAACAGAATATCTCTGGTGGCTGGTTTCTGGGTATAAAGTGGAGAGCTGTGATTCTGCAGGCAGATATCAGAAGATAAACAGAGCGGGGAGGGAGCTGTCATTAGCGCTGGCGCCAGGAAGATGAAATAACACAGGAGTGCAAAAGCATCCTGCACTAGGGACCAGGTGCAGACTTGCAGACCGATAGCCATAGGGAAAGGACTTTAGGGCTGTCCCCAGACTGAAATCTGGAGCTGTGGGAGTGTGTGTGTAAACTGGGGGCAGCTGGTGGTTTTAGAAGCTCAAAGGGCAGAGATGTGCCTGGATGTGGAAGCAAGAAGTGGGAGTGTTATTGTGGGGCACACAACCCAGGATACTGTGCTTTTGTTTTTTAAGATTATTTATTTATTTATTTATTTGTCAGAGAGGGAGAGGTAGAGAGGGGGGGGGGTGCACAGGGAAAGAAGCAGGCAGAGACATAGAGAGAATCGGCTCCCCACTGAGCAAGAAGCCTGATGCAGGACTTGATCTAGGATCCTGGGATCATGACCCAAGCTGAAGGCAGACACATAACAGACCGTGCCACACAGACTTCCCAGGATGCTGTGGTTTTTTAGCAGCACAGACAAAAAATGGAGTCACTGTGGCCTGCAGGGCTTCCTGGAGAACAGACTGTGATCTCTCTGTTCTGAGACAGAGGATTGGATACGGTCACTTCTACTCTGACTCTTGGAAGAAATGCAAAAGGCACCAGGGAAAGCTGCCAGAGAACAAAAGTCCCCCTGAAACGGTTCTCACTGAACCCATCCTCTCCCCCAAGGGAGCAGGGCAATTCTTCCGAATTAGGGTTTCCTAAGTAGCAGCACAGCAGGCCCCTCCCCGACAAGACAAGCTGAAAGAACAAGAGGCTGATAACCTTAAGGTCTCTATAAAACAGGTGTATCTTGCTTGGGTTCTAGTCAAGAATTTGGGCTCTGTACATTCCCTTCACCACCTCTTACCAGTATGACTAGGAGGAGAAACTCCCAACATAGGAAAAATTCAGAGACTGGGACCTCTGCCACAGAACTATTGGATATGTATAAAAGCAAGATGTCGGAAATAGACTTCAGAGTAACAGTTATGCAGACAAGAGCTAGGTTGGTGAAAACCATTAATGGCAACATAGATTCTCTAAGGACAGAAATGAGAGCTGATCTGGCAGAAATTAAAAATGTTATCAATGAGATCCAATCTAATCTAGATACTCAACTCAACTAGAGTAAATGAGGGAGAAGAAAGAATTAATGATCTAGAAGACAAATTGATAGGGAGAAGGATCAGGAGGAGGCCTGGAAAAAACAGCTGAGAATCCATGAAAACAGAATAAGAAGTAAATGATGCCATGAAACGTTCCAATGTCAGAATTATTGGGATCTCTGAAGGGGTGGAGAAAAAGAGGATTAGAAAGTATAGTTGAGCAAATTGTAGCTGAGGACTTCCCTAATCTGGGGAGTGAAATAAGCCTTTCTGTCCTAGAGACAGAGAGAACATCCCCCAGATCAAGGAGGGCAGACCAACCCCCAGGCATGTGATAGTGAAACTCACAAATCTTAAAATGAGGGAAAACATCTTAAGGGCAGCTAGGTGGAAGAGATTTCTTACATACAGAGGGAGGAATATCATAGTAATGTCAGACCTGTCCACAGAGACCTGGCAAGCCAGAAAGAGCTGTCAAGACATATTCATGGCACTAAATGAGAAGAACATGCAGCCAAGAATACTTTACCTGGCAAGGTTGTCATTTAGAATAGAAGGAAAGATGAAGAGCTTCCAGGACCAGCAAAAACTAAAAGATTATGTGGCCACTAAGCAGTCCTGCAAGAAATACTAAGGGAGGTTCTTATAAAAGAATCAAGACCCCAAGAGTGATATAGAACAGAAATTTACAGAGACAACCTATAGAAACAAGGACCTCACAGGCAACATATTGACAATAAAATCATATCTCTCAATAATCACTCTCAATGTGAATGACCTAAATGCTCAGAGTTGCAAATCGAATAAAAAGATAGGACCCATCCATATGCTTTCCACAAGAGACTCATTTTGAACCTAAAGACACATCCAGACTGAAAGTGAAGGGATGGAGAACCATCTTTCATGCCAATAACCTCAAAAGTAAATTGAGATAGCAATCCTCATATCTGACAAATTAGATTTTATGCTAAGCACTGTAGTCAGAGATACAGAAGAACACTCTATCATTCATCCACAAGAATATCTAGCAATTATAAATATCTATGACCCCAACATGGGTGCAGCCAACTACATAAGCCAACTGTTAATCAAAACAAAGAGACATATTGATAATAATGCATTAATTGTAAGGGACCTTAGCACTCCACTCTCAACAATATACAGATCATCTAAGCAGAAAATCAACAGAGACAAGAGCTCTGAATGACACACTGGATTAGACAACACACTGGATTAGATGAACCTCATAAATATATACAGAACATTCTACCCTAAAACAACAGAATACTCATTCTTCTTGAGCACCACATGGAATTTTCTCCAGAATATACTGCATACTGGGTCATAAATCAGGTCTCAACCAATACCAAAAGATTGAGATTATTCACTGCATATTCTCAGACCACAATGCTTTGAAACTGGAACACAATCACAAGAAAATGTTTGGAAGAAATTGAAACACTTGGAAGCTAAAAACCATTCTGCTCAAGAATGTTTGGGTTAACCAGGAAATAAAAGAAGAACTTAATTTATGGCAACAAATGAGAACAAAAACACATTGGTCAAAAACCCATGGGATATGGCAAAGGCAGTCCTAAGGCCATCCAAGCCTCACTCAAAAAAACCAGAAAAATCCGAAAGAATTCTCTCTACACCTTAAAGAACTGGAAAATCAACAACAAATTAAGCATACCCTATGCATGAGAAGGGAAATAATTAATTCTCTCTACACCTTAAAGAACTGGAAAATCAACAACAAATTAAGCATACTCCATGCATGAGAAGGGAAATAATTAAGATTAGAGCAGAGCTCAATGAATTAGAAACCAGAGATACAGTAGAACACATCAACAAAACTAGAAGATAGTTCTCGGAAAGAATTAATAAGATCGATAAACCACTGGCCAGATTAATCTAAACGAAAAGAGAAAGGACCTAAATTAATAAAATTATGAATGAAAAGGGAGAGGTAATAACTAATACCAAGGAAATAGAAACAATCATCAGTAATTATTATCAGCAGCTATATACTAATTAGTTAAGCAAACTAGAAGAAATGGATGTGTTCCTGGAAACTTATGAACTACCAGGACTGAAACAGGATGAAACTGACAACCTGAATAGACCAATAACTGACAATGAGATTGAAAGAGTAATCAAAAACCTCCCAAAAAAGGAGAGTCCAGGACCAGATGGATTCCCTGGGGAATCCTACCAAACATTCAAAGAAGAAATAATACTATTCTACTGAAGCCTTTTCAAAAAATAGAAACAGAAGGAAAACTTCCAGACTTGTTCTATGAGACCAGCATTACTTTGATCCCCAAACCAGGCAAAGACCCCACCAAAAAGGAGAATTTGAGACCAATATCCCTGATAAATATGCAGGCCAAGATTCTCAACAAGATCCTAGCAAATAGGGCCCAACATTAAAAGGATTAACATGAAAAGGATTATCCACCATGACCAGGTGGGATTCATCCCTGGGATGCCAGGGTGGTTCAACATTCACAAGTCAATCAATGTGGTAGAACAGATTAATTAAAGAAGAGAAAGAACCAATCGTCCTCTCAATTGATTCATAAAAAGCATTTGACAAAATATTGCAATCTTTCCTGATCAAAACTCTTCAGAATATAAGGGTAGAGGGAACATTCCTCAATTTCATAAAATCCATCTATGAAAAACCCACAGCAAATATCATTCCCAATGAGGAAAACCTGAGAGCATTTCTGTTAAGATCAAGAACATGACAAGGTTGCCCACTCTCACCATTATGGTTCAACATAGTACTAGAATTCCTAGCAACAGCAATCAGACAACAAAAAGAAATAAAAGATATTCAAATTGGCAAAGAAGAAGTCAAACTCTCTCTCTTTGCAGATCACATACTTTATGTGGAAAACCCAAAAGACTCCACCTTCAAATTACTAGAACTTATACAGCAATTCAGTAATGTGGCAGGATACAAAAATCAGTGCACAGAAATCAGTTGCATTCTTATACACTAACAATGATACCATAGAAAGAGAAATTAGAAAATTGATTCCATTTAAAAGAGCACCAAAACCCATAAAATACCTTGAAATAAACCTAACCAAAGAGGTACAGATCTATACCTGAGGAACTACAGAACACTCTAGAAAAAAAGTGAACACACAAAGAGATGGAAAAGTATTCCATGCTCATGGATTGTAAGAATAAACATTGTTAAAATGTCTATGCTTTCCAGAACAATCTACACTTTTGACACCATCTTGATCAAAATACCATCGAAATATTTCAAAATGCTGGAATAAACGATCCTAAAATTTGAACCAGAAAAGACCCTGAATTGCCAAGGAAATGTTGAAATAGAAAAACAAAGCTGGGGACATCATGTTGCTGGACTTCAAACTATACTACAAAGCTGTGATCACCAAGACAACATAGTACTGGCACAAAAACAGACACACAGACCAAAGGAACAGAGTAGAAAGCTCAGATATGGATCCTTAACTCTATCGTCAACCAATCTTTGACAAAGCAAGAAAAAATATCCAGTGGAAGAAAGTCTCTTCAGCAAATGGTGCTTGGAAAATTGGACAGTTATATACAGAAGAGTGAAACTCAACTATTCTCTTACACCATACACAAAGATAAACTCAAAATGGATAAAAGACCTCAACATGAGGCAGGAATCTATCAAAATCTTAGAGGAGAACATAGGCAGTATCCTCTTCGACATTGGCCACAGTAACTTCTTTCAAGACATGTCTCCAAAGGCAAAGGACACAAAAGTGAAATGAACTTTTGGTATTTCATCAAGATAAAAGGCTTCTGCATAGCAAAGGAAACAGTCAACAAAACAAATAGGCAACCCACGGAATGGGAGAAGATATTTGAAAATGACACTACAGACAAAGGACTGACATTTAAGATCTATAAAGAACTTCTGAAACTCAACAGCCAAAAACCAAATAACCAAAACATGGGCAGAAGACATGAACAGACATTTCTCCAAAGAAGACATACAAGTAGCTAACTGACACATGAAAAAATGTTCATCATCTTCAGCCATCAGGGAAATTGAAATCAAAACCACACTGAGATACCATCTTATACCAGTTAGAAAGGCAAAAATTAACAAGGCAAGAATGTTGTAGACAATGTGGACAAAGGGGAACCCTCTTACACTATTGGAGGGAATGCAAGTTGGTGCAGCCACTTTACAAAACAGCCTGGAGTTTCCTCAAAAAATTAACAGTAGAGTTACCCTACAACCCTGGAATTGCCCTACTGGGTATTTACCACAAAAGACACAGATGTAGTGAAAAGAAGGACCACTGCAGCCCAATATTCATAGCATCAATATCCACAATAGTCAAACTGGGGAAAGAGCAGAGATGCCCTTCAACAGACAAATGGATAATGGACTATTACTCAGCTATCAGAAAGGATGAATACCCCACTTTTGCATCAACATGGATGGGACTGGAGGAAATTATTCTGAGTGAAATAAGTCAAGCAGAGAAAGTAATTTATCATACGGTTTCACTTACTTATGAGACATAAGGAATAGCACAGAGGACATTAGGAGAAAGAAGGGAAAATGAAGGAGGGGAATCAGGGGGGAAGATGAACCATGAGAGACTATGGACTCTGGGAAAAAACAGAACTTTCAGAGCTAAGTAGGGTAGCAGGATGGGTCAGCCCAGTGATGGGTCTTAAGGAGGACACAGATTGCATGGAGCACCAAGTATAACATGCAAACAATGAATCACAGAACACTACATCAAAAACTTATGATGTATTATATGGTGAATATCATAACACAATAAAAATTAAAAAAAAAAATCAATGATTATTTTGAAGTATGAATTGATATTATAAGATAAAGGCTTCACAAATAATTAAATCTTATCCATATCACAAACATTGTCATGCCACAGGAAGAGAAAGGATAGAAAATAATGAATATATTCCACAGCCCATTTTAAGGTAGCTAGAGGCAGAGAATATGGTTTAAATAAGCTTTAGAATAAGCCTAAGATAACAGTATTCCTGAGCTCAGTTGTGGTCTAGTCTTGCCTAATAAAGTTGTAAATGTCCTTCTTTTAAGGTCATACCCTTAATTGCCTCATTGGAGTCCACATTCACATTACCAGGAGGCTGGGTCTGGTTTATTGCCTAGTATCAAACCCCATGCTAGCCCCTGCTTATTCACACACACTGGATCATGGCTCCAACAGTCACAACAAACTGAGCCTCCTCTTCTCTAATACTTTCATCATCACTTTGATCCGAGGTGAGGGAACCTCCTGTCCTCTAGCTATTTTCCCCAGCCCTTCCTGAGAATGTCTTCACTATGCCATTCTCCCTTGGAGTCTGGTAGAGATCAGGATAGCAATGATAGCAGGAGAAAGGAAACACAGAACTTTATATATTCTATTGCATTTAATGTTCATCATAACTGCATTTGGAGAGACCAGAGAAAAGACTTAGAGAGGTTAAGTAGGTACCTTGGTCAAAGTCAGGCACCAATGAAGTGATGTGGCTAGTATTTCTGATTTCAAAACCCCTATTCTCTCACTGGATCATTGTGATGCCAGCACAAATGCCTGGTGAGTATGTGCACTTACATACAAAACTATTACTCTTCCTTGGCCAGCACCATATCTACCATGACTTCTGGTTTCATCTAGGGTGGATCAAAATTATCAGAGCATCACACCATTTAATTTGGTAACATATTAGGAACTAAGCCTAACATCTTCAATTAGTTTGGAAAATAGACTATTTAAAGGCAAATGTAAGTCTTTTTCAAAGATGGTTTTAATTGGATATTTTTAAGTATAAAATAAACTCCAATGATCAGAGTTCTTTGGCCAAATTTCTTAACCATTTACTTTTCTAAATCTTTTTTCTTTGAAAACTTACCTTTATACTTGACATTTGGCATGTGAATAGGAGTTTGAAAGAGAGAATAAGCTGAGGGTAATAAAGAAATAAATGATTCTAGGAAGAGGCCTGAGGAAATGTCAAACTGAGATTATAGATTGCTGGGACTGCTACTCTTATAACTTATTTTCCCAGATATACCTTTTGACATACTTTCATAAATATTTTCTTTGTCTCTCTAAATGAAGTTCAAACTCCTGAAGCTTATAGGGCAGATAAACTGCTTTATTAACTACTTCTGCAGTGTCTCACATTTAGTTGCTGCTTAATAAATATTTATTGAATAAATGAATATAAATCAAAAAGCAAACTTTAACTCTTGTATGTTGTGTGTTATACCATATTTGTTTGACTGTAAGCTGTCAATTGTCTTTGAGTCATAAGGAACAATAATAAAAACTATGGAGCAAAGATAGCAATCAAAACACAGTCTTTTAAAAATATGTTTGTAAGTTTGCATGTATGTGTGCAAAGGTATGTGAGTTACAAGTATGTCGGCATGTTTAGTGTTTGTGGTCATCTTTCTTATACGGTATGTTTTCAAGCACATCAATTTATTTTTGTAAGTCATTTGATCAGCATTCATACTGTGTTTTTACTATCAACTATCTGTTTAGGTACTCCAACTCTTCACCTTAGGATCTTGAGAAGTTCTTGTATGCTAGTTCATCATACCAGTCAGTAGCTGATAAAGGTGACAGGTTTGATAAGAAGGTGTCTGAATCTTGGCTCTGACCTTGTTGATAGTGATAGAAGCAAGGCCATTACTCCTGAGCGCAGGTTGGAAGCATTAAGTGCTAAATTTGCCCAGAGATGCTTACATTTTATTTTTTAGTGTATCAAAATTAGACAAATTTTGTCTTTGAAATTCTAACCACTAATTACTATTTTATATCGAAAAAACACCTTTTAATTTATGAGAAGCACAGTATTCATTAGAAATGCATTATACTTTTAAAATCAACCAGCCTTGGGTCCCTGGGTGGCTCAGTTGGTTAAGCGACTGCCTTCAGCTCAGGTCATGATCCTGGAGTCCTAGGATTGAGTCCCACATCAGGCTCCCAGCTCCATGGGAAAACTGTTTCTCCCTCTGACTTCCCCTCTCATGCTCTCTCACTCTGTCTCTATCTCAAATAAATAATATCTTAAAAAAAAAAATCAACCAGGCTTGGGACTTTTGATTCTGTACCAAAACGGAGTAAATTCATTTCTCCTTATTGCTGTAATAAGTACAGCTTAAAAAATGATTGAGATTACACACACATGCACACACACCCACACACACAACACATATATGTTGTGTGTATATATGTATGTATGTGTGTGTGTGTGTGTGTATATATGTATGTGTGTGTGTGTGTGTATATATTATATATATATTATATATAAAATAGGTAGGTGGGGAAATAAGGGCAGATCAGCTAGTGACTTGGGATCCATGGAATGACTTGGAGAAATTTCTCAGGGTTTTCTTTTCAGCTCATATATTCAAGACTGGGGAATGAAAATGCAAGCAACTTGAAAACACCAAAAGAAACATAACAAGAAACAAACAGACAACCCCCCCCCGCAAAAAAAAAAAAACAAACCCAAACAATTATACAATAAATATTATCTTGCTCTAGCCAAAGGACTAGAAAAGGGTCAAACTAGCAAGACAGAAAACTTTTAGACAATAGCTCCCCCACCCCAGCCAAACACTATGGATAAGAAGCCATGCCCCAATTCCCTTCTGCCAGCAAATGTTGGATAAGGCGTGCAGACATGCATCAACACTATCTATAATGCGCATTAATTCTCACACCTCTCTCCCTCTTCCTTATTCTCTCTCACTAGGGTGGGATCCAGGAATAATGAGTGGAAAGCTGGGACTTTCATACCTGGTGATAGTGAAGCCACCTACCCTCATGATATCAGTGTAGAATTCATGAGGAACCTAGACTTCCATGCTCGTGCTAGGCTGTGGCCCCCTTCGTCTACTGGGACAGGATCAGAAGAGGCCCACTAAAACAGAACATTTAAATAAGATCTGGAAGCTATCCACTTATTATCCAAAATGTCCAGGATACAACAAGAATTCACTTGTCATAACAAGAACCAGAAAAATACCAGCTTGAATGAAAAAGCCATTAACAGATGCTACTGTGAAGATGACACAGATGCTGGAATTTTCTGACAAAAGGTCTTATAGTAGCCATTATAAAAAGAGTTTCAAGGAGCAGTAATAAATTTGTTTTAAACACATTAAAAAATAGAAAGTACAAATATAGAAATAGAAAATAAACAAATGAGAAGTTTAGAACAAAAAAATACAGTAACGGAAAAACCCTCAGTGAATGAGTTTGACAACATAATGTATAGAACAGAGGAAAAAAGCCCAGTGAACATGAAAATAGAAAAATATGAATTGATTAATATGAACAAGAGAGAAAAAATAAATTAAAAAACAAAATAAGCAGAACCTCTGAGATATGTGGACTGTAAGAAAAGATCTGGCATTTATGTTGTTGGATTCCCAGAAACAATGGTTAAGATTTTTCTAAAATCATCAAAAGTATAAGCCTACAGGTTCAAGAAGCTGAGTGAACCACAAACAGTATAAACCTCAAAAAGTCATATTAAAACATTTCATAAGTAAATTTCTTAAAACTAAAGACCAAGAAAAATATCTTGAAAGAAGCACAAAAGAAACACCTTACATAGAGTAGAGAAACCATTAGAATGTTCTACATTTCCATATCTAATGAAATATCCTTGAGGAATCATAAGGAAATAAAAATATTCTCAAGTGAAGCAAAACTCTAAGAGTTTGTCATCAGCACATCCACCCGAAAAAGATGGCTAAAAAAAGTTCTTGAATGAGCAGAGGACATGAACAGACATTTCTGCAAAGAAGACATCCAGATGGCCAACAGACACATGAAAAAGTGCTCCATATCACTCGGCATCAGGGAAATACAAATCAAAACCACAATGAGATATCACCTCACACCAGTCAGAATGGCTAAAATCAACAAGTCAGGAAATGACAGATGCTGGCGAGGATGCAGAGAAAGGGGAACCCTCCTACACTGTTGGTGGGAATGCAAGCTGGTGCAGCCACTCTGGAAAACAGCATGGAGGTACCTCAAAATGTTGAAAATAGAACTGCCCTATGACCCAGCAATTGCACTATTGGGTATTTACCCTAAAGATACAAACGTAGTAATCCAAAGGGGCTCGTGCACCCCAATGTTTATAGCAGCAATGTCCACAATAGCCAAACTATGGAAAGAACCTAGATGTCCATCAACAGATGAATGGATCAAGAAGATGTGGTATATATACACAATGGAATACTATGCAGCCATCAAAAGAAATGAAATCTTGCCATTTGCGACAACATGGATGGAACTAGAGCGTATCATGCTTAGCGAAATAAGTCAAGCAGAGAAAGACAACTATCATATGATCTCCCTGATATGAGGAAGTGGTGATGCAACATGGGGGCTTAAGTGGGTAGGAGAAGAATCAATGAAACAAGATAGGATTGGGAGGGAGACAAACCATAAGTGACTCTTAATCTCACAAAACAAACCGAGGGTTGCTGGGGGGAGGGGGTTTGGGAGAAGGGGCTGGGATTATGGACATTGGGGAGGGTATGTGCTTTGGTGAGTGCTGTGAAGTGTGTAAACCTGGTGATTCACAGACCTGTACCCCTGGGGATAAAAATATATGTTTATAAAAAATAAAAAATTTAAAAAAAAAGTTCTTGAAACAAGATGGGTACCATTAAAAACAACAACAACAATAACAAGTCTTGGAACATGAAGAAAGAAAGAACTGAAAAAGTAAAAATCTAGCAAATACAGTAAATGTTCCTTCTCACGAGTCTCTAAATTGTGTCTGAAAATGAAATAAACATTATTGCATTTGTGTGATGTGGTTCTCCATGTAGAGGAAATATTTAAGAAAATTATAAACTGCTCTAAACTGAAAAGGGCAAAGGATTTGAAGAAGGAAAGTTTTTTTGTACCCTGATTTTGGTGGTTGCATCATGAATCTGCACAAGCGATAAAATGACATGAAACTATATATATACAATATACCAATTTAATTTCCTGGGCTTTGCTAGTATGCTATCATTATGTGAAATGTAACCATTGGGAAAAGTTGGGTACAAGATCTGTGGAAACTATCTGTACCATTTTTGCAACTTCTTGTGAATCTATAGTTAAAACGTTTTTTAAAAAGGCACAAAGGCTCTGTATGCATTTTTTCTTTAAAGAATAAATGTATTCCATATATCATACATGAAGACCTGTTTAGGACTGTTCATTCCAGCTCACATTCAAATTTGGTCTCCATCTAGTACGGAATCTTTGGAAATCACAACCTGGAGACATGTTACAGTATATTTTTAGCATCATTCAACATGTTCTTTATACACATAAGATGTCAGGATGAAATGCAATGATTAAGCAAAATTTCAAAATGAGATTGATACTTTCTAAGCCAGTAGTACTTAATCAACTGAACTTCCTCTTTGTCACTTCACAAAAAGCATTAGCTCTGTTAACTATTTTATGTGCATTATCAATCTATTAGATATAAAGAAAAGTGCCATCTCTATACCTATAGAAATAGCCATTATAAAGATACTTTCGACTAATAGTTGTGTATTATATGCCACATGCATAAAGTATACCATCCTATTAAAACCCACGACAGCTCTGAAATGCAGATACTATTTTTTCCCATCTTTTTATCAAAGACAAAGATGAACCTCAGAATATTTAAATAACATATCCAGAATTATCCATCTAGTTAGAAGCCAAAAACATACTCAAACCCACATTTGTATAAGACAGCTTACAATCAGGAAAATAGAAACCACACAAAGGATCTCAAACAGAAAATATTTAACACCAGAAATCGGTCATGCAGGTTTTTGAAAATGGAAAATGCAAAAATTGGAATGCATATTAACCCAGAGATTAGAAACCGTGAGAAGTAGTTATCAGCTGGTGGACTGGGAGAACACTAATTGTTACTGCCAGAACCTGGCAGCACAGAGGAAAGGCCCCCATCTTTGCTTGGCCAAGCCTCTTCCCAATGTGTCTCTGAATGCCCAATATTTTTTCCTATTGATCACACTCGAAGAGTAGCTAACTGGAAAAAAATACTCTGGGAAGAAGAGTTTGCAGACCCCCTGTGTAGACAGGAGTGAGGGGACAGGAATTAAAAATTTAATTTAGTCTGTTATTTTTGTCATAGTATTTATATGGGAACGTGCTGCCTTCAAACCACGGACAATGCATTAATACTTACAAGTTGAATTTTCTTCATTACATTTTTAAGAAATTTAAAACTATGTAATACATACTTTAAGTTTTTTTTTCTTGCTTCCTCTCATTCTTCCAGAAATGCAAAGGTATGCAATTTTATTTTTATATTTAAGCAGTAGTGTAAAAATCGTTAACATTAAGAAATAATTCTAACCTTTGGCATGCTCCAAAGACAGGAAAATGCTGACTTGTTTCTTTCTTTCTTTTTTTTTTTTTTTTCCACAGACGCCTGGTTAGCATTTAAGGTGCTAATAAGGCCAAGGTCTCATAAGGTATCTTTTCCATAATGGCCCAGTTAGCATCACTGTCCTCATGTCCACAGATAATTTTCCTAAAGTTAGTTAGACATGTTAACAGATGCTGTTGTTCACTTGAAATACCCTGATGGTTGATGTGCTGGTGCCGAACTCACTGATAATATTGGTAGAAGCAGAAGAAAAAGGTTTTCTCTGACCTTTGCTTTTAGAACTGTTACTTAGATGTATATGGTAGTAATATGAGATGAGAGATTTGATTGTAATTATGTCTACCTTGTAATAGTATAAATTAGTGGTTGATAAAATAAAATAATTTATAAAATAGACTAGACTAGATGAGACTAGACCAGCATAGAAGACAATGGAATGAGAGAGAAGAGTATTGAATCAGAATAGATCAAGAGGTGAATAATATTTGGTGAAATGTTTACTTTGGTTGCATATCTGTTTGTGTGTGTGTGTGTGTGTGTGTGTGTGTGTAATTATGCATCATACTATAAAATGCGCTTCTCACTATAAATTGTGGGAAAATTTATGTGGAATTTGAAAAATACAGTGAAAGAGACCTAACTGAAACAATTTTGTTTACTTCTTCTGTAAGTAAAACTGCTGTGGCTAATTTTCTTCCTCTCCTGGGTGAAAGGAAAAGGGTAGTAGACTTGATGCCTTAAAAATACCAATTCTTTACAAAAAAGTCTATTGGAGTTGGTCAATTCCTTCCATCTATATTTTACTACAGATAAAATTGTGATTTTTAGATAAAATCATAATATAATTTAGGTATAGATAAAATTGAACCTGTTTTAGTATTTTTTAATTTTTAATTTTATTTTTAAAATTTAAATTCAATTAATTAACATATAGTGTATTATTGGTTTCAGAGGTAGAGTTCAGTGATTCATCAGTCTTATATAATACCCAGTATTCATTACACCCTGTGCCCTCCTTAATGTTCATCATCCAGTTACCCCATCCTCCCCCAGCAACTCTGTTTGTTTCTTATGATTTAGAGTCTCTCATGGTTTGTCTGTCTCTCTGATTTTGTTTTTATTTTTCCCTTCCTTCTCTATGATTCTCTGTCTTGTTTCTTGAATTCCACAAATGATTGAAATAATACAATAATTATCTTTCTCTGATTGACTTATTTCATTAGCCTAATACCCTCTAGTTCCACCCATATTGGTGCAAATGAATATATTTCATTTTTGATGGCTGAATAACATTCTGGTGTGTGTGTGTGTGTGTGTGTGTGTGTGTACACACCACATCTGTTTTATCCATTCATCTGCCAATGGACATCTGGGCTCTTTCCCTAGTTTGGCTATTATGGGCATTTTGCTATAAACATTGGAGTTCATGTGCCCCTTCAGACCACCACATTTGTATCCTTGTAATGCAGATACTAGGTCATAGGATAGCTCTATTTTCAACTTTTTGAGGAACCTCCATGCTGTTTTCCACAGTGGTTGCACCAGCTTGCATTCCCACCAATAGTGTAGGAGGGTTCCCCTTTCTCTGCATCCTCACTAACATCTTGTCATTTCCTGACTTGTTAATTTTAGCCAATCTGACTGGCATGAAGTGGTACCTCATTGTGGTTTTGTTTTGTATTTCACTGATGCCAAGTGATGTTGAGCATTTTTTTCATGTATCTGTTGGCCATTTGTATGTGTTCTTTGGAGAAATGTCCATTTGTGTCTTCTGCCCATTTCTTGATTGGATTATTTGTTCTTTGTGTGTTGAGTTTGATAAGTTCTTTATAGATTTTTCAATACTAACCCTTTATCTAAACAGGTATTTGCAAATATCTTCTCCCATTCTGTAGGTTGTCTTTTAGTTTTGTTGATTGTTTCATTTTCTGTGCAAAAGCTTTTAGGCTTAATGAAGTCCAGTAGTTCATTTTTTGTCTTTGTTTCCCTTGCCTTTGGAGACCTGTCTACCAAGAAGTTGGTGTGGCCAAGGTCAAAGAGTTTGCTGCCTGTGTTGAACCTGTATTAAAACTAGTATTTTTCATCACCCTCTAGGGATACTGCCACTCCAAATCATAGAGATTTATCTTGTAGATCTAAAACTTCTTTTATGTAGTGGTTAGTTTTTAGACTGTCTTTATATCCTAATTGTATACTGTATACCTTACTGGTTATTTAGGATATGGGGAGAGAAGTTGTGATTGTCCTAGAAAACAAAACACTGAATAATATTGACATAGTGTATGAGCTATGCCAATATGATATGCCAATCTGATTGTGGTAAACAGACTCTAAGAGGGTCCCCAAATATTTTTCACTTCCTACTAGTCATGGCCTTATATAATCTCATTCCCTTTTATAACTTGATTCTTACTAACAGCATACAACAAACATTGAGAGATGTCACTTCTATGATTAGATTACAAAAGATTGTGACTTCAGTCTTGTTAGCAGATTCTCAGTATTGCCATCTTAGATTATACAATTTGATAAACAAAGTTTCCACATGGAAGATATCCACACAGTATGGCCTTCAGACAATAGTCAGCTGGTAACGGAGACCTTCCAGCTATCTAGGAACCACCGTATAAGAACTGAATACTGCCAATAACCAGATGAACTAAGAAACAGATCATTCTCTAGTTGAACCTTCAGATGAGATCCCCAGCTCTTGTTGACCGCTTGAATGCAGCCTTTTGAGAGATTCTTAAGAAGAGGACCCATTTATGCAATCTCTAAATTCTTGATCTACAGAAATTGGGTGATAATAAATGTGTGTTGTTTTAAACAGCTGATTTTGGGTATAACTTATTACACACAGCCATGGATAACCAATGCATTGGTGTATACTCAGTTATCAAACAGGGACAGTTGCCTTTGTCTGGAAGTATTTTTGGTTTTTATAACTTCAGAGGTGTTACTGGAATCTAGTGCGTAAAGACCAAAAACACTGTCAAACATTCTACAATACACAGACAGTCCCAACAACAAAAAGTTTTCTAATCCAAAATGTCAATAGTGCTAAAGTTGAGAAACCCTGGTCTAAAGCAGATTACAGTACTGATAGAAAACAGATTTTAGATCTCGTTTCACACACTGCCTCTAATATCTACTACCAAAAGGAAAATTATTTTTAAATCCATTCCTGGGAATGTTATTGTAAAACCAATGATATTTCATTCATTTTTGAAGCATCACAACATGTTTTTCTTAGAAATGTTCCAGAAAGAGAAGCATGAAACAATTTCCATTAAAATAATTTGTTTACTAATCTTAGAGATATGTCCATTCTGAAATAGACAGGTAAGGTAAGATAATAAAACACTCCTATGAGCTAGAGAAATCTCACATATTAAAATCACAATTGTAATACCTGAGCAGCCAAATTTATCTTTCTCTATATTTAGTAGATTATGCTCCCCCCTCGGGCTAAGACTCATTATGCCAACATATATCTTACACTGAAATGGTTCACATATTATACAAGGAGATCCTAAAATCGGTATGTCTGTAACTTTTCACAATCAAACAAAAATGTTTTATGAATAAATCAATGGTGCTGTCACAGGAAAAAGGCATACATTTTTCCACAAATGAAACTGTAAGCAACCACTGCTCACTGTAAATAATTGGTATGTTTCCTTCATAACCTGTCCTGTCAGAAAAACAACATAATTTGTATTTCCCACAAATTGATATATTTCTGCTACATAAAAACAACCTGAATGGTAAGAAAAAAATTCTGATATGACTGTGCTTCTTCGTTATTCAGAACAATAACATTATTATCAATTTTTTAAGGATGTAAGAGTAACCACTGATATTCCATTAAAGAAATATCTCTCCACACTAAAGCCAAGCATAGTCATACTCAGAGTTACCATAATCATGCAGTCTCACAAAGCCATGCTCCAAATACCTTCATCAGATAAACTATATAGTCCCTTGGTGTTCACTGCACACATTGTTCACATAGACAAGGGAATGTTATTTGTACTACAAGCATATTTCTGTCCTGGTTTTATTATCTAAAGACAACTGAATGGCTGATTTAAGCCCACATTGCGATTTTGCTTTCACCATGATCATGCGATTCATCAGCATAGACCTGAAAAGAGGTTAAAGGGTACAACATGCCAAGTCAAAGGTATTGGCTCAATATCATCCCTTCTGTTCACTACTCAAAAACTTCAGTGCTTCCTTATTCTCTGCCAAAATTTTAGTCTCTGTGTCTCTTTTAATGATTTCCCTCCAAGTGTTTATTTCAAAAAAATACTTCTTAGTACTTTTTGTCATGAATTCTTTTCTTTGGTCAAATTCAGTTGTATTCTTTTCTCCTTCTAACGTCTGTTTCATAGCTCATGAGGTTCCCTCCATTTGAACTCAACTTTTCTTTTCCTGTACAAAGTGTAACCATTCTCAAAAGTCCATGAAATGGGGCACCTGGGTGGCTCAGTGGGTTAAGCCTCTGCCTTTGGCTCAGGTCATGATCTCAGGGTCCTGGGATAAAGCTCCGCATCGCATCGGGCTCTCTGCTCAGCAGGGAGCCTGCTTCCCCTTTTTCTCTCTCTGTGTTGCTCTGCCTACTCGTGATCTCTCTCTGTCAAATAAATAAATAAAATCTTTTTTTTTTAAAGTCCAGGTTATATTTTACTTTTCATGATGCCCTTTTTGACTTTCAGCAAGGCAATTCTTCCCCTCCTCAAAAAACGCAAATGTGGTTTATTTGCACATTTCAGATCCCATTTTATATTTAATTGCATGTCTGAGTTATCTTTGCATTTCTCCAATACCCCGAGTCTACTATGTTAAACACACATGTAATCACTTGACCTAGACCTTAATGAAAAGCAAAGCACTTGCCTAAATTTGCAAATTCATGTCTTTGTTGTCCAATCATTGAGTCTATATTTCTTATTTGGTTTGACTTGACTGTTACTGAGTATATCATTCACTTTATAATATAATAATATAAGACTGACAGATAGTAGTAGTTACTACTACTACTTAATAATGGTCTATAGAAAGCTCTCTAATATCACGTACCAACCCTTAGTCTAGCACTATCAAATAAACATATTGATCTTCCTTATTTCTTTCCTTGGTAATGAAAGATGATCTAATTCACCTCGAAGATACTCTTGAAAACCTGAACTCTTGATTTGCTCTGGAATAAAGCTTTCTTTTCTAGGACAGGAAAGGCAATATGATTAGGGTGCAATAGCTATAATGTAGGGGAAATACAATAAAATTTAATTAAGTAGGTTTAATGACCAAAATGTTAATACAGCTCTAGTTTATGATATCTGGCCTTAATGTGTGTTTTGTCTGATAAATTCATAGTGCCTCCCAACATTCATTTGGCTTGACTCCGTTGCCTGTCACAGAAGGGAGCTGAATGGTTCAGAGAGAAGAACAAATAATTCTCCTTCTTGTATAACATGTTTATTTATGGCATATTTGGGTTATAATAAAATAGAACAGTTAGGCATACCAGCATGTATCCTGAAGAATAACACATGAAGCTAAAAATAAAAGGAAAATAAGGGAATATAAACACGGATCAGATAATTATACTTTCTCATTAACTCTGATTGCAATCTTATAAATGAAACTAAATATCCGAGCATATTTGGAAAACTGAATGCATTCCATTACAGGGATTTACCTGCTAATAAAATAAAAATATTCTTCTTCTTAGATTGAAATTTGGATTAATTCCATTCTCTTGCTATCATGTCATAATGGCACCAGGCAATTAATACCTACTAATGGCATCAGAATTTTCTTCTGAGAGTAAGCACAAAGTCAGGAAACTTTACAATCTACAGTGCCAAGTATTTTGTGGGTATTTGCTTTGTGAACTTGCCTTTTATACTAAGGAATTTAAATATGTGATTCTTTAAAGGTAATTTCATAAATTTCTTTTCGTCTTCCGGTGAAATATTTAACACTAAAGGTGATAATTTTTAAATTTTATTTCTTTTCTTTAGGAGAACAACAGTCTTTGAAATACATAGCCCTTTACTCATTTGAGTAGCTTGGAGTCAAAATATATTCCAGTACCATTTTTAAGTTTATGGTTGATAGATGAATGGATAGAGGAGAAATAGATAATTTTGGACTTGTTTTATATAACATTAGATGTAAGTGCGTAAAGCACTTCATAAGGTGATTTGTTTCTTGAGAAGCAGTTAGATGGTGATGATTCTGGGAAAGAAACCTGGAAAAAAGAAGGGCAGAGGAAGTACTAAAGAGCATAACACAATGTAGCACTTTTCCAAATAGCAGTTCTCCTATACCTGCGCTACAATGAACTGGAATGCTTGATAAATATGTAAATTCCTGGGCCCACTCAAAACACATTGGGTCAAAAATTTTCAGGGTCAGACAAAAGCAGCTAAATTTTTAACAGACACGTTTTGTGATTCTGAGGCACATTAAAAATTGAGAACCTCTGCTAATAAGAAAAGCACTTTTTAAATTTTTTATAAGTGTAATAAAAACTTTTAAAAAGCATCAGGGCACTCATGTTTAGTATTTTCTTCACATCATTTTAGCTTTTTAATTCAGCATTTCTAACATCATGGTTCTCTGAAGACTCTGTCTGTTATATAGTCTACCAGGTAGAAGATGATCACATCACTAAGCCCATATCCTTACATTGCTGTTCAAGAAAGTAGCCAAAGCTGAGAGTATATTCATTTTTTCTCAATTCCACATTCCTAGGGAAGGGATTCTCACTAGCTTAGATTAGATTAAGTGTCTATCATCTGCCCAATAATCTAGGGCCATGAAATAAAACATAGTTACATGGTGCCACCCCAACTGCCTATGAATTCATTGACAAAATATATTGAGCATATGCTATTTGACAGACACAGGCAACTACATCCAAAATAAAATAGTACACAGTTAGAAGGGAGAAATGTCCCCAGAGATGAACAAATTATTATATTCTGGGAGGAGAATTGAAAACATGTTAGCCAAAAGTAGGAAAAAAGTGGTAAGAATCTCAATGTCTAACAATAAAGTTTAGTTAAAAGATAAGCTAAGCTAGAGTGCCTGGGTGGATCAGTGGGTTAATGCCTCTGCTTTCTGCCCAGGTCATGATCCCAGGGTCCTGGGATCGAGTCCCGCATCAGGCTCTCTGCTCAGCAGGGAGCAGGCCTACTTGTGATCTCTGTCTGTTAAATAAATTAAAAAAAAAAAAAAAGATATGATAAGCCATTGAAATAGAAGAGTAAAATCTATTCTTAAAAGAATATATAGAATGAAGGAAAACTGTTTAAGATATATTATCTTGCCAAAACACATACAAATTTTAAAGTAATAAATCTGTATTGCTTTAAGCCACTCCATTTATGGTAATTTATTATTGCAGGAATAGAGAGCTAATACAATATGCAAAAGGAGACAGGTAACCAGATATGATGCTGCAATTATCGTGATCTGTGTGATAATAATAACATTATTTTAAATACCCATCATAAGGACATGAATAAATCAATGTTAGTATATTCGTATTTCAAATTTGAAATTTATATTTCAAAACAGAATAAACTAGATATGCATGTATCAACATATTTAAATTCTCAAAATATCATGTTGAATGATCAAACCAACATATAATAACAAATAAAATTTTCATATGATTTATGATTTTTTTAAAATTGACCTAGAAACACCATATATTGTGTGTGAATACTTAGATTTAGTATTAGCCCATTGGAAGGTTTACATCAAATTCATTATAGTGGTTGTCATTGTGAAAGTAGGAAATGGACTGAAGAAAATTCCAAAGATAACTCCAATGTATATGAAATGTTTGGGGCCTTCATTTTTAAAATGCTAAGGTGAATACATATGAAAAATAAAGACAGAAAGAAAATGGAAAGAAGACAGGGAAGGAGGGATGAAGGATGAGAATCATAATATGTGGAGACCAAATGCCTTGAGATTAAGCTGAAACATTTCTTTGCGCTGTGTGAATTAAGGCAAATTACTTGAGTTTTCTAAGCCTAATTTTGCTCACTGAAAATGAAAAAAAAATGAGATACGATATTTTTTCAGCCTGTTGTGAAAATTAGAAAAGATAATTTATATAAAGTAGATAATAAAAATAAAAGGGTAGCACATGGTAAGGACTGAATAGAAACTAGTTATGTCTCCTTTCCCAATATTATCTCTGAGGAGATCTCTGTCAGATGGAGGAGGAAAGATAGAGTCTAAACTAGTGCAAAAACTCGATACCCTGACTCACAGAGACGTCTGGGTAATTGAATTTCATTTGAGCTCTATAACAATAAATTCAGGAAGGTACTGGCCCAAGCTGTATAAGCTTAGAGATATTGAGAGTGAAAGATGAGAAGTTTATTCAGCTCTGTCTGTTCTGTGTACTATTCCTTAACAGTTATGCTGTGCATTGCACTATAGATGAGATGCACCTGCTCCAGGTATTGGGCTTCCCAGCATGGATCTAGGCAAGTCTGTATCCTGAACTCTTTTAGTTATGTTGGGCCCAAAGAGGTTCCAAATTCTGATCTTTATTTATTTATTTATTTATTCATCCTTTCATCCTTGTGTGGTTCATCCAGTGGTCTATTCTTTAGTCCCTTTTGGGCAGATTAAAATGCTTAAACCTTCCTATGTCATTGTAGAATGTTGATGAACTCTACTATACACCCAGCATCCCATCCAGTGATGGAGGGAAAAATCATTATTATTTTTATTGTTTTGTCTTCTTGCCCTTCCTAGTGATGGTCAAGGCAGTAAGACACTTTTGTGAAGGTCATAAAATGAGGCTTGTAGCTTTAATCTTCTGTCTATCAGATGTCCAGCATCTCTACACATACCATTTTCCCCTGACTACACTGATTAATTCAGAAATGAGTATGCAACCTATGGGGATATTGAGATGTTAGTCAGACTTTTTGCAAAAGAAGTCTCTACTCTTTTATACTGGACCTGACCCTGGAAGAATAAAGCCATGATAAATGAGATGGTGGCTACTCACAGGTGTTTATAATTAAGCCAAAATGGAGGAAGAAGATTGAACAAGTGGCAGTAGGTCTGGTATAAACACCCTTTAGCCTTTCATATCAAGCTACACTTGACCAGATCTTTTCCTGGACTTTTTAGTTATGTAAGGCAATAAACGACCCTTTCTATTTTAGATATTAATAGAGTTTTCTATAACTTCGAAATGAAAATGTGATCCATTTCCTTCCTTATGGAATATGGCAGTAAGAAGAATTAACCTGGTAGCTCCAGGTTGAAATAGTTCCCATTGCGGTTTATGGATCCTTCCAGGTAGTACCGAATAAAGTCCTGATTTATACTCACATTCCCATTTATGATCTAAATAAGCAAACTCTCTAGCTGCTTTCAACCCTTGATCCTTTTCTGGAGTTACATCTCACTTTCTATAATCCCCAATTTCCAGAGTTGGAAGCAGAGGTTTGTTGAATGTAGACCTACTTTGTTTCCAAATCTATAATCCATGTAGGATTCCTTAGTGTTGTGCTTTGTTTGGCGTAGGGAACTTTGTGGTGTCTCTAATTGCCTGAAACTTTCCTATCATTGTTCTGAGACTTGTTCTTTGAAGCATATGCTGATTATTTCCCAAATAACAGACTGGCTTGAAGAAATTTCTGGGCGTGGCTGGGCTTTAAGACTGAAGGGTATGGATATGGGAACAACAAGATGCTCAACTGAAAATTATATAGACTAACAGCAGATTATTGGAGCAGGACAAAACAAAACTCTGAAATTTAGCTCAAAAGGAAAAAAAAAAAGGGTTGAAATAATCATGAAAATAATTGAATCTAAAAGGAAGAGCCACAAAACAAACTGGCCAAAGGTAATGGAACATCTGTAGGGATAAAAAAAAGTCCAAGCAAATTCAGACATGAATGTTAAACAAAATTATAGGAAATAAAACAACTAAACTTATTCATTGCTACTTCTGATGATCCTTTTCCAGCTTCTTCTGTGTACGGAAATTTGGTCTCCCTCACACAGTCTTCTTAGCGTCTGAAAAAGGACTTTTCGATATCCCAATTAGCATGTGATATTTCTACCAGACACTTGATGCATTTCCTCACAGCTACTTTGCTCCCATTTGGAGTTCCTACTCCAGATATTGCCTAGTGTACTTTGGCTTTAAGGAAAATTGAGACTAAACATTTCTAGCTATTTTCTGGGTCTAGATCTAACTCTTTTTACAACAGTTCAACATCCAGCTGATTGTCTAACAATTCAATTCAATTCTGACGTTAACTGCCCTGAGTTAGCACAGATTGCAATGGTTAAGGATTCAGCCCTACAAGATTCAAGATTGTTCCCAATCAGACTGCAGGGATCAGCAAAACTGGGGCCCTCAGATTGTCTGCATCTAACTAGTTGGCTATAAATTTGTGCGTTCCTTCAATCTCTCCTTCAGTTTTGATAATTCACTAGAACATTCACAGAACTGAGGAAAGCACTATACTAATGATTAGTTTTATTACAAAGGATAAAGCTCAGGGAAAGCCAAATAGAAGAGATGCATAGGTCAAGGTATGCAAGGAGGGAGGAGGGGGTAGGGGATGACACAGAGTTTCCATGCTCCCTCTAGGAACATCACTTTCTGAGGACCTCAATATGTTCACTAATCCAGAAGCCCCCAGAAACCTTATCATTTGGAGTTTTTAATTGAGGTTTCATTACATAAACACAATTGATTAGATCAATGCCATTGATTATTTAAACTAATGTCCAGCCCCTCTCCCAAGAGATTCAGGGGATGGGCTAAAAGTTCCAACCCTCTTATCATGTGGTTAGTGTCTCTGTTGACCAGCAGTCATCCTAAAACTGTATAAGGGCCTACTAGGAGTTACTCATTAGCATAAACTCCAGCAGGGTCTAAAGGGGCTTCTTATGACTAAAAAAAAGACTCTCATCATTGAGGAAATACCAAGGGTTTTAGGAACTCTGTGCCAGAATCTGGAATAAAAGATAATACACTCGATCTTTAAACAACCAGACGGTCTGATGGTGCTGGCCTCATGCAGTCGAATATCCAAGAATAACTTTGACTCCCCAAAACTAAAGGGCTAGTAACCTGTTGTTGACCCGAAGCCTTACCAATAAAAAAAGAGTCAATTAACACATATTTGTATGTTTTATATATATTATAAACTGTATTCTTACAATAAAGTAAACTAGAGAAAAGAAAATGTTATAAAAATCATAAGTAAAATACATTTGTAGTACCATACTGTATTTATTGAAAAAAAATCTGCTCAAATCCGTATTGTTCAAAGATCAACTTATATAATTTGTACTATACCACAGAATTTTTCCCTCAAATTCCAGAGGTGACATGTAGACCAATCAGAACTTTTATATCAGCCTCATAAATCCTTGTTCTCTGTGCTGTGGTCTTCATTACTTTCTGTCTGTTAATCAAAACAGTATCTTTGAAATTTATTTAAAATTACATGGGATGATTAGTAACTTTTGATTTAAAAACCGTAATTTATTCATATATGTTTTATGAAATTGAAACATAAAATTCTTCACGATATTTACAGTAATTTTAAAGTAATTCTCTCTCTCTCTCTCTTTTTCTTTTTAACTAACCGTTATGCTCTGAAAGCCTTGAAGGAACCTTAAAATTTGGATTATGATTTTCCTTTTTGTATATTTCTTGCCTGTTATAGTTTCAGTTGTTCAGTTTGCATTCCCATAGTTACTACTATATTGCATAATATCTTTTAATTCTACAAGCTGATTATTGGTTTGTATAATTCAACATATGTTAGATAATAGTAAATAACCACACAACTCCATGGCTTAAAAGGACTGAACATGGTCTCTTACTCTTGCTTAGTGTCTAAGCAACCAGCAGGGGGCTCTCTTCACTACACTTTCCAGGGTCAAAGGCCTTCAGAGGCTTCATCTTGACACCTGTTTCTTCGATTGCCATGGCAGAAGAGAACCTAGCAACTTATGTACTGGTCCTTAAAGCTCTGCTCAGGATGGATGTGTGTCATCTGCTCACGCTTTATTGACTAATGCCCCGTGAATCTCTTTTAACATAATTGTAGGTACCATGATCTTACCAGTTTTTAGTAGGAGATCTAAACATTTAATCTATTTTTCCAGAGAGATTTTGACTAATTGAGAGGGCTCCCCCTCATGTATTGCCACAAGCCATTCAGAGGTTTGCTTTTCAGTTGATGCTTGTCAAGAGTATGGGTTTTAATTGGCCTTTTTAATGCGAAGCAGTTCTTCATTTTATTTTATTTTTTTTACTATTTGGAACTGAAGAGCAGTTCTGCTTTCAAACCAATATGTCCTTGAATTTGCAGTCTCCTCCTATTTCCTTTAAAGTCTGTTAATTTTGACGCATCCTGTTGTGCTGCTGCCTTGCCAAATGCAGTCAATAACAATCCTTACATCCCATTAACATTTATTTTCCCATCATTTCTCCTAAGTCCACAAATTCACACAGTGTATGTTCTGCCTTCAAAGCAAAGGTAGAAATATTACCAAATGTTTTGACCCTGCATAACATGGACCATCCTTCCAGGATCCTATATATATATGCCTCCCTATTTGTCACCTCCCCTTTTATCAATCCCACGAGTTCTAGACTTGCTTTCACAGCTGTATCCAGTAACAATTTCTGTATCAGTCAGGATAGGTTACATTGGTGGCCATTTCCATTTAGACTTCTTGACCTATACTTTATACTTCTCTTTATGACTCAGTGCTCCTTTCTAGGACACTTGATGTTATTATCTGCATCAATATTCTCTTTTTTCTTCCAGCTTCCAAAAGCTTTTATCAGTAGAAGTCACTGGAAAACGACTGGAGAGTAAAGGGAAAACAGGGTCAGGGTACTTACGGTCCTTAAGGTCACTCTGGGGTGGCTGCGTTCCTCTACTGAAGGCCCTCTCCACACAACCATATTATCTGTGTTCTAATAAACGAACTCGCCCTCTTCCTGCCCCACGTCTAGTCATCATAACTTCTCTCTAATGTCACGAGTCCCATACACAATATCATTCCTGGTCAGTTTCCCAACTTCATACAATACCCCCTCATTTAAGTCTTCTCAATCATCTAGTTTAAGGGGCTTCCTTTTTGAACTCTGATTAGGTTGTATTTCAGTAGCACACAATCCCTGAATCTTACTGGCTTAATATAATAAAAGTGCATTTCTTTCTGAGGCTATCTATCCCACATGCATGGGCAGGTAACTCTAACTGGTTTAGTCACTAAGCATCACAAACTTCTGTTTAGCTCCTGCTTCTGTGACCAGCAGAGCCATGGGAAAAGTGTACAGCTACTCATGTAAGGCCCTTCTACTTCTGCCTGGATGTGACACCTGCCACTTTTGCTTACATTTCTAACCTCAAAGGATAAAATACCACCCTCACATGCAACCAAATGGGGGAAAACTGGAAAAATTTAATGATTAGTTTACAAACGGTTCAAAATGGTCTTTGAACCATAAAGTTATAATGAAATTAAAACAAATATTAAAACTCATGTTTTGTATTTCCCTGATGCCGAGTGATATGGAGCACTTTTTCATGTGTCTGTTGGCCATCTGGATGTCTTCTTTGCAGAAATGTCTGTTCATGTCCTCTGCCCATTTCTTGATTGGATTATTTGTTCTTTGGGTGTTGAGTTTGCTAAGTTCTTTATAGATTCTGGAAAACCACAATGCGATATCACCTCACACCAGTCAGAATGGCTAAAATCAACAAGTCAGGAAATGACAGATGCTGGCGAGGATGCGGAGAAAGGGGAACCCTCCTACACTGTTGGTGGGAGTGCAAGCTGGTGCAGCCACTCTGGAAAACAGCATAGAGGTTCCTCAAAATGTTGAAAATAGAACTGCCCTATGACCCAGCAATTGCACTATTGGGTATTTACCCTAAAGATACAAACGTAGTGATCCAAAGGGGCATGTGTACCCGAATGTTTATAGCAGCAATGTCCACAATAGCCAAACTATGGAAAGAACCTAGATGTCCATCAACAGATGAATGGATCAAGAAGATGTGGTATATATACACAATGGAATACTATGCAGCCATCAAAAGAAATGAAATCTTGCCATTTGCGACAACATGGATGGAACTAGAGCGTATCATGCTTAGCGAAATAAGTCAAGCAGAGAAAGACAACTATCATATGATCTCCCTGATATGAGGAAGTGGTGATGCAACATGGGGGCTTAAGTGGGTAGGAGAAGAATAAATGAAAGAAGATGGGATTGGGAGGCAGACAAACCATAAGTGACTCTTAATCTCACAAAACAAACTGAGGGTTGCTGGGGGGGAGGGGGTTTGGGAGAAGGGGCGTGGGATTATGGACATTGGGGAGGGTATGTGCTTTGGTGAGTGCTGTGAAGTGTGTAAACCTGGTGATTCACAGACCTGTACCCCTGGGGATAAAAATATATGTTTATAAAAAATAAAAATTTAAAAAAAAAACTCATGTTAACTTCGTATGTGTACATGGTAAGAATGATGACAGGGAATATTTAGAATATAATTCTGTCTGTGCTCAAGCAAATAAATCTATTAATGTAATGATGCTGCACAATTCATCAAAAAAAGAAAGTGCAAAGCTCATAGACAAATAACTGAAAATTGAATTGTATTCAGGCCAGGTTATGAGCCTTCCAGATCTGCTTAGCTCTACTCTAGCTCTGGGCCAGGGAGCTGGCCATTTGCCTGTTTCCCACAGAAAGTAGTTTCAATGGTGCCTTCACTATTCCCATGGTCTTAAAGGCAAACTTTCTTACCACGGCATTATGACTCATTTACCATTGCAAATGGTCTTACCACCCCAAGAGTGAGAAGAGGGCTTCAGCAAGAATTTGACTGCACCCTCCTGGTATGAGATGAAGCTCTTCAGTAGGACCAATTGGAGTCATGAAAGTTCCAGATTCCCAAGGAGCTACCCAAAGGACCCAATAAGCAAAATGCAGAAGAATAAAAAAGGAAATTAAAAAAGGAAATAATTTTTGACAGAAGAAATATAAAAGACTAGAAAAAGTACACTGAAAGAACGCGCCCGATCTCGTCTGAGCTTTTGCTTCTTCTCCCAGTGGTTTTGAGCCAGTGGTGTCTTCTAGCTGCTGTGGTTCTTTCCCAAGACTAAGAAGCTGACTGCATTTTCTGTGAAGCTGGGACAGTTCAGTAATATCCAACTTTAAACCTACCTGCCCTTCTTTACTGC
Organism: Mustela nivalis; assembly: GCF_964662115.1. Classification (NCBI taxonomy): domain Eukaryota; kingdom Metazoa; phylum Chordata; class Mammalia; order Carnivora; family Mustelidae; genus Mustela; species Mustela nivalis. Next base: position 109,159,781 of record NC_139023.1, read on the forward strand.
CTCTGCCTTCGCCCTCACTCCTGTTCCTCTGTGCTTGCACACTGCCTCTCACTGCAGTGTTTACACATAAGCTTTGCCTCAGGAAATACTTACTAAGGAATCTAAGCTTGGAGAGTAGTCTAGGATGGTCACAGAGAATAGACCCTCTGGAGGAAATGGAAGTTAGATATCCCTCCTGTCTGAAAGCAGTAAAAACCCAACTGCTTGGGATAGTAAATGGTAAGATAAGAATATCTTATGGATATTCTGGAATGCAGTAGCAGTACCGTCATTTAAAATATTTTAAAGTCATTAACAGAATTTAGGAATACTTGTTTTTATTTTTTGACTCATCGTTCTAATTTTACTTTCCTCTTGACCTTTATTACACTTGTGCCCTATTAGAGCCCTTTTTTTCCTTCTGCCACTTAAATTTTGTGTATGTCTATTAAAATCCTTGCTGATTTTTTTTAATGACAAGCATATATTCTTTATTAAAAGCTATAAAAATGTTGAAAAGGTTAGGATATCTTACAGATAATGCACCCTTGAGTCATACTCCCATAGGGTATATCAGTTGTTACCAGACTCATTAAAAAAAAAAAATCTACTGATGGGTGCCTGGGTGGCTCAGTGGGTTAAAGCCTTTGCCTTCGGCTCAGGTCATGATCCCAGGTCCTGGGATCGGAGCCCCACATCGAGCTCTCTGCTCAGCAGGGAGCCTGCTCCCCCCCCCCTGCTTGCCTGTCTGCCTACTTGTGATCTCTGTCTGCCAAATAAATAAATAAATAAAAGCTTAAAAAAAAAAAAAAGAAAAAATCTACTTAATTTAATTTAAATTAGTCATGATCCTTCTGCTGATTTTGCAGCTGTCATTTGAGTTTTCTGACCCAAATCTAGCTGGTTTACTATTTCTGGACAGTTAGGTAAACAAAATGATACAAGTTTTAGCAATAGAATGCTTCTCAAGCCAAACTTAGAATCAGGTCACACTCACTTGAGAGTCAAAGAAAAAGGGAGAGTGTTCTGGGTGAAAATTGAAGTTAACAGAAACTCTGACCTAAAATGGCTCAAATGAATGGGGGATATTTATCTCACTGAAGTCTAGAGTTAGGGAGTTATTGGTGTTGCTTTACCTATCCAGCTCTGTTGTGTTCTCACATGTTTGGTGGATCCTGTGTGTTCATTAGTTTTCTAGAGTTGCAATAACAAAGTATACAACCGAGGTGGCTTAAAAGACAGAGATTTACTTTCTCACAGTTCTGGAGGCTGAAAGTCTGAGGTCAAGGTATCAACACAGTGTCGGCTTTATTTTGAAGCGTCTCTCCTTGGCTTGTAGATAGTCCTCTTTTTCCTGTGACTTCATATGATCTTCCCTGTGTGTGTGTGTGTGTCCCAATCCCTTCTTCTTATAAGGATACCAGTCATATTGGGTTGGGGACCACCCCAATAGTTTCATTTTAACTTAATTACTTCTGTAAAGATTCCACCTCCATTAAAGTCACATTCTGAGACACTGAAGGTTAGGACACCAACATATGAGTTCTGGTGGAAGAACACAGTTCAGCCCATATCACTGTGCTTTGTGGTCTTAAGATGACTGCACAGATCTACAATACATATTTACTCTAAAGAGTGAAAGAAATGGAATCTGTTATATTTATCCTTCTTCTTCTTCTTTTTTTTTTTTTTAAGAAAAACAACAGCTTCACATACCATCATACTTCTTTCATGTAGTTTATTCATTTATAGCTCATTGGCCAGAACGGTGTCACATCATCCCTCCTACTCGCAAGAGAGGCTGGACAAGTGTCAGGATTTTTCAGTTTCCATAGCTAAGGGGACAAGGAAGAGAATAACAAGAAATGAGTTTTGAGCCACTTGATCTACAAAGTCTGTCACAGATGATTTCATAAAATATTTAACAGATACATATTTATGACCCACTACTAATGACAGACTATGACAAGTCCCTGAGATGATTTATGAGTGAACAAAACACAGACACTGCCTTCATAAAGCTTACAGCATGGTATGGGAAGCAGACAAATAGGCAATTACAATGCTGCATGGCAGTTGAGAAGGTGAGGAACAGCAGAACATACTGTAGAAACTCAAAGGAGAGGTCACAAACCTGGTTATAGAAAATCATCAAAAACTCCACAAAAATGTGACATCTCTGCTTTTTCCATCGTTAACATGCAAGCAATTTAATATGTGCTTTGTGGAGGTATTTTAAACTGTAAATAAACAAGTGCAAGGCTTGGGACAAAGTAATTAAAATGTATGTGTCCATTTGTTCATAATTTTTGTTAGTTTATGTACTGTCACCATAGCAAACCCTTTGTACTTCTTCAGATTCATTCCACACAGTTTGAAGTGTTCCCTTTTACTCAGTTATTCCTCACAATGATTAAAGCAGGTTGTTCCTATTAGTGTCCTCATTCTACAGATGAAGAGATAGAGACATTGAAAAATTAAGCGATTGGCTCATGGTCATGTAATTATTAAAAGGCAAGGCTGGGATCTGAGTATAGCTAGTCCAGTCTCAAAGATCATGCTCTTAACTACCCTGTCATCAAGACTGTCCTCATTATTCTCTGCTTCTGATACTTATCTTAATTGGTATGAAGAATATACTCATACTAAAACCATAATCTTTTCTAATGTCTGAGTTTCTGTCTCTGGCAGTGACCTGCTTTTGCACCACTGAAAAAAAAATGTAGATACTTGTAAGTAAGACCGTGGTGTAATTATTTGTTACGGAAATGGGAAAAATTGGAGGAACTCTATAAATTCCGCCAGAACACAAAATATCTTCATTTTCCTAAGGCTGGTTATTCCCTCCACTTACGTTTTCTCTTCCTCTGGGATATGCAATAAACCAGATATTGTTAGTTTGGCATTTGCAACTTGCAATTACAGAAACTGTTTTTCGTTCTTTCTGGGCAATTAAATATAGAGGTTTTGTTTCTATGTAGCAACAATCTCTTTTCTTGTTTTGTCATTTTCTTTTTATTGTTTTCTTTCCACCTTTCATTTTTTAATTAATTAATTATTATTATTAACATATAATGTATGATTAGCCCCAGGGGTACAGGTCTGTGAATCATCAGTCTTACACACTTCACAGCACTCACCATAGCACATAACCTCCCCAATGTCCACAACCCAACCACACTTTCTATCACATTTCATTTTTTATCCAAAATTGACGTGGTTACTATTTAGTCCTCTGCTTCAGAATATAATTAAAAGAAATATATTCACTAACTGTAATATGGCTTTTACTTTTGTTTTTCAATGGTTCCCATTTCAGAGTTAGTAAAGTTTCCCTTTCGCTTTACTCTCTTTCGACTGGGAAAGAACTCTCCTCAAGTATCACAGGCAACAATGGGATTTGAAGAGTACACTGGGGAAAAGATACAAGAGAATTTGTCGTAAATGTCTACAAAGAAGTGGCAATTATTCATAATGAAATTACATGCTTTAGAAGTCACCAAATCCCCAGTCCTAAAAAGCTGATTATTTTTATGCAAATATGTACTGTGGGTAAACTACTGTGACTCAAGAAATTAGATTTTTCTTTGGAGTCCAAGAGGGGTAGTAAGTTTTTAACCATAGATTTTGGAGCACCCACTACAATTTTTCCATAGTGATCTCTCTCATGCAGGTATTTGAAAAACTGTATTTTTAAATTTCTGACATAGAAATATTTCATGTCTCACCATTTATACTATTTGGAGTTACATGGAATGGATAAAATTTTAAAAACATGTCAAGAATTATCAAAGTCTCTGATAATTCTCAAGAATATATTGTTTTATTTGCTATGATGCTACTATATCCATTTTATCTTGATGCAGCAGCGTGTAATTCTATGTTGCCTGTGATGAAGTGTGATTTCTATTAAAACTGCAATTGATTCTGTATAATAACTACATTTTGAAATAGACCTTCTCAACTTTCTCCTCGCAATGTCTATTTATATTTCAGTCTGTATGGATTTAGTACTTGAAGCCAACTGAGTTTTATTACATTTTAATTTTCCCAATACTGTGATGGCATAAATTACCTAACCTCTGACATGTTACCACCTTGCCACTAAGATCTGACAAACAAAAACTTTATGGTGTTTATGATGGTCCCACAGTTTAGCTCTATTCATCTCCAGGAATCAATCTTGGGGATCTTCTCTTCTGTCTAAGCCTCAGCTCTCCTATCTCTATAATGGTAATCGCTCTCCCTGGCACTGGATTTTGACTGACGTTGGGAAGGTCAAATGAGATAAGAGGAGACTGGGCTTATAAAATTGGGGATGGATTCCCCCAGGAAGAAAAAAGTGGTAATCAAGAGATGCACCTTAGAATAAAGATAGTACATCATTCAATACAAAGAATTTCACTAGAAGATTTTGGGGAGAAAAATGAAATGATTTGGTATTAAAACCAACACAAATATATTATGGTATAGAATTCAAAACCTACCTGAATGTTTAATATATAATATTCAAAAGTAATAGTAAGGAGGGCCTCTCCTGGCACTGCAACTCTCTTCTGTCACTCTTCTCTCTTTGTCTCAACCACCTAACAAAGTTGTATGCATTATTCTCTACTGTTAATGGGACTTGACTTGAAAGGTAAACAATATAAATGTGTTCAAATATGCATAAAATGGCATTCAAATATGACATAATAATATCACTTTTAGTCTTTCTGAAATTAATGTGCATTATTTTGAAAATCCTTTTACATTTCTGGAGTTTATCATTTAATTCACATTGTCATCTTTCTTTCGTCGATCACTGTAAAAGCCTCGTAACTGACCTACTATGTCCATTCTGGTCTCTCTCAAAGTTATCCTTCAATTCTCAAGTAAAATGGTGATCCTGAAACTCTAAACCAGTCATGGCACTTTCTCCTTTAAAACCCCAGCTATAAAAAATAAAAATTATATTAAAGAAAAAAAAAAAAACCCAGCTATGACTTCTCATTGATCTTAAGAAAAGCACCATAGACTTTAACATGTGTTCTTTGAGCCCTTCACAACTGACGGGCATTCCTCCTATCAGTCCCTTTTCCTCTGTTCTCATTCCTCTTTCAGCCTCCTAGTAGAGTTTAAGCTCTGTCTGGTCACAGGGCCTTTGTACATACTGTCATCTTGTTGAAATGATCCTCCTGCCTCTCCTCATCTAGTGACATCCTCCCCACCGACCCATCTTTGATCTTCCATGAAAAAGAAAACTTCCCAGATAAAATATTCCCTGCTCTGTAGTTAGGTAAAACTCCCATTATAAGGCCTCATAGAACCTTACATACCTCATTTGTGGCACTTACTACAATTGTAACCAAACATTACTTGTGCAAGAATTTCTGTAAGATTTTTCTTTATTAGTTCACTAGTTAAACTCCATCAGTCTACTTTGTTCCATGGCAGCAATAACAGATCCTCCATATATATCTGATGAAGGAATAAATGAATGAGTGGATACCACCACACCTTGCATAACAATTTTCATCACTTCCTTAAATTTTTATAGATAAATACCTGCAAAATAAAGTTATAACATTCTTCCCAACTCTTAACAATACCATTCTGCATGTCTCATTTATATAAAATTTTATTGCTGGCATAGTGTTGGGAATATAATAGAATCAAAAGGAATTTTGATTAAAATGGTTTAAATGATACAATTTATAGGAAAATGAAGAGCGGATGGCTTGTTGATGTTCTCTGAGATAGATCTATGAGTATACTACTTAGGAAGAGTGTACTTCATCTTCATTAAATCTCTATGTACTATCATGGACAAAGGTAGAATGATCCCAGATAAAATGTACTAATCATGTGTGGAAATGTAGACAAACTATAAGCATTTAATACCAAATGGGTAATCACATTTTTGGAGAAATTAGATATTGACTTTTGAAAAAAAAGGATTGTCAAAATGACCATTTAATTACTTATGTATTAAGATTCTATTATAAACAAGAAACAGTGATAGGCATTCTGAGGAAACCAATTTGAATAAGAAGCTATTTCTGTCTTCAAGAAGATTAGGAGCCCATAAGAGAGAAAATAAACTCAAAATAGAGTCAGACTGCTATTATAAATGCTATAGTAGAGGCTGAATTGTGTTCCCCCAACCCAATTCATATCTTGAACTCTTCATACTTGGAAGGGTAAAGAAATAAATTTTGCTTGTTTAGGCCCTTGGTCCATGGTATTTTGTTATGGTATCCCTACCTAATACATACAGTTATAATGTAAGTGTTTTAGAAGCACAGAAAAGAAAAGAAAAAAAAAACAGTTTCGCTAGAGCTTAATAGTGGAGGTAAGTAACATCTCTGCTTATTAAAGTTTGTGTAAGACTTTCACAGTAAGATGATATTCTTCTCCCTTGTCATGGATTACTCAATAAACCTCTCAAATTTAAGTCTTAAAATTCAGTGCCAATTTTGGTCAACCACCCATTAAACCTTTTAACCAGAAATCCTCTGTATTAGTTCTCTATGATGCTGTAATAAATTACCACAAACTTAGTGGCTTGAAACAACACAAATTTATCCTCTTATAATATGGAGGGGTCACAAGTCCAAAAGACTTGTGTCTTTAGTCTAGGGGTCTTTAGTCTTACAGAACTAAAATTGGGGTTTTGGCAGAGCTTGTTCCTTCTAAAGGCTCCTGAGGGGAATTTGTTTTATCTCTTCCTGTTTCTAGAGGATGTTTGGATCCCTTGGCTCCTGGTACCTTCCTCCTATCATTCCACTTGCTACTTTTGGTACATCATCTATTACTGCTTGGACCTTTGTCTTCTTTTTGTAAGGACCATTGGGATTACATTGATTCACTTGGATAATACAGGATAATCTTCCCATTTCAAGATTCTTATCTTAATCATATTCACAAAGTCCCTTTTGCCATATAACCATATCCACAGGTTGTGGGGATCATGATGTGGGCATCTTCAGGGTCTTTTACTCTGCCTACTACCCCTGCAAAGCAGACCTCTTTCATTCCAGCATTCTGCTTGCCCACCTTCCATTTTCTTATACCTATTAAGCCTGCTTATTGAACTCCAAGCAATACCCAGTGTTGGTTTTCTCCTCTCCTCCCTTCTCCTCTCCTCTCTTATTCTCCCTTCCCTTTTCTTTTTTCTTTTCTTTTTTTCCTGGCTTTCCTTCTGTCATTATTCTATGCTGACTGAAATTTAATCTTTTGAACCACTATCTCCCTTGAATCTTCAATTATCTTACTTTACTGTCATACTATTGCTCAGCTGAACCCCAAGCTAAATCAGTCACCCACTTCTCCTCTCCCATATTCTGCTACTCCTCCAGGGTAGAGGACCACACAACAATGGTCTCCAACCCACCTCAGTTTGCAGTGAGGGAACTTTAATTATGTTTTTCCCGTTTTAGTGTCAATGTCTGTTAAAGCAAAACAAAAAAAGAGGAAGACTTTTACTCTTTACCTCATTCTCATTACCCTTACCATTTCTCAGTATATGTATGATTTAATTTACTATTTCTGTAAAATAATTAAGCCCAACAGCACAAAATACCTGTTTCTTGCTCCCTATCTACAAAATCCTAGAGAGGTGTTGGCACATTTTTTTGATCAGAAAGTAACTATAAAACTGAACTAAGTTGAATTTTAGCATACAGGGTTGCAGATAAAATTGTGGGGATAATGACAAATTTCTACTCTCTTGAGAACACGTTAGAAGGCATACAGATTTAATTGTGTCACAGTGCTGTTTAAAAATCTTTGTCCCCAGTCATCTTCAGAGTAATTTCTAGCTTCTTAGCTTAACAAGGAAAAGTATTCTAAATCTTTCACAGAATATATCATTTTGCATCTCCATCTCATACTGTACCTATAATATACTGCTCTCTATTATCTAGATATGTAATTCTACAATGCTGGACATACTTGTCCAACTTTTTCCTCAGCCTGAAATATTCTTAAATTATGTCCTAAAGTGGCAAGCTTCTGCTTCTCATCAACAATCTAAATTATATTCTTTCTGGGAACCTTTTCTCAACTATTCTAGAAGAAGTCACTAGATTCTCTTCTTTTTTTTTTTTTTTTAATTTTTTTAAATTTATTTTCAGCGTAACAGTGTTCATTGTTTTTGCACCACACCTAGTGCTCCATGCAATCCGTGCCCTCTCCAATACCTACCACCTGGTTCCCCCAGCCTCCCACCCCCCACCCCTTCAAAACCCTCAGATTGTTTTTCAGAGTCCATAGTCTCTCATGGTTCACCTCCCCTTCCAATTTTCCTCAACTCCCTTCTCCTCTCTAACTCCCCTTGTCCTCCATGCTATTCCTTATGCTCCACAAATAAGTGAAACCATATGATAATTGACTCTCTCTGCTTGACTTATTTCACTCAGCATAATCTCTTCCAGTCCCATCCATGTTGTTACAAAAGTTGGGTATTCATCCTTTCTGATGGAGGCATAATACTCCATAGTGTATATGGACCACATCTTCCTTATCCATTCATCCATTGAAGGGCATCTAGATTCTCTTCTTAATACCTGTCTTAATTGCTACTTAACACTACTACTACTGCTACTGTTAATATTACCAATACTGTTAATATTACCAATACTATTATAAATAACGTAAAAATCAGTTACCATTTGCTAAATAAATTACTAAACTCCAGCACTGATATTGTTTCTTTTTAATTCCCCAATCACTCCTGAGTTTAAATATAATTACTATCCTTTTCACTGCTAAACACACTGAGGCAGTGAAATGTTTTGCCCAAGGTCACACAGTTGCAGGATTTACACTTAGGTCTGTCTGATCCAAAGCGTTTACTAAATGCTAAACTCCATTGTTTTCTTTTTCTTTCTTTTTTTTTTTTTTTTAAAGATTTTATTTATTTACCTGACAGACAGAGATAAAAAGTAGACCAAGAGGCAGGCAGAGAGGAAGGGAAGCAGGCTCCCCGCTAAGCAGAGAGCCCATATGGGGCTCAATCCCAGGATCCTGGAATCATGACATGAGCCAAAAGCAGAGGCCCCAACTCACTGAACCACACAGGCACCCCTTCCACTGGTTTCTTTGTAAACATATCATATTTAAATGCAAGGTTATATATGCGCCATACTCTAGACTATATACTCTGAAGATGATAAGCAATTCTGAGGAGGGATTTCTGTAATATTGAGATCAAATTCTTATTATCCCTATCTGCTGGCCAAACTAATGTATTACTCAAAAGGAACATGGGAAAAGCAATTGCTGTTACTTAAAACAAGCTTTCTTATGTAAATTAAGGTGTTTAAATTTAAACTCAGAAAAGGCTGTGCAATCCACCATCTCTCTTTTATCTTTCAAATTCCTATTGGACAGAAATTACTTTAACAAATGTTTATAATAATATGTATTTTCCTTGGTATAAATTATCTAAATATGATTAGAAAAAACTAAGGTTAGAAATACTTAACTGCTTTCATTCTGACAAAGGAACCTTGGACAATTATAGTATACAAAGTTAGGAAGTTTTGTCTATTTTATTTTAATTTATTTATATATTTATCTATCTATCTATTTAATTAATTAATTAATTTATTTATTTATTTACTATTTTTAACTGCAAAGGAAACACATGCTATGTAATCTACAGTGCACTACCACTTCAGGAGGATTTCTGTGTATAAAAAATATTTCCAACCAGTGCTCAGTCTGACTGATGCCAATCTTGCAGGCTGCGTAACTATACATGTATGTTACAAAAAAGTGAACACCTTGCAAACTATGTTTTCACTTACAACCTATAGAGGGGGCAATAGGAGATGGACTGCTAACATTTGAAGGCTCCCCAGGGGATACAGTCTACCAATTCCATTCTAGCCCATAGCACTCCAAAATAGTAGTAGAAATAAGATAAAGAATACTCCATCTCCACCAACAGTCACCACCACTCAGCAAATCCTGGTGCAATAAGCTTTTTATGGTTAACATTTCCCAAAAGAGCTAGAGTTTAAAATTTCCTAAAGCCAAGCCCACTGTGTATCTATTTCAATATATGACAGATTCAACTGAGGGTCTAACCAATAAAGTCTAAACCAACTGGCATTATATTAGAAGCCATTTATCAGTTGCAGAGCTGACGGTGCTCATCTCATCCTAAAAATGAATGAATGGAAATACATCACTACAGGGTTGGCTAGCTAAATAAATACTATGGAGTTTGAAACTATTACTGCCTTATTCACGCCTGTAATTAAATCTTGAGAGTTTATGTACCAGAAGTTTTGAACAGAGTCCTAATAACCCCTAGAAGTCAGGTCTTTTAAAGGGAATGTGCAGATGTACTATGACTGGTCCCAAATCTGACCCACAGGTCTTCGTGGTTTACTTTTAGGATAAAACTGATAAATTACTTGTCCTGATTTCTGAAAGATCTTTCTTTTATTTTTTTACACTGAATGTAATGTGGTTCATTTTCATTAGGGGAAAGCATAGTGCTTCAGGCAGAACATTCTACCAAGAGCCTGTAAAAAATACATGTAGCATACACATCAGTGCATAGATTGAGATATTGAGAGTTCACACTTAGTATGGATATCCTTTCTTATAAATCAAGGGATTGGAAACTGAAGAACTACATTAATTTTTTACCTTTTGAAAACTATATTGTTTTGAAGCCATTTATACGTGTGACTAAAAGAAATGTGATGTTAGGCAGCAGTGAGAATGTTACTTCTTTCATACATTTAGACAAATTATCTGACTCAATCCCCAAGAGCTTTGTATCCACTTTAAAATTACTTCCATTGTTATTCCCCCCCAGATTGTGAGGCATAAATACATAGATATTTCTAGTCATACAATCTACCCTGTTGGTAGCTGCTTGGATGATTCTGAGGGCTTTATAAGAACATTCAGGAAGGCATGAAGAACCTGATTGTTAACCATAAAAAGGAGAGTGTGCATTATATGGGAAAAGATTATGAATTTTTATTACCCACTTCTATGAGCTCCATTTTTCAAACATGTATAGAGTCAGCATAGCTTAGTAGAAAGGACATTAGACCAGGAGAAGCAGGGCTAGACATTCCACCCCCAGCACCTACAGGAGCACTTAACAGCTTAGAGTTAGAGCTGATAAACTTTCATATTTGGTTCAGGCTTAACATTTTATTTTATTTTATTTTTTTAAGATTTTAATTATTTATTTGTCGGTGGGGCAAGCAGAGAGAGAGGAAGAAGCAGGGTCCCCCGATGAGCAAGGAGCCCAATGTGGAACTCGATCCCAGGACCCTGGGATCATGATCTGAGCCAAAGGCAGAAACTTAACCAACTGAGCCACCCAGGTGTCCCATCATTTTATTGTTTCATCTTGTAGTTCTTTTCACAGCATATCATCTGCCTACCTACATATGTACCAATATATCTATCTTGTATCTCATTTTTCAGGAACTACTTAAGTAGAAATATTTTATGTTTACTTAGCAGTACCAGTTTTCAAAGTCTAATGATATGCTGGCTAAATTGGAAATGTGTGGTTAAAAAAAGACTCTTGGTTGCTGGCAAAACTATTTCCAAAATTATAATATACTGTGTAATGAAAAAATGTGCCAAGTTGTGACAGTTATTTTAAGTATAACAAGTTGATGCTTACCTGGTAAAACAACTGGCTATAAATTTAATAAGCTTATCATAGAGCAAATAGGAAGGGTTTACACAGGATATACAGAAGAGTCAGAGACTGAATAGATTAACTAAAGAAATGATGGCACATTAGGAAAAAATTATTTTTTTAGAGTTTATGCTTTTATCTGATTGAAAAGTAAATCTCTCATTATCCTTTCCTTGTATTTTTTTCTGAAGACTTATTGTGTTGTGATTCATACATAGTGATAGGATAAAAAGAGAAGAATATTTTATTTTTTTATCCTTAGTATTTATTCCTACATTAAACATTCTAATTCTAATAGCTCTACCTACCAAATTCTCTAAAAAAAAAAAAACCACTCCAATAGAAAAAAAAATTGATAGAAATAATTATGGAAATATGATGCATATGCAATAGAAGTTAGGGGATTATTTGTAGTATTTTTTTCTTTACTTTCCCCACTTAATTTTTTTTTTTGAGATCAGCATTTAAATAATTATCTTCAGATCTTTACATGCTTTTTTTTTTTTTTTTTTTTTGGCTATGTTAGAAACGTGGAGTAAAAGAGCTGAGGAAAACAGCCAGTGGGGAGAAATGCTAAGTCTTTGATTATGAGCATAAAGGAAAATGCTCATAGCACTACTAATTGCTTGCACTCTGCAAGTGAGAGGCTATCAAAACAGCCATGTTATGAGCCCCACGCTGAAGCAGCTGCAGTTCTTAGTGCACAGAACATTCTGTGTGCTCTATTCCCTAAGGAAACATTGCCTATGTGGTCTTTTGGGAATCTTTGCTTTTATTTCCATTGGATGCATTCATAGGTTTCACTCCTAAAATTGAAATTATTCTTCAATAAAACAGCTAAGAGAGGTCATCCTCTTAGCTATCTTTGGAAAGGACATCTAAAATACAGTCTTGTTTAAGCAATAAACAAACAAACAAACAAAAGGTACATTTACTAAAACACTATTAGTAAGGAGCAAACATTTATTGAATGTCCACCATGAGATAGAGTCTATGTTAAGCTATGGAGATGGGTTATAGTCAATAAGTGTGAACATAATTTTTAGACATTAAGCCAGAGAATTAGTAGGGAACTTGCAGATAGGTAATTAGAGCCCTGTGGTCCTTTTCTTTTCAGGGTTAACATATATTAACAGAACTAATAAAATGGTTACAACATGCCAGGACCTTCACTTATGTTACTTCTTCAAGATATGTGTTAACTCTGTTTTGAGGTAGGGAAGTTCAGAATCCATAGTGCTAAATAAATAATTTGCTTCAGTTCACACTGTGGCCGAGAGATTCTCAGATCGCTTCCCATGATCAGCCCTTCTTGGAATTCACATCTTTGTGAAAGGAAGCCTTCTAAAGACAAGGAATAATGTACCATGAGTTAAGATTTTGTGTACTCAACCCTCAATTCCTAGGACCCCATACTCTACAAAGATGTGGAGGGCATGTATTCTTTTGGAAATGTCCAGTGACATTTAGGAAATTATGTCCAAGATTATTTATGGAATGGGGCTAGTTGAGAGACAGGCCATAGAGGGCTTGGAGAATAAGGGAAGATCAAGAAGAGTTTCCTATATTTAGGAGAATAAGAATAAAAAGGAACTGGGTTTATTAGACAGGTTTTTATTGCACACTGAATTCACCAAAGGCTGGAATGCAGAGGTCTGAACTATAGCTACCAGATTTTGTTAAGCACTATATATACTTGTGAAATTCTTGCCATATCTAAAAAGCAATGCTTGATCTACTTCAATAGTATAAAAACATAAGGAAGGCACATGATGAATATATGTGTGTGAAAAATAAATTCTTGGGCAGTTGAAGAAAAGCCATGAATAGTAAGGGGTAAAGGAAGATTTTTCTTAGAGATAAAAATCTCTAAAATATGAGAAAACCTTGAAGGATAAATGGAAAAAATAAAATTAAATTGAAAATTAATATAACTTTTGATCTGTATGACATCTTACATTTATAATATTAAATAGATTGTAATTTAATTAAATTATGATTTCATACATTAAAGTTTAATCGGGAAATATAAGATATCCTAACCTCATTGGAAATATGTGTGTAGTGCATACATACTTCAAATTTTCTATCCAATTTTGAAGTATTTATTGAAACACTAAACCATAGTATGTCAATAAAGAATACTATTTTAGTATAGATAATACTTTAATAACACTAGAACATAAATAGAAACTAATCTTACTTCTTTTTCTGATAAAAGGATATACTAGGCTTTCTTTTCTTTTCTTTCTTTCTTTCTTTCTTCTTTTTTTTTTTTTTTTTTGTATTTTTAAAACTCTTTTAGGGGCACCTGGGTGGTTCAGTTGGTTGAACATCCAACTCTTGATTTCAGCTAAAGGTCATGATCTCAGGGTCATAAAACTGAGCCCCACTTAGGGCTCCATACTCAGTGGGGAATCTGCTTGAGATTCCTTCTCTCCCTCTGTCTCTCCCCACTGCTCACATGCTCTCTATCAATAAATAAGTAAAAATAAAATCTTATAAAAAATTTTTTTATTGGGTTCTGGAAAGAATTCATTTCAAATTTATATGCTATAAATGCAAAATTCATCTCAGTACAAGCCTACCTCAAGGAACAAGAAAAGTCTCAAATATACAATCCAACCTTATACTTAAAGAATCTAGAAAAGAGACAGCAAATACAGCCTAAAGCCAACAGAAGGGAAAAAACAAAGACTAGAGCAGAAATAAATGATATAGAAACAAACAAACAAACAACAACAACAACAACAACAAAAAACCCAGTAGAATTGGATTAAAAAAACTCAGAACTGTTTCTTCTAAAGAATTAATAAAATTGATAAACCCCTAGGCAGACTCACCAAAAAGAAAAGAAAAAGGACCCAAATAGATAAAATCATGAATGATAGAGGAAAGATCACAAACAATACCACAGAAATACAAACAATTATAAGAGAATACTATGAAAAATTATATGCCAAAAAAACTGGGCCATCTGGAATAAACGGGCAAATTCCTAGAAACAAACTACCAAAACTGAAATAGGAAGAAACAGAAAGTTTGAACAGGCCCATAACCAGCAAATAAAGTTCATCAGTAATCAAAATCTCCCAACAAACAAAAGTCCTGGGCCAGATAGCTTCCCTGGGGAATTCTACCAGACATTTAAAGAATTAATACCTATTCTTCTCAAACTGTTCCAAAAAAATAGAAATGGAAGAAAAATTTCCAGATTCATTCTCCAAAGACAGAATTACCTTGATTCCAAAACCAGACAAAGACCCTACTAAAAAGGAGAATTATAGGTCAATATCTTTGATGAATATGTATACAAAAATTCTTAATAAAATACTAGCAAATCAAATTCAACAGTACATTAAAAGAATTATTTATAATGACCAAGTGGGATTTATTCCTGGGACGAACGGTGGTTCAATATTTGCAAATCAATCAAAATGATACACCTTAATTTTTAAAAAAGATCTTATTTATTTATTTGAGACAGAGAGCATGCGCATAGGGAATGGCAGAGGGGCAAGCAGACTCCTCACTCATGAACACAGAGAACATGACCTGACCCAAAGTCAGACACTTAACCAACTGAGCCACCCAGGGACCCCATTATACATATATTAATAAAATAAAAGATAAGAACCATAAGAGCTTGTCAATAGATGCAGAAAAAGCATTTGACAAAATACAGCATCCTTTCCTGATAAAAACCCTCAACAAAGCAGGGATAGACAGAATATACTGCAGCATCATAAAGGTCATATACAAAAGACCCACAGTTAATATCATCCTTAGTGAGGAAAAACTGAGAGCCTTTCCTTTATGGTCAAGAACAAGACAAGGATGTCCATTCTCACAAAATTACTATTTAACACAGTACTGGAAGTCTTAGTCTTGACAATCAGACAACGAAAAGAAGAAAAGGCATCCAAATTGGCAAAGAAGAAGTCAAACTTTTACTATTTTCAGATGACATGATAGTCTTTGTAAAAAAACCCTAAAGACTCCACTAAAAAATTGCTTGAACTCATATATGAATTCAGCAAAACTGCAGGATATAAAATCAGTGTACAGAAATCTGTTGTATTTCTATACACCAATAACTAAGCAACAGAAGAAGAAATCAGAGAATCGACCCCATTTGCAATTGCAACCAAAACAATAAGATACCTAGGAATAAATCTAACTAAAGAAGTAAAAAATCAAAGAAAAAAAAAAAAGAAGTAAAAGTTCTATTCTATACTCTGAATAATTATAGAATATTTATGAGTGAAGTTAAATAGGACACAAGGAAATGGAAAAGCATTCCATGCTCATGGATAGGAAGAAGAAACATTGTCAAAATATATTTCCTATCCAAGCAATCTACATATTTAATGCAATCCCCATCAAAATACCAATACCATTTTTCACAGAGCTGGGACAAACAATCCTGAAATTTGTATGGAAGCACAAAAGACTCTGAATAGCCAAAACAATTCTGAAAATAAAACAACAAGAAAAACAAACAAACAAACCAACAAACTAGAGGCATCACGATTCTGGATTTTAAGTTATAGTACAAAGCTGTAGTCATCAAGTCACTATGGTACTGGCACAACAGTACACACATAGATCAATGGAACAGAATAGAGAACCCAGAAATGGACTCTCAACCCTATGATCAACTAATCTTAACAAAGTAGGAAAGAAAATCCAATGGAATAAAGGACAGCCTCTCCAACCAATGGTGTTGGGAAAACTGGACATCAAGATGCAGAAGAATGAAACTGGACCACTTTAATATACCATACAAAAAAAATTCAAAATGGATGAAAGACTTTAATGTAAAACAGCAACTATCAAAATCCTAGAGAACAGAGGCAGAAACCTTTTTGATCTTGGCTATAACTACTTTTTTTTTTAACTTTTTAATTTTTATTAACATATAATGTATTATTTGGCCCAGGGGCACAGGTCTGTGAATCATCAGGCTTACACATTTCATAGCACTTACCTTAGCACATACCCTCCCCAATGTCCATAAGCTAACCACCCTATCCCTACCCCCCAAACCCCCATCAACACTCAGTTAAACTTTTTGTGAGATTAAGAGTGTCTCTTATAGTTTGTTTCCTTTACAATCCCATCTTCATTTTTGTCTTCTCTACCCCCCACGACTCCCTACCCTGCCTCTAAAATTCCTCATATCAGAGAGATCATATGGTAATCATCTTTCTCTGATTGACTTCTTTTTCATCACCCTTAGGCAAGGGAAACAAAAGCAAAATGAATTCTTGGGATTTCATCAAGATAAGAAGCTTTTGCACAACAAAGGAAACAGTCAACAAAACTAAAATGCAGCCTACAGAATGGCAGAAGATATCTTCAAATAACATATCTGACAAAGCATTAGTATCCAAAACCTACAAAGAACTTATCAAACTCAACACCCAAAAACCAAACAACTCTTAAAAAATGGGCAGAAGACATGAATAGGCACTTCCATAAAAAGATA
Source organism: Mustela nivalis (assembly GCF_964662115.1). Classification (NCBI taxonomy): domain Eukaryota; kingdom Metazoa; phylum Chordata; class Mammalia; order Carnivora; family Mustelidae; genus Mustela; species Mustela nivalis. The sequence continues at coordinate 109,176,919 of NC_139023.1, forward strand.
TCCAGATGTCTAACAGATACATCAAAAGATGCTCAATATCACTCATTATCAGGAAAATACAAATGATGAGATTCCATGATGAGATACCATCTCACCCCTGTCAGGATGGCTAAAATTAAAACACAAGAAACAACAGGTGTTTTTTGCATTGTTTCTTGCATTGTTGGTGGGAATGCATACTGGTGCGGCCACTCTGAAGAACAGTTTGGAGAGTCCTCAAAGTGTTAAAAATAGAACTACCCTACGATTCAGCAGTTGCATTACTAGGTATTTACCCAAAGGAGAGAGAAATACAGATTCAAAGGGATACAGGCACCCCAATGTTTATAGAAGCATTATCAACAATAGCCAAACTGGAGAGATCCCTAATGTCCATCAACTGATGAATGTATAAAGAAGATGTGGGGTGTGTGTGTTTGTGTGTGTGTGTGTGTATTATATACCACATATATAGTGGAATATTGTTCAGCCATCAGAAAGACTGAAATCTTGCCATTTGCAATGACATGGATGGAACTAGAGTGTATCATGCTAAGTGAAATAAGTCAGTCAGAGAAAGACAAATACCAAATGATCTCACTCATATGTGGAATTTAAGAAAGAACACAGAAAAAGATATGGGAAAGGGGAAAAGGAAAAAAAAGGAGAGAGAGAAACAAGCCATAAGAGACTTTTAATGAAGGAGAACAGACTTAGGGTTGATGGAGGGATATGGGCGGGTGATGGGCTAGATGGGTGTTGGCTCTTATGATGAGCACTGGGTATTGTACCTAAATGACAGATCACTGAACTCTACTCCAGAAACCACTATCACACTGTATATTAACTATCTAAAATTTATTAGAAAATTGTATTTTGTAAATGCTAAAAATTCTGTCTTTAAGAAAAAAGGCAAAGTCAAAATACAAAGATATATATTATTTCTATACTAAATCTAGGAAAATCTTATTACTATTTCTTTTTAAGGCTTTCAATAGAAAATAATACAATATTTCTATGAAATTTTATTACAAATACAAATTATGTCTAAGTTTCACATATATACAAGTACATTGGAATCTGGTATATGGGACTAGAAAAAAGAACTATTATTTTTGAGGGAAATATTCCACCCTTCCTTTTAAGTTCCACCTACACACAAAAATAGGTATGATATACTTACCCACAAATTTCAAGGTCTACATTACCCGATTAAGCATAATAAAAAAATAAAGAACACTTATTGAACTCAGGCACTCATTCTAGATACAGTTTGAAGCAGCTGGCAAATACTAAGTCATTTAATTTTTACTACAACCCTATGAGATATTTATTAGGAGGAAGAATTGAGGCATGCAGAATTGAAGGCTCTTGCCTAAGGTCAGAGTGAGAGTTAGTAACCCACCTGACCTTCAATCATGTGGTCTAGCTCCAGAATTTATGTACTTAACCACTTTCCATCTTTTTTTTTTTTTTTTTCTTCCCCACTCAGTGTGGCATTCATGGCTCTTATTCTCTGGTAGGAGGAAACCATTCTAGAATCATTGCATGTTACTCTGATACATACATTCAACTTCCTAGCTGATTTGATTCTCAAATCTATAGCATGTATTCGTGTTTCTGTGGTTGTTTATGCTGTACTTCCTTATTTAATGCCTGTCCTTTTTTTTCAAATAGCCAGGTGAAATGTTAATGTCTCCAATTTTTTTTGTCCCCTGGTCATATCAACCAATATGGGTTCTTCCTTCCTTTCTTTATGCCCCTCTAATCATCTAGCACTTAACTTAAACCACTCCTAGGTTTCTGTCCACTTAACTGCTTTCTACTTTGCCTTGAGGTTATGTGTACACATTTTCATATTCCTAAATAATCTTACAGTGCATGAAAACAGGGCCTTTTTATTTTTAATCAAAATATACAGTCTTATCTTTGAAATCATCTCTTGATTGAATATTTTAATAAGTGAATATATAACTGATTTAAATGAAAAAAGATAAAAAACAATACAAATTAATCAATCTTGGAGAACTAATTGATGTGCTCATTTTTGGGTAGTATATTATCATTTTTTTCAGACTACTTAGACTATTTTATAAGTAAATTCTAAGTGATGATTAAGAACTCATTTCTTCAAGAAGTGAAAAATTTACTTTCACATTATAAGGTTCAGAGTCAAAGACATGTGAAAAATAAGATATAATGTCCAAATTCTTCATAAAAATTTATAAAAATGTAATATGTATAACTAGCAAAATATAATTTTTAAGTTTAGACAAAACATCTTAGTAGTATTTCTCTTAAATATATTCTGGATGACTTAAGCATAGAAAATATGTGTTTCTTTGCATACTTAACAGCATTTTATTGTGCAAATTCCTAGAAGTTAATTTATATATTTTAAATGAGTTAAAAAGAAAAAAAAGGAGAATACATAAATGTGTGAACAAATTAAAGAATGATTAAAGAACTTCAAACTTTAAGAAATAACCAGAATATGTAAGTTGGTAAACTTTTACCCTAGAAAGGAGTTTATTTGTTTATTTTTTGGTTAGAGAGCAAAGAAAGTTTATATTCATTAAAGTAATTTTAGCTCTCCTCGTTATTCCAAATTGTTATCATTAATGGAGATTGAGACACACTAAACAGCCAGGTAAATTTATCAATTGAGACATGAAGTCAGGTTATTAGATTGTGGTAAAAAACATAGCCCCATGAATTGGAAATAACAGACAAAATTCAGGTTCTTGGGGGGGGGGGTACGGAATTAGGATTCATACTTCTGGCCTTTCACATATTGGGTATTATCCAGCACTGGATATTTTCTAAACTTTCCATTTCAGCCATTTTCACATATAATAGTCTCATATCATAGTTTTCATGAGTATTTTCCTTCTGACTAAATATTTAGCAGCTTCTCATATGATTGCTTTCCATTTTATATCTTTTTTCCCCTAAAATGCCTTGTTTAAATTGTTTAAGAGAGACAAATGGGTATCTCTTATTTTGTATTAAACTGTAGGATGTACCAAAAAAAATGTAGGATGTCTTCTGACATTTTTGATGTGTGTGTCTTTTTTTTCTCTGATAATATATACAGCAAATATCTTCTTTATTTCTTTAGTTTGTTTTTCATATTTTGATGTACCCTTGACAAACAAGTTGCTAACCCCATTATCATCTAATTTATCATTTTTAAGAGGTAGTGCTTTTGAACCCCATGGAAGAGTGCTTTTTGCTTACTCTAATATAGTTGAGTATGTTTTCCTGTGCTTTTTTCTCCCTAAAATCCTCATTTTTCACCATTAACATTTAGATTTATAATCTCTATAGAACTGATTTTTAGAAAAGATGTAAGATTTTTAGGAGGGGTATGAGATTGGTGGGGGAGGCACGAAGTTTATATTTTTTTCTTATGAATATCCAAATGATCCAGCACCTCTTATTGAAAAGAAATTATCCTTTCTACACTATATTTGCGATTCATATCTGTCAAAAAATCAGTACACTATGTAAGGATCTCTTTCTGGATTCTGTATATAACTCAAATACACAGCTAGTTGCATTGAAAATTTGTATAGCCGTTTTGGAAAACTGCTTGGGTATATCTGTTAAGCTAGAACATAAGCATATGATTCAGCAATTTTATTCCTAGATGTATGTTCAAAATTACTGAATGCAAAAGTTCGCCAAAAGGCATACACCTAAATGCTCAAAGAAAAATTATGAGTAATAACTAAAAACTGAAAACTACCATATTGTTCATGAATGTTGTAATGAATAATTATGGTATCTCATACAATAAAATACAATGAATAAAAAATTTGATTCAACTATAACTATGTACAATAACATGGATAAATTTCACAAAGTTGAGGAGAAAAAGCCAACAAGAAAGTGGGAGAGAGAATCCTTACACAGTAGGGTTTCACTACAGATATGACTAATCTATAATGCTAGAAATAAGGATATTGTTAACCATTGGGTATAGTAGTGTAGGAAAAGGAAATTTTCTAGGCTGCTGGTAAGGCTCTATTTCTTGAACTGGATGGTGTATTCAATTTGTGAATGTTTATTGGATGGTATGTATATATGTACTTTTAAGTTGATGTCACATTTTAATAAATAATTTTTAATAGGAAAAGATTTACATAATTTTCAGTTAAAAAGTAAATTTTAATAAAACTTAGGAAATATTTAGAACAAACCTAAAACTTGTGAAATGTAGTTAAAGCTCTCCTTAGAGAGACTTCTCTAAACTTTACATACTTATGTTAGGGGAAAAAATAACCTTGAAAATTATTAGAATAAGCAGACATTTAATATGTGAGAATAGAGCAACAGAATAAGTGTAAAGAAAGTAGAAAGGAGGAAATATAGAACAGAGACCATTAACATAGAAAACATATAATTAGAATGATTTAAAGAATCTAGTAGTTGCAGGTTTTTATTGAAAATGAATAAAATTGATAACTTTGCAAGGGTGATCAAAAGAAAAAGAAAGTAGTATACATAAACATATTAAATAACTTCTGGAGTGAGAAATAATACATAAACACTGAAGATATTAAAAAGATGATAAAAAATGAGAAATGATAAATTTGAAAAATTATGTTAAATAAACAAAGTCATTGAAAAATATTTTGGCAAAATAGGATTCAATTTGTGTAGGAACCAATCAGTTACTCAGAAACATCCTCCATCTTGAGATTAGAGGTACAGAAGAAAATAATGAGAAGTGAGGCTAAAAAAAACAAAAAAAAACAAAAAAAAAACCCCACCAAAACCAAGTAATTAACTGAAAGTCTGTCAGATGAATATCTATATAAATTGGTACCTTGTAACCCATTAACCCATCTCTACTCTTTCACCCCATCTCATGCCCCTATCTTTTAACCTCAGATAAATGCCCAAACAACTAATCATACAGTTAAAAAAGAAAAAAGCAAAATCAACAATAAGTAAGACATAGAAAAAGCTGCTTGTGGAAAATTTAGAGTCTTGGCTTCCAGAACAAAGTCATGTTCATTCTTGGTTTCTCAGACCACTCATTTCTTAATCAAAATTAATAGTCAAGCCATTGTCAACTGACACAGATTACTTCTCATATTTATGGGAGAGACCTAGTTGAAGACTTCAGCAAGTAGGAGTGAGGGAAATTTACATATGTAGAAATGAAGGAAAATCACAACAGCTATCAGGAAAAACAAAACAAAACAAAACAACCTACAACAATCAAAAGCTTGATAAAGACCATGACAAATGAAAATTAGAACTGACTCTGGAGGAAAGAGACCACAAGATAATTTAAAACAATATCATAACCCTAGCAGTAATAATAACAACCAATTCTTAATTCTTAAGGCACCCTTCTTAGAAATAGGTACTTTTATTCATGTACTAATTATAGTCATCCTACTTTTCCTCCCACACTTCCTATCTGATTTATCAGTAAGTTTTCTCAACTCTATCTTGAAAATATATTCAGAGTTCAGTTACCTCTCATAAGCCCCAGATTCAACTGTCCTATCCAAGGTATCATCATCTCACCAATGAACTATTTAACTGGCCCTCTACCTTGTCTCCTTGCTTCTATGTCCCACTGCCCTTGCCCTCCCCCATCATTTACTGTTTCTCCTTGTAAATGTAGATGTAATCTTGCATGTCGTTCTCCAAATTCTCCAATGTTTACTCATATATTAAAATAAAATCTAAATCCCATATGTGGTCTATAAGGTCTTATATATTTTAGCAATGGCTACTTTGTAAAAATTTTATTCTCCCTAAATATTCTTCCACTCCTTCATATAAATCACACCAGACTAATCTCTCTACTTGTTCTTGAAATGCAAAATATTCTTCAAATTAAGATCCATATAAAAAAACACAAAACAAAACCCACAAGATTTAAATAACTTAGAGAAGAGAATGTAAAAGTTATAATCTTCTCAATATAAAACCAAAAATTTAGTTGATAGACATCAACTATTTGTAGATAATGCACAATATCTATTCTATTTAAACAAACGTTATCATTCCTAACAAATAACATCTGTAGGAGCAAACTACTATATTAAAACAGGAAAATAGTTTTATATAAAATTAGGTATATTGTCTATTTATATGCAATGGTTTCTATATATACACTGTACAATACTTTGGTATTTTTTATTTTTAATGAAAATTGAATACACTTTAAAAAAAGACTTAAAAACATGTGTAACATCACTGTGGTCATCTCTGAGGGAGAACATAAACATGGGTGATTTTTTGTGCAATTTTTGTTCATTCATACTTCCTAAATTTCCCAGTCTAGTGTTAAATTACTGACAACAACACTGTATACTTTCAGAGTAGTTATATTTCTAAGAAAAGTTTTTAAAATCATACAATCGCCTACCTATATATGCACACACAAACGCATTCACAGAAACTCATATACATAAACTCCTTTTCTAAGTAGAGAGGCATTACAACATGTTATGACAACATTTATCTAGTAAGATTATAGAATTGCTATGGATCAGTGACTACAGCACACCCCATTCTTTCCCTCCTTAGGTGCCACTGACTCTTAGAGTTATCTGCCCCTGTCCCCCCTTTGTAAATTATCCGTATGGGGTCAGACAGTTTAGTTGTTAGTTCTTGGCCTTCCACAGAAAGAGCTAGGTATTTTAAAAATTGTATTGTAAGAGCCACATCAAGACCTGATGTAGATTGTTAAATCTTGTACTTTGAACACAATGCCATAACTGTGTCAGAATTTTGAGTCTCTTGCAAAGGGGCTTGAATCTAGGCTGTACTTGTAATACATGTCAACCAACAGAGTTCAAAATAAATCATACTGTATGAATTCTAAGCCTTGTTTGCTTCTGCTGTCCTTGTGGAACTCCAAGACTGCTATGTGAACAAGATCAGTACTATGCAGAATAATATGGCCTGGTTTATCTTATTTCTAACTACTAAGAGCTAATCTTCAGACTAATGAGGGAGGCAATCAAACACCAACCAGCAGATCTTAGATATATAAGCAAGCCAAGTAACTTAGGTAAAACAACAACACAGCTTATCTGTGTACTCATGAGTAATAATAAGTGGCTAGTTTTTTAATCCACTAAATCTAGGGAATACGTGCTATATAATAACAGTAAACTAACGTACTGGTTTAAGGGTATTTGCAATGGAAAAATCACAATAGTGGAGAATCTGAAAATTTGGAATAAAGAAAAAAGTTATAGAGAATCACACTACTACTGAATATAGAAGCAAAATACTTCAGAGCATAGTAATGAATAAGAGCTGGATTCACTAGTCATGTGAGTGATGCCAAGCAAATATGATTCAGGGTATTGGAGTTTCTTGGTTCTATTTTTTCTATTATGAAAAATAATTTCAATACTTATAGCAGAATAAGATATTGTTATTTGTATATATTATAAACACTGGATGAATGAAGCTATAAAAATAACTAAGCAATTCTTTTGTTTTGTCCTTCTTATCCCACCCTGATTGATCTTGAGGGAGCAACAGTAATATAAATGATGACTGTACTTACAGTAATATTCATTTTTCATATTTTTTCCATTTCAAATTAATTCAAGGTAAGAATTTTCTGATTATATAATAAACTGGATCAACTAATCTATGCAGTGTGAAATAGAAGCTTCAAACATTTTGAGTATAACATTGACAAGTAACTAGGTATAACCTGGTGAGCAAATGACCTAGTTTTATCAGCTGAAGAAAAATATATTATGAGTGAAGGAAAAATAAAGAAATGTTTTGCAGAAATTCAAATAAACCTCATGTAAATGAAGAAAAAATACACTAGAATAGCCAAGAGATGTTTTCTATTTGGAACTGTACAATGCATAAGTAGGTCTCATGGCACCGTCATGATCAAATTATCAATACTGAGTTAAAGGTTATACAAACAGAAATGATAGCATTTCAAAGAATATCAACAAAATGGGGAAATGCTAGATTTGCATTATAAAGGAAACACACCTTGCTGGGTTTTGAGTAGGACAGAAGAAATTCATTTACAATGAAAAATTGAAAGACACTCTTTCAATATGGGCAAAGTGATGTGGAAAATTGGAATAATTATCTGGATAATTTAGGCCAAAAATGCTAATGAGGTAAAAGAATTCTTTACAATCTGATTTATCTAAGTCAGCTGTCTATATTTATTAAATTAACTGGACAATTATTCATTCTCCATTTTTCCAAGCATGAAAAGACTTTGGTGTTGATTCCTTGTGTGCAGGCTGAAACAGAAGACCCCTGGTACATTACTGACATTTTCATATTGGTTATAGATCATACTAATTTTTAAACTCACTATGCTATAAACTACTCTCTGTAGTTTAAACAATTACTACATTATTCTTAAATATTTATACTGTTCCTAAAACGAGATTATTAAGAATTTCTAATTTAGGCTCTATGAAAGCAATGTCTTAGGCACAAAGCAAGCTGAGCTCCACTTAAATGGCTACAAACTACAAACTAATGGTAGTTTCATTAAGGCTTATAAATGCTTGACAAAATTATATGGGATAGAGCTTTGTGTGTTTCAAGTGACAATCTGACTCTAGCATTTTGATTCAATTAAGATTATATCAACTCAGTGATTAATTTAATTTTTGTATACAATCCAAATACTGACTTTTTTTCTTTTGAGATTGTTATTTAGGGGTAAATGGAATATAATAACATGTGACCTCTCCAGAGTATGTAAGAATGAAGCAGAAAATTATAATAGTATTCTAAAAATATCACTTAATATGTTTCAATTTCAAGCATTTGTGTCACAACCAAGAGGAATATTATTTTATTTTCAACACTTCTGCCCTAAAACTGGAAGATAAAAGATATGTCTTAAACATAAGCTAACAAAAATCCTTTGACTAGGAGAATTCAAGTCTGTCCAGACAATCAACAAAGTAACATAAATACTTCCAAAGATTTTAAGGTTCGATAGATATTGCAAAACAAATACGTTCTTGAAAATATCATCTCAAAAGATCTTTCATCTAAGGCATGGCGTACATGACTTACAATTAGAAGATCCATAAACTGGAAAAATCTATCTAATACTTGTAAATGAGCCCACAGAGCTGCATTTTGCAACCTTGGCAGTACTGATATTTTGGGCCTGATAATTGTTGTGGGAGACTGTTTTAGGCCTTTTAAGATATTTAGTAGTTGCGTGTCTCATCTTTCCCTACTAAATACAAGTTATTATCTTTTCCCCCATTTGCAACAACTAAAGATATTTGCAGATGCTGATTAAGTGTCCCCTGGGGGCAAAATCGCCCATGGCTGAGAATCATTGCCATTGAGGGTACATCTGGCATTCTCCATGCCATTACACTAGCACACTTTACTAGCTCTTTTCCCAGTCAAGTTAGAGCACCTTACAGCTTTTCAGCTTTGTTCCTGCTGGATGGATAGAATTAGAAAATGAAAGGGAAAATGTGGTTAATAGTGACCTTACTGCAAAGAAAATAACTTGAACATCCTACGGGCAAAGCATGGCCAATTAGCCTTTAACCGTCTTAAGCCCTCAAGAGACAAATGCAACGAACCTGGACTTAAGGGTTTACAGCCATTCTGTGTGAAGACCCCCTCCTGCTTAGGAGATCTCTGGCCAAACTGGGAATGTACATGAGCTAGGGCTGTGAAAACAGTGTCTAGCCACTCACATTTGGATTTTCCACTCAAGATCAAAAGCCTGAGCTCTGGAATTCTTAAAAAGAAATCACCAGAGACCAGCGCTAAATCGGAATAGAGTCATTAGGCATGCCTGATTTCTCTGTTTCTGTCATCCCCTGCTAGGGCTGCTGCTTTTCCCAATAAAACAAGTCTTTAGAAAAAGCTGAACTGCCTCAGTGCTGCAGTGATAACCGGCCTGAAAGCCATCATTTGTTTCCCTGAAACCAGTGAAATAAATGCTTTTGTTTGAAAATATGCCAGTAAAGCAGGTGTTTTTGTTTTTGTTTTTGTTTTCTGTTAGAATGCTGGCTGAAAATGTCTGTTAGTATAAAAACTATCTTTGTTGTTTAAGTTGTCCCTATCAAACAATATTCATACAGGTATTTTTTCTTTATGATTAATTAGATAAATAGAAAATGATTTATAGTGTCTGAGTTAGGTTAAGTCGGTTAGCATCTAACTAAGTAGATTAAATTCAGTTTAAGGTTAAATTCAGTTAAATTAGCTAAATCCCGTTAAGCACCTGCCTTCAGACTAGGTCATGATCTTAGGGTCCTGGTTCAAACCCTGTTTCAGGCTCCCTCCTCTGTGGGGAGCCTGATTCTCCCTCTTCCTCTGTCCCTCTCCCTGCTCATTCTCTTTCTCTCAAATAAATACAATCTTAAAAAAATAAGTAAATAAAGTGTCTGACATATGGAGGAAGAAAATACCTGAACAAGTTTTCTCAACCTCAGCACCATTGACACTTAGGGCTCTATAACTGTTGTGGGGGAGGCTGTCCTGTGAATTATAGGATGTTCACCACTATTCTGGCCTCTACCCAATAGATGTCAGTAGCACTACCACCCCTGACCCCCAAGACACAAACTCTTAAATTGTGGCAAATGAAAATGACTCAAGACATTGCCAAACGTCTCTAACAGGGGCAAAATGGCTCAAGTTGAAAACCACTGATCTAGAAAAGTCCAACTCTGAAATGATACTGCTGTCATTTGGCATTTCAACAAGGCACTTAACAAATCCTTGTCATAAATAACCTTAGGTCACAAAGATTTTCTCCTATTTTTTTCTAAGTGCTTTATAATTTTACATTTGAAATTAGGATCTATTTTGAATTAATTTTTATACACGATGTGAAAATACCATTTTTTGACATTCAGACATTGAATTATTCCATTTATTGGAAGACTGTCCTTTCTCCACTTTGTTATTTTATTTCTTTTGTCTTTTCATTCAGTTGGAGAGTTAGCATGTGTATAATGAAAAATAAGATATATGTATATATATGACATATATATCATTTATAACTGTAAGTGATTTATATATAGCATGCTATACACACTATATAAATACTATTTAAGTACACAGGTGGGTATATATATATATATATATATTCATATATATAAGCAAATGTGGGTATGTGTGTGTGTATACATATGTATGTCTCTGTGTGTACTTGCAATAGCTCTAAAAAAGAAATACCTAAATATAACTCAAGAAAATGTGTATGGAATCCTTGTGAACAAAAGTACAAAATACTGATGAAAAAGATTAAAGAAGACATAAACAAAAAAGATACACAATATACATGGATTGAAGCTGAAGGAATTGTACTACCCAATTATAAGCCTTACTATAATAATATCACATAGCTCTAATAAATATTCATTACTAGAATGTCCTATAAGGGTTTAATATCCATACTACATAAAGAACTTTTAGAAACAAACACCCAAAATCCAAATAATCTGATTAAAAATGTGTAAAAAACTTGAATAGTCATTTTTCCAAAGTGACATACGAATACATGGCCAATAGACAGATGAAAAATCCTCCACATTACTAATCACCAGGGAAATGCAAATCAAAAAAACAATGATGTCTGATTCTAGTTCTTTTACTGTTTATACTACGTGTGCAATCGCTTCCTCCACTGAAGTACTGAACCCCTCTAAGTCATCCACGAAGGTTGGAATCAGCTTCTTCCAAACTTCTGTTAAATCTAATATTTTGACCTCTTCCTTAATAGCATCTAGAATGGTGAATTCCTTCCAGAAGGTTTTCAGTGGATTTTGTGCAGATCCATCAGAGGGATCACTATCTATGGCAACTATAGTCTTATGAGATGTATTTTTTAAATAATTAAGACTTGAAAGTCAAAATAAATCCTTGATCCATGAAGTGCAGAATCAATGTTGTTTTAGCAGGCATTAAAAACAACTTGAACCTCACTGAACTCATGGTACATATCTATCAAATCTCTTGGGTGACCAGGTGCATTGAAAATGAGAAGTAATACATTGAAAGGAATCTTTTCTTTCTTTCTTTCTTTTTTTCCCTAATTCTGAAAGGTAGGTCTCAACAGTGGGGTTAAAAATTTCAGTAAATCATGATGTAAAAAGTCATGCTGTAGTCAGGCTTTGAGAACAGACAGGGAAGATTTAGCATAATTCTTAAGGGCCCTGGGAGTTTTGAAATGGCAGATTGCTATTGGTTTCAACTTAGTTACCAGCTGTATTAGCTCCTAACAGAAGAACCAGCCTATCCTTTAAAGCTTTGAAGCAGGGCATTGACTTCTCTCTGGCTATGAAAGTCCATGTAGATGGCATAATTTCTGCTAGAGGTCAGTTTCATCTACATTGAAAATCTGTTGTTTAATTTAGGCACCTTCAAGAATGATCTTAGATCTTCTGGATATTTGCTCCATCTTCTCCATCAGTACTTGCTGCCTCACTCTACGCTTTGATGTTATGGAGATGGCTTCTTTCCTTAAATCTCATAAACCAACCTCTGGTAGCTTCAAACTTTTCTTCTGCAGCTTCCTCACCCAGCTCAGACTTCACCAAATTGAACAGAGTGAAGATCTTCTCTGGATTAAATTTTAGCTTATGGGACTGTTGGGGCTAGTTTGATCTTTCCAGATCACTCAAACTTTTTCCATAATAGCAATAAAGTTGTTTCACTTTTTTTATTCATGTGTTCACTGAAGTAGCATTTTAAATTTCCTTCAAGAACTTGTCTTTTGCATTCACAACTTAGCTAACTATTTAGTTCCAGAGACCCAGATTTTGGTTTATCTTGGCTTTTGATATACTTTCCTCATTAAGCTTAATCATTTCTGGCTTTTGATTTAAAGTGGGAGATATGTGCCTCTTTCTTTCACTTGAACACTGAGAGGCCATTGTAGGATTACTAAATGGCCTAAGTCCAATATTACTGTATCATTGTAGGAAATAGGGAAGACTTGAGGAGAGGGAGAGAGACGGTAACATGGTTGGTCGGTGAAGTCATAGTACACATTTATGGATTAAGTTTGCTGTCAATATTATATGGGCACTGTCTGTAGGGTTCCAAAACAATTATAATAATAATATCAAAGATCACTGATCATAGATCACCAGAATAAATATAATAATAATGAGAACATCTGAAAAAGTGCAAGAATTACTAAAATGTGTCACAGAGACATGAAGTGAGGACATGTTATTGGAAAATGGTGCCAATAGAACTGCTTGACACAGGTTGCCACAAAACTTCAATTTGTAAAAATTGCAATATCTGTGAAATGCAACAAAGTGAAACACAATAAAACAAAGCACAATAACAGGAGGTATGCCTCATGGTACATTATATGGGTTTTGACAGATATGTGAAGACATGTATCCTCTATCATAATATCATACAGATTAGTTTCACTATTCCCCAAATCCCCTCCTTTCTACATATTCATTTTTCCCTCTCTCCCCTCAAATATCTGACAACTTCGATTTATCTCCATAGTTTTGACTTTTCCAGATTGTCATATAGTTGTAATCATACAGTAAGTAGACTTTAAAAAGAAAAAAAAATTTTCAGAGAGAGAGAGAGTGAGCACAAATTCAGGCAGAGGGACAAAGGGAGAGGGAGATGAAGTCTCAAACAGATGCCATGCTGAACACAAGGCCCCACACGCGGCTGTACTCATGACTCTGAGATCATGACCAAAGCCAAAACCAACTGCAACACCCAGGTCCCCCATAGCCTTTCAGTATTGGTTCCTTCCAGTTAATAATACACATTTAAGTTTCCTCCAGTCTTTGTGTGGCTTGATACATCATAAATTTTTATCACTGAATAATATTCCTTTGTATGGATGCACCACCGTTTATTCACACATTGCAGGATCTCTTGGTTACCTCTAAGTTTTAGCAAGTATGAATAAAGCTGCTATTCACATTCATTTGTAGATTTTTGTGTGGATATAAGTTCTCAGCTCATTTGTGCAAATACCAAAGAGTATGATGGCTGGATCACAATGCAAGCGTACTTTTAGTTTTTTAAGAGCAGCCAAACTATGTTCCAAAGTGGCCGTACCATTTTTCAGTCCTACCATCAATTACTCAGAGTTCTGATGCTCTTCAACCTTGCCATTATTTGGTGTTATCAATGTTTTGAATTTTCATCATTTGAAAAGGTGTGTAGTGGTTATCTTATTGCTCTTTTAATTTGCAATTCCTTAATGACATAAAATGTTGAACATCTTTTCGTATGCTTATTTGCCATCTTTTTTTTTTTTTTTTTTTTTTTTGGTGAGATGTCTGTTCAAGTCTTTTATTCACATTTTAATTGTTGTTTGTTTTCTTCTTATTGACTTTTAAGAATTTTTTGTGTACGCTGGCTACCAGTTCTTTATAAGGTAAGTATTTTGTGATCATTTTCTCCCAGTCTATAGCTTCTTATTTCATTTTTAACAGTATGTTTTGCAGAACAGAAGTCTATAATTTTAATGAAGTCTAAAAGTTTTTGTCTAATAATTTCAACATATATGTCATCTCAGTGTTGGTAACTATCTTTCCCCATTCAAGTTGAAATTTTCTCAGTTCTTCATATACTGAGTTATTTTGGATTATTCTACTCATTTTGATGCTATCTAAGTCTTGTTTATCATCTATAAAGCATATCGATATTTTTGTGTTGTAAACAACCAATAAAAAAGAGGAAATAAAAGAAGGGACTTTTATTTTACAAACAATTGATGCAGTTGGATTCAGGTTGTAAGTTCCAACTTGCATCCCATGAGTTGCAATTCTAATATTGATTTAGTTTTCAAACTACCATAGTGCTATTCTAACCTGTCCTAAATATCCAACACCAAGTCTGAAATCTGAGTGATGTTTTAACTTGTACTCAGTTTTCAAATACTATATATGCTGCTTAGAGGCAGTTCCATTCATGTTCAACTCAGAGGTGAGTTTATAAATAATTTTAGAAGGTTAGTCTTCTAGGTTCAAACCCCAGCACCACTGTCCAGGCGTATTCCTGTTTTCTGGGTCTCCCTTTTTCTTGTCCTTGAGACAAAAGTTGAGTCTCATTTTATGCAAATCTGTTGCACAATTCCTGAAACATTTCTCACATTTGAGGCTAAGAATTGGGGACTGGAAAGGGGGGGGGGAGTAAATCAGCATTTTCCTTATCCTTTAAGGAGCCCACCTCCATAGACAGCAAGGAAGACCCCTTCCAGAGATTTTTGCCCTTGCTCACCATTGCAGTCCATGTTGTTACTGCTTCCTGGGACTACTTGGGTCCTGGAAAACAATAAACAGTAACAAGGAAAAGAAGGGGGGGGGGAAGCTGATGACTTTCCTTACTGTCTGAGAATTAGGACATCTCTTTGTTGCTCTTTAAACTAGAATTGTGGTTTTTTCCTAGCTTTCTCTATGTACTGACTGTCTCTTTCAGATTTCAGGTTGCATTGAATTGAGGCTGGGGATACTAGCAGGAACAATAATAGTAGATTCACTGATGCTTATATAACACTTTGAACAATACTCCTATTTCTCAAACCTCATATCATTATTTACTTTTTAAAGACTTCAAATAGCTGTCCCTTGCATTCTTTCCATGCTCAACAGCTGCATTCAATGGATTATAATGAGTGGACTATGTTCACTCCATCCTAAAAGTAGAATCTTTAGCTCTATTTTAAAGTATGTATTACTGCATCTTAGTGGATATTTTGTCAAATCACAGATTTTTACAATAGTTGAATGAAATTTCCACCTCCTTTATCTTTAACATGGTGTACTGTAGAGAAGAAAAATAGAGGACATAATTTCTTTTAGTAAAAAACAGATGATTTTGTCAATTTCTGCACATCTTTGTAAACTAAAGTTTAGATATTTAGCAGGAGCCCTCTACATATATTGAGGTGAGTTTGAGTGTGATTGGCAACTTCTGCCAAAATCATAGCCATACTGGTTAATTTTCTGAGAAAACTGATGATTTTGTACATGTACTAGCTACTCAAGTGCTGGGATAGGCATTTTAATATATTATCATTCACTCAACTTAATATAATCCTGCAATGAAGTTTGAATGTACTTATTATTTTCATTTATAAAAATGCAAAACAAGGATCTGAAGATAAGAAATTTGTCTTGACTTACGGTCTGAAAATGACATCTTTGGCTTTGTTTTAGATCTTTCTGACTGAGACTCCAAAAAAAAAAAGGTGATATAGCAAATATTATTTGATTATTTGAAAATTCTATTCCAATAAGGAGGAAAATTATGAAAATACAAATGAGAAAAGACTAGGAAGAAAATAAACAGTGAATTGGATTATAACATATGAAAGTATGAAAATAACAGGTAATAACTACCTTTGTCATACTTTACTATTTGTCAAGAGTCATTTAGTGGTTTCTAAATATTTCTTTAGAGAGCAGTTAATGTTATACAACACTGGAGTTTTAACATATTACTCACAAGATTTATAATATAATAATAATAATTATAGAAATAACCATTCAGAAGTTCTTAACTTCAAAAATATATTGAAAAAGTACACTTTAAAATATTAAAATTATAAACATTCATTACTTAGCATAGTAAAGAGACAGATCCTGGACACATAAACAGATGGGTATAGAGAGAGATAAACTGTTTAGATAACTCAAACTTACCCCATATGAATATATTTATTAGTACAAAAACTGAGGTGATATAGCAGAGGAAAATAATTTTTTTCCTTTCTTAGGGTTTTCATGGAGATCCTGCAAATTAGACTAACACAAGACAGATTAATAAGAGAGAAACATAAATTTATTAACATATTCATCATGCATATATGGAGCACTTAATAATGAGTAACTCAAAGCAGTGGTTAGAGCTTGGGTTTATATAACATTTTAACAAAGGCATAAGACAAAGGAAATGGACTTTTAACTTATAGGGGTAGCAAATTGTGGGAAGGCAAATAAATGTGAAAACTAAGTAGATAGTGCTTAGTTCTAGCAAGATTTGTTATAGATTCCTCTGATGATTTCTCTGGCTTTCTAGTGACTAACTTCTGTCCCTCTTGGTGGAGAGGACAGGGAAGACACTGTAATAGAATTAGGTCATGCTTTTAGAAAATTAGGGGTAACAGAGATGCCTGACAGGCTGTTAGTAGAGCATGCAACCCTTGATCTCAAGGTTGTGAGTTCAAATCCTACGTGTGCCATAGAGTTAAGTTAAAAAAAAATAAAAATAAAAAGATAATTAGGGGAACACAGATAGATTTTCTTGTATCTCTGCCTTCTTCATTCCCTTTAGCTCAAAATAATTTTTATGCCAAAGTAACATATTTTAGGGTGACATCTTCTGCTAAAATTCATGAGTTTGGGAATTTTTTTTTTTTCTTTAGACCAGGGTATTGTTAAGAAAATTCCTTCTTAGGTTCCTTGTGAGACATTAACCTTTGAAACTTAATTATCATCACATCTATGCATTTGTATTTATAGCTCTAAATTATTTTAATGTATTTGCAAAAATACTCTATCTTAAAGTGGTCCTTTCAGCAACTTATCCAAGAACCCTTATAAGTTAGTGGTTATAACTCAGCATTTCAAATGACCTTCTGTACTACTTGCTGAATTCTGTATACTCAGTGATGTCTATTTGCTGGAATTCAATGAAATGAGTATGTAGGGGTAATATGCCCAGTGGTTTGGGGATAAAGAGGAGTTGTCCCTCCTCTGAAGGCAACTGCCATCTGATAATTTACATATCACATAAGGAGACTGTGACTGAGAATAATTAGTGCCCTAGGAGAGGAATAAAGACAGCCTATGAGCTGTTCAGATGAGGCTCTGACTTCAAGAAGATTAATGAGAATATTAGATTCAGGATTTCATTCATTTATTTTCTTATCAAATAATTATTGAATACTTCTTATGCATTAAGGCACTGAAATAAAGTAGTGGACAAGATAAAAAATGTCCTTGTTCATGGAGGTTACATTCTACTGGGCAAGAGAAGACAATAAACATTAAAATCATGGCACAGTGATTTCAGGTTGTGATGAATGCTGTAGAAAATGAAGACTAGAATATCACAGCCAGAGGGCTGGGTGGGAACAGTGTTTTTATGAGAGGAAGAGATCTTGATGTTGAGAAACTCTAAATAAAGTGTCTTTAGGATGCCTGGCTGGCTCAGTCGGAAGAACATGTGACTCTTGATCACTTGGTCATGATTTCAAGCCCCATGTTCATATAGAAATTACTCAAATAAACTTTAAAATATTTTTATAAAACTGTCTTTGAAGGTAATATTTGAATCATAAGAAGGAAGCCACTTAAATTGAAAGAAGAGAGAGAAAGGAGTTAGTATTAAAATCCAAATGTGCAAGACACTTAATTTTCTCAAAAAAAGATGGCCATCATTGATGAGGGTAAGGATGGTAGGAAATGGAGTTAAAAAAAAAAAAAAAAAAAAAATGGACCTGGGATCACCTAGAGCATAGGAACCATAGTGAGGTGCTTGGACTTCATTCTGAGTGCTGTTTCTCTTGGATGCTTTCATACAATTTATGGGTCCACACAGATGTATATGGGCACATGCATCTCAGTCACTATCATCCTAGCCCTGCCCACATTTTTTTTTTCATGCATTTGGTATACTTGTCTACCTTATTACCTTTGCTCTCATTATCTCTCTTTAGAGGGGGTCAAATATAGCAAAGTGATTTAGAACTCAGGCTTTGGAATCAGATATACCTAGGTTCAAACTCTGACTCTGTTGGCATTAAGATAATTTGGGCTTCGGTCAAGGACCTTAACTCTTTAAGGGTTTTCATCTGTAATATGAGATAAGCAAGACTTAACTTGTCCAGTTTTTGCCAGAAACAAGTGTAATAATATTTACAGAGTCCTTAAAAATAAAAGGTATCTACTATTATTGTAAAATATCCTTCCCTCCATTACATATCCAAGTTTCTTCTTGATGATGTAGTTTCCAATTGAAATTAATCTCCTCTTTAATCTGCTTCCAATTTTTATCTTTACTTAAAATGACTACATTCAATTATAGAATATGATATTGTGTGAATAGTACTTGTCCCATTGCAACTTAAGCTACTTAATTGTGACCGCATATCCCATCAACATTAGAATTTGCCTAACACTTAACAAATATGAAACAGGTACATTTAGCAAAGAAGGAAAGAAATGAAGGAATAAATAAATGAATGAATAAATAATTTATATTCATATTTTTGATGAACAACGAATCAATGCAGATATAAAGTTATTATTTCTTTTCATTCCACCTACTGAAACTTGTATAGACAGTAATGAAAATACAGACAGTGTTTATTATCAAAATTCTCATTCATTTAGCTGCTTTATTATTTTTTTAAATATTTATTTAAAATATTTTAAATAGGGAGAGAAAGAAAGAGAAAGGGAGAGAGAGAATCTCAAGCAGATTCCCCACTGAATGTGGAGCCCTATGTGGGGCTTGATCTCACAACTTTGAGATCCTGACCTGGGCAGAAACCCAGAGTTGAACACTCAACCAACTAAGCCACTCAGATGCCCCCTCATTTAGTTGTTTTATTCTTAACAAATACATTGACTATAAGATCCCTTTAGTAGTGACCTCATAATGACATACATACTTTTGTTATGATCACAAAATTCTTTTATATCACCCTTGATTTGATCAGAAATACTCTCCTGTAATCAACTTGCAGGTATGCTGATAAAATGAGGCGTATGAAGGTAAGTCCCAGTGATCTAACGATATATTTATAAAAAGATACTTTTGTCTAGAAATGCTTATGTATGTGAAAGACTGGAAATATTAGATTGCAAATGTCAACCTACCTCTGAGGAGATAAAATAAATAATGAACTGTTTAAGTACTTAAGAAAGAAGCAGGCTTGGTGAATAATTCTGAGATAATAATGAAATCTATGTGATTACTTTATTTGTTTTTATTTAAGCTAACTTAAATGGCAAAAATCTCTTTGGGGGCATTATTCCAAAAGGCTGCAGAAGCAATCTTGTCTTTAAAAATGAAGATCACTTTCATGAAAAGAAGACTCATTAATAACTTTTTATGCCACTAAGTACCCAGAGTGATGGTTTATATTCTAGAAAAACTGGTAATTTTATTAAATTTAAGTTTACAAAATCAAAAGGTACATTTTATGTAATCTAGCTTTAAAGAAACATAAACTCAGAATTGATAATTGCATGGTTTATATCATATATAGGAAATTTTTACTAGACACAGGACAGAATATAACTTAGATGAAGAAATACAAATGATGAAAGACTTGGTGAGTTTACAGCTTCTTAGTTCAGAGGAATGGGTTCTAGTTATTGTCAACCTTAATTATAAAAAGACTGTGTGCCTAAAATGAACTGAGTAGAGGAAATTATTAACTGTATCTTCACTCATACTTAGGTCTTTTCTTAATTTTTCAAAGTTTACCCCTCTTTAATATCAGCATTTCAACAACTGATTTCTGAATGTTATATTTACTTCTACACAGAATGCAGAAGGCTTCGGTCTTTCTGGAATCTATATTTGTGTTTCCTTGTCAATTCATTCTCTCTACAGACAAAAACATGTTTAATATCACTTTGTGTTGATAGAGGGAAACATTTGAACTGACTTTCTACTTGGAAATCTTGCTTAAAACAACCACCTAGTTGCCTCATTATGGCATTTCTAGATGTGCAGAATGTCAGATACCACCCAAGGAGTAGCAGCATTTTTCTTCCAACCATATCCTGTATCTCTTGAGTTATAAAAGCAATTTGATTCAGTGTAGGGCAAAACTAGATGGCACTTAGATAAATATGTTTGAATAAACCACTCTGAGGGGTCTGAAATATGGGATTAGGTGACTATTGTAGAGAAAGAGATTAAATTTTAGGTGCTTAGAGAAAAGCCACACCCAGCTATGTTTCAGAGAAGCAGTGAGTGCCAGGGCCTGGATGAGTCCAAGACAGCAATAGGTGGGTAGAGTATCCAAAGGTGAAGACCTGGAGGAAGCTGGCCTTTAGGAAATGTGCCAGAGAGAAATATGCCCCCAACCAGAAGGCTGGGTTCATTAATCCACTATTTGTATACTACTGAATACCTGAATACCTGCTATGTGCCACACCCTATGCTTCTGAGTCAAAATAAGAGTTGTAAACAGGTAGACATATTTGCCTTCACAGAGCCAACAGTTAAGTGAGGGAGATAAACAAGCATTAATTATACATACATAATTATATAAATACTATTGTGTAAGAATATTTTAAATAAATACCATTCTGTGCTATAAGACAATATGGCAAAAAATATATAACCTAGTCAATAGAATTATAGAAGTTTTCCCTGAGGGGATGATATTTAAGCAGCTCTGATCATTAAGAAAGAGGCTGTCAAGAGTATGGCAGGGACAATTCTATAGGGACTGAGAATCATTGAGAGTCATTGCTAATACATAGATCCAAAAATGGGATAGACAGAAGCCAGGTGTTTAAAAGATTGAAGCAGAAAGGAAAAGTTAGTACAGTTGGAAGGATAATTGATGGGAAACCAGAGAACAGTTGGTACAAATTATTTTCTTTTGTCCTTATAACCCTGCCTTTCTACAATCACCCTCTATCTCAATCTCTAACCAGTTTAAGCTGAGGATTGATCTTAGACAGGGAAGGAAAGACTGCATTAAATGGCTTCAGTTATAGAAAGAGGAATACAAGCATTTTTGTATCTCTGGGGATCTAAGGAAAATGGAGAAAAAATTAAAAGACATTATCTGTCTATAACCCATGGTATAAGGATAGAGAAATATTGAAGTTGTCCCTCTATTTCAATCAATTTTTTAAAAAAAATCAATAAATGTTTATTAAGTAGCCATTATATCTCTAACACTGCTATTCTTGGAGATGCAAAAGTGAATATGATTAGTTTTTATATCAAGATGCTCATAGTTTAGTATGGGAGACAATAATTACAGTAGACTCTGATTAATAATATTATAAGGTTAAGTTCTACAACATCACACAAAAGGGCAGATAATCTAGACTTAAAGAGCCGAGAAGAGTTTCCTGGAGCAAGTAATGTTTAAACAGAGGATTCAGGTCGCCTGGGTGACTCAGTCTGTTAGATGTTTGCCTTTAGCTCAGTCATGATCTCAGGGTCCTGGGATAGAGCCCTGCATTGGCTCCTTGCTCAGGAGGCAGACTGCTTCTCCCTCTCCCTCTGCCCTTCCCACTTGTGTTTGTACTTTCACTCTCTTGCTCTCTCTCTCTCTCCCCCTCAAACAAAAATAAAATCTTAAAACTGAGATGGTTAGTCAATAATAAAAAAAAACAGATGATTGAAAACAGGATCACCCTGGAGAACATGTGGAGCAAAAAGGAAATAGTGCTAAAGAGAGTTAGGATAAAGAAGGAAGCGTAGTTTCTTAATGGAATGGGTATAGGAAGGAAATCCCCAAAAGGAGCCTATGAAGGATTATCCATAGATAAGAGAAAAAAAGTCACATACACAATCACAGAATTCAAGGAGAGAGAACATTTCAAGAAGGAACTACAGACCATGTGAAAAAATGTCAAGTCAAAGGATCTTTTAATGGTAAGTGTCTTTTGGTTTTAGCAACAGAGAGCTTGTTGGCCATCTTAGCTAAAGCAGGAGGGTGAAGCCAGGATCCAAGGTACAATTTATGGAGAATTGTTTGGGAGGGAAAAATATAATGATAAATGAAAAACGTTCCTTAGGTTCTGATGTGTTGCAGAACATTTGGGGGAAGGGTCCTCCGGTTTTCAGTCCACTCTGGTCATAGTTGATGTGCTCTGTGTCAAAACCAACTTCAGTCTTAATAATGCAGATATCAAGCTCAAGCACTGTTCACTTTCATGGTGGTGATTTTTGGCTTCCCATGTCCAACCTCCTTAAGTATATCATGGAGCTATTCTCCACTGAGATATTGCCATTTGCAAGATGTGATAGGAGTCCAATCCCATTGCTTTTATAGTTTTGGAAGGGAGTTTCTCTAAACCTTTCCTCATTTAATAAACTTTGCATTCTACGTTCTTTTCCTTTTGACACATTTCCATGGAATTCTATAACTTTTACAAACAAAACCCAAGAAAGCACCTTAAATTCTTGTGCCTAGAAATATCTCCTTTGGAACTGACCATTCTTCAGCCCCCACATACAACATTGACCATCTTCTTGAAATCAGAAAGGGAAAATATTTAAAACAATCTGAGCAAAATTCAAGTTAATGTTTCAATAAATCATTCTCCCACATCAGGCATCTTTGGTACAAATTTCATCCCTTTTCTATAGTTTACACTGTTGGCCTTTTGTTTTTCTGGGGAGTTTAAAGATAATTAGTTATTTTTATTAAACTACATTAAAAATATTTAAAAATATTTGAACATTCATTATATTTTCAAAGTCCAATCCCTTTAAGGTTTATCTTTCTTTAGTAACTTATGTATAAAATATCCTATTTTTCCCCCTAAAAATAGATATACATAGTTCTTATGCACTAAACTAACAAGCTTAAGGAATTAATGCATGGATTCAGCAGTTTTATCTTCACCTAAATTAGCTAACTGTGTAGACATTCCAAATAAAAAGAACATAGACACTTGATATTTTTAACTATAACGGAAGGAGCAGCTGCCACCACCATAGGAAATTCATTTAAATGCAGTCTCTGAGGGAGTTTGATACACTCATTATAATATGGAAGATTTTTCTTGTGTGTACAGAAGTCTTTAAAGATCAGTCATCTTTCATGAATGTTCTTATCCTTTAGTTTATTTGCTTATGATAACCTTCTCACCAGTTGCTAAGCTTGTGTAAGATGGTATTTCTGAGGTGAATCATTTCCTTTCTCTTTCTGGGTTCCGGAATATGACTAGAGGTTATATAAATTCATTGGGATTTCTGTTTACCTGTAATAGCCTCTTCAATTTCTTCTGGTTTATAATAAGATAATAGTAATGTAAATCCATTCTATATAACTTGTTTGCTACAAAGAGTTCTGAAAAAACACACCTCATTAATTTGAAAAGTTATTAATTTACAAAAACTAGAAGGTGGTCACAAATTACTCATAGGGTAAAGTTACTTTAGCCTGTACATAGATAGATAGATGATAGGTAGATAGACTACATACATACACAAACACAGATATTTACATATATATAATTTGAATCATTTTTCAGTATTAATGCCTAGAGGATTTCCCATGAATAAAATCTAAAATTGTAAACTATAACTGAAAAATGAGATTTGCCACAGCCTTTTGGTAAATGTGGAGGCTGGTGTGGCAAGAGTGAGCTGCAGCACTGGAACTCCATTCAGACAGAGCATTTCCACCATCTGTTTCAGAAAGTGATTGTCTTGGCTTTTGTGAGCATTTGAATTTGCAACATGATCTATGAGCTTGATTCTTGATAAGAAGATTTTTATTTCCAAGCCAGTTTTAACAGCAGACCAATGCCTTTTTTTTTTTTTTAATGATTTCATTTGTTTATTTGAGAGAGAACATGAGCAGGGGGAGGGGCAGAAGGATAAATAGAGTCCCTGCTGAGTAAGGGGTCAGATGTGGGGCTCAATCCCAGGACCCGAGATCATGTTCTAGGCCAAAAGCAGACGCTTAAATGACTGAGCCACCCAGATGCCCGACCAATGCCTTTTTAAAAAAAATATAAAGAACAACAGGAACAACAAATTGTCACCTAGTCTGAAGTGGGGTTTGAGTGTTTGTAAGCCCACCTTTTAATCTCTTCATAATAACGGTCCCTAAGCCTCTGAGATATCCTCCGCAATATCGTTGCACGTCAAAGAGTAAAAATTCAAAACCTCCCTATTGGTAGATAATGCAGATAAAATTAAACACTAATCAAAAAGATATAGGCATCCCTTTGTTTATTGCAGCATTATTTATAAGAGCCAAGATATAGAAGTGGCCAAAATGAACACTGATAGATGAAAGGATAAAGATGTGGCACACACACACACAATGAAGTGTTACTCAGTCATGAAAAAGAATGAAATCTTGCCATTTGTGAAAACATGGGTGAACCTAGAAGGTATTATATTAAATAATATAAGTCAAACTAAGACAAATGCTACATAATTTTACTTACATATGGAATCTAAAAAACAAAACAAATTAAAAAAAAAACCAGATTCACAGATACAAACAACAATTTGGTGATTGACAGATGAGAGGGGGATGGGAGAATGGCTAAATAGGTAAAGGGGCTTAAAGAGTAGGAAATTCCATTTAAAAATAATTAAATCCCAGATATGTAAAATACAGCATAGGGAATATCATCAATAATGATATAATAACATTATATGGTAACAGATGGTGACTATACTTATTATGAGCATTGAGTATGTACAAAATTATCAAATCACTATGTTGACACCTGAAACTAATATAACATCATATATCAACTCTACTTCAATAAGAAGAATTTAAAAATAAAATAAAATCACCAGTTTGCATTTTAAAAGTCACTTGGAAAAATATATTTGGATCCTTAAGGAAAATTTTTATGCTGAGTTATATGCAGAACAGTATTCTTATAACATCCTATAGGTCATTAGCACAATGATAAAAACTTTCTTTATGACATAGTAGTAAGTCAGAGTTACTTCTGTTCTTTCTCATTTTATCTGGTTTAATAGTTCAACACTTGTAATTTTGACTTTTGTGTGAAATATTGAGCTATGATACATCCAAAAAGAAGTAAGACAACTCCTTATTTAGTCCTTTGTTGGCTCATTTGTTTCCTACTATCCAAAATGGATTTTGATCTTCCAGTTCCATGAGAACATGGATCCAAAATTCAAGATACCAGTTTGGTTGAATGTGTGCAAGACAAACATATTCTGTCCAAGATCACAATAATGAGTTTATATTAAAAATGTGGATAGATGGAAAATGAAAAACAACTTACTGGGTCTTTCAGTGCCCTGTGTTTTACTGCATTCACGTTTCATAATAATTGAAATTATGTATCAGCGTAACAGTATTATAACTTTCATATTTTTCTCTATTTTTGTCTTTTAAAAATCTTTTCACCTACTTTTAATTGATATAGTCTAGTAAAGCTTTGTTTCCTATGTTTGTACTCTGAGACTTCTGGAAAGAAAGAGTTATGAAGAATCTAACAATCTCATAAGGTATACCACATAAGGATGTGCAGTTACCAGGTTCTGGCCTTTTTATAACCTTGCAATATCTAAAATTCCCTTTTCTCTCTGCCTTTGGCCAAGAGAGCAGATGGATAATTACACTCCTCAAAAGATAAATTAAAGAAAGAATTTGGACCAACTGGGCTATTGAAATACAGTGCTAATGGAGGGTTGTGGGGAAATGGCCAAATAAGAGTCTCAAATGACCTTATTTTCCTCCTGGTGACAGTGCTTTCCAGATTAAAAGCTGTTTTCTTTTATTGAAATAGAATAGTGCCAAACATTGAACCTGCTTTGTAAGACATACATCAAGAGAGAAAATATTTCACCACAATGACATGACCTGACATTTTAAAGCAGATAACAAATGACATCTTGTCAATGGCACCAATTTATTATTCCCTCTCTTGTACCTTGGTGCCACAGCAGGATACACATTCCTTTTAATCATGAGACTGTGTTAAACAAATTTTTACCAGTAGAGACTATAAAATGCCCCTCATCGTTTCCAAGTATCCTGACCTCTCAGCTGTCCCCACTATAGCATATAAAGACAAAGGCTATGCTAAATTTTTCATCATTTTACTCCATTTCAGATCCAATTATGTGAGGGTCTTCCATCACTTACATGGAAGTATATGCTATAACATGAAGTGTCACACATTAATCAGACTCTTTTTATCCAGCAGACACCAGCGCTAAATCACATTACTCTAAAAAAAGGCACATGAAATAGATGCAAATGTACAAGGAGGGTGCTCTCTTTTGTGCAGTTACAATAGGAGGGGACTTGCATGGGTGGCCTTCCCATCAGGTCTGAGAGACTCTCAAAGTACATTTTGTTTTTCATGTTTTCTACCACATTTCTCCCTAAAAGGACCCTCTTCTGCTACTTGCTTTAATATCCCTCTGCCAGTTTATATCATAGAATCTACCACTTTGAACACTGCCCTGGGCAATGACTTTCTAGTTGAACTGTTGTAACTAATCAGCCTGTAAGTTGAGAAATGTCCAGCTTAACTCTCTCTTAGGCCTCTTTCCCAGCAATGAAAAAGCTCCCTTTACATCAATAGTCTCCTATACGTGTACAAGAAATGAGTGTACATGCTGAATATTTCTGACTAATCACATTAAATTTGTGGATCTGAGAGAAGCAGAACAATGTATGTTACTGTGTAATCTTAAAGATAGCATTTCCTTAATAACATTTTAAATTATATTTATGTTGTAGTTTAAGATGCTATCATGAAGATGAGTAGCTTGTGATTAGAGAAGACACAGATAAAAAGTACAGTATAAAGTTAAGTAAATTTCATTTGAAAAAAACTGAAGGGGAAGATAATTTTCTTCTTTTACATAAGATGGGATAAGGTTTATAATTTAAGATAGACATGGGCTTGAATACCACTAGGATGGTTTTCTAATTATGTGTCTGGGCAAGTGATAGAACTTTCTGCACTCTTTATTTGTTCTTTTATGAAATAGAGATAATATCCTTAGCTATTTCATAGAGTTTGGGAGGGTTACATGAGCTAGTATCTATAAAGCTTCAGGCACAATAGGTGACAACTCTAACCACTCAGTAAGTATCAATTTTCATTATTACCATCATGAAATTCAAAGGCATGCTTAGAATAAAACAAACAAAACAAAACAAAATGTAATTGTTTCTTTGACTTCTTCTAAGGATTGATTGAGAGGAATAATCCCAATTGCTTTATATTTAACTGTGGATTATAAGATTTGCTGCAGAAAATATAATTTTCATTGAGAAAGACTGCCATATGAAAGTCTTAACAGATAGCCTAAGAAACACAGTAAGATCAAAGTTCTTAAAAAACGTAATGACAAAATAGTGATCATATTTGGATAATTCTACAGCATTGATGAAGGTCATGATCACTTAACAATGAAAAAATATTTTAAAAGATTTCAGAATTCTATGCATTTCTAGGAGTATTGATCTAATCTAGCTTGCACTCTAAAAATAAATAAAAATGCACAAATCACAACTCACATTAATTTAGGCTCTAGGACAGTCAGATCTGATGATTTCATTCATTCCAGATTTAGGTAATGATTTGAAATGATTCTAATTTCTTGATTTTCAATTAAAATTATTTTGTTGTACAATGAAGAGATTTTGGGGGAATACAAATAAAACAAAATAAGCAAATAGTTCAGGGAGTTCTGTGAGATAGTCATTTTCTAAATTAACCGGATATATTTATTATAGTCTAAAAAAATGAAGGAGATGTTTCACATTACTATTTCACATTACTTTTAATATAACACACACTTTTATCCTTTCACTTCTGGTTTTCAGAACAAAAGGGAAAATCCTTAAATCAAATAATTGGGTGGTTGTGAACTAAAATAATTTCTTACTTTAAATTATATAATTCAGAGTCAAATCGTCATATATTAGTTACATTTTTTAAAAGTTTCATTCTAACTTGTTGCTTGGGCTATTCATGCACTAGGAATTTTAAAATGTATTTTAAATTACTCATGGGCTCTTGTATTTTAAAATACCCATGTACTATTTCAGGATATTTTGTTTGTTTTTATCAACTGTTGGTTTGGGATGGTGAGCATCAGTTACCAGCATTAATAAGAGTTCATAGATAATGAGGCAAGATGAAAAATTAAGGAATAAAGGATATATTAAATTTTAATCAAGGTACAGCTTTTGTATTGCATCATCTTGCACATAATCCCAAATATAGAAAAAAAAGAAAGCCACATTCTTTGTTTATATCTTCCTGTAGTAAATTTTAACATCTTCTGTTTCAGGGATGTGATCATTTTTTTTTTTTTCTTATTAATTGGACCTTGTAATTTAGATTCTTTTTTTATTCACCCTTATCCTTTATTTACCTAATGTAATTTTATTTCCCTTCTTTCCTTTTTCTTTCCATCTCTTCCTTCTCATTCCCAATGGCACAAGGACTGTTCAGTTCCACAAAACCTCACATGTACATATATTACAATAACCTCTTAGCATGCTTCACTGATTTGCCAGGTTTTCAATTCAGTTTAAAATGACTTTTTCTGGGTCTCTTAGTTTTATTTTTATTTTTTAAGTCATCAACAAATTTATATTAAATATAAATTTCTCTCTTGGACCGTGGAACTCTAAGAAATGTAAGATTCAGAACTACTTCATGCTGTTTAGACCATATTTAATAAAAAGATCGATAACAGTATGTGAGAGTTAGTGACCAATGCACATTACATGTTATCACAAGAGCTGCTTCGAGAAGAAGAGAGTGAGATGAGGTGGCACTACAGCCAACCGGGGAACTTTGATTATTTGAGTGGAGTGGAGAGTCCATTCTGGGGAAGACGTGAGAAAAAGGCATTAGCAAAATAAGGGGGCAAATAAATACACAGCGTGTAAGCAAGAACACAGCAGACTGACTTGACTGACTGGCACAGAAAATTCGGAGTGACTATAGCCTCGGTACTCGAGTCAAAAGACCCAGGCTTTACCATATAAGTGATTGAAGTATTTCTGTCACAGAAGTTGAATACACACAGAGACTTGTGTTCCGTTGAATTTGAGGAACGCTGAAAGGGGGACAGTAGATGAGGAAAAAAAAAGAAGTAACATTTATTCAGCATTTTCGGTGGTTTAATTCAGTTCACTGAACATTATTAAGTTAGGGAATGACAATACAAATGCTATTTCCTGATGGTCCTTTCTCTCTCAGAAATTACGATTAATGTGACAACAGATGTATCCTTTTAAGGTGTGGGCATTCCTCTAATAGTGTCATATACATATTCCTAAAAAGTACCTTGTGTGTTGAAAAACTTCCATTAAAAGTAACAGGGCTTAAAGGGAAAAAAAATAAATAGGATTGGGCAGACCACTCAAAGCCTATGTAACTTTAAACGAAGAGTACTAACAAAAACAATGACAATCTTAACAAAAACAGAAGCACAGCTATATCTCCACTGACATTTACATCCATTAACAAAGCCAGTTGATTCTTTGCTGATATTTAACTCTTGCATTTATGTTTCCCTCTAAGAACTCTGAAAATATTCGTCCACAATACATCAGATAGATCAAAATTTAAAAATTTTTCCCAAAGTATTTACCATATGAGAAATGTCTTCATAGTTATGTCATCTTCACTTTCAAATTCCTTAGATTAATGAATGTTGTGGAAAGTATAACAACTTTTGAAGCAACTAACCTATTGTCTAGAGTGAGGCACTTAGTTTTCCAGTTTTTTCCTTGAGGTTTTAATGTATTACTAACATGTTCTCTGTAACTGTGATAAAGTTTGCTTTTGATACCTTCAAAATAAAAACAGGCTGGAAAAGTTAAGAATGAACAAACATTATATTGACACGTCCATTATATTACACCATTCCCCTATTTAACTATCACAAATAAGCTAATTTTCATTAAACAGACATGTATTGCAGCAGAATGAATTGAAACATAATAAACTTTAAGTAGAGGCTACAAAGGATATCAAGATATTATAGAGAAGGGATTTTTTTTATTTAACTTGATGTCCCCAGGAAGGGATCCTTAAACAGGTGACGTCTTAACTGAGCCTTGAGGAATAAATAAGTAACAGCTGACCAGGTAAAGATGCTACATTCTCCCTGATGGAGAAAAATTAGGGACAGTGAGGTTGTATGCATTTCTAAAATTGCAGAACTGGTAAGTTATTGGAGTTAGTATTTGAACACAAGCAAGACAGTTCCTAGTGTCCACTCTATGTCACTATATTAGTTTTTCATATGCTTAATACTTAGAATATATTCTTTAGGTCAGGGGAAAATGTTAAGAGCTTGAATAATATCATTGATGCTAGGAATGGAGAAACCATTATGAAGTAGAGAATAATTATTAACTTAGTAGGATTGGATTCAGTCACTGATTTATTGTAGAGATGAAAAGAGAAAAACTAGTTTCTGAGGAGCGCAACTGATTATTGCAATGGTAGTATCAGTAACTGATCTTGGAAATGAAAGAGGAGGAAAAGGTCTTGGGAAAAGATGCTAAGTTCTCTTGGATATGTTGAAACTGCCTGTGGAAGAGTTAAATGAAGACATGTAGCTTAGTAACTGAGTCAAGAATTGTATACATAGGGCTGGAGCTCAAAGAAGAGCTCAAGACTGAAAACAAAAGCATACAATTGGAAATCCTTTGCATGCAAGTGATTGCTCAAAGTATAAAAACACATGAGATTTCATTTGAGAGTAGCTCAGGTAAACACTTAAACACCAAGCAGACTGAGCTCACAAGAAAGACTATAAAGGGACAGTTCTGGAAGCAGGAAAGAGCAGTGTCATGGAAGCCAAAAGAAGAGACAATTCGAGAAGGGATGAGGGACAAATGTAAATTCAGTAGAGAGGCCTATTTGAAAAATGGACAGGTCTATGAACACCTAGATATGATTTAAGTTAGAGGATGGGTAAAGAAGCAAGTCTGATTCCAGTAGGCTAAGAAATACAGAATTAAGTACATTGTGTGAATAAAGAATATATTTTAAAGAAACTTTTCCTGGAATGACAAGAGGACTAAAATGGTGGTTCAAGTTTAGGTCCTTAACGTCCAAGAAGGGACATTTTAGGATGAAAAGATTCAAATGTGTTTAAGGATTGAGGAAAAGAGTAATAGGACAGAGATGAGTTACCAGACAGACTCAACTGCATGCAAGGTTGAAGGCAAAAGACATGCCTGAGATTACATGGAATGAAAACAGGTAAGAGAGCTGATGGAGAATGGTGAAGGTTCAGTATTGTTCTGAAAGTGGAAGGCAAAGAAGCTAGTTAAAAAATAAATATTTAATTATAGGGTTCCCTGGGTGTCTCTCTTGGTGCCTTTGGCTTATTATGATCCCAAGGTCCTGGGAATGCTTTGGGATCTCTGCTCAGCAGGGAGTCTGCTTCTCTTGCTGCCCTACCCCGTCCCTCAGATAAATAAAATCTATTTTAAAAAATCATGAATTATTATGGGGAGCCTAGCTATTCTTCGTGACTCCAAATTTACAGAATTATATGATTTTCTGCAGTAATCCTCAGCAGCCTGTAGTCAAAGAAAGGAGCCATTGGGATTAATTGAGATGGTTGATTTTCTTAAGTGGGTACACTAGACTCTGCTAAGTCTTCAGATAAACGATTTCAGGTTATGCTCACATCAAACTCATAAGGTAACTATTTTTTATCTCAATTTTACAGATGATGAAACTAAGTTTTAAGTAATTTATTTAAAATTTGACAAGGTAGTCTAACCCAGGTTCATATGAACACCAAAATCTCTGTTCTTTGCACCATAGCCAGTTACAGGAATGAATGAACTGGAGGCTAATGTATACCAGGGAAATGACAATGGGACTGGAGTGAAAAGATCTGGATATAAGGCTGAAAGCAAGAAAGTTTTTGATTTGTTTATATGTTAGGTGAGAGAGGAAAAACAGACAACGTTTATATTTTTGTTCAGGAGCTTGAAGGAATGGTAGTAATTTGACATCAGTCAGAGAAATGACAATGGAATTAGACTTTAGAGAAAGTAGATACTTTGTTTCAATGTGTGTCCTGTTTGAGCCTATCAGTGGGACATATGGCTAGAAATATCTAGGTAGCAATTTAGGGTTTGGAGTATGAGTTTGAAAGAGATATGATTGCAAATGAAAATTTGTATCTCATTTTGCCCAAGAGGGAACTGAGAGAGTGAATGAAATCTCCATTGTAGGAGATGTAAAAGGAGAGAAGGGTCAGAATATGTACATTTTTTAAAAGATTTTATTTATTTGAGAGAGAGAGAGAGAGCACGCACCTGAGCAGGGGGTACGGGGAGAGAGAGAGAGCAGCAGACTTTCCACTGAACAGGGAGCCCAATGTGGGACTCAATTCCATGACCCTGGGATCACTTGAGCTGAAGGCAGACACTTAACCAACAGAACCATCCAGGCACCACAGAACAGAATACGCCTTTAAAGTTGAATGGCATACATACAAATTTATGACAGTAAAGACATAGGAAAGGAATAACCAGACAGGTAGGAGGAAGACTATGAGAAGGCTGTGTCATATGAACCAAAAGAAGTATGGTGTTCAGGAACTGCTCCTCAGAGCCTAGGAATGGAAAATGGAAATAGTAGGAATTTGGGTCTATCCATATTACATGATATGATTGACAACTTCAGAAAGAACTTTTTTTTTTTTCTTGAGGGAAATGGTGGTGAAGGGGCAAAGGGAGAGGGAGAATCTCATAAGCAGACTCCATGCTCAATGCAGATCCTGTTGCAGGGCTTGATCTCATGACCCTGAGATCACGACCTGAGCTGAAATCAAGAGTCAGACATTTATCTGACTGAGCCATCCAGGTGTTCCCAGAAAGAACAATGTCTAAAAAGAGAGGTAGGAAGAGAATCTAGATTAGAGTTATATATACATTAAAATATGAATATTATTTACTTAACAGACACATACTTTGGTCCCAAATTGAAAAATGTAACTTTCAAATATTACCCTTCATAATTTCCTTACACTGAGGTAGCTATATACCTGACAGCAGATTAACCTAGGTTCTGGATGGGTTTTCCTTCATCAGTACAAGTATTTGCCATTCATTTTAAGTTTAACCCAATCTCATTTTCATTACCTATTATTGGGGCTCTCTTGCTCTTTCTCCTCCTGCCTCTGTTTCTAAACTCCAAGCGACCTACCTGCCATGAGCAAAATAGCTGGAGAGGAGTGATCCTGTCTCACTGTTGTCCAGAGTCCCTGCTGGTCTTTTCCTCTGGAGGTAGACTGTCCTGGTATACTTCTCAGTGTCAGCACAACTATGGCCTTTGTTCTGGTAGCTCTCTTGCATGAACCCCAGCCACACCATTGTCCTTTGATGCTCAGTCTCTGAGGCTCTAAGGATATCTTCCTGGGTCTGGCTGTCAAAGAACTACCTGTTCATCTCTGCCTGTCTGGAAACTATGGGCATCAGGTGTCAGTGGTTACTCTTACTCCTCTATATGGTCCTCTCTCTCTCTCTCTCTCTATTTCTCTCTTTTTAAATATTTTACCTATTTGACACAGAGAGCATGAGTGAGAGAGAAAGCACAAGTAGAGTGGAGGGACAGAGGGAGAAGGAGAAGCAGACTCCCCGCCAAGCAGGGAACTTTACATGGGACACAATTCCAGGACCCTGGGATTACGACATGAGCTGAAAGTAGGTGCCTAACAGACTTAGCCACTCAGGCATCCCTATAAAGTCTTCTTGATCACTTCTGTGAGGCTGCTGACTGTCAGAGCTCCAGCCAGGACAGGACTGGTGCTTGTCCCTGTGAGCTGAGGGTGTGAGCAGAGACAGACTACAACATTGCTTCTTACTCTAATTTCTTTTCTCTTCGGCTCCTCTTAGCTCTGAGAATTCTTTTTTTTTTCTTTTTTTTAATTTAATTTATTTATTTGCCAGAGAGAGAGAGAGAGCACAAGTAGGTAAAGCATCAGGCAGAGGTAGAGAGAGAAGCAGGCTTCTCACTGAGCAGAGAGCCCAATGTGGGACCAGATCCCAGGACCCTGGGATCATGACCTGAGCTGAAGGCAGACGTTTAACTGACTGGGCCACCCAGGTTCCCCAGCTCTGAGAATTCTTTATGTGGTCTTGCAACTGGAAGGAAAAGGATTCATTTCACAACCTCAATTTTTTTTTTTTCTTCATATCCAATGACTCTTTTTACAAATTAGGAACTAAGAATAAGGGATTTTTTGTTTGTTTTTTTGTTTCTGGGGCAAAAGTTGGCTTCTTGTTTCTCAGTAAAAAAAAAAAGACTCAAATGGGAAAATGGAGAATGTATGCTGTTTGTTATCTCATGTCGTTAATCTTCCTTAGTTATCACATATTTTTCCAGAAAAGAATTTAGAACAGCTTTATATGGTTAGATAAATCGAAGTAAAAAATAAATAGATAATGGGGGAGATGAGAAAGAATGAAAGCAAAAGAAGGAGACATGAGATGAATTCAAGAGTGCCATAAGGGCTTCTACATTTGCTTGAGGCAGGCCACACACTTGACTCTTGAGTTTCAAAGCAGTCAAAGAAAAGAGGGCAATGTTAGGGGAAACAAGTTGTCCAGTGCCTGTAAAAAGGAAACTCACCTGTTGCTTAGAAGAAGCCCAATTATTCCTGGCACAGAGTCCAGAAAAAAATTCCTCCTTTGAGTCCTCATAAAAAGGGCACTGTGACACAGTGAACAGTGTCCTCAAGAAAACGTTGCAGCAACTACATCAAAGAGTTTTATGGGACTGTTTGTTACAGGCCTTCAGTGTAATGCCAAGGTAAAAGGACAACTTAGCAGAGGTGTTTCTGTGAGGGATAGCATTTGGCTGCCTAGGTGTGCATTTCTCTGTTCATTAGTCATAATCCATGGGTGGGTTTTAATGACTCCTCTATGTGAACTGAATTACATTTCAGGAAGCCTTCCACAGATAGTATTCTCTTAACTAAAATTTTGATGGGTACCAAGCAGCAATAATTTGTAGCTGGGCTCCCTAACGAGTGCTGGAAGTATAACTACTTTGTGCTATTGAGGAAGAGCAGAGCCACACATTTTATCATCATGTGAACTGGGAGCAGACCAGCAATCCTAAGGAAGGAGAAGGGGCCTTAGAAGGAGCTGGGGTGATAGCTAAACCATTTCTATTCAGAAGTATCCATTGGGAAAAGTTGGTCTCAAAGTTCCTCATCAGGAAGTTTGCAGTTCGCTCAGAGATAAAAAGGCCTCTTGATACTGGCCACAGTAATTCCAGCCTGGGAAAAAAGGTATTTCATGTATATAAATACTCAGAGCAATTACAAAACCCAGCATGGCCTCTATAGACCACCTAACCTTGAGCACTGCAATTTCCAGGCATGTCCTGCAGGATAAGCTGGATTGCAAATCATATATAGAAGTAGATAAATGAATAAAAAAAGTGTCTAAAATTAAGTTACAAGTCAAAAAATTGTTGCTCTGTATCTAACAAAAACAATAAGATTTTTAGTGAGGTCGATTAGTATTCCTTTTTTGGCAGTAATTAAATAGTAGACCAACTTGCAACTTTAGAATCATAAAAGTGGAATTCATTTTTAACCAATAAATTTTGTTTTGCTATTTTTAAAATACAATTCTTAAAAAATGAAATTCGATATATCAAGTCATTTTATTTCTTTAGCATGACAACAGAGTTAACATTGCAGACCAGTTGTGGTAAAGAATGCTGCCCTCTGGGTGCCTGGGTGGCTCAGTCCCTTAAATGTCTGCATTCAGCTCAGGTCATGATCCCAGGGTCCTGGGATGGAGTCCTGCATCAGGCTCCCTGCTCAGCATGGAGTCTACTTCTCCCTCTAGCCTTTCCCCCTGCTGGTGATCTCTCTCTCTCTCTCTTTCCCTTTCTCATAATCTGTCTCTCAAATAAATAAATATTAAAAGAAAAAACAATGGCTGCCCTCCATCATTGTATACAGTTTTCTTTTTTTTTTTTTTTTTTAAGATTTTATTTACTTATTTGATAGAGATCAGTAGGCAGAGAGGCAGGCAGAGAGAGATGGAGAAGCAGGCTCCCTGCTTACGGAGCAGAGAGCCCAATGCGGGGCCCGATCCCAGGACCCCGAGATCATGACCCGAGCTGAAGGCAGAGGCTTTAACCCACTGAGCCACCCAGGTGCCCTGTATACAGTTTTCTTAAATGGTTAGATGGCAAACTTCATCAAAGCAGAAAGATACTTTCTTTTTGACTGTTTTATTCCTGATCCTCAGCACTGTGCCTGATATACAGTTACTATTAATAGCTAAAATAGCCACTCTTATTACATTAAACATTACTCTCTGGTAATGACAAAAAAAAAGATAAAAATCTTCAAGAGATGTAATAGTTTTTGTGTAAATACAATGCATTTAAAAGTACAATATATATATTTGTATTAAAGCGGTATCTACTTTTAATCAGTGATGTGTGATTTCTCTTTAATTAAACAAAGCTATCACATTTTAATCAATAGCTATGATAGTATGTGGAAACATGATACAACCAATATGACATTTTTACAAGGCACTATTGCTTGGTTTTTTGAAATCAGATGCCTCTAAATATATGGTTTGAATAAAAATATATAGCCCAATTAAGATACAACTTAGAAACTAAAAAAATACAGAAAACTTTATTGTAATGTATTGGAGGGCTTAATATGTTGAAACAAAAGCAGCTCCCCCAGTTTTGAGAACTGATATTTCTACTTTTGCAGGTCATTATGGTAATTAAAGTGCAGTGAATTCCACTGTTTATTACGGTCTTAGATTATCCATTCAAGTTACTATGATGCTTTTGTGAAGTTGATTATGTGCTGAGTTTAGACTAAGTGTCTTAGCAGGCTCAAAGGACAAAAATCAGACCTTGAATTTAAGTTTGACTTATTCCAGGCTGCCATTTGCCTACATTTTGATAATAGTCCACCTAAAATAGCATGACTAATAGAGATTTTTATCTCTGAATGATATTCCTGCCAGAGCCACCAACTATTGAATGTTAAATATGAGATTTGGCAGATGCAGAAATTTTTAGTCACCTTCCAAAAGCAGTATGTAGACATCCAAGCCAAACAGCTTATCATTAACAAAATCAACATCTAAACCATCTGCCAATGAAACAAACACGTCAGTCATCTTTCCATTTGATTGGCAGTATTTCTTGAAATGGATGATTTTAAACATTATCTCTGATCCTAAAAACACACACGTGTGCACACGCAGACACACACACACATACACCCACACACGCATTTCCCATTTCATTTACCTGGCAGTTGAGCTGATTCTAGACAAAACTATGAGGTTAAAAAATGTCCTCATTTTCTTCCTATTGCTCTTGTATTGCCTACTCCCCCATTACCGCTTTATACTCTGCACACTTTATACCCTGCACACTCATCCTATACCTGTTTTTAACCTATTAAGTCATACATGCTGCTGTGCCTGTGACCAGGACAAGTTAATACTATGGTGAAATGTAGGTAAATAGGTATTTACCACCTCTTAGTAAACATATGCTTTATAGAACTCTGCTTATAGGTAATTATATGTAGTAATTAAACCAAGGAAACAAATTCTTGATGATTAACTACCCAGAAATTTATAATTCCTACTTTAAAAATTATTTACCTCTATAAAATATGACTTTTCCCTCTCTAAAAACCTTCAAAGACAAAGCATAAATTTTCTGAATGCTTGTTTCTCTCTCGTCTGCTTGGGAAATGTTCAGTAAATTGTTAGCCTAGTCAGTGCCCTTGAAATTATAGGTTTTCAGTAGCAGTATAATGCCTACTCGTCTCTTTGGCTACCCGTGCTTGGAAAACCGCTGAAAAATGGTTCTGCTATGATTTGGCAGTAGTAGCAGAAGGTCAGAGTCTCTGAGGTTTGGCAGACTCTGATATTTCAGGAGGATATAATTCCTCACTCAACAGACTGAAATTCTCATTCATTCACTAAGATGCTAGACTGAAGTTAACAATGGCATCAACAGAAAGTCAACTTCTAGTTTGAATGTTTAAATTAGGGGCTACTTGATTCAGAGGGAGAAAAAACAAAATGGATGTTGACTTGTACCATTTTATATTTTATTTTCCACTTTCATGTAAGCTGATACAACCTATTTCTCCTTTTAAAAGGAGGGAAATTAGATATGCAGAATTCTATAATATTTATCCTGTCTTTCTTTCAGGAAAGAGTATCCAATTATATCTTTTACATAATGCAAAATCTTCACCACTAGAGAGAACACATTTTAAATTTATGGCTCAGAGGGATTTCAATCATCTTTGGCATTCAGCACTCAAGGCGTTTCAGATATTTATTCAGAGCAGTATAACAGAAAGTACACAACAGATTGTAATTTAAATGCTGTACTTTTTGCAACATATATTTGCAGTAAAAGCTTGGAGAATATGTAAAAATAAGAATGTATTATGAGTACTGCACATTTTGACTACACACTTTGATAGGGGAATTCTCACATACTTCTATTTAATAGACATTTCCTCTGCATGATTTTGTGCCAAGTATGTAAAAGTGTTCTGTTCTTATAGTCACGTGCGTTGTTTCCTATCCACTTTAAAATACATGTACCTCCATTTGGAAGTAGTCCAGTTGAATTTGAAAGCCAGGATTTCTGTTGAGATTTGTGTCATTTTATTAGAATGGGGACGATGAAGGTCCAACTGTAGTTGACTTAAGTAATGGGGAACTGAGGAAACTGGGAAATCAAGGGTAGGCAATTTCTTTTAAATAATTTGGTGACTAAAAAAAGAGGGAGATGGTCTCAACTTGAAAGATAGGAGAGTTCAGAAAAAGTGCATGTATTCATTTAAAAAAATAAATATGGAAGGAAGATCTTTCTATGGTGAAGGGTAAAAGAGGTAGAGCTAGGATATCTAGAATATCTGGGAAAGACAGAGAAAATTGATGAGGCAATTCAAGAGTGGGCAAACTGTCCAGGCAGAAGTGTGAACTTCGGGAGTTGGAAGAATGGGTGCTGTCAGGGACAGACAAGAACTGGAAGAAAAGATGGCTAGGCACTTCCCCATTGATGGCTTCTATTTTATTTATTAAGTAACATGAAATATGCTGATGGAGAGACAAAAAGAAATCCTTTGGGGAACTTGAGGAGAGAGAATACCAGAATTGGGATGCCAGACACTTTGAACACGGTAAGCACCTATTTAAGGATAAATACACTAGTCAGTAAGAAATATCCGAGAATAGTGGCTATTTTTAATACTGCTCTCACTGGTACTTATCACCACACTCTTTATGAGTCCCACAAATATTTATTGAGTTTAGCTTCTATGCTAGGATCTATATTAAGGCCAAGTAGGTTTTACAAGACAAGAAGAAGAGATGGCCATTCAAGCAGCTTGTGTTTCTGTTCTGCCAGGTAGCAGTAGACCAAAGAAAATTGTTTATTTCAGCCCATTCTTTTCTTGTATGGAACAATATCTCATTGTCATAATATTCCATTTGCTATTCATGTGACTGCTTCTTGGTTTCTTTAGACTTTCTTTGGCATGTTATCTGTATTTTGTGAATGAATAAAGGATCTGTATTCTTGCTCCTTATGCTTTAAAGAGTGTTAGGCTGCTTATTTGTTAGTGCTGCCTGCTGTGAGTAACTCTGTTCCAACTTAGCATCAGTAGTAATGATTATATTAAGATGATTATCTCTGTGCAAGATTAGTAGCTGGGGTACTAACCACAAAGTTCATTCCACTAACTTTTCGTTTATCAGGTTAATTTTCAAACTGCTTTTCCAAGCATGTATAATCAAAATATTACCTATATTTATAATGTTTACAGCCTTCACTATTTTTTTTTACTCCACTAATTTGGAAAATCTGACTCCTTAAAAATCTTAAGAAACTGAACTGCAATCATTTAAGCTTTCCTATTATGCTGATTTATTTGCACATGTATACTTAATAATAGGAGTAGAATTAACAACTTAAAGATAAAAAAGTTCCCTGCTTCCCTCTCTCTCTCTCTATGCCTGCCCCTCTGCCTACTTGTGATCTCTGTCTGTCAAATAAATAAATAAAATCTTTAAAAAAAAAAAAAAAGTTACCTGAGAGTTTTAAAAAATAAATCTTTTTTTTTTTCCTATTAAAATCACTTCACATTTAACTAAAAATTATAGTGGGAATTAGTGGCTTCTTTCCTTGCAAAGCATCCAATCCCCTCCTTTGCCACTAAGTTGTAATTATTTATTTTATAGTTATTCCAATGGGTTGATCCCACCTCTGGCAGCAGGAAAGAAATTCTTGATGGTTTTTGTCATTTAGTATAATTAACACAACCCCACTTTGGTGGTTGTCCAGTGCACTTGAAATGAGTTGGTCCAACCAGAATAAAATGTACGGCTTTTATTCTCCCCCTGCCTTTTTTTTTTTTTTTTTTTCCCCTCTGATGATACGGTGCCTGGATGTGACACTTGACCTTATTTCTGCTTGGTGGAGTGGAAGCATGGAAAGAGGAAAGGCAGAGCTGATCCACAGAACAGTGGAGTTCAGCTATCCACTGCAATGAGCCACGCCTGCCTTATCTATAGTCATTTCAAGCATATAAGCCAATAAAAATCCCCTTACCATTTGCCCAATATCTTGCTAGTTATCAAAAAAACACAGTTATAAAAAGAAGCATGGTAGGCTTGCTGGATAGAGTATTCTTGCCTGCAGACTTCTCCCATTCAGCATGTTGAGTATATCATACTATCATTCCTTTCTGGCTTGCCAACTTTTTGTTGAGAAATTTCCAGCTAGCCTGATGGGTTTTCCTTTGTAAGTTAAGGGCTTCTTTTGTTTTGCTGCTGTTAGGATTTTTCTTTATCACCATATTTTTCAAATTTAATTACAGTATGTCTTGGTGTTAGCTTACTTGGGAGTTCTCTGCCTCCTGGATCAGGACGTCTATTTCTTTCCCTTGATTAAAGAAGTATTCTGATATTATTTCTTGAAATAAATTTCTTCTCCCTTTACTCTCTCTTATTCTTCTGAAACTCCTATAAAATGAATGTTATTACAGTTGATGGACTCACTGAGTTCCCTAAATCTATTGCCATATTCCATAATTCTTTCTCATTTTGTTCAGCTTCATTATTTTCCATTATTTTGTCTTCTAGATCACTAATTTGTCCCTTGCTTTTTCCAGCCTGCTGTTCATCACATCAAATCTGTTTCCAATCTTGTTTACTATGTTGTTCATCTCTGATTCACTCTTTTTAAACTTTTATCTCTGTGGTAAGAGTTTCACTTATATTTTCTATTCTTTTCTGAAGCCCAGTTAGTATCCTTGTGATTGTTCCTTTAAAATCTCCATCAGGCATGATGGAGAAAACAGAAAAATCTGTTTTTCTTAGGTCTCTGGTCATGTCCTTATTTTATTCCTTCATCTGGAATAAATTCCTCTGCCTTTGAATTTTGTCTAAGTCTCTGCATTCTTCTCTGTGTTAAAACAGCCAGTTATGCCTCCTACTCCTACTTCTGAAAGTAATGGCCTTTGAAGAAGAGCCAGGTAGTTCCCAGGGCCTGGCACTTCAGGGAATGTCTCAGAATACAAGGAGAAATAAGAGTTTCCAAGACAAAAAAACCTTAAAGAAGTCTGTGATCACTAAACAGCCCTGCAAGAAATATTGAAGAGACACTTTGAGTGCAAAGGAGAGACCAAAAATGATACATACAAGAAAGGATTATAGAAAATCTCCAGAGCAATGACAAAACAAGTAATAAAATGGCAATAAACACCTATCTATCAGTAAATACTTTGAATATAAATGTACTAAATATGCCAGTCAAAAGACAAAGGGCATCAGAATGGATAAAAACACAAGTCCCTATAGGCTACCTCCAAGAGACTCATTTTAGACACAAAGACACCTGCAGATTAAAAGTAAGGGGTGGAGATGCACTTATCATGCAAATGGATGTCAAAAGAAAGAGTAGCAATACTTATATGGGATGAACTAGACTTTAAAATAAAGACTGCATGAGAGACAAAGAAGAGCATTATATAATCATAAAGAGGATGACTGAACAAGGAGAATTCATAATTGTAAATATTCATGTACCCAACATTGGAGCACCAAAATATATAAAACAATTAATAACAAACATAAAGGGACTAATTAAAAATGACACAATAATAATAGGGCATTTAACAACCAACTGACATTAGTACACCATCTAAACACAATATCAACAAGATAACAATGGCTTTGAATGACATACTGGATCAGATGAACTTAACAGATACATTCAGAAAATCTATCCTAAAACATCAGAATACACATTTTTTTTCAACTGCACATGGTACATTCTCCAGAATAGAGCACATAGTAGGTCACAAAACAGGCATCAATAAATACAAAATGATTGAAATCATACTATGTACCTTTTCTGACCACAACACTGTGAACAAGAAGTCAACCATAACCAAAAATTTGGGAAGAACACAAATACATGGAGGTTAAACAACATGCTACCAAACATTGAATGGGTCAACCAGGAAGTCAAAGAAAAATTTAAAAAAAAATATGGAAACAAATGAAAATAAAAACACAATGGTCTAAAACCTTTGGACTACATCAGAAGTGGTTCCTAAGAGGGAAATATACAGCAATACAGGCCTACCTCAAGAAGAAAGAAAAATCTTAAATACAGAACTTAACTTTACACCTAATGGAGCTAGAAAAAGAACAACAAGTGAAACCTAAAGCCAGCATAAGGAAGGAAATAATAAAGATCAGAGCAGAAATAAATGATAAAGAAATAAGAAAAAAAAAAAACCCACAACAATAGAACAGAACAATGAAACCAGGACATGGTTCTTTGGGAAAAATTTAAAAACAATTGATAAACCTCTAGCCAGACTGATCAAAAAAAAAAAATCACAAATGAGAGAAAAGAAATAATAACCAATACCACAGAAATACAGACAAGAGAATATTATGAAAATAACTACATGCCAACAAATTGGTCAACCTAGAAGAAGTGGCAAATTCCTGAAAACATATAAACTACTGAAACTGGAACAGAAAGAAATGGAAAATTTGAAAAGACTGATAACCAGCAAAGAAACAGAATCAGTAATCAAAAAGAACTCTCAAAAAAAAAAAAAAAAAGTTCAGGGTTAGATGGTTTTACAGGCAAGTTCTACCAAATATTTAAAGAAGAATTTATTAACTCTATTCTTCTCAAAGTATTCCAAAAAATAGAAAAGGAAGGAAAACTTCCAAATTCCTTCTATGAGGCCAGCATTATACTGATACCAAACCAGTGAAAGACACAACCAAAAAAGAAAACCATAAGCCAATATGCCTGATGACCATGGATGCAAAAATTCTCAAAAAAAAAAAAAAATACTAGCAAACTGAATTCAGCAATACATGAAAGAAATCATTCACCATGATCAAGTGTGATTTATTCCTGGGTTACAAGTGTGGTTCAATATTTGCAAAGTGATCAATGTAATACACCATATTAATATAACAAAAAGAATCATATGGTCATTTCTACAGATGCAGAAAAAGCATCTATTTTTGACAAAGTACAATATCCATTCATGATAAAAAAAAAAAACCCTCAGTAAATAGGTTTAGAGAGAACATAACTCGAAATAATAAAGACCATCTATGAAAAACCTACAGCTAACATCATCCTTAACGGGGAAAAGCTCTCAGCTGAGAACTCTCAGCATTCAGGTCAAGAACAAAAAAAAAAAAAAAGATTTCTTCTCTCACCACTTTTTTTCCAACATTGTTCTAAATCTTAGCCACAACAATCAGAGAACAAAAATGAAAGGCATCCTCATCAGTAAGGAAGAAGTATAACTTTCACTATTTGCAGATGAAATGATACTATATATATAGAAAATCCCACAGATTACACATGCACACACAAAACCAAACTGCTGAAACTGATAAACAAATTCAGTAAAGTTGCTGGACACAAATCAATGTGCAGAAATCCATTGCCTTCCTATACAGCCTGAATGAAGCAGGAAAAATAGAAATTAAGAAAACAATCCCATTTACAATTACACCCAAAATAATAAGATACCTGGAA
Organism: Mustela nivalis; assembly: GCF_964662115.1. Lineage (NCBI taxonomy): Eukaryota > Metazoa > Chordata > Mammalia > Carnivora > Mustelidae > Mustela > Mustela nivalis. Next base: position 109,221,702 of record NC_139023.1, read on the forward strand.
ATAAACCTAACCAATGAGGTGAAAGACTTGTGCTCTAAAAACTATAAAACACTAATGAAAGATACTAAGGGGTGACACAAAGAAATGGAAAGACATTCCAGTCTCATGGATTGGAAGAACAAATATTGTTAAAATGTCTATACTACCCAAAGCAATTTACACATTTAATGCAATCCCCATCAAAAAGCGACAGCATTTTTCAGAGTTAGAACAATCCTGAAATTTGTATGGAACTACAAAAGACCTGCAAATGCCAAAGCAACCTTGAAAAAGAGAAGCATAGCTGGGAGCATCACAATTACAGATTTCAAGTTACATTACAAAACTGTAGTAATCAAAAGAGTATGGTACTGACTCAAAAATAGACATATATATCAATAGAACAGAACAGAAAACCCCAACTGAACCTGCAAGTATATGGTCAATTAATCTTGAACAAAGCAGGAAAGGATATCCAATGGGAAAAAGATAATCTCTTCATCAAATGGTATTGGGAAAGCTGGACAGCTACATGCAAAAGATGAAAATGGATCAGTTTCTTATGCCAAACTCAAAAATAAATTCAAAATGGATTAAAGACCTAAATGTGAGACCTAAAACCGTAAAATCCGAGAAAAGAACAAAGGCAGTAAGTAACCCCTGATATTGGCTGTTGCTACATATCTTTCTAGATATGTCTCCTGAGGAAAAGGAAACCAAAGCAAAAATAAAGTATTTGGATTTCATCAAAATAAAAAGTTTCTGCACAGTGAAGGAAACAACAGAACTATAAAACAATCTGCAGAATAGAAGAAGATATTTGTAAATGACATATCTGATAAAGGGCCAATATCCAATATATATAAAGAGCTTAAGAGAGTCAAAACCCAAAAAACAAATAGTCCATTTAATGTGGACAAGGGTGCCTGGCTGGCAGTCAGCTGAGCGTCTGACTCTTGATTTCAATTCAGGTTGTGATCTCATGATGGCGGGATTGAGCCCATGTTAGGCTCCATACCCAGCATGGAATGCACTTGAGATTCTCTCTCCCTCTCCCTTTGCCACTCATGCTAGTTTTTTTTTTTTTTTTCCTTTCTTTCTCAGATAAATAAATAAATAAATATAAATCTATCTTTAAAAAAATGGGCAGAAGACATGAACAGACATTTTGCCAAAGAAGACATATGCATGGCCAACAGACACATGAAAAGATGCTCACCATCAGGGAAATACAAATCAAAACTACAATGAGATTTCACCTCACACCTGTCAGAATGGCCGAAATCAACAACACAAGAAACAACAGGTGTTGGCAAGCATGCAGAGAAAGAGAAACACTTGTGCACAGTTGGTGTGCATGCAAATTGGTGCGGCAACTCTGGAAAATGGTAAGATGTTTCCTCAAAAGTTAAAAATATGATTACCCAATGACCCAGCAATTGTGCTATGAAGTATTTACTTGAAGAATACAAATCTACTAATTCAAAAGGATTCATGCATCCTTAAGTTTATAGCAGCATTGTTTACAATAACTAAATTATGGAAACAGCCTGAGTGTCCACTAATTGATGAACAGATAAAGAAATTAAACACACACACACACACACACGCACACACACACACATAGACATACAATGCAATATAACTCAGTCATAAAAAAGAATAAAATTTTGCAATTTGCTAAGGCATGGATAGGAGAGTATAATGCTAAGTGAAATAGTCAGGATAAATACTATATGATTTTATTCATATGTGAAATTTAATAAATAAACAAATGAGCAAAGAGGAAAAAAGAGAGAGAGTGAGGTAAACCAAGAAACAGATTCTTAGGGGTTTCTGGATGGCTCAGTCAGTTAAACATCTGTCTTTGGCTTAGTTCATGTACCCAAGGTTCTGGGATCCAGCCCCACATCATCCCTGCTTGGTGGGGAGCCTGCTTCTCCTTCTTCTTCTGCCCCTCCACCCCAGCTCGCATTCTCTATCTTTCTCTCAAATAAATAAATAAAATCTTAAAAAAAAAAAAAAAGATCTTTTAATAGACTCTTAACTATACAGAGCAGATGGATGATTACCAGAGGCGAGGTGGATGGGGGATGAATTAAATAGGTGAATATGGATTAAGGAGTGCACTTTTGATGAGCACTGGGTGATATATGGATCTGTTACATCAGTACACCTGAAACTAATATTACATTGTATGTTAATTAACTGGAATTTAAATAAATGTTTTTAAAAAGCAGTGTGATAGAAACCCTTTGGAGCTAAACAGACTGATGAGTTATCCCAGGTCAATGGGATACTCATGCCTAAATATCTGTGAATTTCAGTCCTGTTGTATAAAATGGGGATAATTATACTAATGCAAAGTTACCATAAAAATTAAAACAATGTATGTTGAATACTACATAGCAGTAAATTTATTGTCACAATAAAATTTATTGTTACATTAAAAGTGCAACATCAAATAAGAGAGTTTGGGACACAATTGCCTCAGTGAAATACTCTGTAAGCTGACTTTTTGAAGTCTCAACTCAAAGTAGGAAACAAATCTCTGCATATAAGCAGAAGACATTTTGGTTGTGTAACCATCAACACAGGAACTAGTTTTATAATTTAGTATGTGTAATTTCTGTGCCATTGAATGCCTCCTGTCACTAGTTTCTCTGAATAGTATCTGTCTCAATATTCTCATTATATTCTAGGTTTTCTGCCAAAGAAATGAAGACTTCCCTAGCCTAAATTTTTGCTTGACATACTGACTAACTCGTAACTATCCCTAGTTACCAAGTGCTGGATCTGACCCTCTAAACTCTTAGCCAGGGCTGTCATTCTTCTATAGAGTGAATGGAGAACCTATGATCACCCTGCTGCCTCCACTTTATGGGGGACCTAAAACCTTCTGGAGATTCCTGCGGAGTCTATGCAACTTCCCTCCTCCCAGTCTCTGTGCACTGGCCTGGGCTAAATTTGAATTTGCCATTCTCCTCTATTGTATATTTCAATAGAACCTAGAGACTACTTCCTTACCCCTTCCCTAGGAGCCATTCTCAGAGCACAGTTTTCAAGGCCAAGGACTATTATTTGACACTTCCTTCCTATAGGCATGCTATTGGGAGAAATTGGTGAACCTCACAATTGAGTTTTTTCAGATTCAGAAAAAAAGTTAAATTTAAATGGTTATGAATGTTTTCAGAAAGCTTCTGAGTTTTAAACAGGTTAAAGTACATTCCAATATTTTTGTTTATTTATTTATTTATTTATTTATTTTTTACTTTCAACAAATAGTTGAAAGTAAACTATTAAGTTTGAGCCTTAATTAAGCGCCAATGATTAGACCAAGAATATAATATGCATTTTCTTATTCCAAAGAAGGCATGGCTTGAAGACCCCTGTTTTTGTTTCTCCTAGAATTATATTTGGGAAGATGAGACTCCTGCAATATGGAATTTTACTAAATTTAAAAGCAGACTATATTACTAAGAAAATTCTTATATTGCTCTTTACTTTGTAGATGGTCAAAATTGGAAAAGGAATTAAAAAGTAGTGACTTTCTATCTAGGCATTACAATATCATTGCATTTTGAGAAATCTGGTAACAGACAAATAGAAAAACTAAAGAAAAATAACCCACATTTTTAAATACACCAGTCTATAAATTTTTCACACTGGTTATATTTCATTTTAACTTAGGGACTTAACAAAATCACCTTATGTCCTATAAATTGAATTGATGAAAGTAGTCAGAATTGTTTTCTTCTTGGGTGATAAATCATAAAATACCCTTCTTTTGTCCAGTAATCAGCAAATACTAGTAAGTACAAAGTTGATGGCTGTCTTTAGTTTTCATATCATTTTTATATCTGCATTTTCCTTAAATGACTTAAATGTGCTCTTTCTGTAATGAGCTTCTCAGAATGACTCTGATGACGCTATCAGAGTTAGGGTTTCTCTTTCCAGTTACTCTGGGAATTCAACTGAAACAGTCTTCTGTATGAGTAAATTTGTTTCTTTTTAAGGCCTTAAAGCTGAGTGAAACTTAGGAAAATAGAATCCAATGAGAATTGCCTGTGTAATAATGTAAGCTTCATAATGTTCTGTGCTGAGAAAACCAAGAAAATTCCATTTCCTGACCTATGTACTCATGGGATGTTCTGAAGATTAATGTGTCTCTTTCAGGGCACTAAGGTACATTGAGAGCACTAAAGAAGTCATTTACTAAATGGCACCCTTGGGACTTGAAAGAGTTAATGTACCTCTCACAAGGTGAGCAATGTACTCTCAAATGTATGCAAGGATCTATACCAAGCTTATAAAGAATTGTGAGAATGTTGGTTAAAAGCAACTGCTTGTCCATAGCTCTATTATTTATTACTCTAATCTTTAGTCAATGTATTTGCTAGTGTTCGTGAGTACCCTATAAACGATGCAGACAGATGAGAATCTTCTTACTTTTAAAAGTGAAAACATAAGGTGCTACAAACATTGGCCAAGAGAAAATACTGTAAATGTGTGAATGTTATCCAAATGGCTTGGATTTCAAGAACGAGAAAAATTATGGAAAACTTGACATTCACTCCAAAAGTGATTTTTTTCTCAAATTAAAATCAAAATGGTATTGAATCCTTTGCAGATTTTCTACTGAAAAAATATATTACTTAACAATAATTCTAAGAAAGTTCATAATACATAATGTTAAATGATAAAGATATAATCTTGAATACAGAATATAATCACACTTGTATTAATTATATAAGACATAAGAGCCTAAAGAAATATGGCAAAGTATTAAAATCTTTTACTCTTGGTGATGGGATAGCAAGTTATAGCTTTATTTTCTTATAATTTTTTTTCTCTAACCATCTGTAATGAATGTGCCATATAAAGACTTTTCTTTTTCTTGAGAGTTAAATGTTGTTGAGAAAATGTGGTAACAGGTTACTGGCAACTCTCACATGTCAAACAGTTGCTATTTTGTTTTCTTTCATCCGGAAGAAGAAATTTGAGCATTACTCAATGCGTGGACCTTGCCAAAAAGGAAAGCTATGCTCTTCTTAGCAACTCTTATAATGAACTCAATTATTTAGCATGGCCTTGTCCAGTTTCTCAGTTTGGAAGCTGGGCACAAACAAGAAAGGAAATTATGTACCCTGAATGATAATGGGCCTCAGAATTCTTTCCCTACTTTTCTTCTCAACCTTCTATGCACCCTCAGGGTGATCAAATCTATATTCATGGTAACACCAGTATACATAACACCAGTTTACATGCTAAAAACTCTCAAAATACTTATCTTTAAAATGTCTTTAGAATAGAGCTCTCTAGTCTTTCTTATTGAAGTATCCAGGCATCTGTAAATACAGATGTACTTACCACTCAATACAAGATGGAAAAATTTCAGCTAAACTCGGAAGCTTCCCTAAAACTCTTCTTTTTGTTTCCTTAGAAAATGACATCACTGTCCTACCAAATTCCTAAAGCAGAAACACTGAAGCCATGCTTGACTCCTTCTATAAATATTATTTGATCACTCATTCTATAAATACTACTTCCCACATATTTCTTATAACATTTATTTCTCTTAAACTCACTCTCATAACACCTTCCAGGGTTTTCAGTTTATCTCACACAAATTAATGCAGTAACCTCTGAAATTATCTCCCTTTGTTTGGCCTCCTTTTTGCTTATCTGTCATCCATCTTGAAGTTGGAGTCACATGAAGTTATATTTCAGACCCATATTTACCTCTGATTCCAAAGCCTAAGCTCTTTCTATTATAACTTTTGTTCCCTAAAATAAGGAATTTGGGGAAAGCTTCAACCATATGTTTAGAAAAAAATAAAAACCTCATGTTTCCTTTCAAACATGGTGGGTTGAACTCAGAACATTAACTTTCATTCCTTCCTCAAACCCCGCAAAAATGATATCATAGATTTGTATTTTTTGGTCATAAACTCAAAAGTCCAAATAAAATTTCCAATATATATGTTGGAAGTTGAAAAATGGTAGCTGATTAAATAGAACTGAGAAAGTTGAATTCCATGGCAGCAAGATTTTAAGAAGCAAACTACCCACAGAATCCCTGATAGGGTGAGGATAAACAACACTAGGTATTTCTGGAAGTGAGGGTCAAGACAGAATGATAATCTATAGAATTGGGGGGAAGTCTTTTTAAGAAAAAGTTAAATGAGCTTTTCATTGATACTGTCTCCTCCCACCCCACCCATGCAGCAGTTGTCACTCAGGAAACACTAGATTTTTTTGTTACTTTGCCCAACAAAAAAGGATGCATTTCTTGGTGTGGGTCCTCTACGCAAGGCTTTGGCCTTGCGTCATGATCCAGGGTCCTGGGATAGAGTCCCACATTGGGCTCCCTGTTCAAAGGGAATCTGCTTCTCTTCTTCCCTCCCCCATGCTTGTGATCTCTCTCTCTGTCTGTCTCTCTCTCTCATGCTCTCTCTCCCTCTCTCAAATAAGTATGTAATTTTTTTTCAAAGGGAATTAAACATATGAATTTTGAGGGGACACAATTCAACCTGTGATAATGCTCATTGTCTAAAGAAGATTATACTGAAAGGATGAGGATAAACATGCCTGGGGGCATCCTAGGTATAGTTGTGACTGGGATTTTTTTTTTAATATAATATATTATTTGTTTCAGGGGTACAGGTCTGTAATTCATCAGTCTTATACAATTCACAGAACTCAACAGAGCACATACCTTCCCCAATGTCCATCCCCCAGCCACCCCATCCCTCTCATTCCCTTCCCTTCTAGCAACTCTCAATTTGTTTCCTGAGATTAAGAGTCTCTTGTGGTTTGTCTCCCTCTCTGGTTTCTTCTTGTTTCATTTTTTTCCCGAGTTTTTTTTTTTTTTTTTAGAATAAAGTAAGTGCTATGTTATATATGTCTGTGACCTCTTACACATTTATGTGCACCAGACTCCAGGAGTTTTTGTGGTTACAGATAGGATTAAACCTTTTTATCATGAATTTAGAAGTGCTTTCTCTTGAAAATGAGACAAGGTCAAGAGAAAATATATTAACATCAGGTGCTCTCTTAAGGAAATGGCCCAGACACTCTACTATGAAGTCACCCATAGTTCACAGACATCACACAGTATCACATAGGCAGAACCTCTAGTTGGCATTTGGTTCTCCAACTCTTAAATGTAAACAGATAGCCAAACATCATCACTTTTGGTAAATCCTGTAATATCAAAGAAAGAAGCTGAAACAAACAAAAAGGTACACCAAACAAAAGAACAAAACCTTAGAAGAAAGTACATATAGGGGAAATAAAACTTCAAGCAGTTGTTAGTGGCTGGAGGTGAGAGAAGCTACAAAAGGGTAATGGGGGACAAACTGGCCAATGACAGAACTGTTCAGTATTATGACTGTGGTGGTGGATATGTGACATAATGCATTTGCCAAAACCCATACAACTGTACATCATAAAGAATAAAGTTTATTGTGTACTACTTTAAAAAATCACCAGAATGTAAGTGGAACCCAAAAGAGCATATAAACTGTAATACATGAATCTAAATGTATTACATGTGGATAATATCACCATAGTAAAGGACTTGAATTGTGTCCCCTTAAAAAGATATGTTGAAGTCCTAATCTCTAGTAACTATGAATATGACCTTATTTGAAGATGCGGTTTTTACAGAGATAATCAGATTAAAATGAGGTCATTAGGATGGGGCCCAATCATATGACTAGTGTTCTCATTAAAGGGGGCTATTTGGACACACAGACACACACACTGTGAGATGGCCATAAAACCAGAATGATGTATCTACCAGCCAAGGAACACTGAGAATTGCTGGCAAACAACATAAGCTAGATGAAGCAGGAAGAATTTCTCCCTAGAGCCATCACAGAGAGCATGACACCTCAGCCACCTTGATTTCAGACTTCTAACTTCCAAAACTGTGGGACAATAAATTTCTGTTGTTTTAAGCCATTCAGTTTTTGGCACTTTGTTATGGCAGCCGTAGGAAGCTAATACAGTAAATTACTTTCGAAAATAGCATTTTGCTTGGATTCTACAAGGCTAACAAAACAACAACAACAGAACAGAGCACAAATACTGCACTCTAGTTAACCAGTTTGATTATCACAGGAATATGAGGTTAGAATTTTGAAGCTATTTTACACATATTGTAAGGCTAAATAAATAAATGAATATATCATAAATAATGTACAGTGAGAGAGATTTCTCTGTTTTGGACAAAGTTATTATAGATATAGAAAGAGGAAAGGCTTGATGAACTCTGCAGTGTTAGATCAGAATTGAAGCTATCAATATAAAGTAATGCACATATACATATGTGTGTACATACACACACACTTAGACATGAGAATATAGATGTATGTTTGCATATGCATGTATGTACATGCTTTCCTGTTTACACATGTATTTTTGAGGTCTAGCCAGTGAGAGGTTCTAGAAGCAATGGTAGCCTTGGGGCCAAGATTTAGTTTCTAAATGCCATTATTTAATAAATAGAACCAGGACTCCTCAGGAAAGTGGTAGATTCCAGGTCTGAGAGAGGGCAAATTTTTGTTTTTTTGTGTACTTTGTGAAATTTTTGAAGTAAGGAAGTGCTCAAAAATAGATAGATGTGTATTGAAAGGTCACCAGAGCAAATCTGAAATGACTGCCACGGAGCAAATCTAGAACTATTACAGCAAGAAGATAAAATATAATAGTACTGGACTAAACTATAAGACTAAAATAAATATCCTTGCGTGTATATTTACATAAATAAATAAACAAATAAGAAGTAGAAGATACAACTCTTCCCTACAAAATAACTAATAGTTGCAGAAGGCACGCAAAAATAGAAATAGAAATTAAACACAATAATAATCACTGTGAGCAATACCCACCAACGGCAATGGACACTAAAATGAAGCTGCCGATGACCTTTCAAGATATTGCAGTCTCAGGACTCTCCCCCAAAATAATTATTAACAGCAACGTTTAAAAAAAGAATGCTACTTTTATATCAGATAAAACAGTTTGAGACTATTTAGGTGATCAAAGTAAACATCATCAGTAATAAGACATATCGATGTCATGTATCTCTGATGCAATAAACAGAGAAGGGCACATTACCTTGACAGTTTTATCCAAAATCCACAACCTCAATCTAATCATGGTAGAGCATCACATAAGCCCATACTGAATGATATGTTACAAAACAACTGATCAATACTCTTTAAAAGTAAGGTCAGGAAAGACAAAGACTGAGTAGCTGTCCCAGATTGAGAAGAAACTAAGCAGACATAATGATCAAGTGCAAGGGAGAATCTTGGAAAAAATATAGGCATTAGAGAAAAAAAAACTGGTAAAATCCGGATGAAGTTCGTAGTTTAGTTTATAGTATTTTATCAAGGTTATTATTGTTTTTATTATTTTTAATTTTGATCATTGTGCAATGGTTATATAAGGTGTTGCTAGCATCAGAGGGGAATGAGTGTGGGTATATGACAACACTACTGATTTGAAACAACACTACTGAATTTCATATACTGTGGGTATATGAAACATTACTGATTTGAAACTACTAAGTTTACAAAATAAAAACTTAAAAAGGAGGGGTCCCTGGGTGGCTCAGTGGGTTAAGCCTCTGCCTTCACTCAGGTCATGATCTCAGGGTCTTGGGATCAAGCCCCAGGTCAGGCTCTCTGCTCAGCAGGGAGCCTGCTTCCCCCTTTTCTCTCTGCCTGTCTCTCTGCCTATCTATGATCTCTGTCTGTCAAATAAATAAATAAAATATTTTAAAAAAAAACTTAAAAAGGAAAAGAAATCTAATGGTACTTGGAGAGAGATAAGAAAATCTATTGACCCATGAAACAAGGGCCTAATGTTATAAGAAAAGCATTTGTGGAACAAAAAATGCCTGTTGCAAATTAAAATGATGAGAATAGAAAGACTCAGTAAAAACATTTATAGATTAAGTTGAAGAAATCTCCTAGATGGTAGAAAGTTAACTGAAGAGAAAATAGTAGAGGATAAGAAAATCAGAAGAGACTTCAAAAGATCAGGCATCCAAGAGGGAAGATAGAGAAAGAATATTAACAATGTATTAACAGAATATTTTGAGGAAATTTACTATTTAAAAAACCCACAGACACTTTAATTTGTTTATGCCAGTATGGCTTCATAGACATTTATTTTACTTATTGAATTATAAGCCAATGCTACCACATCAGATGAAAATAGATGAAAAAAGACACACTTGTATAAGAATTTAGAACAAACACAAGAAAAGGTTTTTAGAGAGAAAGAGAAAAAAAAAGATCTTACTCTAAAGTTCAAAATTATTCTTATTGAACCTTTTTTGTAACAGCATTGAAAGCTAAGAACAATATGATATTTTTAGAATAAAATGTTTCAAATTAGAATCTAAACAAGCTAAACTATCATTTGAATGTGAAAGAAAAACATATACATTTTTATACAGGCAATGTCTCAATTATGTACTCCAATGCACTTATTTCTGGAAGCTATGAGAGGATGAACATCTTCAAATCAAAGGAGTAAACCTGGAGGCAGAGGTCATAAGTTTAAGCACAAAGCAATCACAAAGGAAACCTTAGAATGAAAAAGTGTATTCCTTTCTTACCTTCCAATAAGGAGGCTCTGGAAGAGAGTCTTAAGAATATGAAAAATTCATAGAATACTGAATGCATTTTGTATATTAATAAAAGAATTGTATAAATGGAAAAGAATAGAATAAGTTAGTAATAAGTATATGGAAAACAAAGCAGAAATTTAGAGGTGATCATTAACTCCAAGGAAAACAAAAGTTCTGCAGTAAAGGGAGAGTTATTCATAGGTTACTATGAATAGCACGGGGTCACATAAAGTTGAATACAAAATAGACCAAAAATTGCTCTCTATATTGGGATAAAAGGGAAATTAGACCGTGAATATGTGGTGTAAAGGTAGCCGTATGACAGAGCTAAATCCTAATCTTCCATTATGACAGTCCAATGGCAATTCTTAACACTGTTAAAATATAGAAATAGAAATAAATGACAAGGTATTTAAAGTATAGAAGCAAATATCAAAAGAAAAAATTATAAAAGTCAAAGTGAGCAGTCTTTAAGATTTAATAAGAAAACACAACTGTAGAGTTTCATGAATCTTTGGCAATGTTTATCGATAATCATAAATATTAAAAAGTCAACAAAAAAAGAAAAAAGAAGAAATAACTAATTGATTCCCCCTTCCTGCAAAAGTCCAAAGCTACTAAAATTGTTCTGGCTAGGAGTAAGAGAGCATTTATTATGTGGTAGGTGCTGCTCTAAGTATGCCACATTTATCAACTCAGTCCTTTTAAAGTTATTCCCATTTAATGAATATGACACTGTGTTCAAAGAAATTAAGCTATGTTCCCAAAGCTACACACAATGAAATGGCAGTGACAGAATCTGAGCCCAGTCAGTCTCTGAAACACATATTCTCAATAGCAATGCCCTGGGATCTTTCACATGGTAAAATCTATAAGGGGGCATATACAATCATGTGGACAGATCCCTGGAGATAATGCAAGAACATCTGGGTCTATAGTTTGACTCTACCACTTACCAAATATGAAGCTTTTGACAAGGCAATTAATTTCTATGGATTTTAGCTTTCTCATCTGTACTGAGAATAGCTTCTGAGTGCTGATATTAGAATGAAATAAGGTGATGTAGGATCAAGCATAGGAAACAAGCTGTTATAAAGCTTTCACAGGGAGAAAATAGTAGAGGATAAGAAAATCAGAAGAGAATTGCATATAGTAGTCACTCAATAAATATTAACTGATTTGAATTAAACAGATTACTGAAAAGGTTATGGAGTACAATGTTTTGTTAGTGCACCTGTAGTTCCTAATTCTACCTATACCTTCTTCAGGATGTCTAAGGAAACATCATGGATACTCTAAGGATAGTTAAACCACACAGATCTCCTGAAAATTTTAAGTAGAGTGGCTAAATTTCCTTATACATATATTATTTTTTCCCAAAATCAAAGTAGGATAGTTATTAGTTAAAACACCATGATATCCTTGACTTTTTTTTATAATGCTTCTTTTCCAAAAATAGTTTGTTATTTGAAATTAATTCATGCATCTGACTTAATTGCACTTGTTAAAATTATTCTCTTGGGTTGTTCTGCATGAATAATAAGTTCAGTCAATACTTTTACACTCCAGGGATGAAATTTTGACAACTTTAAAATGAATTTGCTTCTAAATAATCAGAATCTATGAAACTTTCCTATAAAAGATCAGGTCTTAAGCATCCAGGCTAAGATATTTTCATTGTTTCTGAACATTTCCCAAGTGTCCAGGGAAACATTTGGCCTCAGGATATTAATAGCTATTATGAGAAAATGGTGTTCTGTGATGATAAAATATTGGAAAATTATGAGTTAAAGTAAGATAGCTTTCTTTTCTGAGGAACTTTTCAGAGCCTCTAATGTGGTAACTTATGCTTGAATCTCCATAATGAGGAATAAAATGTGCGTTGATTTTCAAAATTAATTCAACCACAGCATTTTTTTTTTTAATTCTTTTGGTCTTTGTTGTTTGTTTCTGAAGTTTCCTTGAGAAACAATTTTGTCTCAGAAAAAACTTTGGAAACTGAAGGCCTAACTAATAGAAGCAGGGGAGTTGATGCCTGGTGGCTTATTTTTCAATGTTATGTTTTATTTTCAATCCTTTCTTACCTACCTCCTATTCCATAAAGTAGACATTTCTCTCTACAAGTCAAGTAAGTAAGGTTCCCCCTCTTATATTACTCTTTATAACTTACTTTTAGTATTTTATACCAAGAGAAAGAAAAAAATTCAGAAACCTAACATGTAAATGACTTGACATGTAATTATACCTGAAACTCAATTAATATGAAACAGCAACTTTTACCAAGAAAATTATTCTCACCCTTGAAGTTATAATACAAACCACATTAGTACTGAATAATGATTTAAACTGTAGGCACTAAAGTTTAGGTTAGAATCAGATCTGGGCACATGGTTCTCCAAGACTTAGTTTTGCAAGTGTTATAAAATGGAGATGCAAGTTTGGCATGTTTTCTAATTTGGGTGGAGAAAGTCTTGGGGATTTTTCCTAAGAATACTATATTCTTAGCGGATAAAGTAGACAGTAGTCATATAATTCGTTTCTAGAAAAGCAAATTTGTACAAAACTATTTTATTTCATATATTAATTTAACAAGTTCAAACAAGAAACTAGATTAAAGAATTTAGTAGAAAATTCCTAACTTTACACAACTGAAATACTCACTTTCTGACTTCTGAAGTATAGAGAGCAAGAAAAAATAATCAAGTCTGTGTTTTCCGTATCAACTACAATAGCTATTTTTATATTTAGAAATATATTTGATCCTAAACATATACAAAGGATAATCTGGATTATTTCCGGTATGAGAAATATTTTACATGGACTATCCAGATAAGTGAATAAGTAGATTTCATATCATGTATAAAATGGGCACCACGGGTGCCTGGGTGGCTCAGTGGGTTAAGCCTCTGCCTTCAGCTCAGGTCATGATCCCAGGTTCCTGGGATTGAGCCCTGCATCTGGCTCTCTGTCAGCGGGGAGCCTGCTTCCCCTCTCTCTCTGCCTGCCTCTCTGCCTACTTGTGATCTCTGTCAAATAAATAAATAAAATCTTTAAAAAAATTTTTTTAAAAATGGGCACCAAACCTAGTCAAAACTTCTATCAGCTTCTGAGATATCCTGAAGACAATTGCTAGATAAAGAGCCACCCCACACATCTAGCGTAGTCTCTGTTTCTTCTTAAATCCCTTTCTATAGTACCTAAGGTTAACTTCAGTTATTGAGAGCAATGTTTTCCTTGGTCGTAGTGACACTATAACCTACACCACAGATTCTCTACCTTTTTCTCACTGAGTGAAGTAGAAATAAGCTTGAAAACCAAAGTTTGCAGAGAAGCTTATCTCTCTCATGCCAAGAGTAGCCACAGATGTATTCTCTCTTATAATAAAGCTAGAGCAGAAATCCCTAGGGAAGGTATTAGGTTTCAAGAACCTGGAAGACATGTTGGTTGTGGGGCTTCTTTTATGTATGTAATGACAACAATATTTTACTTCACATTTTCTTCATTTTCTTTCTAGCAAAAAAGAGAATATTTTATAATTCTGATATAATTCTTTAAAATGTATAATATTTGTGGAAATAAACATTTCAGTGGTTCTCTCATTTTAACTTCATGCATATAAACATCTTGACATTTTTCCTCTATGAAGAAAACACATCCTTCAACAAGTGCGGTACATCCATCTCATTTCTTCACAATTAAAGTTTAACTAAAAGCAAAAAGCTACTAATGCATGGCTAATTTTACAATGCAACCAGATGTTATTGTTAGAAGAACATCTTCCATTGTTAGCCTCTGGCTCCAGTGACTGCCATTCAAAGAATGAGGAGGAAGAAACAATTTGGAGAGCAAAAGCTGCTGTTTGCTGAGGGCACAGAACATGATAGTCAGTTGGAAGTCATTAAATTATAAGTGCCTCTAAGTGTGACACATAGCCTATCTTTCCAATGTATTTCAATTACAGATTACCTTCTATAAACATTTCTCATCATGAAATTACTTCAAATACTTAAGAAAAAATTTTAAAATATGATAATCTTAACTGATAAAATTTAACCTGCATTTGTGGTTTTATTTAAAGTCTTTGGTTGGGATTCTTCCCATTTAACTGGAAATCAGAAAGACTAATACATGGGGTCATAAATGTAAAATAATGAATGATGGTCTTGGGATTTGTTTTACTTTGTATATGTGAGAACAGAAAAGATTTGAATATGTGTCCCCCAAATATACAAAAAGATCAAAAAATCAGTCCTATGACTAGGTATTATTCAGGATTGATACATTAATGGACTTAAAATTTTATGAAATTATGCATATAATAAGGATAATATGTAATTTATATATATCTGTGATCTTTTGGAAAAGATGACCATAGCTAATTCCTGAATCTGTACATATGTTTTCCTGAAATGTGACCAGCATTTTTCCATCAAGTGGTAGAGTCTATTTTCACTCCTGAATCTGAGCTGGGTCTGAGATATTTGACCAACAGAATGTGGTAGAATTGATACTATGCAATTTCTGGATCCAGGCCTTGGGATTACTTGCTCTACCCCTTTCAGAACAACCTGTAACCCTGTAAAGAAGCTTGGAATAGGTTCCTTGAGGACAAGAGATCACTGGAAGGAGAAACCCAACCACAAGTGCACCAGATGCCCAATGTGGGTATAGGGCCTTGGACCATCTAGCCTCCCTGGAGGCACTAGATAATTGCAGCTAAATATATGATTCAGGTGAGACTAGCAGAAGAACCCATTTAACCCAGCCCAAATGTTAACTCACAGAATCATGAACAAATAAAGAGTTGTCACTTTAAGCCACTACAATTCTGGAATGATTTGTTTTGTAACAATGGATTAATAGGACAGCAATTTTTTTTTTCTTACCAAGGAATTAATATATAGAATCTTTTACAATATACTTGAAAGATATTATCTTTACTACTACTCTTTGCATAATTTATAAACTGTACATTTATGAAACTTTAATTTAAAATTCATTAAAGATACCGCATCAGCTAGCATCATGTACTGGATGTCATTCTAAAGTAATTTTCTGAATGGTTCTCATTACTCCTTTTCTGGTTTCCTTTTCCAGAACTAAGTTTTCTTCATATAGACTTTGTGTAGTTTCATCTTCTTCTGGCTAAGTATATTGTTCTGAGCTCTACTTAATGAATTTCATGATATTTTTGCAAAATGATATTTTTAGGGTTTTTTTTTTTTTAGACTCATGTCTTCTTTGGGTGTGTTGCTTACACTTTTAGTGTCATTGACATTCTGTCATCAATTTCATTGTTAAAAATGTGAAATCTCATTGAGTATAAGATCAACTACAGAAGAATACTTCTTGGTTCTCTCCCCTCATCAGACACAGCTGCATTTCTGACAAGAATTCTTGCCCACCCCCATATTATTCTCCATCCAGAATAATATGTTCCTGTGGGCACACTGCCCAGATATGATACAAAGATACTGTTCTATAACCATTGTGCCATGGGGGGTGTAAACAGAGCTTCATATCAATATGGATATTTAGTACACCTTACCTAATCTCTTTTAGTGCTCTTCAAATTATCCTGGATGGATCTTTTGATCTACAACAATGATACCATTTATCTCCTAGAAAATGCGCTGCTAACCCAGGTCTAAGACTCCATGAGTAACATCTCTTGGCTATGGATGATGACTACAACCAGATTCAAGTCTGTACAACTTTAGAATTGGTAATTAACATTGCTAGATCCTTCCCAGGATTCTTTTACACTGTCCAGAATTTCTATTTGTTCTTTTTTGCAGCATGACTATACCAGCTAAAACAAATAATCACTCCCTGGGAAGAAGCTCCCTGATTTACTCTCAAGGATTATATGTTAATTAGGATCTCAGAAGAAAAGAGTTTACACACCCAGAGGGATAACTGAGAAGAATTTAATAAAAGAGCTTTTCAGAGCTGGGGAGAGGATAAAGCCATTACTGTCCCTAGGTCTGAAGTGACAAGTGAAGGGTATGGTCTCACACAACTGGACAAGGGCTGCTATCATAGAAAGTGAGCCACTGCCAAAATAGTAGTCTTTCATGAAGAAGGAACAGGTTTGAATAAATATCCCAGGCACTCTTTCCTCCAGAGTTCTCATCTCTAACTGATTCCTCCCATTTGCCAAATCCAACTATAAAGTGAGAGGGAAAGGCAGCCCAGACTCTTAGAACATAGAACAGGATAGGTAAGGATGGAATGGATATGGGGGAACATGGAGGAGGGGCACTCAAATGCTTCTGGAGAACAATATGTCCTATCTGCATACCAAATATGAAGTGTTAGGGGGGAATTTAACTTTATTGTATACACACATTAAATACATCAAAATAAAACTCTTGCTAGACTTGTTTTTCTTGAACCATAGAAAAGTGTGGGGATGAAGCCCAGGCTTTGAATGTCAGATTTGCTTTAAATCTTGGATTCACCACTTCTTAGCTGTATAACCTTGAGAAAAAACTTTTTTGTTGCTTTGTTTCTCTAGCTATAAAATGGAGATATCTATGTGTACTATATAGAATTATTGTAAAGATGACACAAAAGGATGGTTGTACACAATTTAGAACATGCTCAGAATTTAGTAAACTCTAAATAAATTTGAACTTTTTTTTTCAGTGAAAGTTATTAAACTTGGTAATCTTAATTATTGATTTTTTTTTCTTATTTAATGACCAGGATTGTTCTTGAATGTGTGTGTCTCTGGACTCCTACATCTATTGATAATATTCTTTAAAAAACTGACTTCATTTAAAAAAAAACTAATAAATAATTAATAATAGAGTTACTAACAATTAAAATACCAAAATAAGTTTTAAGCTATTATTAATTTCTTATTACTAACATTAAGATTATAATTATCTATTAGTAATAAGATGGAATATCAGCAACTTTGATCGCCAGTTATAGAAAAGCTTATGACTTGGGTCCTGAATCAATATAGATTAGATTCTTCACTGAAGAGAATTACTCAGTATGTTTTAATTAAAATTCTTATTGTTGGGCACCTGGGTGGCTCAGTGGGCTAAGCCTCTGCCTTCAGCTCAGGTCATGATCTCAGGGTCCTGGGATCGAGTCCTGTATTGGGCTCTCTGCTTAGCAGGGAGCTTGCTTCCTCCTCTCTCTCTCTGCCTGCCTTTCTGTCTCTCTGTCTCTTTCTCTCTGTCTACCTACTTGTAATCTCTCTCTGTCAAATAAATAAATAAAATCTTTAAAAATAATTCTTATTGTTGAATCCATAAGCTGAGGTGACTGAAACATCCCACATATTAATGAGAAGATATATATGGCAACTGGAGATGTATTAGAGACACTACAAAAAAATTGATATAAAGCATTTATTGAACTGAAAAGTTTTACATTTGAAATTTTAGTAAAATGGATTCCCATTAGTATGGACAGCATTTCTATAGTCACAACCTCAATAAGATTATTGCTTTCTTTTTTTTCTCTTTTGAAGATTCTGAGATGAAATACAGTTTTGAAAATCTTCCCTACCACATTTACATGCTCTCCTTTATGATAAGCTCTCATGGGTGCTATTTAATACATGATATAAGATACAAATAGATGAGTTTGGGATTAGAACAAAAGAAGTGATGGTCCAAAATGTTAACTTCAAAAAGTCACTAGAGTGTTAAATGATGATTTATAAATATAGCCAAACTTTCAACCTCTAATAAACCTGGGACACATTTATCAAAACTAATAAAGAGTAATTTCTTCAGGGTACTTTTCAAATGGCACTTCATCACTAGTTTTATTTTGATCTATTTTTTAAAACTTCAATTCCTCATGAAAACAAGTTGTATAGCTTATGGTATTACTCTAGCAAAATGATTTCCATAAATAAAACAAGATGTGATGAAAAAGAACGTATATAATGATTAATGCATCAGACTTTTAGGCTTATGGTGACTAACTATAATTCCTAAGCCTGAAATTATTGGAAAAAAAACCTCTCTTATGGAAATAGGCAACAAATCCCAAACTATCTGGGCAGCACAAGCAATTTACTTTCCCTTGACTTAAAGAATTGTTGTTTTATGACCATTTTCCTCAAGTTTATTGATTTCATATGCAGTGTTGCACCATGACATAATGCATTTGGACTTCATACACAGAGACAGAAAGGATAACTAACATTTGTGTCATTTGTCAACCCAGAGGAATCAATGAGACCTTATCTCCACTTAGAGGTGCAAAGCAACAAGGGGCAAAATCTCTTCAATCAAAGTGTCTCAGGGACAAGAAAGGTAAGGATATTGCAAAGAGAAGAAAAAAGTTAAGAAAAAGGGGGAGATGAACCATGAGAAACTGTGGACTCTGAGAAACTAATTGAGAGTTTTAGAGGGGAAGGGGGTGGGAGGGTAGGTGAGCCTGGTGGTGGGTATTAAGGAGGGCACATATTGCATGGAGCACTGGGTGTGGTGCATAAGCAATGAATTCTGGAACACTGAAAAGAAATTAAAAAATAAATAAAAATTTAAAAGAAGAAAAAATGTTAAATGTTTGTTAAAAAATAAAATCACGTGTAAGTTTTTTGGCATCTTTCATCAAATGTCACTTTAGTGATGTTGTAAATGCTTAGTTGTTTGTGTGTGAATATTTGCTCTATCCATTAAGAAAAATTATGGGTTCCTTAATAACTTCCAAAGGCTAATAATGTGTGTACCCAAAGAAGGTGGATACACTTTAACAGAACATAAGTAAGAAGGAAAACCTGCTGTCACATCAAAGTTCTATAATGCTTTATAAATTAAAATGCAAAAACTCCAATAATATTTTATATTTCATTTACCTATATCCATGTACCCTTTCATTTCTGTCAACAACAACAAAAAAAATGAAATATTCAGTAGGAAAGATAATACTCAGAGACAGAGCTAAGCAAAATTCCAAAGTTGGCGAAGCCATTTTTTCTTCCTTCTAATGTTTCTTTGCTTGTATTTTCTTCCATAATTCTAACAATTATGCCCAGTAACCAGTGGTCTCATGTCATTCCACTGTTGCCCTCTTGTCATGGACTGAAAGTTCGTATCTTCCTAAAATTCACTTGTTGAAATCCTCACTCCCGATGTGACAGTATTAGGAGGTGGGGTCTTTGGAGTGATCAGGTCATGAAGGTGGAACCCTCATGATTGGGATTAGTGCTTTTACAAAAGAGACTGCAGACTGCCACCTATGAAACCTCACCAAACTCCGAATCTGCCCGCACCTTAATCGTAGACTTCCCAGTCTATAGAGCTATGAGACATAAATACTTATTGTTTAAGCCACCTTGTTTAGGGGATTTCTGTTATAACAGCCCTGGAAGACTAAGACCGCCCCTCACAAACTGACCTAGCAAAGGATTTTCTCTGCATTGCAAACTGCTTGCTCTACCCTAACCTGTTCTCAAAGAATCCGCTTCTCCTTATAGCCACCATGAGGAGACAGGGAATACCCTGATCACATTGTTCCAGCCATAGATAATGGGAACACTGAGGAACTCGTTTAATCAGATCTAATGGCACAGAGTGACCGATAACTCATGATTTATGTGACAGCTCCCTATCTCAGAAATTTGAAGCAATAGGTAGAGAAAGAAGAGTTACAGTGAAAGGTGTATGCTTGAGTTTAAAAAAAAAAAAAAAGGAAAAAAAAAAGAAGGTAGAGTTAGAACTGCAATGGCAAATATGAGTCACTGTGTATGAGAGGTTACACAGGAGAAAATCCTCAGAAGAAAACAGTTAAGAGAGAGATGAATGGGTAGACCCACAGAAAGCGGAGCACGAAGAGAAATCCTATGACCCCCGGGAAGTGAGAGAAGCGCTTTAATCCTTCACGGTTCCATTTCTAGTTGCTATTCACAGGAAGCCTGACTCTGATGATCGCCTGGCTTTTGAGATCCATGGACTTGCTGTATTCAGAAAACGTCATTCTATTCTTCTGAAGGTAGTTGGATTGAATCTTTGTTTCTTGTTACCAAACTACTCAATAAATTATTCACCAAATTAATTTGGAAAACTATAATAATTCTTGCATATTCTAATTCATCAAGATTTTCATAAGCATTATCCTGTTTTATCCTGATAACAAGAACATGAGGTAAGCAGGGCGGGTATTGATATCTTCAATTAAAATGAGAAAATGGAATTTCTGAAAGCTGGAGTAATTATGCAGACGGTCCAGGCTTAATAGGAGTAAAAATAGGACCGGCACCTTGAATTTGCTGTCAGATTTGTCACTGAATTATATCTGAACACACACACACACACACACACACACACACACAAGCATGACAGGATTTCTAGGTCATTTCATCTCTTACCTTTAAAATAAAAAATCTGATCACAATTAGAAGCATAAACCGCATCCTAGCTCTTTGGTCACCTTCTCTGAAAAAAGCCCTCAGATTCCTCTTTCAGACCTCTGATCCTCTGCACATACCGTCCCTCTAGTCGTCCACATAATTTCTCGGTTTCCTCTGGGCCTCTTCTAACTTCCTCTGGGCCCCCGCTAATGAGAGCGGCACCTACACCCGCCCAGCCTCTTGAGGGCGCTGCGGACGTGGGAAGCAGCGCGGGCAGCTCTCCCCACACCGCGGCTGCGTGTGGGAATGCTGATGTCCACAGTTTGGAGGCAGCTCCACAGCAGCTGCATGTGCCAGAATTTCAAGAAGCAAACGTCCGCTGAAGTCAAAGAGCTCTGAGTCCGCCTGCCGGTGACCAATACAAACAAGGCTGTCGGCGCCATTTTCCGTTTCTGTTGGAGACTCTTTCACAGCAAGGCTGAGGGCTCTTCTTTAGGGTCTTAAGGAAAATTTTAGGAAAATGGCGCATGAAGGGCACATCCTGGGCTCAGGCAAAGAACACTGTGACACAGGTGAACTCCTTCACCTCTGAAGCTAGTCTTGTACCACTTGTGCGGTTTGAGAAAAATCATCAATTATTATCATTCATCCAACCCTCGTTCAACAAATACTGATCAAGTACTTACTATGTGTAGCCCTTGAGGTGGTGAAACAACAAACCATACAGACCCATTCCTTGAATCTGTCACATCTAAATTTTAGAATAACAGATTCTGATAGCTCGCTATTCCCTTTTGTGAGAACCGAACTGACTGTATCAAACATGTAAACTTATAACCTGGGGAAGCCAGAAATCTACAGAAACATCTATGTCTACCTGGGAGATGCTAGGAGCAGAAGGGCTTTCTCCTTTCCTTTTCAGACTCTGAAAGGAAAATATGGCATAGAAACTTCTCACACAAATCATATAAGCAGTAAATTCTGTGGTACATCTTATTGGGCAGAGGCTTCCACCTACTTTTTGGAGTAAACACAGCTCAGAAGCTGCGTCATAGTGTATAAGGGGGTTAGTGAGTAGTCTGACTAGAGGTCCTGACTAAGGAGTTTGCCAATGAAGAGGCAATGTGGACTGAAGCCACGGACTACACAGCAGACAGCCTGAGTCAGACACGTAAGGAGATAAAAAATTGTTCTAAGGTGGTCCTCACCTCAGGAGGATCACAGCCCAGGACCTGCCATTCTGACAGGGATACACATCCTGGAGATTATACCAGCAAACCCTTCCAGAATGCAGGAGGGTAGAGCAGCACCCTTCATTTGTCACTAGTCTGGCTTTCAGCATAGACCAGTCACACTTAACTGGGCACCAGTCAGGACCCTGAGAACCTGCCTGGATTAACAGACTTCTAGAGAACTACCCACCTCCTGCTTATCACATCTTATCACATGTGCTGCTGTGAGTCCCTCACATCTAGATGTTAGGGTCCGTGATCAAAGGAACGAGACTGATAACAAAGCAAAGGTCAAGCAAAACTTTATTTCGCGCCAAGCATCAAGAATCAAACTGACCGGGCGCCTGGGTGGCTCAGTGGGTTAAGCCGCTGCCTTCGGCTCAGGTCATGATCTCAGGGTCCTGGGATCGAGTCCCGCATCAGGCTCTCTGCTTGGCGGGGAGCCTGCTTCCTCCTCTCTCTCTCTGCCTGCCTCTATGCCTACTTGTGATCTCTGTCAAATAAATAAATAAAATCTAAAAAAAAAAAAAAAAAATCAAACTGACCGGTCAGGGCTATCTCTGACGAAAAGGCGATGACGATGATCCCGACAAGGTCACTCCCAAGAAGGCCGCTCCGGAGGAGGCTGCTCTAGATGAGGCTGCTCCGCAGATGAGGCCGCTCCATGATCGGAGCCGCTCCCAAGAAGAGGCCCCTCCCAAGATGAGGCCGCTGCTCCATGAGGTTGCTCCCCAGATAGGGCTGCTCCCAAGAAGAGGCCATTCTGGACAAGACCGCTTCCCGGACGAGGCTGCTCCCGACGACGAAGAGGCAACGATGACAGCGACTATGACAAGGAGGACAACCTGGATGACACAGACTCTGCTCCCCACAATGCCACTCTGACAAGGCTGCCACCCAGAGGAAGCCACCCCTGCGGACAAGGCCGCTTGTGGCGAGGCATTTTGCGGTGAGGCTGCTGGCGGCCAGGGGCTGTTGGCATCTCAGGGCAGCTGGCGTCTCAGGACCGCTGGCGTCCAGGGGCTGCAGGTGTCGGGACCACTGACCGCTGGACCACTGGTGTCTTGAGACCGCTGACCGCTGGGCCGCTGGACCACTGGTGTCTTGGGACTGCTGGCGTCTAGGGGCTGCAGGCGTCGGGACTGCTGACCACTGGACCACTGGTGTCTCAGGACCACTGGCGTCTAGGGGCTGCAGGCGTCGGGACTGCTGACCACTGGACCACTGGACCACTGGTGTCTCAGGACCGCCATCAGCGCAACTGCCGGAGGCTGCAGCTCCGGGCTGTTGAAGGCGGGGCCACTGGAAGCTGCAGGTGGCTGGAGGCTGCAGGCGGCTGGGGGTCACCAGAGGTGGGGCCACAGATGGCCGGAAGCTGCAGGTGGCTTGGGGCCGCCGGAGGCGGGAGACTGCCAGCGCAGGGACCGCCAGTGGCAGGACCGCTGGTGGCGGTTATAGCTCTTACAAGAGCTGTTACAGCTCCTCTACTCTGCCGACTCTTCCGCTCCCACTGACTCTTCCTTCTGCTCCCGTCACAGTTCTCCTCTTCCTCTGCTAGCCTCAAACAGCAACCTTAATGTGGTTGGTTGAGCCCCACCCCTATACAGGTGGCCAATTGGATCTCAATTCACCCTAGTGGATATACACATGCTGCACCCATTGGGCATCTCCGCCTGGCCTGCCCCACCCCTACATCCGGGGTCCACAAGCAAGTTGTCTGGGAGGGGCAGGCCCTTACACTAGACACCATCCCTGGGGGGGGGGGGGGGAAATAAGGACTTAGAGATAAGGGGAGAGTGAGAAATTTGTAAAGGTTTCTGGTTCATCTAAAAGAGAATAAGTCAACTAAAGATACTATTTAAATTATAAGATAAGCAACATATACTAAGTTCAGTTTTGCTCATGGGGGAGATGGGGAGAGGATATTGTGAAGAAGATCAGATAAGTTAATAGAAAAATTAAGAAGCCAGGTATTTTGTACATAACTTAGTGGAGCAGAAGCAAATTTGCAAACCAGTATATTATCTTGAAGTCATAAGAGAAAAAATACATTTATGAAATATGGATCACCACTTTTTATAAAGTTATGTGTGGACTCTTATTTCAGGTACATTTTAAAATATCATTACTGGTTCATTATAATAAAATTTAAGTCTAAATCATATTATTAGCTAAACCACCTAGTAAATAAAACTTCCAACTGAAACCATTTCGATGTATGCCGATTTATACACTTTTATCCTTATCACATAGTGTCTGTAATATATATAGAGATTGCTTATGATTCCAGGTTAAAGCTGATTTTTGTGGGAGGATAAAACTCTGAAGTATTATTTGAAATTTTCCTTATTGGTGTCCAGTGGGCCCACCTGCCATTCAGCTATCTGGGTCACTCCAATGGCCTGTTTCAGGTAATGGATGCTACAAAGAATCTGAGACCAAAGAGAACAATTCTCGGTGTTTTTATTTTCCAAATATTGATATTGGAGTTAAGGTCTTTGATTTGTTGTTGTTCTGGGTGAGGCCCAAAAGTCTGAGCCCTATAGTCTCTAGGGATGAAGTTTAAACCACAAGAAGAGTGAAAAGATGAGCAGATGAGCCAGACTTCCTCCTCCTTCATACCCACAAGAAATAGAAAGTCTAAGGCTAAGGGAAGTATAACAAGGATATGGCTTTGTGTACTTCTGTAGGAGAGAGAAGAGGAATGGCAATGTGGGCATGACTGAAGTCTGCAGTGAGGGATAGTTCATTCTTCAGCCAGGCCAGGACTGTCCATTTTCTTGCTTCCAGGGAGCCAAGTGGGAGATAAGCCAGTGTCCCAGACCATCACAGGAGCATCAAAACTATATCACAATGCTAAGGAAGCACATCAGTAGTGATTCTCAGTATTATTCAAAAAGGACTTCCCTTTCACAGCAGTCAGAATATCTCTCATTGTTTACACGGTAGCACTGACACCAGCCTGAGCCCTGAAACTTGACTCAACCCCATCTGCACTGCAATTCCAGAGCAAACAGCCCTACCCAGTAAATAGTCCAAGGGTCCCCTTCAACTTCAGAGAGCAGATAGAAGCCCTGGACACCTGCACTCATGTACGCTGGTGTCAATCACTTTAAACCTCCCTTGAGCCTGAAGTCATATATCTTTATAAAATGAGCTGCCTTTGAAAATAGAGTTTGACAGCTTGACAGTGGTATTTAGTGAACAACAAACATCACACCTCTAAATATTTGTAGTAAAGGGGAAAGTGTTAAAGAGGGTTTTCTCTTGAAGGAGTTCTTACCCATCAAAACTGTAAATAGATACAGATAATGACATTGGGGGAAATGAGAACTTGTAACCTTCTTTTACTGCTACTGGTGAGAGCTCTCTCAATTTTTAAAAATATCATCTATCTAGATAGTGGCCTCTTTTGTCCTGCTCTCCCTTGCATTAGAGTTTTCCAAATGCAGTATACTGACCATATGGGAATTCCTCTTATATCCCTCAGTTACCTCTGACCTCAGGCTCTATTCTGGCAGGCAGATTTTATTCATACCTATAGCTTTCTGCTCTCCCTTTCCAGGGACCAGTCTTTGCCTCTGGACTGTGCCTGGCAGGGAGTTAATGCCACCAGGAGCACTGCTCAACAAATCAATGGCAGTGGGTACGCAGTTCGGTCTTTACTTCTGTTGGTGAAATAAGGCTATGAAATCTCTTGGAGGGTTCAGAGTGGGACTGAGCTTCCTTTTCCCACAGCAGTAACCCACACATTAATCCAATTTTATTGACTTTCTTTCCTTTTATTTCTCACCTGTTAACTCCTTCATTGTGTTCCTGAAGATCATCTTCCAGATACTCTACTTGTGTTCTAATATTTGCTTTAGCACCTGCTTTTGAAGGATGAGAATTAAGAAATGCACATTGTGGAGTTGATATATCCATGTATCGCAGTTCCAGATATCTTTAGTTGTAAGAAATATGATGTGTTGATATAAATTATCCCTAAAACAAAAACACTATTCTTATATCTTCATCTTTATAGATTTGATTATGAGTCTTTTTTTCACTTAGTAAGAAAATTGCAATAAATGGCAACTATAGGAACTGTGGGAAGCATGAAACCTCAAAAACTAAGATTAAGTGCAAATCGTTTGCCTCAGTATATTATTCTTTTTTGCTTACACTGTCCATACCATTTCCTCTAAAGATATTTGTTTTACGTTCAAGTTTATCTCAAAGCTGGATGCCTATCATTTTCTATAAATATCTATCATACTTGTCCTCTAAATCCCTTTACAGCACTCCAAAGTTATGAAGTTCTCATCAGGGTAAAGCACAAGGGAATCTGAGTTTGATTTTGTTGAGTTAGAGAGATCTGTCCTTGGGAAATGTTTGTTATGTTTAATTATGTACCAGTGTGTCTTCATGAAGCATTTTCTCTGTTAAAGCAATATTGATCTACTTCCCTTTCTATCTAAGCATTCTATTTCACAGATCACTGTAGACATGTCAGGCATTCCAAGAAATGTAAGTCTACAGAAAAATATATAGGGCCCAAAGAAAAAAAAGAACACAGTTTCTGTTCTTCTATTTTGGCATTAGTCCACTGAAAAAATATGAAGGAACAAGGGCGAGTTTCTGTTGTTGTTGTTTTGTTGTTGTTGTTGTTGTTGTTGTTTTACATTGCATACTAGAAAGCTCTGAGAGGCTGTGAGGTGAAAATGAAAAAAAAAAATACATCAAATGAGAGCAGAGAGAGCATTTTGAGATCAATTTACATAGGTCTACTCCTGGGCCTAGGTTGCCCTGGTTATGATGGACAAGTGTCTGTAGGCTCCTTCTTGAATTCACCTTCACTTGTGGAGCTGAAAAGGCACTTGTCATTCTGACCACATCTAATGTCATTTGGAGACCATAACAGAGAATAAAAGAAGAACAAATACTGAAATAGGATGGCAGCTGGCATAATTCAAGGAGAATCTCACTTGGGGATAGTCTGTCTTTAAAAGAAGGTAGTGTAAACAATAGCTATAATTTGTGTCAGGGCACATTCTTGAGATCTTTCAAATTGTCTGATGATAAAATTGGGAATATTGCTAATAAAAATGATTAAGGGAAAAAAAGAACTGAGGATAACTGACGAGCAAAGACATTTAGTAATGGAATATGACACTCTTTGCTTCTAGGTCACTGGTTCCAATTCAGCCTAAATCAAAAGCAACTGAAAGCTGTGATCATGTAATGTGTGCTTACTGTGTTGTTTGAAAGAATGTGATGGTCTTAGTTCAGGGAAGACATGTCCACTGCCACTATAAATATATCACAGCATCAGTCATAGTCTTTCAACATTTTTAATTGCTTTGCAATTCTTTTAAAACTAGATATTTCTTCCTAATAGATTTTTTCCTGCCATTTCTTAATCAGATTTCAACCTTGTCAAAAGGGCCCCTCAAAAACTGAGTAGCAATATTTTCCCCTGAGACTTTGGGGATTTATTGTGGGTGACTTTAGTTTCTTTTCCTCTATGGCAACTACTACCTTCATGAAGTTTTTACTTTAAAGATTTATTTATTTATTTATTTATTTAAGAGAGTGTGAGAGTGACAGAGAATGAGAGAGAAAGAGAGAGAGAGCACAAGCAGTGGGGAGGGACAGAGGGAGAAGAAAACTCCCCACAGAGCAGGGAGCCCAAGGCATGATTCAATCCCAGGACTTTGGGATCATGACCTGAGCTGAAGGCAGATGCTCAACTGACTGAACTACCAGGCACCCTGAGGTTTTACTTTAAAGTAAAGAGGGAAAAAAAATGACACTCTGGTCATTTGAAAGGAACTTGCTTAAAATGAGGGGACAATTTTTCTCTTTTCCTTACTCTCCGCCCCCCCCCCCCAACAACTGCTTAAAAAAACATGGCTTGGGTTTCTTGATAATTTTAGAAATATGGCTGAAAATACTTTTCAAAAAGGCCATGTAGATTCTCTCTATGCCTAGCTTAACATTGAGTTTCTTCAGAGAACTATCACACTTGAAATGTATTGACTGGCAGCGACGTGAATAGGCAGTGATACTATGGGAAGTCAGGTACCTTCTATATAATACAGGCACACAATAGCAATGTAGAGTTTACTTTACCAAACCCTGGAGTGACAGCATTTTAAAAAAGTAAATAGTTAGTTATTCCAGCACAACAGGAGGAAGTCAAACTTAAAAGGTACTAAACAACTCTAAAGACAATTATTTTTCAGCTATGGATGAAAGTATTCTAGATAATTATCAACCCTAAATATACTCTACATATGATGTTCCCGATGAGATTTGCATCTGGAAGGTTTTGGCAGTTAATGTCACTGGAAAGTATTAAAAAGGAGTAATAGATAAAATGAATCCCAGATCACAGAGGTAATGTTGCATAGTCTTTTGTGTCCACAAAGCTTGGAATATTGGCTCCATCATTCACTACTGTATGTTCTGGCAAAAGAGTAATCTCTCTAGACTCAATTTTTTAATCCTTAATTTCTAATTCATAATCTATAAAACTGGCCATAACAGTATCAAATTTATTTGGTTCTTGTGGTCATATAGAGAATATGGACATGATATGAGTATGATTAATATTAGCTTGTTTCCATTTGAGGTTTGAATTTAAATATATATGCATTCTATGTAATATTTCTGCAAGGAAGTGGAGAAAAGGGAACCCTCTTAGGATGTTGGTGGGAATGCAAGCTAGAACAGTTCCCAGAGAAAAGAGTATGGCAGTCCCTGAAAAAGTTAAATATAGAGCTATTCTATGACCAAGCAATTACATCACTAGGCATTTACCCCAAAGATAAAAATATAGTAATCTAAAGAGGCACCTGCACCCAATATTTATAGCAGCAATGTCCAAAATAGTCAAACTGTGGAAAAAGCCCAGATGTCCATCCACAGATACGCAAACACAATGGAATATCACTCAGTTATCAAAAAATGTAATCTTATCATTTGCAACAATATAGATGGAACGAGTGGGTATTATGCTAAGCAAAATAAGTCAATCAGAGAAAGACAATTATCATATGATTTCACTCATATGTGGAATTTAAGAAACAAAATAGAGGATCATAGGGGATAGGAGGGAAAAACAAAAGAAGACAAAATTAAAGAGGGAGTGTCAAATGAATAAATAAAATCTTTAAAAAAAAAGAATGTTAAAAAAAAAAGAAAATAAAAAAAAAGAGAAAATTAAAGAGGGAGAGAAACCATAAGAGACTCTTAACTATAGGAAACAAACTTACCACTGCTCGAAGGGAGGGAAGTGGGAGAATGGGGTAATAAGGTGATAGGGATTAAGGAGGGCATGTGATGTAATGAGCACTGAGTGTTATATGCAACTGAGGAATAACTGAACTCTGCATCTGAAACTAATGATACACTAATTATTAGTTAATTGAATTTCAATAAAACTTAAGAGAGGGGCGCCTGGGTGGCTCAGTGGGTTAAGCCGCTGCCTTCAGCTCGCGTCATGATCTCAGGGTCCTGGGATCGAGTCCTACATTGGGCTCTCTGCTCAGCAGGGAGCCTGCTTCCTCCTCTCTCTCTCTCTCTCTGCCTCCCTCTCTGCCTATTTGTGATCTCTTTCTGTCAAATAAATAATAAAATCTTTAAAAAAAAAAACCTTAAGAGAAAGAGATTAGATTTTACACAAACTGCAAATTCTCTTTAATATGCAAAACCTAAACTCAAGATACTAATCTCCTCTGATGATTCTGGATAGTACATAAAAATTTATAGTTTATCACAAATAAATAAACATTGCCTAAATAAACAAAAGAACAAAACCCTAATAAACCAATAAAGAAAAATAAGACCTAGAGAGGATGGGACCCTAACTACTACTATGCAATTAATAGTCATTTTATAATCAATGCACAAATGTACATGGTTTGTAATTTTCTCTGCATGTTATGGTAAGTATGTGTACCTATGTATACGTGTGTGTTTAAGGTAAGTCCAAATAAGTTGTTTCTACCCCATTAGATTCATCCTTCTCATCTAATTTGTTGGTAACTAGAGGGCCCTAGCCAACGCTCCTCCTCCAGGCTCTTTCAAACAAGGGGAGAGACACAGGTGCCAAATGAAGATTTCAATATGGGTTTCATCCTTGATGCAGTGGCAACTCCCAGTAATGCTATACTGTAGAAGCTGGCTGCAATGTAAGACAAAATAGAGACATTTCCTTCTTCCCTGAATCTCCTCTTGGTACAGGTAGAGCTGCAAAGTAGTTTTCAAATACCTCTATCTGCAAACTTTCAGCCACTTCACAAACCAGGTCACTTGCTGAGTGGAGAAAGATGGAGTCCCTGACCCAGATGTAGTCTCAGTTTCCTCATCTATAAAGACCTATTCCACAGGGCTCTGGGAAAAACTTCATGAGTTAACACATGTAAAGACTCTTAAGAAGCCATTGCCTTCTTACCTGTATGTTGAGAACTGTGGGAATGGAACATGTTCCTGGGCTTTGAGGCTTCAGACATAGGACAGTGCTTGCACCAACATATATTAATAATTTTAGCTTCAGTATTAAAGATTAAGTAAATTGTTGGAGAGAGAAGATACAGTTTCACTCCTTGTTTTCCTGGGGTAAGTAGAACCCCTGCCCTCTTTGAAAGAGGAGGAATGAGAGGCATTGCTGTTCTCCAACCTCAAATAATCATTTCATTAGCTTTCTGAAGCTCCACAGTAAAAGCATCTTTTCAGTGTTGTGAAATATCACACCCTGAAATGTGCGTTTTGTCCTACTCCTCTCTCTCTGTCCTGGAAAGAACAGGTAAGTGTGCACTTCACAGAAAGCAGATCAGAGTCTAAAAAGGAAAGGCTCCTGTCTGGCTATTTTGTGCTTTGCTAAAATAAGTAAATAAATAATTAATAAACAACAACAACAGCAACAACAACGTCCATATGAGCTCCTACGCTGAGAATTTCACTTCCTAGAATTATGACATAAAAAGGTTTTTTAAAAAATATTAAAATCCATGAACTCAGTGAGGGACCCTAATGAAGTGCTATAGCTATGTGTTATTTAAAAATGTATGTTTTTAAAATTCAGAAGATTAAATAGATTGAATTAAAAAGTATTTGAATCATTTCCTGGGACTTATGAGGAAAAATTAAATTCAAACAGATTTACAATAGGCAAACGCAAAATTCTTTTTTCAGTAGTGAAAGGTAACAGCACTGACTGAGTTCAATTGTGCATGTGTGTGTGTGCGCGTGTGCACTTTGTCTTACCTGATCATTCCAACAGCTTTGGGAGCTAGGATGCTGTTAGTGTTTCTTGTTGTGTACATGAGAAAATTTAGCCTCAGAGAGTTTGTTGTGGTTGTTCTGGTCACACAGCTAGAAAGTGAAAGAGGGTGGAATGAAACTACAGGGCTCCTTGTCTCTTTCTGTCTCAAACCATGCTGCCACTAGTAGTTACAATTTCATTGTTCTTTTTACTGGGCAATGGATTAGATGTTTTATTCTGAAAATATCTCAGAAATTATAGTGGAATAAGGGTCATTCAAATATCCCAGAAATTATAGTGGAATAGAGGGTCATTCAATTCAACACATATTTATGGTATAACTATTATGCTGCCTGGCAATACATTCTCTTTTTATAGTTCTCAGCTACACAGAATGAGATCAGCCTACAGGATGTACTAGCCTCTGTAAAGAATTGTTTGCTTAGCATGTCAACTACTGTTGCTCTTATAGCAGGATCTAAGGCTAAATGTCTTCTAAATAGAAAACTGAACCCATAAGGTGGTATACTAAAACACTAGCGAGCCAGGTAATAGATCTTCTTAACATAGCTGTGGGTTATTCCAACAATATCTAAGCTCCTTGAGTTTAGAAAGATATTTCACCATTTTAGAGGTATTTCTATTTTGTCACAGATTTGAGAGATTGAATAGTAGATTCAAACCTTGGGGCCCTTAGGACAGATCTTACACTGACTGGCATGATGTTGAAGGATGCTGAGGTGGAAATCTGGCTTATTGCATTCCTCTATATTCCCCACAGTTATGAAAAGGTCACAGAAAGACCCTATCTTCTTGAGAAATACTTGTGACTAGGTATGTGTTCAACATTCCTTGGTAAAGTAGAAAAATCTGGACACATATTTTAATTTTAAAATTGGTTAGATAATAAATGAGTCAGATAACGAATTATAATTACAGGAATGTTTATAATGAAAAAAGTAGGTGTATCCTTATGTCTTCCATTCTAAACTTTCTCATTACCTCTTACACACTATTACAGTGGGCTTCTAACAGATCCACCTTTTCCACTTTTGTTCATCTTCAGTCTGTTCTCATGGCTATCTACTGTCATGTTTTAAAAATATATGTCAACTCTTTTCTTTTTTTTTAAGATTTTATTCATTATTAGAGAGAGAGAGTGAGTGACAGTGAGCAAGCATGAGTTGGGGGAAGGGCAGAAGGAGAAAGAGAAGCAGATTCCCCACTGAGCAGGGCCCAGGACCCTGGGATTGTGACCTGAGCTAAAGGCTGACCCTTAACTGACTGAGCCACCCAGATGCCCCTCTTTCCTTTTTTATTGTGTAAATACTTCAGTGATTGCCTATCATAAGCATAAAACCCAAACTCCTTACCTAGGTCATAAGGCTTTCCATGATCTGGTTCTAGCCTGGCACACCAATCTCAATGCATATCACTCTCCTTTTTTCACACTCTATGTGAGACATAGTTTTTCATTTGACAAACTACCAAGGCTTCTCCTACCTCAGGGTCTTTGTACAGGCTGATCTTTCAGCCATTTCATGCAGCTGATTCATTAATACCCTTCAGGTTTCATGTCCATTGGGTAGCCTTTCCTGAGCTAAAGTGGACGAAGATCCCCCTAACCTCCACTCCCAAGTTTACAAGAACAAAAGGACTTTTTAATTTCAACTTTGCTTTGTGGATCTACCTGCTATAATAATTTATCCTAGCCACACTCCCCACATGCTACTTAAAATAAAGTTTTTTTTTAATACATATTAACAAAACTTTTTGAACTCAATAGAGAAAATATATAGAAAAAAACATCATATTCAAAGATCTGGAAAATTTTAGGCTTTTTAATAAAGAATAAGATACATACAGACACAGATCAGGAGTATACAAACTGATCAACTTTTCAAATTGAACGTACCCTTATAATCAGTACCCAAAGCAAAAAACTAACATTAAAACTAGATAAGTTTTACCACCATAAGTCCTAACATCCAAACATCCACTGCCAAGTTAGAACACCTTCATGTAACACTATACCCTGATTCTGTAATTTTTATAAATAGAAACATATATTCCTTGTTTATCAGCTTCAAAATTATATTTGTGAGATTAATCCTTATCTTTGCCTACGGTTATGGTTTCTTTTCATTCTACACAGACAGTATTCCATTGTGTAAATGTTATAATTTATGTATTCATTTTACAATTTATGGAGTGTAGTTTTCAGCTTTTTTAAAAAAAATTTAATTCTTTTATAAACATATAATGTATTTTTAGCCCCAGGGGTACAGGTCTGTGAATCGCCAGGTTTACATACTTCACAGCACTCACCATAGCACACACTCCCCACCAATGTCCATACCCCACCACCCTCTCCCGACACCCCTCCCCCCAGCAGTCCTCAGTTTGTTCTGTGAGATTAAGAGTCTCTTATGGTTTGTCTCCCTCCCAATCCCATCTTGTTTCATTTATTCTTTTCCTACCCCCCAAAACCCCCACGTTGCATCTCCACTTCCTCATATCAGTGAGATCATATGAGAGTTGTCTTTCTCCAATTGACTTATTTCGATAAGCATAATACCCTCTAGTTCCATCCACACTGTCGCAAATGGCAAGATTCCATTTCTTTTTTTTTTTTTAATTTTTTATTTTTTATAAACATATATTTTTATTTCTTTTGATGGCTGCATAGTATTCCATTGTGTATATATACCACATCTTTATCCATTCATCTGTTGATGGACATCTAGGCTCTTTCCATAGTTTGGCTATTGTATACATTGCTGCTATAAACATTCGGGTGCATATGCCCCTTCCAATCACTACATTTTTATCTTCAGGGTAAATAAATACTTAGTAGTACAATTGCTGGGTTATAGAGTATCTCTATTTTCAACTTTTTGAAGAACCTCCATGCTGTTTTCCAGAGTGGCTGCACCAGCTTGCATTCCCACCAACAGGGTAGGAGGGTTCCCCTTTCTCTGCATCCTTTCCAGCATCTGTCATTTCCTGACTTGTTAATTTTAGCCACTCTGACTGGTGTGAGGTGGTATCTCCTTGTTGTTTTGATTTGTATTTCCCTGATGCCGAGTGAAGTGGACCATTTTTTTATGTGTCTGTTGGCCATCTGGATGTCTTCTTTGAAGAAACATTTGTTCATGTCTTCTGCCCATTTCTTGATTGGATTATTTGTTCTTTGGGTGTTGAGTTTTCAAAGCTCTTTATAGATTTTGGACACTAGCCCTTTATCTGATACGTCATTTGCAAATATCTTCTCCCATTCTGTCAGTTGTCTTTTGGTTTTGTTGACTGTTTCCCTTGCTGTGCAAAAGCTTTTGATCTTGATGAAATCCAATAGTTCATTTTTGCCCTTGCTTCTGTTGTCTTTGGCAATGTTCCTAGGAAGAAGTTGTTGCAGTTGAGTTGAAGAGGTTGATTCCTGTGTTCTTATCAAGGATTTTGATGGATTCCTTTCTCACATTGAGATCCTTCATCCATTTTGAGTCTATTTTCGTGTGTAGCATAAGGAAATGGTTCAGTTTCATTTTTCTGCATGTGACTATCCAATTTTCTTAACACTATTTGTTGAAGAGGCTGTCTTTTTTCCAT
The DNA here is from genome assembly GCF_964662115.1 of Mustela nivalis. Taxonomy (NCBI): domain Eukaryota; kingdom Metazoa; phylum Chordata; class Mammalia; order Carnivora; family Mustelidae; genus Mustela; species Mustela nivalis. Next base: position 109,256,747 of record NC_139023.1, read on the forward strand.
TGGACATTCTTTCCTACTTTGTCGAAGATTAGTTGACCATAGAGTTGAGGGCCTATTTCTGGGCTCTCTATTCTGTTCCATTGATCTATGTGTCTATTTTTGTGCCAGTACCATACTGTCTTGATGATGACAGCTTTGTTAGAGAGCTTGAAGTCTGGAATTGTGACGCCACCAATCTTGGCTTTCTTTTTCAATATTCCTTTGGCTACTCGAAGTCTTTTCTAGTTCCATATCAATTTTAGGATTATTTGTTCCATTTATTTGAAAAAAATGGATGGGGTTTTGATAGGGATTGCATTAAATGTGTAGATTGCTTTAGGTAGTATAGATATTTTCACAATATTTGTTCTTCCAATCCATGAGCATAAAACATTTTTCCATTTCTTTGTGTCTTCCTCAATTTCTTTCATGAGTACTTTTTAGTTTTCTGAATATACATGCTTTAACTCTTTGGTTAGGTTTATTCCTAGGTATCTTATGATTTTGAGTGCAATTGTAAAAAGGTATTGACTCCTTAATTTCTCTTTCTTCTGTCTTGTTATTGGTGTAAAGATGTGCAAGTGATTTCTGTGCATTGATTTTGTATCCTGACACTTTACTGAATTCCTGTACAAGTTATAGCAGTTTTGGAGTGGACCCTTTTGGGTTTTCCACATATAGTGTCATATCATCTTCAAAGAGTGATAGTTTGACTTCTCCTTTTCTGATTTGGATGCCTTCAATTTCTTTTTGTTGTCTGATTGTTGAGGCTAGGACTTCTAGTCCTATGTTGAATAGCAGTGGTGATAATGGACATCCCTGCCATGTTCCTGACCTTAGCGGAAAGGCTTTCAGTTTTTCTCCATTGAGAATGATATTTGTGGTGGGTTTTTCATGGCTTTGATGATATTGAGGTATGTGCCCTTTATCCCAAAACTTTGAAGAGTTTTGGTCAGAAAAGGATGCTGACTTTGTCAAATGATTTTTCAGCATCTATTGAGAGTATGATATGGTTCTTGTTCTTTCATTAATGTATTGTATTGTATCACATTGTAATGTATTGTATCATAATGTAATGTATTGTATCACATTGATTGATTGCTTTGTGGATGTTGAACCAAACTTGCAGCCCTAGAATAAATCCCACTTGATCATGGTGAGTAATCCTTTTAATTTACTGTTGGATCCTATTGGCTAGTATTTTGGTGAGAATTTTCGCATCTGTGTTCTTCAAGGATATTGGTCTGTGTTCTCTTTTTTTGATGGGATCCTTGTCTGGTTTGGGGATCAAGGTGATGCTGGCTTCATAAAATGAGTTTGGAAGTTTTCCTTCCATTTCTATTTTTTGGAAGAGTTTTGGGAGAATAGGAACTAATTCTTCTTTAAATGTTTGGTAGAATTCCCCTGGGAAGCCATCTGGCCCTGGGATTTTGTTTATTTGGAGATTTCTGATGACTGTTTCAATCTCCTTACTGGTTATGGGTCTGTTCAGGTTTTCTATTTCTTCCAGGTTCAGTTGTGGTAGTTTATATGTCTCTAGGAATGCATCCATTTCTTCCAGATTGTCATATTTGTTGGTGTAGAGTTGCTCATAGTATGTTCTTATAATTGTTTGTATATCTTTAGTATTGGTTGTGATCTCCCCTCTTTAATTCATGATTTTATTAATTTGGGTCCTTTCTCTTTTCTTTTTGATAAGTCTGGCCAGGGGTTTATCAATCTTATTAATTCTTTCAAAAAACCAGCTCCTAGTTTTGTTGATTTGTTCTATTTTTTGTTTGTTTGTTTGTTTGTTTCTATTTCATTGTTTTCTGTTCTGATATTTATGATTTCTCTTATCTTGCTGGGTTTAGGCTTTCTTTGTTGTTCTTTCTCCAGCTCCTTTAGGCGTAGGGTTAGGTTGTGTATTTGAGACCTTTGTTTTTTCTTGAGAAAGGCTTGTATTGCTATATATTTTCCTCTCAGGACTGCCTTTGCTGTGTTCCAAAGGTTTTGAACCATTGTGTTTTCATTATCATTTGTTTCCATGAATTTTTTCAATTTTTCTTTAATTTCCTGGTTGACCCATTCAATCTTTAGAAGGATGCTGTTTAGTCTCCATGTATTTGGGTTCTTTCCAAATTTCCTCTTGTGATTGAGTTCTAGCTTCAGAGCATTGTAGTGTGAAAACATGCAGGGAATGATCCCAGTCTTTTGATACTGGTTGAGACCTGTTTATGACCCAGGATGTGATCTATTCTGGAGAACGTTCCATGTGCACCAGAGAAGAATGTATATTCTGTTGCTTTGGGATGGAATGTTCTGAATATATCTGTGATTTCCATCTAGTTGTGTGTCATTTAAGGCTTTATTTCCTTGTTGATCTTTTGCTTGGATGATCTGTCCATTTCAGTGAGGGGAGTGTTAAAGTCCCCTACTATTATTGTATTATTGTTGATGTGTTTCTTTGATTTTGTTATTAATTGGTTTATATATATAGTTGGCTGCTCCCATGTTAGGGGCATAGATATTTAAAATTGTTAGAGCTTCTTGTTGGACAGACACTTTGAGTATGATATAGTGTACTTTCTCATCTCTTATTATAGTCTTTGGCTTAAAACTAATTGATCTGATATAAGGAATGCCACCCCAGCTTTCTTCTGATGTCCATTAGCATGGTAAATTGTTTTCTGCCCCCTCACCTTAAATATGGAGGTGTTTTGGGGTCTAAAATGAGTTTCTTGTAGGCAGCATATTGATGGGTTTTGTTTTTTTATCCATTCTGTTACTCTATGTCTTTTGATTAGGGCATATAGCCCATTTACATTCAGAGTAACTATAGGAAGATATGAATTTAATGTCTTTGGACTGCCTATAAGGTGACTGTTACTGTATATTGTCTCTGTTCATTTCTGGTTTATTACTTATAGGCTCTCTCTTTACTTAGAGGACCCCTTTCAATATTTCCTGTAGGGCTGATTTGGTGTTTGCAAATTCTTCTAGTTTTTGTTTGTCCCAGAAGCTTTTTATCTCTCCTTCTATTTTCAGTGACAGTACTATATATAGTACATATATATTATATATATATATATATATATATATAATATACAGTACTATATTATATTATATATATACAATTTATATATACATTTGACATCTTTCCAAAGTGATTACATCAATTTATACTTCCATTGCAGTGTGTAAGAATTCCCATTGTTAAACATCCTTTTTTCCCCTCTTCTATAGAGCCTTTCTGGTGATTGTGTAGTGGTATTGTACTACTATTTTAGTTTGTATTTTCTTAGTCACCAATAAAATGAACAATGTTTTCAAAAATTTATCTATCATTTAGATATATTTCTCTGTGAAGTGCCTATTCAAGCCCCTTACTAATCTATTATTCTTTCATATTGGTTTTCCTGTCTTTCCCTAAATTTTTTGTAGTTCTTTATATACTTTGACTAAAAGTTACTTGTGAAACATTGTACCTTCTTCCTTCCTCTGGCTTCCATCTTTCAATGATATCTCCATCTTTCCATCTTTTAACGATATCTCCTCATGACAGCAGCTCTAGTCCTATCATTGTCCTGTTTGCCATTTTTCTTTTTTTTTTTTTTTTTAAGATTTTATTCATTTATTTGACAGACAGAATCACAAGTAGGCTGAGAGGCAGGCAGAGAGAGAGAGGTGGAAGCAGGCTCCCGCTGAGCAGAGAGCCTGATGCGAGGCTCTATCCCAGGACCCTGGGATCATGACCTGAGCCAAAGGCAGAGGCTTTAACCCACTGAGACACCCAGGTGCCCCTGCCATTTTTCTTTCTTTCTTTTTTTTTTTTTTTCATTTTTATTTCCAGTACTATTTTGTGAGATTCTAATAAGTGATTTTTCTTTTATAAGTTTTTATTTTATTTATATTCATTTTATTTTAATTATTTAATTAAGTGTAATATTAGTTTCAGGTGTACAATATAGTGATCCATCACTTCCATACAACACTCTGTGCTCATCACAGGGTACTTCTTAATCCCCATCACCTATTTCACCCATGCCACCCCCCCACCTACCCTGTGATAAACATCAGTCTGTTCTCTATAATAAGAGTCTCTTTCTTGCTTCGTCTATCTTATTTTTTCTCCTTTACTCATTTGTTTCTTAAATTACATATGAGTAAAATCATATGGTCTTTTTCTGACTCACTTACTTTGCTTAGCAGTATACTCTGTCTCCATCCATGTTGCTGCAAATGGCAAGATTTTTTTCTTTTTTATGGTTTAACAGAGAGAGTGAGAGAGAAGGAGAGAGAACATAAGTGGGATGGGGGCAGAGGGAGAGGGAGAAGCAGGCTACCCCATGAGCAGGGAGCTGGACTGATCTGGGGGGCTCGATCTCCAGACTCCAGGACCAAGACCTGAACTGAAAGCAGACACTTAACCAGGTGAACCACCCAGATGTCCCTGTGGGGACTGTTTTTTTGTTTGTTTGTTTGTTTTTGTTTTTGTGTGTGTGTTTTTAAATGTACTGTTTAGTTCGGTTTGCTAGTATTTTGGGAATTTTTGCATCTATGTTCATCAGGGATATTGGCCTGTGGCTCTTGTTTTCAGTAATGTTTTTATCTGGTTTTGTTATCAGGGTAGTGTCGTCCTTATAGAATGAATTTGGAAGTTTTCCTTCCTTATTTTTTGGAATGGTTTAAGGAGAATAGGCATTAACTGTTCTTTAAATGTTTGGTAGAGAGGAGCATGCGTGGCTCAGTCTGTTAAGCATCTGCTTTTGGTGCAGGTCATGATCTCAGGGTCCTGGCAGGGAGTCCACATAGGACTTCCTGCTTAGTGGGGAGTCTGCTTCTCCTAACTGCTGCTCCCCCCACTCATGAATGTGCGCATGCACACATGCTCTCTCTCTCTTTCTAATATATAAATAAAATCTTAAAAAAAAGTTTGCTTGTGAAAAAGAATTTGCTTGTGAAGCCATGTGGTCCTGGACATTTGTTTGCTGAAAGTTTGTTTTGTTTTGTTTTTTATTACTAATTCAATTTCTTTGCTGGTTATTGATCTGATTAAGTTTTCTATTTCTATTTTTGGTAGTTTATATTTTTCTAGGAGTTTATCCATTTCTTCTAGGTTGTTCAATTTGTTGGCATATAGTTTTTCATAATATTCTTTTATAATTGTATTTCTGTAGTGTTAGTTGTTATTTCTCCTCTCTCATTTGTGATTTTACTTATTGGAACCCTTTATGTTTTTTTCTTCATAAGACTGGCTACAGGTTTATCAATTTTATCAAATTTTTCAAACAATAATCTCCTGGTTTCGTTGATCTGTTCATTGCCTTTTTTAGTTTCTATTTCATTTATTTCTGTTTTAGTCTTTATTATTTCCTTCCTTCTGCTCTTTTCAGGTTTTGTTTTTTGTTCTTTTTCTAGCTTCTCTAGATACAAGCTTACACTGTGTATTTGAGATTGTTTCTTGAGATAGGACTTTATTGTTATAAACTCCATTTGTTTCCATGTATTTTTAAATTTCTTCTTTGATTTCTTGGTTGACCCATTCATTTTTCAGTAGGTTGACTTCTTGTTCATAGTGTTGTGGTGAGAAAATATGTATGGTATAATTTTGATTTTCTTGAATTTGTTGATGTTTGTTTTGTGGATTAATATGTGCTCAATTCTGGAGAACGTTCCATGTGCATTTGAAAAGAGTGTGTGCTCTGCTGTTTAAGGATGGAAAGTTCTGAATATATCTGTTAAATACACCCAATCCCAGTGTGTCATTCAAAGATTACTGTTTCCTTGTTGATGCTGTGTTTAGATGATCTGTTCATTTGATGTAAGTGAGGTGTTTAAGTTCCCTACTATTATTGTATTATTATTGATCAGTTCCTTTATGTTTGTTATTAACTGTTTTATATATGTGGGTGCTCCGAGGTTGGGTGTATAAATAGCTACAATTGTTATATCTTCTTACTGGATTGTCCCCTTTATTATTATATAATGCCTTCCTTTCTCTCTTGTTACAGTCTTTTTTTAAATTCTATTTTGTCCAATATGAGTATTGCTATTCTTGCTTTCTTTTCACATTTATTTGCAGGATAGAAGCTTCTCCATCCTCCCACTTTCAGTCTTTAAATGTCTTTACATATATGTGATTTTAGTAAGAGATTTTTAAAAGTGTTTTATATAAGAGATTGGTACATAGTCCTGATTCATGAAGATGTTGTTCTATATTTTAACATTTACATTTAGATGTGCAATCCATCTGTAATTTACTTTTCCACATAGCATGAAGTGCAGGCCAAGATTTTTAGCATTCATATGGATGGCTAATTAATCCAGCATTATTTACTGTAAATTTCATCCTTGGTCCATGCTTCTGATCACAGGTATCTTGTCAGAAATCAAATGACAATCAGATTGTGGATATGATTTGAAACTCTCTATCCATTTCCATTTTTTAATTTGTATGTCTTTGTGCCAATAATATTATTTTAATTTCTATAACTTTACAATAGGTCTTGATAGGTAGTAACTTAAGTTTTCTAGCTTTATCTTTGTCCTTAGCTCTTTTTTTAAAAATGTATTTATTTTAGAGAGAGAGAGAGAGAGTGAACAGGGGAGGGATAGAGGAGGAGGAAGACAAGCATATACGCCCTGAGTGGGAAGCCCTACATGGGACTTGATACCAGAGCCCTAAGATCATAACCTCAGCCAAAATCAAGAGTCAGATGCTTAACTGATGGAGCCACTCAGGCCCCCTTGTCTTTAGCTCTTTAAATTTTCATGTGAATTTTATAATTAGTTTGTCAATTTCTGAAAAAGAAAAAAAGCTAGGATTTTAATGGATCATGTAAGTAAGTTAGATCATTTTGATGATACTTATATCTTTAAATATCGAGTCTTATAATCCACAGACATTATTACTCAATTTGTGATTTTTATAAGAAGAAATTTTGTTTATAAAATCTCTATCAACACATAGATGAGTTATCAAACTCAAATTTATTATCCCTAAGTGACCTTCATGCATTTTTAATTAGCCTAAATTTCCCCCTAACTTCTCTGCTAGAATATGAAAATTTGATCACATTACTGTTAGTGTCCAAACTGAATTCCCTCATTATCTACTCTGATGAGGAGGACCTCAATCCTCTCTATGGGTCTGGGCACATGCCCTCAAGCTAGATGAAATCCAGCATGGGCCTGCCTCTGTTCTTTGCTTCTCCCACCTCAGCTCATGTTTATCTACTCTACTCAACTGTTCACTGGACTTTATTTACAACAGGCCACTCAGGTCAGTATTTCACACTGTTTCACTTTTTCTAAAAGATGTTTTCCACTGCTGATATGACCATCATGCTACTCTGAACCAACAAAAGCACCTGCCCCTGTTACCCTATGACACATTGCAAGACTCTAGACATGATACTCCATGAACAGAAAACACTCTAGCATAAGGACTGCTCAGCTATCTGATGGAGAACAAGACAAAGAAAGTTCCCTTTCCATATCTTATTCTATTTTAATTTATAGCATGGTGTGTGTAGGATCATGCTATGTGTAGGATTTTTGTCTATTGTGAATAAAGGTAATATGAACACTGGCATACAAGTCTGGGTAAAACTATGCTTTTATTTCTCTTGGGTAAATTCCTAGATGTGCTATAGCTCCGGTATATTGAAGATGAGTATTCAGTATTTTAAGAAACTTCTAAAAAGATTTACAAAGTGGTATTTCACTTTTATGTTTTGATAAGTAGTATATTAGATTTCCAGTTGTTTCACTTATATTCCAATATACTTGGTACTGTCATTTATTTTAGCCACTCTAATGAATGTATAGGGGTAACTCGTTATGATTCGTATTTTCCTTATGAATGTATGTTCATTATCTTTTCATGAGCTTAGTGGTCATCTCACTTTATTTTCTCTTGTGACATGTCCAATCTTAATGCCCATTTTAATTGACTTATTTATTATCATTATTAATGAATTATAAATCATCTTTTTATTCTCCATAGTACATATTTATCCCAATTACATTATGTTTTTGGTACTATTATGTCATTATCCAATTACTAGCTACTATGTATATCTATATTCACATTATAAGGCTTGCCTTTTAGTTTCTTAATGGTATCTTTTGAAAAGCTAAATGTCTTAACTGTCATGAAGTCTCATGTTTCATTTTTTCTTTTGTGGTTTATGCCTTTTGTGTTCCATCCAAAGTAATACTGCCTAATCGAAGTTTTCAAAGATTTTTCCTGCTGTAAGTTTTATATTACACTTACAATTAGGTATATGATACATTTTGATTTAATTTTTGTATAGTTTGTATATTAAAATTTCATGTTTATCTTTTTCTACATGATTATCCAGTTGTTCCAACTCAATTTCTTAAAGACCTTCTCTCCCTTATTGAATTGCTTTGGAAACTGTGACAAATAACAATTGACCATGTATGTATAGGTTCTTTTCTAGATTCACTATTCTGTTCTACTGACCATTTGATATATCTATTCTTTTACCAGTGCCATGAGGTCTTGATTACTATAGTTTCACAGCAAGTCTTGAAATCAGGTAATGTATGTCCCTTCACTTTGTTCTTTTCAAAAATTACTTTGGTCCTTCTGAGTTGTTTGCATTTTCACATAACTATTAGAGTCAACTTGCTGATTTTTATCAAAAAACGTGGTTAGGATTTTGATTGAGATTGCATTAGTTCTATAGATCAATTTAAGAAAAATTAACATGTTAACAAGGTTTATTCTTCCAATCCATGAACATAGCAAATATCTCCATTTATTTGGGTTTTTAATTTTTCTCAATATTGTGCTATATAATTTTCAGTGTATAGCCTTGCTTATCTTTTGTTAAATTGATTACTAGTTATTTTATATTTTGGCACTATTGTTACTAGAATATTATTTATTTTATTTTCTAATTATTTTTTGTTATTACATAAAATGGAGAGTTTTCTTTTCTTTCTTTTTAAGATTTTATTTATTTATTTATTTGACAGATAGAGATCACAAGTAGGCAGAGAGGCAGGCATGAGAGAGAGGGGGAAGCAGGCTCCCCGCTGAACAGAGAGCCTGATGCGGGGCACGATCCCAGAGCCCTGGGACCATGACCTGAGCTGAAGGCAGAGGCTTTTACCCACTGAGCCACCCAGGCGCCCCAAATGGAGAGTTTTCTGTATTTACTTTGTGGAAACTAAACTATTACTTTTAATGCAGTTGACCCTGGAATAGCAGGTGTTTGGACTGTGTGTTTGGGGGGAGGTCCACTTATATATGAGTCCTTTGGATACAATATTGTAAATGTATTTTCTCTTTCTTCTGATTTTCTTAATGAACTTCCTTTCTTAATAACTTTTTCTAGTTTAATTTATTGTGAGAATGCAGTATAAAATACATATAATATATATAATATGTGTTAATAAACTG